>NC_142690.1:0-607000 GCF_056320005.1 Nelumbo lutea
CTAAACCCTAAACCTAAACCCTAAAACCCTAAAACTCTAAACACTAAACCCTAATCCCTAAACCCTAAACCCTAAACCCTAAACCCTAAACCCTAAAACCCTAAACCCTAAACCCTAAACCCTAAACCCTACAACCCTAAAACCCTAAAACCCTAAACCCTAAACTCTAAACCCCTAAACCCTAACCCTAAACCCTAAAACCCTAAACCCTAAACCCTAAACCCTAAACCCTAAACCCTAAACCCTAAACCCTCAAACCATAAACCCTAACCCCTAACCTCTAACCCCTAAACCCTAAACCCAAAACCATAAACTATAAACCCTAAACCCTAAACCCTAAACCCTAAACCCTTAACCCTAAAACCCTAAACCCTAAACCCTAAACCCTAAACCATAAAATGCTAAAACCCTAAACCCTAAACCCTAAACCTTAAACCCTAAGCCCTAAAACCCTAAAACCCTAAACCCTAAACCCTAAACCCTAAACCCTAAACACCTAAAAACCCAAAACCCTAAACCCTAAATCCTAAACCCTAAACCCTAACCCTAAACCCTAAACCCCAATCCCTAAACCCTAAACCCTAAACCCTAAAACCCTAAACCCTAAAACCTAAAACCCTAAACCCTAAAACACTAAACCCTAAACCCAAAAACCCTAAACCCTAAACACAAAAACCCTAACCCCTAAAACCCTAAACCCTAAACCCTAAACCCTAAACCCTAAAACACTAAACCCTAAACACAAAAACCCTAACCCCTAAAACCCTAAACCCTAAACCCTAAACTCTAAACCCTAAAACCCTAAACCCTAAACCCTAAACCCTAAACCCTAAACCCTAAAACCCTAAACCCTAAACCCTAAACCCTAAACCCTAAAACCCTAAACCCTTATCACAAAACCCTAAACCCTAAACCCCTAAAACCTAACCCCTAACTCTAATCCCTAAACCCTAAACCCTAAACCCTAAACCATAAACCCAAACCCTAAACCCTAAATCCTAAACCCTAAAACACTAAATCCCTAAAGCCTAAACCCTAAACCCAAACCCTAAAACCCTACACCCTAAATCCTAAACCCTAAACCCTAACCACAAACCCCAAACCCTTAACCCCTAACCCCTAAACCCCTAACCCCAAACCCCAAACCATAAACCCTAAAACCCAAATCCCTAAACCATAAACCCTAACCCTAAACCCCTAACCCCTAAACCCTATCCCCTAACCCCTAACCCCTAAACCCTTACACCCTAAACCCTAAACCTAAAACCCTAAAACCCTAACCCCTAACCCCTATACCCTATACCCTAACCCCTAAACCCCTAAACCCTAAACCCTATACCCTAATCCCTAAAACCCTAAACCCTAAACCCTAAGCGATCCAATGGTGATGATTACCTATATCCAAAGACCATAGGAAGCTTTTCATCAACTGTTCCAGGTGCTTGATAATCTTCTGAGGAATTGCAACTGTCGACCTCAAGTATATCGAAATACTGCTCAAGACATGTATAATTAGGACCAACTTACCTCTAGTTGAAATCACTTTCCCTTTTTAGCCAAAAATTTTTGCTACCACTTTCTGCACAACCCCATCAAAGACTTCTGCTTTCACACAACCCTTACCAATTGGGATACCAAGGTAGCTGAAGGGAAGAGGCCTATGCAAGTAGCCTATGGTTGATGTTATGATTTTGATTTTGCTGTGAGAGGCTTTTGTTGAAGTGAAAAATCATCTCTTCGCATAGAGACTGTGGGTGATAGCAGGGCATCCTCTATGGGCCACATAAACATTTGTAGGATACTTTTCACCCAACTTGGACAAGTTTCTGTTGGGTACCTCTTCTACAATGATAAACAAATAAGGCAAGAGTGGATCCCCTTTCCGCAAGCCTCTGGTGAACTGAAAATACCTAGTGACTCCTCCATTCCAAAGAACTAAAAACCAACAATTCACCACCATTTTTCTAATCAGCTCAATTCAGGCTTCACTGAAACTGAATCGTCCCAGGACATTGAAGATAAAGTCCCAATTTAGTCGATCGTAAGCTTTAGCAATAATTTTGTAGCAAAAATTACCTAAGCTGATGGGACGGAAATCTGTGAAACTTTCAGGAACCTTGCATTTTGGTATCAGAAATAAAGGAGGAAGTGTAACTCACCGGAAGCTGACCACCATTAAAGAAGAATTGGACAGCCTCAACCACATCTGCTCCAACAATATCCCAACACGAGACAAAAAAAAATGTCCTGTGAAACCATCCCGCCCTAGTGCACTGTCTCTGTCCATGACATGAACCACCTGTTGAATTTATGTCTCAGAAGGAATGGCCAAAAGATAGTCATTGTCTTCCTACTTAACCACACACAGAATGACTTCCAACAAATCCTCATCACCATCAGCCCCTTCCTCTGAAAGAACACTACAAAAATAGCTTACTACGCCTTGTTTCAACTCCTCTGGATCAGAAATTCAATCACCTGTAGAATTTTTAATTTTCGCAGATTCTACTTAGCATTCGATTCAGCTTAACAGAGAGATGAAAAAATTTTGAGTTTCTATCCCCCTCTTTCAACCATTTAATTCTAGATTTCTGCCTCCAAAAAATTTCCTCCTATTTGTGAACTTCAAGAAGTTTCTTCCTCTCCTCTCTTAACTTCGTGAAGCTAGCAGCAAAGTTTATTTGTAAATGATTCATTTCAACACGTTCAACCCTGTCTTCTGCCTCCTTGACCACCTGATGAACATTCTCAAAAACCTCCTAATTCTATTGCTTGAATTTACTCCTTAATTTATGTAGTTTGAGAAATAAACACACCAATGGATTGGCGTGAATCTCCTCAGTCCAACAATCCCTAACAACTGTGTGAAAACAGTGATGAGAGAGCCACATCTATTGAAACCTGAAAGGCTTGGTACCTGTTTGTCTTTCCTCCTCCACAGAAAAAACGAGAGGGCAGTGGTCTGAATAGGTGCGATTAAGATGTGTCACAAGCTTCGAAGGGAAGGATTACACCAAGCTCGAATTAACCAGAACTCGATCTAGACGAGCCCAAACACAG
The DNA here is from genome assembly GCF_056320005.1 of Nelumbo lutea. NCBI lineage: Eukaryota > Viridiplantae > Streptophyta > Magnoliopsida > Proteales > Nelumbonaceae > Nelumbo > Nelumbo lutea. The sequence goes on from NC_142690.1 coordinate 3,061, forward strand.
TCCAAGCCTTCTCTGTTATTGCACCATGAGAATCTGTTCCCAGAGAAACCCAAATCAACCAAGCCTGTGGCATTTATCAAATCTACAAAATCCTCCATTACAGATACATCAGGATTTCTTCCCCGCACTTTTTCCTCTCTACAAGTGATCACGTTAAAATCTCCAGCTAACAACTAGGGTTCAGAAATACCAGAGGCTAAGTTCCAAATTTTGTCCCAAAGAGACATTCTTTCCAACTGATCACATTTGGCATAAACCACAAAAAAAAAAAAAAAAAAAAAAACTCTCATTGGTAGTGGTGGTGACTTTCACAGTTAGGATTTGATCACACTCCTCAATCATCTGTACAAAGAAAAAGCTATTCCAAAATAGAACAATTTTACAAAAGATATTAACCATAAAACCAGTCATGTTGAGTCTCCTGGAAATCTGGGAAAGTCTATCATCCCCAATCATGGGTTCAAATACTGCTACTACACCTAACTTATGCAGTTTGCAAAGGATTGGCGGAACAGGCTTCAAACAAATATCATCTTTGGAAGCAAAGGATTTTCAAACCCCCTCTATAGGTAATATCATCTATTTTGGGATTTCAGATTGTTGAGTTTGGATCTATTCTGTATTTGTATTTTCTATCACATCAATTTTTGGGACCATTGATGGGGGTTCTTCGAACTTCTTGGTAAACCTGCTTCACAGTTTGTTTTTTCCTAGGTGCTTGTTCAGGTTCAATAGGCTTTTGAGCTGAAGTGGATTTAGACTTGGCGACTCCTCCCTCGGATTTCGAATTTCTATTCAGTTTCATTTTGCATTCCCCCTCACTGTGACCATGTTTAAAGCAGAATGTGCAGTATTTGGGGAGGTTCTCATAAACTATTTTCTACTAAAAACCCTCCTTGTCGAGCCCTACCCAAACACGAATAGGATTTTCTTTCAACAGATCAACCTCCATGCAAACCCTAGCCGCGGTTGTTCTCATTAAACGAGCAGTTGTTGGATCAACTTTTAGCACTCTTCCTGCTACCTTCACAATTGATCGCAGGTACTTGTCATTATGCAGGTTAATCGGCAACATTGGTAGAGAAATCCAAAGAGGAACCACTGAAAGTTCCCACCCTAATTCCAAATCGGGCATCCATTTTAGAAATCTTAGAAGAAAATCCTTGATAATAACAGCCTCTTGTAGCCAAACCCTAAGGTATTCCTCCTCACTTTCAAATCCAAGAAGCGCATGCCTCGGATCTAATGCAGTGACCACAATAGCTTTTTGGAGTCTAAAAGTACCTACCAGAAACCTTGATCTCCAATAGGCAAGGGCGACCATATGAACATTTTCCAACCAGAGAAAATTTCAGAGGGGAGAGAGATTTCTCAATATCTTCTTCTAAGAAAAGCACCATCGGTTCTCCCCACTTGATCGAAGGTACCTTCCAAGGAATATCCACCGCCGGTGGATCAAGAAAAGCAGGAAAAGGATTCACGGTGGCAGCAACCACCGAACCAAAGGAAGGATAACCTCAAGATTCCCCAGGCGGCTCCCCTATTTCGTTCAGCGAGTTTTCACCCCCTCTCTGATGTTCTACATGTTCCTAAACTGCCCAATCTTCACTGTAGCAGCTAAGGGGCAAGATGATAAATCAAAGTTATTGACCCCCTCGAGTTCTTTGACTCACAAGGGACACAACTCCCCATGACTATTTAGAGAGTCATACGAGACAATTAAATTGACCCAACTTGGTTTAGAACCAGACCCTTTCCTGGTCTGGCCCATAATCATTAATCAATTCAAACAGGGCCAGGATCTTTTCCTTTATTAATCTATTAGGACCCCACCTAGGATCAGACTGGGCTCCACCTTTCACCACATCAACAAAAGACGATGAACCCACTCTTTTTTCAAGGTTTTAAAATTTATTTGAAAAACTTCCCTTTTTTCCTATAACCATTTCACAGACGACATCAATTGATTGTTCCTTCATTAGTCTGGTTTAGAACCAGACCCTTTCCTGGTCTTGCCCACTAAACCCTAAACCCTAAACCCCAACCCTAAACCCTAAACCCTAAAACCATAAAACCCTAAACCATAAAACCCTAAAACCCTAAACCCTAAAACCCTAAACCCTAAACCCTAAACCCTAACCCCAAAACCCTAATCCCTAAACCCCTAACCCCTAACCCCTAACCCATAAACCCTAACCTCTAAACCCTAAACCCTAACGCCTAAACCACTAAACCCTAACCCCTAAACCAAAAAACCCTAAACCCTAAACCCTAAACCCTAAATCCTAAACACTAAACCTAAACCCTAAAACCCTAAAACTCTAAACCCTAAACCCTAAACCCTAAACCCTAAACCCTAAAACCCTAAACCCTACAACCCTAAAACCCTAAACCCTAAACCCTAAAACCCTAAACCCTACACCCTAAACACTAAACCCTAAACGCTAAACCCTAAACCCTCAAACCCTAAGCCCTAACCCCTAACCTCTAACCCCTAAACCCTAAACCCAAAACCCTAAACCCTAAACACAAAAACCCTAACCCCTAAAACCCTAAACCCTAAACCCTAAAACCCTAAACCCTAAACCCTAAAACCCTAAACCCTAAACCCTAAACTCTAAACCCTAAAACCCTAAACCCTAAACCCTAAACATAAACCCTAAACCCTAAAACCCTAAACCCTTATCACAAAACCCTAAACCCTAAACCCCTAAAACCTAACCCCTAACTCTAATCCCTAAACCCTAAACCCTAAACCCTAAACCATAAACCCTACCCCTAAACCCTAAACCCTAAATCCTAAACCCTAAAACCCTAAATCCCTAAAAGCCTAAACCCTAAACCCAAACCCTAAAACCCTACACCCTAAACCCTAAACCCTAAACCCTAACCACTAACCCCAAACCCTTAACCCCTAACCCCTAAACCCCTAACCCCAAACTACTTAACCACCTAGGATCAGACTGGGCTCCACCTTTCACCACATCAACATAAGACGATGAACCCACTCTTTTTTCAAGGTTTTAAAATTTATTTGAAAAACTTCCCTTTTTTCCTATAACCATTTCACAGACGACATCAATTGATTGTTCCTTCATTAGTCTGGTTTAGAACCAGACCCTTTCCTGGTCTTGCCCACTAAACCCTAAACCCTAAACCCCAACCCTAAACCCTAAACCCTAAAACCATAAAACCCTAAACCCTAAAACCCTAAAACCCTAAACCCTAAAACCCCAAACCCTAAACCCTAACCCCTAACCCATAAACCCTAAACCCTAACCCCAAAACCCTAATCCCTAAACCCCTAACCCCTAACCCCTAACCCATAAACCCTAACCTCTAAACCCTAAACCCTAACGCCTAAACCACTAAACCCTAACCCCTAAACCAATAAACCCTAAACCCTAAACCCTAAACCCTAAATCCTAAACCATAAACCTAAACCCTAAACCCTAAAACTCTAAACCCTAAACCCTAAACTCTAAACCCTAAACCCTAAACCCTAAACCCTAAACCCTAAAACCCTAAAACCCAAACCCTAAACCCTACAACCCTAAAACCCTAAAACCCTAAACCCTAAACCCTAAACTCTAAACCCCTAAACCCTAAACCCTAAACCCTAAAACCCTAAACCCTAAACCCTAAACCCTAAACACTAAACCCTAAACCCTAAACCCTAAACCCTCAAACCCTAAACCCTAACCCCTAACCTCTAACCCCTAAACCCTAAACCCAAAACCATAAACCATACCCTAAACCCTAAACCCTAAACCCTAAACCCTTAACCCTAAAACCCTAAACCCTAAACCCAAAACCCTAAACCATAAAATGCTAAAACCCTAAACCTTAAACCCTAAACCCAAAACCCTAAAACCCTAAACCCTAAACCCTAAACCCTAAATCCTAAACCCTAAACCCTAACCCTAAACCCTAAACCCCAATCCCTAAACCCTAAACCCTAAACCCTAAAACCCTAAACCCTAAAACCCTAAACCCTAAAACCCTAAACCATAAACCATAAACCCTAACCCTAAACCCCTAACCCCTAAACCCTATCCCCTAACCCCTAACCCCTAAACCCATACACCCTAAACCCTAAACCCTAAACCTAAAACCCTAAAGCCCTAACCCCTAACCCCTAAACCCTATACCCTAACCCCTAAACCCCTAAACCCTAAACCCTATACCCTAAACCCTAAAACCCAAACCCTAAACCCTAACCCCTAAACCCTAAGCGATCCAATGGTGATGATTACCTGTATCCGAAGACCATAGGAAGCTTTTCATCAACTGTTCAAGGTGCTTGATAATCTTCTGAGGAGTTGCAACTGCCGACATCAAGTATATCAAAATACTGCTCAAGACATGTATAATTAGGACCAACTTACCTCTAGTTGAAATCACTTTCCCTTTTCAGCCCAAAATTTTTGCTACCACTTTCTGCACAACCCCATCAAAGACTTCTGCTTTCACACAACCCTTACCAATTGGGATACCAAGGTAGCTGAAGGGAAGAGGCCTATGCAAGTAGCCTATGGCTGATGTTCTGATTTGGATTTTGCTATGAGAGGCTTTTGTTGAAGTGAAAAATCATCTCTTCGCATAGAGACTGTGGGTGATAGCAGGGCATCCTCTATGGGCCACATAAACATTTGTAGGATACTTTTCACCCAACTTGGACAAGTTTCTGTTGAGTACCTCTTCTACAATGATAAACAAATAAGGCAAGAGTGGATCCCCTTTCCGCAAGCCTCTGGTGGACTGAAAATACCTAGTGACTCCTCCATTCCAAAGAACTAAGAACCAACAATTCACCACCATTTTTCTAATCAGCTCAATTCAGGCTTCACTGAAACTGAATCGTCCCAGGACATTGAAGATAAAGTCCCAATTTAGTCGATCGTAAGCTTTAGCCATATCCAGTTTAAGCACTACATTTCCCTCCACAACCTTCCTTTCAATATCTGTAACCATTTCCTGCACCAAAGCTACATTATCCATGATGTTTCGCCCCTGAATGAAAGACCCTGCTCTTGTGAAATTATCTTAGGTAAAATGCCAGCCAGTCTCTTAGCAAAGATTTTAGCAATAATTTTGTAGCAAAAATTACCTAAGCTGTTGGGACGGAAATCTGTGAAACTTTCAGGAACCTTGCATTTTGGTATCAGAAATAAATGAGTAAGTGTAACTCACCGGAAGCTGACCACCATTAAAGAAGAATTGGACAGCCTCAACCACATCTGCTCCAACAATATCCTAACACGAGACAAAAAAAATGTCCTGTGAAACCATCCCGCCCTAGTGCACTGTCTCTGTCCATGACATGAACCACCTCTTGAATTTATGTCTCAGAAGGAAGGGCCAAAAGATAGTCATTGTCTTCCTACTTAACCACACATAGAATGATTTCCAACAAATCCTCACATTCAGACTGCAACATATCAACAACGTGTTGTGCTATACTATAATGCTAAAGTCAGAAAATGTAACTTCAGAGTTGGCGACCTAATACTCTAGAAAATCATGATGCCTAAGCCTGAAGTAGGGAAGCTCGGTCCGGACTAGGAAAGTCCCTATAGAGACTCTAAAATTTTTGGTGGGAATTCATACGAACTTGAGACACTTGAAGGCAAAATGGTTCCCCGGGCATGGAACATAGACAACTGTTAGACAGTTTTGTATGCCCTTTTTTTAATCAAATTGATGTACTTTATGAGTTTATTGTAAATGAATAAAAGTGCATATTTGATTCATGTTCCCTTAGTATGTTTCTGTGTAATAACCTTAAACTAGACACTTAATGAGACTCGTGTTAGTTTAGAATGTTCACAGCCAGTGGGTCGGTCTGGGGAGACCGATCCTGACAAGGCTGACACTATGGTGCCACCAAGTCGGTTGGGGTGGCCTGTCTCAGCTGTCAGAGTGAGATTTCCAGTATTGGTCGGGACCTTGGAAATTGATGGGCAAAACTGGAAGGTTAGACCCGACGCCTAGACTCGATTATGATATTGCACTAGGTATCGGATTGGGCTATCTTTGATGTACCAATCAATGAGATCCTTAGTGAGGGTCAAAACCTGGGTATGTTGGGACATTCTGAGAATTCATCTGAGTGGGTGATCATAGTGACAGAATCAGCCCCTTTGTCAGACAAAGGTAATGATCAGGGATGCACTCTCACTGATGGAAACCAAGACTACCAACAGTCGATTTCAATCGTTGAGATTTGTTTTGAAAAGTATATTTTATATGAGATATAAAAGTATAAATATTATGGTTTCTAAAATGTTTGCAAAAAGGTTTTAATTCCCGGGATCCATATAAGTAGAGAGTGCAACACTGTTCCTTGCAGCCGAGGGAGAGGTCCTCTCTTGTCGGGCAGTGTATGATCATTATGGGCTGAGAGGTTATGTGTAAGACCATTGAGGATAATGCCTGATGGGCTAATCTTGCATCTGCCCACAGTCCCTGGGTGTTACAAGGTGGCTTGGCCCAGAGACCACTTAGGGTAAGTGTTAGGCCCATTGAGACCATGAGATGGTTTTCAGGGGGTGCACTGTCCATAACAGTGTATTCGGCCAGGCCTTGTAACAAAGGCTAGGCCGAACCCATGTGGTTGATATGTAGATCAATGTTTGGGTCCCACGCCATACAAGGAAGCCCAATTGGGCAGCAGTTTGGAAGGCTAAATGAATACATAACTTTAAATGGGCCTTAAGCCCATTTCGAACTGGGCTAATTTGATTAGTCTCTTAAGGGGCGAATTCTGAGATGGATCAGCTGATAGGATTGGGCCCAGACCCTATCCATTTAGAGAGTCCAAGATCTAAATAAGATTTAGATCTGGAAGCCTCCTAATTAGATTAGGAGATGGCTGATCTAATTTGCAGATAAGATAAGGGAAATCCCTTATCACTTAAAATGACTTCTAATCCAAATATGATTTGGGTTAGCAACTCCTAATGGGATTAGGAGCTGATCCCTTTGAGATTATAAAAGGAGGAGGGGTGGCAGCCTTTAGACATGCAATGCAATCCACAAATCCTTGTGTTAGACAGTTTTGTATGCCCTTAGCTTCAATCAAAATTGATGTACTTTATGAGTTTATTGTAAATGAATAAAAGTGCATATTTGATTCATGTTCCCTTGGTATGTTTCTGTGTAATACCCTTAAACTGGACACTTAATGAGACTCGTGTTAGTTTAGAATGTTCACAGCCAGTGGGTCGGTCTGGGGAGACCTATCCTGATAAGGCTGACACTGTGGTGCCACCAAGTCGGTTGGGGTGGCTTGTCTCAGCTACCGGGGTGAGACCCTAGGCATATACAGTGTGGGATTAATTGAATCTTTGAACTGGACCAGATTTCCAGTATTGCCCTAGACCTTGGAGATTGATGGGCAAAATTGGAAAGTTACACCCGACCCCTAGACTCGATTATGATATTGCACTAGGTGTCGGATCGGGCTGTCTTTGATGTACCAATCAGTGATATCCTTAGCGGGGGTCAAAACCTGGGTATGTTGAGACAATCCGAGAATTCATCTGAGTGGGTGATCATAGTGACAGGATCAGCCCCTTTGTCGGACAAAGGTAATGATCGGGGATGCACTCTCACTGTTGGAAACCAAGACTGCTGGCAGCCGATTTCAACCGTTGAGATTTGTTTTGCAAAATATATTTTATATGAGATATAAAAGTATAAATATTATGGTTTCTAAAATGTTTGCAAAAAGGTTTTAATTCCCGGGATCCATATAAGTAGAGAGTGCAACACTGTTCCTTGCAGCCGAGGGAGAGGTCCTCTCTTGTCGGGTAGTGTATGATCATTATGGGCTGAGAGGTTAAGTGTAAGACCATTGAGGATAATGCCTGATGGGCTAATCTTGCATCTGCCCACAGTCCCTGGGTGTTACAAGGTGGCTTGGCCCAGGGACCACTTAGGGTAAGTGTTGGGCCCATAGAGCCCATTCGATGGGTTTCAGGGGGTGCACTGTCTTTAACAGTGTATTCGACCAGGCCTTGTAACAAAGGCTGGGCCGAACCCATGTGGCTGATGTGTAGATCAATGCTTGGGTCCCACGCCATACAAGGAAGCCCAACTGGGCAACAGTTAGGAAGGTTAAGTGAGCACATAAGCTTAATGGGCCTAAAGCCCATTTCGAACTGGGCTATTTATTTAGTTAATTAAAGGGGCGAATTCTGAAATGGATTAGCAGATAGGATAGGGTCTTAATCCTATCCACTCAGAGAGTCCAGATCTGAATGTGATTCAGATCTAGAAACCTCCTAATGGGATTAGGAGAAAGCTAATCTAATCTGCAGATAAGATAAGGGTTTATCCTTATCACTAGAAGAGAAGGCTGATCCAAATATGATTTGGATAAGCAGCTCCTAATGGGATTAGGAGCTGATCTTTTAAGTTTACAAAAAGAAGGAGGGGGGCGGTAGCCTTTAGGAGACACACATCAGATCCTCTTTAATGCTGAAATCAAGAAGAGAGAATTCCGCACCCTGCGAATACTCTCTTGCCGCCTCCCTGTTCTTGCCGTCTTGTTTTCCAGTTCGATCTCCAGTTGTGGGAGAAGTCAAGATTGGATCTTGACATCAGTTCTTTGAGAAATGATTGAAAAGGAAGCTGTGTTCACGTACCATTCTACTGATTCTTGTGAAGGACAGAGTTCTTGGGGAAGAACACTATTGATTCTGCTCCATCCTGCACTGCGCCATCTTCAGTGGGAGCAGTCTTTGGATCCTTCCTTGGGCGTGAACACCTTCGTTGGGAGATATTACTTCTCCGTATCAGGTATAATTCTCTCCTATTCCTTTTGGTTCAGATCTGGTTCAGTTTAAGGTTCAAGAATGATCCTTGAAAATATGATTTTCTAAATAGGGAATGTGATTCCCAATTGAAGGGAGAGAAAATTTTTTTTGAAATTCGCCCCTTATTCCGCAATCCTTGGGCGTCCAAGGGATGGATCTCTCATCTCTTCACCTTGTCTTCAGATCTGAGATTACTAGAAGAGAGAATTCTGCACCCTTCAAATACTCTCTTGCCGCCTCCTTCCTGCAGTCACCGCCTCCAGTAGTTCGATCTCCAGTTCTTGGGAGAAATCAAGATCTGATCTTGATACCAATCTTTTGGAGAAAAGATTGGTGGTTGTATTCACAAGCCATCCAATTGATTCTTGCGAAGGGTCAAGTTCTTTTGGAAGAACACTACTGATTCTGCTCCACCCTGCACTGCGTCATCTTCAGTGGGAGCAGATTTTGGATCCTTCCTTGGGCGTGAACACCTCCATTGGGAGATACTGCTTCTCTGTATCAGGTATTATCCCTCCCTACTCTTTTTGGTTCAGATCTGGTTCAGTTTATGGTTCAAGAAAGATCCTTGAAAATATGATTTTCTAAATAGGGAATTTGATTCTCAGTTGAAGGGAGAGAAAAATTTTTGAAATTCGCCCCCTTATTCCACAATCTTTGAGCGTCCATGTGATGGATCTTCTTTCCCTTCAACAACTTGCGCCGATATTGTGCCTAAAACGGGGATTCGAATAGCTCACTAGAACCGGAAATCAGCTCACCCAACAGTTGGCAATAGATAAACCAGAAACAACACAACACAACTAAGTCACACACAACAGACAAGCATGGAACATTGAAAGAAACAAAGTCCTCTATTGCTGAAAAAAGGAAAAAGGCAGAACCAGAACTCCCCCCCCCCCCACAAGAGGCAGGCCAAGTGGCCGCCTATAAAGGGGGAATCAGCCTAACTTCACTTATAGGGCCAAAGTCCAAGAAACCCCCTACTAGATGTGCACTCTCAATGGTCTAAAACCCAAATTCACTGGGAGTACAATAATTACCCTGGGACTCAACCGACTCAACCATGTCAAACCTACACACAGTCCCAACAGCACTACCATCCATCTAACTCCATGGCCCAGGAATTTCAGAGCCCACAAGGGCAGAACCAATTCCAGTAGATGTATCATAGGAACCAACCAGTCCAATCTTATCAAGCTTACCCACAACCTCCTCTGACCCGTACAGTAGATGACCAATTCATGCAGCTGATTCTAAATCAACAACAGTCCATCGATAGATTAGAGAGCCAAATAGGACAGTTAGCCAAAGCCAGGCAAGAAGAGGAGTAAGGCAACTACCGAGTCAACCGGTTGCAAACCCTAGAAATCAGCCACCGAGTTTTCCTCCACAGTAAATTCAACCACCTCCTAGGAACCCTCAACTTTAAAATACTAAGGCTATTACAACCTTAAGGAGTGAGAGGATTTTAAAGGGCCCATGTGAGAAAAAGAGAGTTAATGAAGAAGAAAATGAGCAAGGATACCATAAGTTGGGGGGGGGGATGAAAAAGGAAAGGAAAATTTAGAATAAGAGCCTATAGTGAACCAACCCGTAGTTTCCTTTTCAACTACACTCACAGTTGGGCCGGTGCGAAACAACAAAGAGACTCGCAACGAGGAGAGTCGGGAAGTCCATATTAATTTTCCTCTCCTCTACGCGATCCAATATACCCCGACCTATGCCAAGTTCTTGAAAGAGTTGTGTACTCAAACGATGGATCCATGATCGGCCCCACAAAAAATGATGTTCTTGGCAGATGTTAGTGCAGCTCTCCTAAACCAACTTCCCCAAAAATGAAAGACCCTAGTGCTCCTCTCATAAGCTGTGTAATCTCTGGAATCACCTTCGATCGGGCCCTATTGGATCTTGGGACCAGTATAAATCTACTTCCGTTCATTATTCATGATAGGTACAGGATCGGTGAGTTAAAACCTACCCTGGTAATTCTATAACTCGCCGATTGGTTAGTCAAAACTCCTTGAGATGTTATTGAGGACATCATTGTCACGGTAGAGGGTTGTCATTTTCCATTTGATTTTATCATCATAGACATGACCCCAACCAAGGAACTGAACCATATCCTGATAATCTTAAGATGTCTATTTCTAGCAACGGCTAATACAAACTATAAATCGGGAGAAATGGACATTTAATTAGGGGAGCAGAAAGTTCGGTTAAATGTTTTTAGTGCCTCTAAGTATCCAAACCTAGGGGAAGATGAGTGCAAGGTGCATATAGTGGACGATCTTTTAGAGGCCATGCCTATCCTTTGGTTGGCCCAATCTGAATCCTGTTTGTCGAAAGATGAAAGTGAGTCAGAGAGTTTAGATGAAAAAAGTGTGTGAATGTGTCCAGCTGAAGATGTTAAACTTAGCACTAGTTGGGAGGCAACCCAACATAGTTTTAGTGTTTCTGATGTTAAGATTAGAGTTTTTCTTTTCTTGATCCAAGACCAGTTGGTAGACCTTGAACCACCCTCAGGAAAACCTATTAATTGTTCCCTTTGGCCCAAGTCCTTTTTGCATCGGTCTAGTTATAACATTGGGGATAATGGAATTTAAGTTGGGGGTGAGGAAAGAGAGAGAGAAAAATGAAAAAAAAAAAAAAAGAGAAGTTAAGCCTTTAAATATGTAGAGTTAAATTTTCACTAAAAAAAATTAATTTTTTTTACATTAAAAGAGATTACCAAACATAAAAAGTTGAGAAAACTGATAAAAGAATATTGAATTTTGTAGAAATTGGTAGCAAGTGATAGGAGTCAAAATTGGTCTTATTTGAACATTGTCGAAACCGTTTAGAAATTGGAAAATACTCCCAAGTTTGCTCATGTAAAGATAAGAAGAGAAAGATTGAGAAATTAGACAAAAATTATTCAAATTTTTAAAAACAGTGAACTACCCTGAACAATGTTTGCCAAAAAAAAAACGAGAGAATAAAAGGTCAATGGACACCTAGACTTAGTAACAGGGTCTCTTCACCTAAGTCAAGTGTCGAGATTCACGTCAAATGGAAAAGGGAATGGCAAAGACAATCACCTAACACTTAGTAACCGAGTCTCTTCACCTAAGGCAAGTGTCGACATTTGCATAAAACGGTGGAAGGTAACAATAGAAATAAGTGTGCAAATCAAGTTAAGGGGTAAAAATCCACCGTCAAAAAATGATAAGAAGAATACAAGTCTGATTTTAAAAATCAATCTCAGCTTATCAAGACAATTTGCAAATGGAAAGGTATATAAGAATTTTAAACCAAGTTTTTGTAATATTCAAAGTAAGATAGTTTGACCCCTTAAACCCAATACTAACCTATACAGAGTTTGAGAATTCTAGAATCAGAATGCTTGACTAGCAATGGTTAAGTTGGGGGTGTGATAACTCTGCATTCTGATACCTTAAGGGCATCATTTCAGGGGTATTTACAGCCTTAGAGTAGTCAAATTGTGTCATTTTCCTAATTATTTTCAATGTTGTGACCTTTGAGGGTCTCTATGCAAATTTTGTGCAAAACTAAGAAGGTTTAATGGCTGAATTGCAATTTTTAGGAAGATGGTGCGAAGTCCAGATAAGAAATGGAGTGTTTTTGTGAAAAACTGAAAACATGAGGGCATCTCCTATTTGCTAAACCCATAATGGTGCCCCTCTTACTGTATTAGCATGCTCCCCTCTCCTTAAACCCTAGGGTGCCTTTTAACCCATTCTTTTCATCCTTAGCAAACCTTAGCCACCCTAGTTGTTTAATCTCCACCCTCCACTTCTTCTAATCTCCACCATTCATTCTAGGGCACTCTTTTTGTAGCTTTTAAACCCTAAAACACCACCTAATTGCTAATCCTCACCATTCATCTGCTAACCACTAGATTTCAACCCTCCATTCCATCTTCTATCCCAACCATCCACTCTAGGGCGCTACCCACCACTTTTAATCTCCACCTTTCAGCCCTAGGTGCCTCAATCTCCACCATTTATTTCTGGGCGCCCAAATCTCAGCCCTACATAATATTGGGCGCCCTCTCCTTTTATTCTCAATCTTAGGATCACTCCAAAACCATCCTAACCCTCCATTAGAAACCCTAGGGCACCCATATCTTTACTAAAACCTAGTTGTCGCCCCCCTCTTTCTCTCTAATCCCAGTTGTGTCCATCCTTCTCTATAAAAAGGACCCAATGGCGCCTTAGAAGGCGTTAGATTCTACCCCTAGGCAAGACGAAATGCTGATATTGAGAAATTCAAGGGTAGAGGAAGAGGAGGACGCCCAGGCAAGAGGAGGGGTCCCTACTTGTATTTCGCCAAAGCCACTACTGCCACCTTTGGATTCGAATCCTAACCATTAGTCTTAGATTTAATTTTAGTTCTTTCAATTCCAGTTTTGTTATTTCCTTTCCGCAATTTATTTTCATTATGTTTGATCTTCATTTTCTTTTCTACAGATCTGGAATTCGGCCAGGTAAGACGGAAGGCCTAGCTCAAGAAGTTCGAGGGTTGAAGGAGAGATCCAAAGACTGCTACCTCTGATCGGATTACTGATTTTTTGTTTTTTTTTCGTTTCCTTCATTTATTTATTTATTTATTTATTTTTCTGCAATGTTCAAATTCTATCTTTTTTTAGTTTAATTACTTAATTTTTATATTTCTACACTTCCCTCTTGTGTCTCTTATCCGGATTTGAGTATGTATTAATTTTTCCCTCGCTTCCCTGTGGATACGACCCGTTCTCATCATTTTATTGCGTTAGTAGTTGCTTGAGAATCATACAAATTTATAAGTATTTAAACTGGTGTTTCGAAGTGGTTAACGACATGCTCCGGATCACACCAATAGGCATCCATAAAATTGAGTAGTTCATATCCCAAGGTCGCATCCACCAGGCGATATATGTTGGGTGAGGGGAATCTTTCCTTTGGGCAAGCTTGGTTCAGGTTTGTAAAATCAATGCACATCCACCATTTGTTGTTTTCTTTCTTTACTAGAATTGGGTTTGCCACCCAGCTCGGGTATTGGACTTCCTCTATGAAGTCTGCTGCAAACAGCTTTCCCACCTCCTCGCTCACTATGTTCCACCTTTCCAGGGCAAGGTTTCTCTTCCTCTGCCAGACTGGTCAGTCTGTAAGGTCCACATTAAGCTTATGAGTTATCAACCTAGGGTCTATACCAGGCATTTCAACAGCTAACCAAGCGAAAACCTCTAAATTATTTAATAAGAAACTTACTAGTTCAGATCGCATGGGTTCCTTCAAGCCAGCTCCTATTTGGAGCCTTTTTTAGGCTCAGCTTCGGAGACCTATATTGCAACGGTTTCCTCAATTGGGCAAGCTCTTTCGTCCGCATTCTCTGATGGTGGCTCTAGGTCGATATCGACTATCATCTTGCCCTTGGCTTTTAGAGAAGCTACATAACACTTTCAAGATTCTAATTGGTTTCCTCGAAGCATACCTATCCCCGTGTCTATTGGAAATTTCAATGCGAGGTGGTACGTTGAGACCATAGCTCGCAATGCATGTAAGATTGTCCCCTAGGATTGCATTATATGGCGATGCAGCAACCACTACCAGGAAATCATGCTCAAAACGCACCGTGTGGGGTGGCGAGCCCGCCTCGACTGGCAACCTAACTCTACCAATCGGGCAAACCACTTCACCACTAAATCCCACTAAGGGTACGTCGGTGGGCTGCAGGTCACCTTTACTAAGTTCCATCCTATTAAAAGCCTCTGCAAACAAAACGTTTGTCGAGCTGCCCAAATCTACTAGGATCCTTCTTACCTTAAAGTCGTTGATGAGTAGTTTTGCCACCAGGGCATCATCATGGGGATACTGAACCTCGCGCATATAATCTTTTGTAAAATAAATAACTTCCTCCTTTCGGAGACGCTTACACAACTGGCTGTCCTCTTGCTTCAGTTCTTGCACTGCATTCTTCCTGCCTGATGTGGTGTAGCCTGCTATTGTTGAGCCCCTGGTGATTACGTTTATGGTCCCTCGGACCTGCCTTTCCTATGTTTGTTGGTTCCGAGTAGTCTGCTCCTGCGCCTTGGTTCCTGCCTCGGGTTGTCATTCATCCTTGATGAAGCATCACAAGTAACCTCGTTTGATGAGGCCTTTGATTTCGTTCTTTAAATTCCAACAATGCTCAGTGTCGTGTCCAAAATCCTTGTGAAAATGACAATACTTATTTGGATTCCGGGTGTTGGGGTCTCCCTTCATCTTGGGAGGCCATTTCACGTAGTGATTGAAATGAATCTGCATTAGGATTTCCTTTCTCCTGGTGTTTAATGGGCTAAACACTTTGGTGTAAGCTGGTGGTGTTGCTGAATGCCAACTTGTTTTTCTGGCTGGCAACCTACTTTTGTGGCATAGCGAGCTGCTACGCCTTCTCCTTGGGGATCTGCTCTTTCTTGGCGACCTGCTCCTTTGCCTAGTCCAGCATGTGCTTGCCTCCATCTACTCGCTTCCATTTCCCTGCTGCTTCAAATTCCATTCCTACTACCTCTTCTGCCCTGATGAAGTCGTGGGCTACTTCAAGGAATTTCTCCATGGTTGTCGGTGGATGTAATTCGAGTTCCCATTTCAATTCACGATGCTTGACACCTTTCTTTGTTGCTATGAGCTGTACGGAGGGATCCAGGTCAGGGATCTGTAGTCGTTCTATATTGAATCTTCGAATATACTCCCTAAGTGTTTCGTTGGGCTTCTGTACAATGTTGAACAGGCATGTTGCTGATTTCGAGTGTTGCATGCTGGTGACGAACTAGTTAATAAGTAGCCTAGCGAACTGATCCTAGTTTCTGATGGATCCTGGGGCCAATTTTGAATACCAAAGCCATGCTTCCTTCTTCAGCATGGTGGGGAACAAATGCACATGTTGGCGTCGTTTGCTTCATGAAGGAGCATAAGGGCCTTGAAGCTGTTAGCATTCTCTACTGGGTCTGTCTTTCCTCGATAAAATTCCAAAGTAGGAGCTCAAAAGTTTTTTGGGCACGGTGCTTTGAGGACCTCTGGTGCGAGTGGGGTTTCATGGGTCAAGCTAGGCTGTTATGAAAATGGAGTCATCTTACTGGTCGTCATGTTGCTCTCTCCAGGTTGGGCACCATTGTTCGTGCGAACAAGCTGTATTTTTCTCTCCGTGTGATGCGTACACTTCTTCTTCTTGGTGCACTTAGTGGAGCTAGTTGCATTAGTTTCGGCAAGTGCCTCGGCTTGGCTTTCCGTGGGTACCTACTCATTTCGGGCTGCTGCGTCTTCTCTGTCCAGGATCTGAATTTGACTGTGTATCCATGGGCAAGGTGGTTCTTCCAAATTATTATTCTTTGGAGGGAGTTGTTGACTGCCTTGTAGTACCTGCTGACTATCACGGGGAAGTGGTTGATCTAGTGCCACGTGATGCTTCTATTGGGACTACTGTCGTTGCTGATACTGTTGCTACTGTGGTTGGAACTGCTGTTGTTGTTGTCGGAACTGCTGCTGTTGGAATGGTTGTTGTTGCCCAGCAATGAAACGAACCTGTTTTCCCATGACCGTATATATGTTCATCATGTTGTGCACACACCGTACCAAGTCGTTGAACTGTTGTGCGTCCACCACTAGGGAGGTGCCACAGGATCCACAACCGGAGGTGGGGGTGGCATATTCACGTTTTCCGGCACATCGATGGGCCGTAAAGGAACGCCAATCTGGCATATTGTGTCTGTTGGTACTTGGCCATTGACATTGTTGGTTGAAGGGTTGCTAGAAGATGCCATTGAAAGATTTTTTCGAGCAAAATGAGAAAAGGTAAAAGATGAATGAAAGGAAACACTAGCTTTTTGTTGCATTTCCCACAAACAATGCTAATTGGTGAAGCACAATCTGCTCACTCCCTCATGTCTAGTGATGTGGCCGAACAGGGTTCCAACCCGACGATGCCAAGCTATAATGTCGAGTTGTGAGCTGTGAGTTCGAGCTAAGAAGAGTTGTACGAAAATAAGAGTTAGAGTGCCTGGGTAGATTTTACACAGGGAGACACTCCGATGCTTAAGTTAGTTAGTAGGACTAAGTGAGAATATGTAAGAGAGTATGAGAGCTTATGTGCACATACCTTTTGGATTGATCCTAGGTCCTTTTATAGCTATCTGGGGCTCAGGTGTCATCAGGCAACGTCTTTGACTCTGCTACGGAGCTGTTTCCGTAGCTTGGGGTTGTGCTGGACTGTTAGTTGCTAGATTCACGCGATGGTTTACAAGTCACTTACGGGTCTTGTGGCATACGGTTTAGCAAATTGTTCCTATAGTCGTGGTAACGGTGTTCGTACGAGCACAATGCGTGGAACGGTTCGAAAAATCATGACAAGCCATGTCGTCAGAAGTTTCTTCTGTTTGCTTTGTTATCCAAGCGTCAATAGCTCATTTCAGGCAGAGTTGAACCAGATATAATGATCTCATGGCGTCATTTGTTTTATTTCCTTTTTTGTTTATCTCTAGTGCTTTTCCTAAGCCGCATTCCAAGTTACTTTTTTTTCTTCTTCTGTAACGGAGCTTCGACCGATTTGTTTAATTCTGCACTGCACCATGAAACAAGTATTTCTTTTATCTTCTTTGTTATCTCAGCTCCAGCAGTTCGGCCATGTCAAACAAAAGCAGAAGTCCACTTATTTGCATTTGTTATCCTAATAGATTTCTATCGTTTTGCTCCAGAGAAAACAATTATGAGTACCATCCAGATGCAGTTCCTTTAATCTTATCTTTGTCATTATAATCTCAAAACAAGGAATTTTTTATCCTACTTTGGTGCATCTATTAATATTAAAACAGTAAAATCTCAATTCTCATTCTATTGAACTGTATGTTTATTGATGAATTCCTCTTTCTATCCTCTTAGTCTTATGTTTGAACATCTTAACCGACTTATCAGACCCCTTTCCCCAACAAATCATGAAATAGTGTCTAAGTAGTTTATTGAAATTTCTTCCCTTTGTCGCATGTGAAGGTTTTATTTGCAGTGCTTAGACATGGAATAGAGCAAACAAGAATCCCTTTGAATGCTATGGAGTCAAGAAGATCAGGGCAAAGCCTAGCCAAGTCTATCAACTCTCTTCTGGGGTTAAAGACACATCTAACATCTAGTTGCGCTGATTTTGTATGTCATATCATCAAGGATTTGCCATCTGAAGAACCACACAAAGGCTCTCAGACAAAATATCCAGACTATAATACAAAGGGTTCCTTTGAGAGCAATGATGCTGAAGTAGGGACTACTAGTAATATTAAAGATTTAACATCTAAAGAACCATCCAGTGACTCACAGGTGAAATGCCTTAACTTTGATTGTAAAGGTTCCTCTGAGAAAGAAGATATTGATGTGGGCAAAGAAGTTTCTAAAATTAAAGGTGGGATCCTTAGTTTATTTGGAATCTCATTTATTGCTTCCTAATCATTATTCTACCTCCTCTTTCACTTTCTTTTCCTGTTAACAGATGAACTTTCTGTCTTAAATACTCATCTAAGCCAGTTGAACTTGCAAAGGAGGCATGCCCTGAATGAAATCTTAGACATTAAAGGTTAGACATGCTATCTCTAAATGGCGAGTAAAAACTTGTCCATACTAGTCTAAAAAAAGAATGAAACTTGAAAAT
The DNA here is from genome assembly GCF_056320005.1 of Nelumbo lutea. Lineage (NCBI taxonomy): Eukaryota > Viridiplantae > Streptophyta > Magnoliopsida > Proteales > Nelumbonaceae > Nelumbo > Nelumbo lutea. Next base: position 21,531 of record NC_142690.1, read on the forward strand.
TTCTTCAGTGTGCTAAATGATATTGTAAGATGTTGCGCACATGAATGACTATGAAACACCTTGCCTTCCTGAATTCCAAGAACAAATTGAAGTCATCTGTTTTAACTAGGAATAGTGGACTAAAAGAGGTTCTTGGAAAAAAAGTTGCACCATTAATTTTAAGCTATGGTGTTTATAGCAAGTCATTACAACCTCAATAATTGTAATATGTACCAATGAAGAATATTGAAGAAGTTCCAGCTGCACATTCAATTCATTTCATAATTGCAGGGAATATTCGTGTATTTTGTCGCATAAGACCCATTATCACGGAGGAGAAATCTGGCTATCTGGGGCATGTTGTGGCATCAGATTCCAGTAATGTGGTTCTAAAACTTGATAACAACAAGAACAAAAGTTACAGTTTTGACAAGGTTTTCCACTAGGGTTCATCACAAGGTGCTCTTCATCGGTTCACCAAATTCTATGTTTTCTTTTTCTTTTTATGATATACATAAATTCCCAGCTTCCAGTCCAATTAGACTCTGATTATGATGATAACGAATTGTTCTTAGGGCCTGTTTGCTTTTCGGTAAGTTACTTACCCGGGTAAATGTAGTTACCTGGGTAAGTTTTTCCTGGGAAACACTTACCCGGGTAAGTGCATTTACTCATGTTCTTTTATTTCTCATGTAAATAAGGTAATGACCATTTTAGCCATAAAAATCCATTATTAAAAAGGGCATTTTTGTCCCATTCAAGTGTTGACAACTTTCCCCCTAAGTGGAAAAGTTATTTACCCACCTAGGAGATGGGTATCACTTACCTAGATAAGTGGTACCCAGGAAAATAAACTTTCCCTGGTCCCCATATAAATCTGAAAAAAGAACATGGAGTTCTTGGTCAATGGGAACCAAAATCCCATTGACCATCTTTCCCCCCTCTCAAAATCCGAAAAAAGAACGCCCCTTTATTGGGATCAGGACAATATATAGCTTATCTGGATGTTCAGTTTGCAACCATAATTGCATATGTTTAATTTCTGTGGTCATGCCTCACTGAATCATATTATTTTTCATGCTCTCAGATGAAGTATTTTCAGAGATCGAGCCAGTGATCAAAGTCTGTAATAGATGGCTATAATGTGTGCATCATACACAGGCACTGGAAAATCCTTTACTATGGTCAGGATTCTCTTACTGGATGAACAAATGTCTTTATCATGCTTTCATCATATTCTAGTTGAAAAATATTTGGAAATACTAATCATAATTTGGGCAAGAGACACGTAAGAACCATGGAGTCGACCTGCCTGAGTCTTGTTTTTATAGTTTGACAAGCTAATGAGTAATGAAGATTTAGGAGGACCCAATGATATTTAATTGTTACAACTTCTAATTGTTGAGCCTTTGCATAAACATTTTAGGAAGGTAAATCAGATTCCCCAGGTGTTGTACCCCGTGCAATTGAAGCACTCTTTAAGCAGGTGGAGGATACGAGCCACTCATTTCTCCTTACTTTCAGTATGCTTGAGATTTACATGGGTAGTCTCAGGGATTTGTTAGTCCCTTAGATGAACAAATCAACAGACCCCATTACAAAATGGTGAGTTTTAGTTTCCTTCACTCCTCCATTATGATGATTTTTTTTAATGTAAGCCACATGGTCCTTTAGTTTATGTGGTATGTTTTAAAATTGATAATCTGGTCCTGATCCTAAATATAAATTACCTGAGATAGAACTCCTATGTGTGGATGTGACAAAACGGAAAAAGTTCGTAGTTCTGAAATAGATTGCTATGAAAAACTCACTTGTGTTTGTGTCTAATACTCTGATGTAGAAATGATATGACTCAAAAGTTTTCTGTTTTTTAGAAGGCTCAGTACTGTGGTTTTTTAAGAATTTATGTTTATGTTGCTTCCATGTGCTTAGAGATAAATCTGGCTTATGAAAGTTGCAAAAACAATACTGTACAATTTAAATAGCACTTTATATTCCCATTAATTAACATTTTAAGTTTGTTTTCTTTATTCCCGCAGTCTTTCAATCTAAACAGGTCCAAAAATTGGGGTTAAAATCAACAACCTTGTTGCCATCAGAGTGAGTAATATTAACCAAGCAATAAGGCTGTACAAATTGGGGAGTCAGTTCAGATCAACTGCTTCTACAAATTCCAACCTTACTTCAAGCAGATCTCACTGGTAACTTCCTTCCCCGAAAATTGTAATTCTAGGCAGCATATAGAACTCCATGATGGAGTTCTTAATTGAAAGCATCAACTTAGTTAAATAGGGCCTGAGAGAAGTCATCCCCAACTTAGGAAACCAACAATTAATTTACCAATCAAAACTTATCAGAATCTTGAACATGGACAGCAATCAGCAGATAGTAAGCTGTTGTAATTTGAGTCAAGTTTTTTATTTTTTCATCTTCCCCCCCCCCCCCCCCGAACAGCTTGATCCGTATATCACTGACTTGTTCAAATGCTCCTGAGAGATGAAGAGAAATGAATAAAATATGGATGGTTGATCTGGGTGGAAGTGAGCGTGTACTAAAGACAAAGGCATGGGGGAGAAGACTTGAAGAAGGGAAAGCCATCAATCTATCACTCTCTGCTTTAGGAGATGTCATTAGTGCACTCCAGAGACGAAAATCTCATATAACTTACAGGTAACTACAAGTGTGAAACAATTCTAACTTGCAGACTGTCTTGGAATTTATTCAGTTTGACTAGTTCAATATAAAAGGCTTCAAATGTCTGTTCTCCATAGAAGCATATCTTTTTACATTGATTGGATAGAGCCAACAATGGGATGACAAGAAACTGAATTTTAAATGTTATAAGTAGGGTTTTATTTTTCAATGTTTAACTGATTGATGTTATTTTTGCAAAACGATGTTATCTTCAAAATATGTTCAACTGATTGATCCTTCAGCATCTAGCTATAAAATATTAATTCAAATTTTCACTTCTCATAGGAATAGCAAGCTGACTCAAGTTCTCAGAGATTCTCTTGGTAACAATACCTCTCTCAGCTCCATATTTTCTTCCTTTTTTTCCCATTTTTTATTCATTTGCAAACCTGTTAGGTTGAATCATTCTATTAAGTTTTCTTAAACAAAATGCTTGTCCTCAGAAGGGGAGAACAGGAGCAAATCATCCTGATAACTTGTGCCATATATGTGGCACAGAGACCAGGCTGTTCATCCCCCCATTCTAGCAATGCTACCAGAGGGATCTTACCAAGCTAGACCTTCTGGATGTCTGAAGAAAATAAGTATGGATTACTTGTTTTTGAGTGGGAGAAAAAGAACAAAAGAAAAAAAGAAAAGGCTTAGGCATCATATGGCTTTGATTGTCTTGTCAGGTGATTGACCAAAGTATGCCCATAAACTCTCCCTATGCATGGATGGTAGAATTTAGTAGCAAGGTGACGGGTTGTCGAATATCTCAAAATTAATACTAGTCCCACAATAAAATATTTGCAGTAAAAGTGGTTCTAGGTCGAATCTCACAGGGAGTAAATCAATAATCTCTTAGCCAAATGGGTAATGTAATTGAGTGAGAGAATTTAAATACTGAAATTAAAAGAAAACAAATAGCAACTTAAACAAGAGAAAATCAGTCTTACCGAATTCTGGTTCAAGGGTTCGGGTTGAATCGATTGGCCATCGATCCTAGGTACGTTTCAACATTCTTGCAATTCAAGCATTTAACCTTAGATTTATTAGGATAGCCATAATAAACCTTGTGTTTTCCTAATTCAGTTGATCAAACCCAGCATTCGATCAACACTTATCACCACTCAACTGGGTACGATAGTGTTCCATGTTAAACAGTGATAGCATTAAGATTTGTGAAAACAGTTAAACCAAAATAACAATAATTGAGATAGCTGCAATTACTAAATCTTGTTACATCGATTCCTTTAGGTTGAACCATGTTAAAACATTGGTCAAAGGCTGTCATGAACAATTGACCCAAAAAAATATCAACCTAATTGCTACTTGTACCATTATTTGTGACAATTACGGATCACCGAAATCATTGATAGCAATAGGAAAATCAACATTAATTCAGTTTGTCAAACTAATTAACATCAACATCCAATAAAAATATGCACAAGAATCAATGAATACTTGAATTAAAAAAACAAGAAAATAAATTAATTACAGAACCCCACAATGACACAATCGAACCTCCCCCCTTGAGCCAGAAAAAAGAAGCTTAGCTGCTCATGATCTGCGCAATCTCCATGCTTTTCTTCTCCATAGCCGAACTGCCTTCTTGAACTTCTTGGTCTTCTTGATGATCTCTTGGATTTGAGAATGAATGATGCTAAAGCTAGTTCGCCCCCTCTTTATATAGCCAAAGGAGAGGTTGTTTTCCAACTCCTTCTAGGAGATCATCTTATCTTTAAGGACTCTTGATCTTTTTTGAACTAATCCTATCATATCTCTTATCTAATGATCTAATCTCAATCTTCTTATCTCTCTAGAATTACATTCAAGAATTTAGATCTGATAAGACTCTCTCTTTGGAGATTACATTCGAGATTTGGACTCTTGACTCTTGAATTCGAGTTGGGCTGCTTCAAAATACTTCTGCGAGTTGGGCTTAAGTTGTGAAATGGGCCTGACTACGAACTTGCTCCGACTTCGGGCTCGTTTTCGTACTTGATGCGGGCCGAATCTGTCAAAACCCAAAACATAAAAGTTGTGGATCTTCCTTTCATCTTTCTAATGCTTCTTGAATTGTCCAATTCGGAATCCGGAATTGAGAGTTAGGCGCAGATTACTGACTGTCGCCGAAATTGTGCAAAATCACCCGATTTGCCCTGTTTTCTTCCAATTGCCTTATTTATTGCCCTAAATCGAAATACAATAGTAATGAGTCCATTTAAATGCTAAATAAATGTAAAAGAGTGAATATTAAGGGATAAAAATAGGGTTCTTTTTTGTCTCATCACAAGGCTGAGTCTTTCCTGTCTTCCTCTACACTTAAATATTGTGCCCTCTTGTTTTCAGGGGAGGATTCAAAAACACTAATGCTTGTCCATGTTAGACCCAAAGAAGAAGATCTATGTGAGACAATTTGTTCCTTGGGTTTTGCAACACGGGCAAGAAGTATCCATCTAGGGATGGAGGAATCAAATGTAAGTTGTTATAAACTCCCACCATGATTACTTCATGAAATATCTATTTATTTCTATAGCACAAAAATTGGCACCTGACTCAGTCTCTACTAAACAATTGGCAAGTCAAAAGAAGGGTTCTGGAAAAAAAATGTTAGTCATGAGCCTTTGACTATAATGTTTTATTCATCATTTTAAAATTTCCTTTAACAAGAATAGAAGAAAATATATGTAGTATAAATTATTAATGTATATAAACTAAAGAAATAGAAAAAGGAGAAAAAAGAAAAGGAAATGGAATCTCATTAAATCTGTGAATACAATTTACAGAAAGAAAATAAAATGTCAGTCTCATCCATTGTTTTAAAAGGCAGAAGCATTTAAAGTGGAAGGAATTGACCCAAGGCACAAGGGAAGACACTTGTCAGAATGAATTGAGTCACCACTTAAAATAAAGGAAAATAAAAAATAAAAAAAGCTATTAGTTCTATTGATTAGAGGACCGTGTTATTAACACAAAGATTGTTGCCTTGTATATTAAGTCCTACATTGACAAAACCATTAAATGTTAAATATCATAGGAACAATTTAAATACAGTTAGTTACCTATTTAACATCATTTTTTTTTTGTTTGAGAAAAGGTGAAGTATATAATTGTATTAATCAAAAAGATCCATGTACAACAAGAGGCTATACATTGGGAATTTACAAGGATTTGCTTCTGTATCACATTCTGTTTACAAGAAAAGAGAATCGAAGTCAAAAAAGTGCTAGAGGATCTTCCTTTAAATAAATCATACCTAGCCGCTGAAGACAGCAACATCCCTATGATCTTCTTAGTGACCAAGACACCTTCCATAGCCTTGTTTTCAAAAATATATGCATTCCTTTCTCCCCAAAAGGCCCACACAACTGCATCCGGTACCACTTTCCACACCTATTTAACATCAGATTCAAGGTTAATTAAAATAAAAAGGCAGATGAGGTACAGCTGGGTTCAAGTGCAGCATACCCTATAAATGAGCTTCACCTGTAATTTTAGGTGTGCTTTCTAAAAACTGGTCTCACTTATAGCAAGAACCCTTGTAATACTTAAATGCATCTATTGTACCATAGTAGAGATTTTATCTCTCTTATAGGGCCAGGAGACTTAAGTTTCTTAGGACCTTAAAAACAAAACCTCTAAATATATATTCCCAAAAGAAGCTAAAAATTCATCTTTAATAACAACTAAGAGTCAAATGATAGTATTGCAAGGATTGCATTGCAGGAGCTTCATCTCCTCACTAGCATAGGAACGAATAAAATGTATGTTGTTAGTCTGGATTTTTTCAACCCCTTCCTAACCACTGAAAATGAAAACAGGAAATACAATCCAAGAAGAAAATTGAAATGACCACACTGCTACAGAAGGTGAATGAGCTTGAATACGAGGGTCAAGCCATTAAAAGGAATATCAAGAAGCTAGAAGAAAGATTAGAACGTCTTATAAGGACAATGTTATGGACGAATTCCTCGGAAAGACGTACCATCGCCGCCGGCAGCAACAGGAACCTGACCCACTGCCAGATTAAATTAGATCATCTTGCTTGTTCTTATCTTATTCTATTGCTCTTATCTTATCTTGTTAATAAGTTATCAGATTATGATTAGTTTATCTTATTATCAGATTAGGATTAGTTTATCTTATCCTTAGCAAGATAGAATTGGAAGTCTCCCTATTCAGCAAGGAGACTCCCTAAGATTATGACTCTTGTAATCTCCTATTTAAGGAGACACCATAATTGAATGAGGATATCGAATATTCAGTCAAGAAAGAGAGTAAAGGAGAGTTGGGTGATCTCTTGAACAAATCACCATTAGGGCGCCTAGATAGGTTCATCAAGAGCAGGGAGGAACAAGGGAAAACAGAGGGTTCCCCCCGTGGACCGACCCGTGACGAGATCCTATTCGTGGGCCCATAACAGACAACATCATATGATGAGAACTTGGAGGCCTTGCATCTGTATAATGAATTGCCACTTTCTAACATGGATATGGATAAGCACAACAATAGAGATGTTATAGCAGATCCCTCAATAAAACTGCCAAGATTTATGAGGCCAACCATTTGCAGTAGAAGGAAATCTGGCACAGACAACCAAACTTCAAAGATTTTATGGAAGAAGCATGCACTCCCTGGAAGGAAAAGATCTTCATCTGTTTATGCTGAGACTATAGCCCGCTCCATTTCAGAATACAGCTCCATATGCAGTACTTCCAAGACTAGCTGTTTATTGAATCTAGATATGAATAGTGGAGATAATGAAACAGAATACAGTCAAGATGCATCAGAATGTGACACCAAAATGGTTGTTTTCCCAGAACAGGAAGAACCACCAATGACTTTGTCTCGCTCAACAACTGACCATATCCATAAAAGTAACGTGGAATATGCAAATAGAAAAGAGAATAGAACTGATTCCAAGAGGCCTAACCATGAAAAAGTGGATTCATGTGCAGAAGAATAAACCCACTACTTCCACATACATTCATCAGGGTAAACAGGTGATAGCTATTCCTATTCCAGAGAAGAAAAGCAGGTGTGATGGACAAAACAAGGGAGAGACATTACAACATGAAAAAGGCTGTAATCATAACTTTCCAAAGAAAAAGTTCCTCAAAAACGATAGTATCAAGAAACTGGATAATTCAGGGGCAGCTAGAAAGACTACTATCGGGATAGTAGTTGATGAAACACCAAGTAAATTGGATGATTTTGTGATTGATGACTCCAGCTGCAACCCCACTTCTACATCTTACATAACCAACAATAAGGTGATGGAAGAAACATGGGATTCAAAAGATGGTTTCACAAAAAAAGATGAATGCATCCCTACTCTAGCTGCTGTGGTGTATGATAGGTTGAACCAGGGCGAGGATTATAGGGTATATGGAACATCCGTTAAGCAAGTAGATGGACACAATTCATCAAAAGATTCTATGTGCAAGGACAGTCAGTGTAACTACTCACCATTTAAAATGTGGAATAATATGATTCACTTGAAAGAAGAGTCCCATGATCAGGTTCTATATTCCAAATTGGAACCAGAAATTCAAAGGCAGCCTAATGAAACTTGCAATGAAGCTATGGCCTGCCCTGGATGGAGGGAGGAAAAGATCCAAACAGAAGCTATCTCATCCGATGATAGAATAAAGAGTGAAGATAACGAGAATGGAAATTTATGTGCCTCTCCTCAATACATGGAAACTAACACTAGGCATTTCTTATCCACAATGAGATCACAAAGAGCTTTATGTAGGGACCCAAGTCTTGCAGACCAAAATCTTGCACGGATCTCCTTTGGGTCCTCAGAGAAAATACACATGCTAGGTGAGAACTCAAAAATATATGTTTTTCCTCTTATCTTGTACAGTTTCTACAATGTGTTTCTCTTAAGATATGATGCACCAATTAAACAACAGTATATAATGGTTTCCATCCATTGGAACACTCTGTATCATCTTACAATCAGTTCTTGTTTTCTGGTTAGGGATATATCACCTTCTCCGACAAAAAATTCAGATCATATGTGCTGGTGCTCTTCTGGGATTGGGAGTTCAAAACTTAGGACTCAACCATGACTTCTTCTATGGGTTGACTCTCTAAAGGAGCTTTCATGGGACACAACATGAAATCAGGCCATAGAAATTGCCTTAGGACATTAACAATCATTTTACTTGTTTCTTTTATGAGGTTTCCTTGGGTTGAACAGCCTTGACTGTATGAACTTAGTTAGCTCCAACATGTAGATATTTGTACAAGATAAAAGAGAAGTAAAAAGGCAAGCATAAGAAAGAAGTAAAACTATAAAGGCTTGACCACAAGACATTGTATTCTCAGGCAAAACTTCTTTACTGAGCACTAATGTACCTTAAATTAAATCCATTTTAGTTACACCCCTAGTGAAGCAAATAGAATTGCTAACTTTATCAAAGTTGTTTGTAAAAGAGCATTAGTTGTACCTAAATAGAGTTCCCTGATGCCCTCACACTTATTATGAATGAGGGGTCTAGATATGCTCAGTTGTAAGGCCTTAATGCACATTCCCTCTTTTGTTTGAATAAACTTTTATTGGTTTCCTCTCTAAAAAATATATTTTATTTTATTAGCAATTAGATCATGTTAAAATTATTTCATAAAATCCTGTGTCCAAGGCTGCTCCACCAAATTGATGGCCACCTCTTAAATGGACTAAAATCAAAATTACCAAAACAATATGAACTTTGATGAATGGCCACATATAGGAGGGTTGCTCAGCTATCAGATGATTTAAACTAAAAGTGGAAAATCCCTTGGTGAATAGAATCAAGCACGCAAGACATGTATCCTTTTAATTAATCAATGAAATTTCCAGTTATCGACAAAAAAATGGAGCCTAGACCCATAAAAAGAAGGTTCATCATATTGGCGTGCCATTAATGAATATATGATATATGCAAAGATATGTTACCGGTTTTGTATTCCATCAAGCTACAAAAGGCATGCATCAGCAAGATAAGAAACAGTGCATAGTGGCAACATAATCAAACACAAAATAGAAGTTCTGCCATAGTGTTTGCACAACAGCTTCTTATAACAACCATATTGTCCTTGTATTAAACAAAAACGCTTATTGGAAATAGATATAGATTGCAAGATCATATTAAAAAATGTTTGGATGATGAAAATTAAAGAAAGTAGTCAATGCAACCAAAACAACTGTATGACTAAGGTTACTCTGCTACAAGCCTACAAGTTGGACACGCAAGAGCTGCACAACTTTTGGTTGCCTTGCTGGCTCATGTCAATATGCATTGGATTTATTTCAAACGTTAACGGATGTGTAACTACATATGCTTTGGTTCTACTATTATGTTCCCAAAAACAGTATGGTGTAAGGAGGATTTAGGCAGTTGGTGGTACATGAATGTGCCCTTTTATTTGTCTCCTAAACAGCTGAAATTAGCTCTTATTTCTACAGTGGACAGAGATAGACTTATTACCAAGCCAGCAAAGAAAAAATTATCATGTCGAACCATGAAAATAATGGAATATGCCATCTTCGCGAGAAATTTCTTACATGTTAAAATTCCTTACAAGCATAATGGCCACATCAGTACAGGTTTTTTTGTTAAAAACAGAGAAGCATTGCATGGGTGACGTCAACTGCCTAGGCGTTTTAAAGGCCTATTTCCTAGGCCACCAACTAGGTAGTGGGGGCAAATAAGTAATCATGTCATCTTTACAATATTGATACGAGTATATAACCCATTTCAGGTTGATAAGAGTATGTGGAGTTAAAAATATAAAGGATCGTAATCCCTCTATTGTATGTGTGTCTCCTCTGAACCAGAAGGTTATTCAAAAACATTTTCATCTTCTATGAAAATCGGGTGTAAGTTGTCATCTAATCAATTAGACATTTAATTTATTGTTTAGAGATAAATTTATATATCTACGCCTAGCATTGAACATTTCAATCTAACTATGTACCTGATAGAGTTTGTCTTTGAGAACCTTCATGCACTAAAGGTCCATCACTTGTAACATCAAATCCATTAGAGATAATATCATATAGCAAGAGACCCAGTAAAGTCTAGCTTTCAGATCCAGGCAGTCTGAACAGTCGAAAGAACTCTTAAATTTGATCATCCGATTCACCTGTGGCGTTTGATTCAAGAGAAACCATTTTCTCAGCCCCACCACCCCAAATAAAAAAATTAAAAAGAAAAATCCTTTAGATTTCCAAGTATAAGTTAGATTCCTTATACAAATTATAGCAGCCCAGCCGGTCAGACGACGCATAATTGTTTCCTCATTCCTCATCATGGTCAAGTAACCCCTTGCATTCCTTTGGGACATATCCTGTCATCTTTAATATCTTGTTAATCTCATAAAGTACTTTATATATCCATTCAGACTGTGGATGTGACTTGTCTCCAGCAACAAATTCATGGACTCTGTTGTTGACTTCGATGGAACTTCCACCTGGCATCTTTTTTACTCCTTTATCTCTCATCATCTTCCTAACCAATCCGACTTCATGCCACCTCCCAAGGGCTGCGTATATATTAGATAGAAGTGTGTAGTTGCCACTGTTGTCAGGCTCGACCTCAATGAGATGCCACAAAGCGCATTCCCCGAGTTCAACATCACCATGGATTCTAGAAGCAGCTAGAAGAGAACCCCATATAGCTCCATTTGCTTCAAATGGCATTTTCCGAACTAGTTCCAGTGCCTCCTGAAGATAACCAGCACGGCCAAGAAGATCAACCATACACCCATAGTGTTCAATCATTGGTGTGATCTGATAACGCGAGCTCATGCAATCAAAATGCCAGCGACCTACGTCAACCAATCCAATATGGCTACAAGCAGATAAAATGGCAATAAAAGTGACTTCATTTGGCTTAACTCTTGCTCTTTCCATGCGAGAGAACATTTCAAGGGCTTCTCTGCCAAGTCCATGTAGAGCTAGCCCCGCAATCATTGTAGTCCAAGTAATAACACTCCTATGCTTCATGTTTTCAAATACTTCTATAGCCTTTTGTATGTTTCCTGACTTAGCATACATGTCTATGAGAGAATTGGTAAGAGGAATTATCTTGTACAGTCCACGTTTATCAATATAGTTATGGATCCACTCCCCCAGCTCAAGAGCACCCAGATGGGAACAAGCGGAGAGAACAGCCAACATTGCAATTTCATCTGGCTCTACATCCTCAAGCTGCATTCTCCTAAAGATTTCTATTGCCTCATTTGGTCTGTTCACCTGAGAATAACCCGCAATAACTGCTGTCCAGGAGATGACATTCCTCTCAGGCATGCGCTCAAACAGAACCCTTGCGTTGTCAACGTCACCAACCTTTGCGTAACCGGCAACCATTGCATTCCATGAGACAACATCTCTAAAGGGCATCCCATCAAATAGCTTCCGGGCATCATGTATCTGTCCACAAGACGAATACATCTGAATTAGACCAGTCACCACATGAACATTAGAATCTAACCCTGTTCGAATTGTCTGACCATGAATCTCCTTTCCTGCTTCAATAGCAGACAGGTGAACCACAGCCTTCAATGCAAACGGAAAAGAATAAGTATCGGGTCGAAAGCCCATGATTTGAATTCTATTGAATAAAAAGACAGCCTCTTTAGCAGAGTCGGTTTGAGAGAAACTCTTGATCATGGTGTTATATAGATAAACATCTGGTTGTGTTTTAAGGGTGAAAACCAAATACCCATAATCCTTGAAACTCAAGATGGAGCATGTTTCGACGAATTTACTGAGAAGAAGATTGTCCTGATCGAACCCTCTTGGAACCATGAACCCATGAATTTGAATTATGTGTCTGAAGTTTGAGCACTGGCTCAACAAGGAAACAAATCCTCGGTCTAAGCATGTATGGAGGTTCTCTCTGAAAGAAGATAGAGAAAAACGCAGAGGGAAAGATCTGAGCATTTGTCTTCTACACTAGGTTTGGCATTTCGGAAATTTGTTACCAGAAAAGGAAAAACTTAATCATTTCGGAAATTTCATTCCCTGTGAGCTTTCGGGATGATAAATTTTAACTTCTCTTCTTTTTCTTTTGCTCCCGAAATCCCGAAAACCAACTTCATTTCGAATGCACGTTGAGATGTGCATGTGGGGTGTTTGTAGGGCACTCTCTTGAGGCGCACATGATGAGCACTCATTACCCACTACTTGCTCCACATCTATACTAACCGAACATTGATGTCGTGTATTGGGAATATCTCAATGAAAAGGGAGATATTCTTAATGCGCAACTGTTATGTCCTTTGGCTTGAAATGTGAGAATAAGTAGTGAGTGAGAGCTCTTGATGATGTGATATTTTAAATGTTTTAAAATCCTCAATTTGCCCATAGATGATAATACATTAAAAATTTTAAAAAATTAAGGACGTACTTTGGACTTAATTTCATTTTGGTCCATGAATTTCAAAATGTGTCAATTTAGTATTTAAACTTTCAAAACATGCCTATTTAGTATTTATTGTTTAATCAATCGTCAATAATGTATATCACGTGATGACATGTGTTACTTAAAATTTTTTAAAATGTTAAAATTACCCTTCAAAACATTATTCATCATCTTCTTTCTTGGTAATTAAGATTGAACCAAAGTATTGGTGAACAACTGCAAACCCATCGGGAATCCAATAAATATGATGAAAAATTCTATAATCACTTCTTTCCCAGTGGTCTTTTTTATGAAGAGCACAAAATCGATCTCGACAACATCGGCATGCATCTGTTTCTAGAGTTCAAGAATTTCCAATTCTTTCTAAATCAGAAAATCGGAATCCCTGACTTAGAAATTAAAACGTAAGAAACAAGTTAACCGAACTGTTTGGGTGATCTAGCAATTGGATCAGCTGGAAAGGGAAACCCCACCTTCATGGCATTGTATACACACTAGCGAAACAATACCTGCCTACCTTTCACATCCAAACACGAGGACTAGAAATGAATCTCTATCTAACACTCCCAAAATAACTAAAAAGGTATAGCAACCCAACCTAGTCCACCCCCTTTTCCGAAAACAAACAAAAGAAATTAAGGAATCAGAGGATGGTTCTATTAAAACATAGAATGAAAGTCAAGCAAAATCAATTAACAAACCTAGAAATTACTCAATTGTCTGAGTTCTTTGCCTATTAGAGAGGGCCAAAGCATGGGAAAGAACATGGTTATCACTAAATTGATTAAGGTTGTTAAACTATTTAGGATTTAGGAACCAAAGCATCAGCACAAACCATGTAAAAAAAGTGTGAACTTAAGTTGTTCAAACGTTAATGGGAATCCTAAATGAGAAATGCATATTAGAAAAAAAAAAAAAAAGGATAAACTTATTATTGGAAATTGGGGTCACTGGAACTTGGAGGAGAAGCTCTAAGGCGTGTCTGAAAACACTGTCTTTAGAATGTTATTTACACCCACTCAGTTTCATTGAGTTTGTTGTTGGGTTACAGTTTACAAGCAAATCCGTTCCTAGGATACAACAGAGCCTTTGATGAGAATCTACAACCAGCAAAGTTGAAGAGTTTTCGAAAAACTTTCTGTGAAACAATAGCAGACCAGATTGAGAAAGACCAAATGAATTTTGAAAATTATGTGTGCAACTGATTGATTCACGCTCCTTAAATAATTTCTAAATAGTCATGGAATAGAGAAAGGTGTTGGTTCAAAAAAGGCTCATTGAATAGTCACAATTTCAAAAATTGTGACTATTAAAAGGTAGTTAATAGGTAATGACTGTTAATTTTGAATAGTGTCTCTTGATGTCATAGTCAAATAATAAAATTTTTAAAAATAAAAAATACAAAGAATCACAAAAATTAAAAAAAAAAGATAGAGAAGTTTTTAGGCACATATCTAATGTTATATATTTATAAAAAATAAAATATTGGGTACATCTCTAATATTATGCATTCATTATATTGAACAAAAATAAGTATTATACATAAGAAAAAAAATCAATGATGGAAATGTAATACAAAATTTAATGTCAACCTAGAAATCAAACTATTTTTCTTTTTGGGTGGTGGGTTAGTGATTTGGATCAAATGATATCATAGACAAACAAAAATTTAGTGTGATAAGTAAAAATTATTTATATAATGTAAATGAAATATAATTTAAAGGGAAAATTATAGTCAAAGCCGGTTATACATTTAAAATTAGGTTGTAGATTTGTCCAAAAACCAACAAAACTCTGATAGCCGACTCTACATTTCAAATTATAAAAAACCCTGCCATGTCATTAGAGCCTTATGTGGTTGTTGGCAACATGGGACTCTCAATCCATGTTGGACAAAAAAAAAAAAAAACTATTCCGAAAATAGGTTTTCAATTTCTCTCTTGCTCCTTCTGTCTCTCGCTCTCCCTCCATTCTCTCTCACTCTCGTAGTCATCTCTCGATCTCTCACTCTCTCAGCTTTGGTATGTAGCCAAATCACTCTCTCTCTCTCTCATTCTTCTTTCTCACTCCCCATCTCGGTTAATATGTCCTTCTCCCTCAGTCTTTCTCCCATTACCTCTCTCATTTTTTTTCTTACAAACTTTTATAATATTAATCAAACCGTATAAAAGAACTAAAAGGACCAACCACTTGTACAATCAAGTTATAAATTTCTATCAAATTGGTGTAAATTTCATAGCTAGTAGTTTCTTATGAACTTTTATCAAATTGGTGTAATGAATTTTGAACTATACCAAGTTTGGTCTCATGTTCTTTTATACGGTCTAATTAATACCATATAAGTGTATAAGAAAATTAAAAAAAAAAAGAACAAGAGAATGAGTGTGAGAGAAACTAAGGGAGAATGATAGAAATTACAAGTGAATGAGAGATTAACCTTAAAAGAGAAAGAGAGAGATTGGGGGATAACGATAGGTAGAGAAAGAATGAGAAAAATTGATAGAGAAAACGTAAATACAAAAACCAAAAACCATTTTTATTTATTTTCAAACCATAGTCGTTGAGCAGAGAGAGATGACTCTGAGAGAGAGAGAGAGAGAGAGAGAGAGAGAGGATGAGTGAGAGAAACTAAAAACCATTTTCTTATTTTCCAGTCATCTAGCATTAAAGGGCAATTTCAGTATAAGCCTTTTGTTGTGTCCAACATGGATCAAGAACCCCATGTTGGCAATAGCCACATAAGCCTCCGATGACATGGCAATTTTTTTTATAATTTGAAAAGTAGAGTCTATTGTCAGAGTTTTGTTGATTTCTACACTAACCTGTAGCTTAATTTTAAATGTATAACCAGTTCTGACTATAATTTTCCCTAATTTAAAATTAATCTGAAAGCAAAGTTATTTTCTTTTCTAGATGGTGGGTCAATGATCCAACTTTTCTAAGAAACCCATGGTGTCATAATTGAATAATACATATTTAATAAAGGATAGAACACCAAAAAATGAAAATATACAGAATTTTGTCAAGAACATTTGAAAACATTTCTAATGTTATATATTCATCATATTAAATAAAAATAATTGTTAAAATAAAAGTTATTTTTATTTATGATAGAAATGGAACACAAAATATAATAATAATAATAATAATAATTGTTAATTGGTACAAGCATTTAAGTTTATCTTTAATCATATTGTTACTTTTATTAATTTTCAATTCTATCTTAACTATGATATATCTAAAATTCAAATAATTAATATGAAGAAAAATTCCTCACGTGCAACGCATGTGCTTAATTACTAGTAAAATAAAAAATCTATAGCAAGCCAACTCATAACGCCTTTTAGAATTGCCCTATCCCTAAATGAATCTACAAGATATTTAAAGAAATCATTCAGAGAAGAGACTTCAGTCTTTAGACATCCCAAACCTAAAACCCCAAGGGGAAGCAAAAAGCACAACTTTCTAAAAGGAGTAGGTTAGGAAAAGGTGAACTGGACTTTCTTTTTCTAAACCATAGAATGGACACATAAGGTCATAAGGAAGGCCAAGCTGGCATAACCTACTCTTTGTGACCACAAATCCCCTAGCCAATCTCCAAAGAAATAGTTTGAATTTTGGGGGAATTTGAAGTTTCCAAACCTTATG
This sequence comes from Nelumbo lutea, assembly GCF_056320005.1. NCBI lineage: Eukaryota > Viridiplantae > Streptophyta > Magnoliopsida > Proteales > Nelumbonaceae > Nelumbo > Nelumbo lutea. Next base: position 38,258 of record NC_142690.1, read on the forward strand.
GATTACTGTTTGACAAACTCACCCACCGGTTCATTGATTTCATTCTATAGTTGAGCATGCATGTCCTTGATCGAGAAGTTACCATTACTAGAGCCTAGCCAAATGAACACATCCTAACACAAGAAGCCGTGAATATGGGTATTGAGTATCAACTCCACCTTTGATAGAGAGAAAGATTGAGAGAGTTCCATTTCATACCAATCCAAAACAAAATCACTTACTACACTATAACAGTCTCCTCTAGGATGGGGGACCCATTGGGGTTAGAAAACCCAAGCCATTCCTAATCCAAGGAAAATTCCACACACTGAGATTCGAGGACCTACTAAGTTGAACTCCTAGGTTTGGAAACAACAACCACATAGACTTGCAGATAAATTTCCAAATAGGAGAAGTTGATGCATAAACTCTATAAGGAATCAGTTTCTTTTGGTGGAGATAGTTGTTTTTCAAAACCTTTACTCGAAGAGATTGGGGTTCCTTGAGAAACCTCTAGCCTAGCTTGAACAAAAAAGCCTTGTTTAGAATATCTGCTCTCTTAAAACATAGACCACCATCCTTCCTTGAAGTTGCTAACTTATTCTGGCTGGCCCACCTAAATCCTTTGGTTTCTTTTGAACCTTTCCACCAGAAGTTGTGTTGGATTTTTTTTCTATTTCTTTCAATGTCTTCAAAGGGAATTCGGTCATTGTCATATAATTCATAGGAATAGATTGCAATTAGACTTGTTCATGGGCCGGGTCGGGTCGGGTTTAGGTCGGGCTTGTATATGTACCAACATAATACACTCAAGCCCAAGCCCGAGCCCGCCTTGACCATCGGGCCTAAGTCTTGAGCTCGAGCCCGGCCCTCATATAAAGCTGGAAGCCCAGACCCGAGCTTGAGCTCGGCCAGAAATTTGAAAACAATTTTTTTTCTTTTTTATTCAATAAAAAAGTGTTTTATTTATATTAAAAACCTTTAAAACTTAAAAATAATAAACATTTCACTATTACTTGGAAAAATAGAAGAAGAACAAAAAAAATATTGTGTATATATATTTTTATTAAATAAAATATCTTTTTATTATTTAATATATTGTATCAAGTCAGGCTTGGGCTCGGATTGGACTTTTTTAAGAAAGCCCGAGCCCGACCCCAAAAAAAATCGGGCTTGGTGCTTTAGGCCTAAGCCCGCATGCCTAAAATTATGACCAAGCCTGACTTAATAACGGATCGGGCTGGGCCAGCCCGTCCGGCTACCTGGCCCATGAACAAGTCAAATTACAAGGTTGATTGAATTAGAGTTTTCCTCCCTGCATAAGATAGACAAGTGACCTTCCAGGAAGCTAATTTATTGTTCAGCTTGTCCAAAACAAAACCTAAGGACTCATGCTTTCTTTTCCTCTAGAGAAGGAGAACACCCATGTATTTACTATCCCTTGGTAACAAAGACATTCGTAATTGCCTTCAGATAATTTTTTTTACCTTTGGGAGGAGTGTTTCTACTAAACCCTTCTTAAGTAGTAGTAGACTAATACTTTCTATTTATTAACTATGAAACACCTTCCTTTCTTAAGTAGTAATATCATTTTCATATACTTTCTATTTATACCGGTCAATTGCATAATTTAATTCTTTCTTTAAAACTCAAGGATCGCACTGACCTCCTCTAGTAATGCAAGGCCCGAATTCGAAGATTATTCTGCAAAGATTGCATCCAAGGCAGGTCTTGTCTGAACAATTCACGGTGACCACACATGGTTCACCAGGCTGCTAGGTACACCCATCCCGGAAAATGATGAAAACATGATAAGATTTCTGATTCAGGTCACCGGAAATTCAAAATTGATTAATGCCTTAAGCATCAAAGTAAAAATCGTGATGACTTTATTTAGGGGAAGAGTTAATTGGCATGTCGCAGTTTCTTTACTACAAAATCTGGATTTAGTCGAGTGAAAGAGAGAGACAAATGTGAAGGAATCTGAGGTAGAAGGGATTGCCACCGTTTGTATTCATGTACAGGAAGATGAATAGTGTTTTTCTTCCACTTGTCTGAATAGTTATTACAAGAATAGTATGGGGATTAAAAAATATTGCAACGTATTTCAATGGAAAGCTAACAGAAGGGGGTATTTGTCTCACGGTCATAGTATAAGGGATCTTTGTCGCAAAACAAAGTATAGGGGGGTCTTTGTCATAAACCCCATAGTATAGGGGGTCTTTGTAATTTACCTTATATTTTATAAACTTGTTATATTATTTATTTTTTTATAAAAAACATGTATATATATGATGAAAATAATTTAAAAATACTTGTATTTTCTGTTTTTACTTTATTTAAATTAGTATATTTTAATTTTCTTTTAATAATTTATTAATTTTTAAAGAGAACAAATTGAATCAAATCAGATCCAAAGATCTCACTTACCAATAAAATTCGAATTCAAATCGAGTCCTATTAAATCCGATCGGATCTTTGAATCAAATCAGATCTGACATGAACAATATCAAATCAAATTCGAATATGCATTGATTCAAATCCCATCTGATCCATTTGCATTCCTAATTTGAGAGGACTAAAGCTTGCAACTTGGGTCGAGTTGGCCCGAACCCAACCTGAAAAAGTTGGGTTGGGTTGGGTCGGGTTGATGTTCGGATTAGGGTTAGGGTTGAAATTCATGAACCCAACTTTACTTCGGGTTGGGTTAGGGTTGACCCCTTAGCCAACCCGACCCAAATTGAACATGACTTTGTAGTACATGTCATATATAAATATATAAATATATGTTATATGTAATATATAACATACATTGATTTGTTTAGATGCATGATATTTGTATAGCCCCCACCATATAATATCATGTATTTCTTTTAAGATAATCATTTCACTTAATTCTAATAAGAAAGACTAAAACCTTAATAACATTATTTTATATTTTTTGAAAATTTTATTCTTCATCTCCTCTATGTTATTTGTTGCCTAAGAAAGATCTACCATAAGTCATAACTCATAATAAACTATAGTCATTTCTGCCACTTGTTTTTCTGAATTTTGTACCAAAAGAACAAAAAAAAAAAAAAAAGAACGTCAACAAATAAATATCAATGAAACATAGGACTAATATATGTAGTGAGAGTTGAGTTAATATCTAAAATCGAGAAATTCTATGAGGTTTAAAGGGATGGGAAGAAAGTTGGGTTGGGCCCAACCCAAACCCAATTAGATTAGGGTTGAAGGAATTTAGCTAGGGTTAGGGTTAGAATTGGGTTGATCGGGTTGAAAGCCGAGTTGGGTTAGGGTTAGGGTTGGGGTTTAGAATTTAGGATTGGGTTAAGGTTGGGCTCAACCTGACCTAACCCAGCCCGACTTGCAGCCCTAAGAGGACTTATGTGTTAAAAGCGAGATGTAGTGATTCAGCCATGGTAACTTCTTATTTAAACTATGGTTTAGACATTCAATACACAATGATTGATAGAAGCCTGTCTCGAGAGACCTCCCAAATGGGCATTGAACGTTCATTTAACAGTCATAAATGTAGCGCTCGAAAAACAGTGTACCCAGGGCTTAAGAACCGTAATACCTAAAATCCGATTTAACCAAAAGATTGATAAACTAATCCCAATTTTATGAAATTGGTTAGGATTCAATCCATTACCTCTTATTTTGATATTATTACTAATGCGGCACGATCCAGGCACTCCTAGCTGGATGCTGATTGGCTCCTTGTTGGCGACGGACGGCACCTGAGAAGATGGAAAAGAAGGATTCCCGAGGATTTTTACCCAGTGGGAATACTCCGATGCTTAAGTTAGAACGCAGGAGAAAGAGAAAAGAAGTATGCGGTAGCTAAGAGTGTAGGTCGCGCTTTTTCACTATGCTTGAGAGATTAGAAGTCTGAAGAAGAAGTTTCTCTTCTGCCCTGAGGGCTTTTATAGGGGCATTCTCCAAAGGGCCGGCACGCCTCCGCCTGCTGAGAGACGTGGGTGCAGACCGTCAGAAGGATAGGGACTGCGCCGTCGGTTAAGGGATGTGGCGCAATCTGATCGATATGGCCTATCAGATGGAAGCTTCCTGAGGAATGCTCATGCTGCTCATTCGCGAGCTACTTTGTAGCAAGCTCAGAATGCTTCAGGGTTACCCTTAGTAGAATTGATCCCTAGGATGACTTATCTGCCTGGGGTTTCGGGCGAGCTGGTTTCCCAAGCTCATGAGCTAAAGTTGCCTCGGAATATCCCTTTCGGGGTAGCTCGGGGAACCCAGAGCTCACGTTGTGGCAAGCTCCTTCTTTTGCGAAATACGACATAGCGAGTTGCTTTATGGACTCGTTACTTAGTCGTATTAGGCAACGATGTTAAGTTGTTGCTCGTGCTGAGTCAGATCCACGTGCCACCATTTCGTAGGTCAGGTCAAATCATCCTCCATCAATTGACCCCCCCCACTCCTCGAGCTGAGAGCGTTGCCTTAGGGCGAGGAGTTCATGAAGTATGACAGACTGATTTGACCAAAATTCAAACTTGATTGACTACTCACATTAAATGCATTCGTGGGAATCAGGAGATCTTCTGACTTTTCGAATTCCCAAAACGTTCTGAAGTGGCTTTTAACTCCGGACATCGTATAGCCGTCATTACGTTAATTCTGGAAGACGTGCAGCCAATCGCTTTCAGGTTTCAGAAGGCATGCGGTCAGTATGCCTGCAAACTATTGGATCCACTTTAATCTGGGCCGTTGATTCGGAGATGCGAGGGCTATAAATAGGAGGGCCCTCTGGGTCTCATGGGAGCATGGTCCCAATGAGATAGTCATTTACTAGGAGCAGCTCAAAGCTGGCCTGCGTCTCCCCTTGCACCCCTTGAGAGTGGAGGTGCTAAACCACTTTAATGTCACTATTGATCAACTCCATCCCAATGCCATTCGGAACATGGTTGGGACTATATACTTGTGTTGGGAATACTGTCTTCTCTTGAATCTCGATATTTTTTCCGCTATCCTCTATATAAAGAATGCCACCCCCGGGGCTCCATCGGAGAGGCGTCTCTATTACTTCTCTCCCTGTCATGGCTACAAGCTCTTGCATGAGCTTCCGAAAAATATTCCTGCTTGGAAGCAGGATTATTTTTTGGTCCACAACCTTGAAGGGTGGGCCTTCCCTACTTCTTGGAGGGGCACCATCCAAGACTCCGGGGTCGAGCTGGACCCCGATACTCAAAAAACGATGCTGTCCTGGGCATCGGTAGGCTTCCTCTATTCGGACTACTTGACCGAGGAGAAACTTGTGCAGGCCGGCCTAAGACCGGGTAGGTTGCCTTTTTAGGTCGCGTAGTGCTTGTCATAACATTGTGCTTATATATACTTCGTTCTTACCGAACTAACACTTCGTGGTTTCTTCTTGGGAGCCATCATGTCTAGTATCGACTCGCGTCGCCTCCTTTCAAGCAACCAGAGGCGTAGAGAGAAGAGGTCGCGCTCTAATCGGACTCCCCCCTCGGGGGGCACCGAGTTCGGATCGGCCGAACCGGTCTTATCTTTTCCACTGCCTGAGGTTCCGCCACCTGAAATCCCACCACCTCCCCCCGAAGGAGCTAGTGGGGTTGGCTTTGAAGGAGGTGAGCTCCCACGGCAGGGGGTGACTCCCCGTAATCCTCTCCAGCCATTCCCTTATCCGCGGTTCCCAGTGGGGAATTGGGAGGGGGTGAATGATTACATCATGGCTCGACGGAAGAGCCGGAGGGCGATCTGTAACGACGAGGTCACCAAGTCGGGGGAAATGGAGCCCGATGACCTCGTCGTGTTTGTCTCCTCTCACTGCATGGTGGTAAGTGATTCTTTCCTTTCTTCTCTCGTTTTGCTTCCTTTTGCTGTCTTCTAATCCTCCTTTTGTTGGCAGGTGAATACCGCCATCCATGCTATGGCCCTCCAAACGTGCATCCACCATGGCGACGCCATCGACTAGCGGACTACCAATCAGAAGCTCCAGGGCGAGCTCGACCAAACTCGGGGCGAGCTCCATCACACTCACAAGGGGAGTCAATCTCAAGAGTTGCCCATCTGCGACCAGGAGGCACAGATTGCCCGGCTTTCTGAAGAGGGTGCGCGTTATAGGGAGGAGTCATCGAGGGTGGTGGCGGAGAGGGAACTCCTCCAGTAGCATGTGCGAGACTTGGAGTCTACTCTTTTGGATCGGACTCAGAATTTTGACTAGATGGTGGAGGCTGAACGAGAGAAAGCAGTCTGGGATTTCAAGGACTCCCAGGAATATCATGACCTCCAGGTGGAATACGGCTCGAGTTCATACCGTTCTGGGTTTAAGCTCTGCCGGTGGTTGGTTTGGAAGAAATTCTCTGGGCTCAACCTTGACGACATCACTATGAAGGGCTTGTCTCCCGAGACGGCGGACTAGGAGGAGGAAGTGGAGCCTGACTCTCCAGAGGACGAAGATGAGGAGGCGGATCCCAGAGGCTTTGGCGGTGTCTTCTTGGACAGCTGGTGGTTCCCGGGTACCATAAACCCGGTCTTCTAAAGATCTTTGGTTGGGCAGTTGTGCCCTTTGATTGTCAGACTTTCCCAAGCTGTTTAGCTCGGTTATTGCCTTGTTATTTTTATTTCTCTTTTTCTTTTTTTTTATGGTAATGAAATTTCTTCTTTTTCTTCCAAGTATGATGTGCTCTCTTTATTATTGCTAAGTCGATCTCAACACCCGAGCTATTAGAGCTACATACCCGAAGTAGGACTTCTCCGTAGTCGTTATTTTGAACTGTCCCTTAATCATTTAAGGCATCTCTATGGTGCGCAGTGAAGCGATTACCATATGTGCCCGAATCATAAACTTGCCGGTTGTTCTTTGGTTCAATCAACATACTAAAACGAGCTATGTGAGGCGGGGTTTAAACCCGAGCTGCTTACGCTTTTCGTGCTTTGCCATCATCATCGGAATGGCTAAGTCTTTCTTAATGTCACAGTGTTAGTTAGTTCGGTGTTTTAGCTCGTTAGCCCGGGGGTGACTTATAGTCTGCCCTTGGAGTTTGCCCATGCTGCGGAGACGATTGGTCTTATTACACTGAGATCACGTTAGCTCGACATTTTGGCCCTTAGGCTATGGGAGTGACTCATAGTCCACTCTTGGATTCCGCCCATGCCATGGAGGCGATTGGGTCTTATTACGTTGAGGTCACGTTAGCTCGGCATTTTGGCCCTTAAGCTCTAGGAGTGACTCATAGTCTACTCAGTTGTTACAAGTAATACTGTCTTAAGTTGACAATATTCCATGCCCGAGGCACTTGTTCCCCTTCGAGGGTCTCGAGCTCATATGTTCCTTCCCCGATCACTCATTTCACTCAGTAAGGTCCTTCCCAGTTGGACCCGAGCTTACCAGCGCCAGGCTCAGGTACCATAACTTTACGCAGGACCAGGTCGCCAACGCGGAGGTTCCGCTTCTTGACCCTGGCGTTATAATACCGAGCTACTCTTTGCTAGTACGCTGCGGTCCTGATGTACACGAGGTCCCTTACTTCGTCGAAGAGATCGAGGTTGGTATGTAGCTCATCTTCATTCATCTTATCATTGTATGCTTCCAGTCGCAGTGTAGGTATTTCAATTTCTGCCGGGATGAATGCTTCGATGCCGTAGGTGAGGTTGAAGGGAGTCTCTCCTGTGGCGGTTTTCTCCGTGCCTTCAGTCCGCGGAGGATGACTCTGAAGTGAAATTCTGTTGTATCCCCATATCATGGCACTAGTTCTGGAATTTGATGTCCTCGAACTGCTTGCCATTGTTAGAAATTAGTACCCGAGGTAGCCCGAAGTGGCACACAATGTTCTTCCAAAAGAAGTTTTGGACGTTTCGGGCTGTGATCGTTACAAGAGGCTCAGCTTCTACCCACTTGGTGAAGTAATCCACTGCTACTACTAAGAACTTCCTCTAGCCTGCTGTTGGCGGGAACGATCCAAGTATGTCGATGCCCCACTGTGCGAAAGGCCACGGGCTGGTGAGATACTTGAGGTCGGCTGCAGGCTGATGGTGAATATTGGCATGCTTTTGGCATTTGTCACATTTTCTTACGAGCTCGGTGGCGTCTGCCTTCATTGTTGGTCAATAATACCCCAGTCGTATTGCCTTTTGGGCGAGGGCCCTGCCCCTCAAGTGTTCGCCGCACAAACCCTCACGAGTGTCGCGGAGTACGAGCTCGGCTTTGGTAGGTCACAAGCAACGCAGGTAGGGGAGCGTGTAGGATCTCCGGTACACCCGTTCGTCTATTATGAGGCATTTGGCTGCCTAGCGCTCCACCCTTCTAGCCGCATTAAGATCTGTAGGGATGGTCCCCTGTAGCAAGAAGCTCACGAGCAGGTCAATCCAGCTCGACTCTACTTGAACGACGGGAGCGACCTCCTCTGCCCCTCCGAGAATGCTAGGCCGAGGCAGGTCCTTTATATACACGGTTCTCATAGTGATATCGCTGGTGCTGACTAACCTAGACAGGGCGTCGGCCTCAGCGTTCTCCGACCTCAGGATTTGCCTGATGAAGTGTGACTGGAAGTTGAGCAGAGTTTCTCTTACTTTGGCTAAGTAAGCAACCATGGCTGGTTCACGAGCTTCGTAATCTCCCGTGACTTGGTTGACTATGAGCTGGGAATCGCTGCAGATGACGATGTGCTTGGCTTTTACTTCTTTGGCTAGAGCTAGTCCAGCTATCAATGCTTCGTATTCCGCTTCATTGTTGGATGCCGCGAACTCGAAGTGTAGTGCGTACTCCAATTTCGTGCCACTTGGGCCATGCAAAACTATTCCAACTCTGCTGCCCTGTTGGTTCGAGGAGTCATCCACGTGAAGGATCTAGGACTCCTCATTCCAGTTCGCTCTTGGCCTAACTACGAGAGATGCCACACTGGTTGCTACCTCACGGGACTCGAACTCAACCAGCCTGGGAGCTCCGGGCTCACCTAAACTGGGAGCCCCGTGATCAACCGGCCTAGGGACCTCGGAGCTGAAAGCACACTCGGCAATGAAATTTGCTAAGGCTTGGGCCTTAATAGCAGTTCGCGGCTTGTATTGGAGGTCGTACTCGCAGAGCTCAACGGCCCATTTCGTCAACCGACCAGAGACCTCAGGCTTAAGTAAAACTTGCCTTAGAGGTTTTTCGGTGAGGACAATAACAGTATGAGCCTGAAAGTACGGATGGAGCTTCCGAGCTGCAATGACTAGCGCGTAGGCTAGCTTTTCTATCTCTGGATATCTCATCTCTGCTCCCTGCAATACTTTACTAACATAATAGATGGGTCGCTGGACCCGATCTACTTCCTTTATTAGTACCGAACTGACCACTTCGTCGCTCGTCGAGAAGTACATCTCTAAAACATCACCCTCTTTTGTGGGTTAAGATTGGCACACTAGCGAGGTATTTCTTGAGCTCGTCAAACGCGAGCTGGCAGTCTTGGGTCCATTCGAACTCTTTGCTCTTAATTTCCTTAAAGAAAGGCACACAGCGGTCCGCTGACTTGGACATGAAGCGGCTCAAGGCGGTTACGCGGCCATTCAATCTCTGAACCTCCTTCAACTTCCAGGGTGGTCTCATATCTAAAATGGCCTTAATCTTATCCGGGTTGACCTCAATGCCATGCCAGTTAATGATGTATCCTAGGAATTTGCCTGAGGTAACACCGAAAACACACTTGTTTGGATTCAATTTCATGTTAAATCATCTTAGAATTTGGAAGACAAAATGTAAGTCTTGTATTAATTCGTGTGAGAACTGAGTTATGACGACCATGTCGTCTACATAACACTCTATTTTTCTGCCAATTAAGGGCTCAAATAATTTATTTACAAGCCTTTGAAAGGTTGCCCCAACGTTTTTCAACCCGAAGGGCATAACCTTGTAACAATATAGACCGAACTCTGTGATGAAGGCAGTCTTTTCTTCGTCGGCCATGTCCATCCTGATCTGGTTATAGCCCGAATAGGCGTCTAAGAAACTCAGCAACTCATGCCCCAAGGTCGCATCCACTAAGCGGTCGATTCTGGGGAGGGTGAAGCAGTCTTTTAAGCAGGCTCGGTTTAGGTCGATGTAGTCGAGGCACATGCGCCACTTGTCGTTATCCTTCTTTACCAGAACAGGGTTAGCTACCCAGCTCGGGTAATTGACTTCTCTTATGAAGTTGGCTGCGAGAAGCTTTGCGACCTCCTCATCGACTGTTTTCCATCGCTCCGGGGCTAGGTTGCGTTTCTTCTGTCTAACGGGCCTAACTACAGATCAATATTCAGCTTGTGAGTTATAAGACTAGGGTCTATGCTGGGCATCTCTGCCGCGGACCATGCAAAAATATCTAGGTTTTGAAGTAGGAAACTTACAAGTTCGGATCGCAGGGGTTCCTGGACAGAAGCACCGGTTTGAAGTGTCCGAGCTGGGTCTTCTGCTGAAGTTGGAACATCAACTATTTCTTCCATGGGTGCAGCTCGCTCTTCGCTCTGCTCCGTAGGCCGCTCCAGTTCGAGGTCGTCAACCACCTTGGTCTACCCCTTAAGGGCAGCGACATAGCACTTGCAGGACTCAAGCTAGTCACCCCACGCTACCCCCACACCAAAGTCTGTAGGGAACTTCATCGCCAAATGATAAGTGGAGACCACTGCCCATAGGACATGGGTGATCAGCCGGCCTATTATGGCATTGTATGGGGAGGGGGTCGCAACCACTAGGAAGTCATGGTTGAGTCTGACTACGCAGGGCCATGTGCCAACTTCCATAGGTACTGTTACTTTCCCAAGGGGCCTGACTTCTTCTCCGCTAAAACCCACCAAGGAAGTGTTCGTGGGCCGCAAGTCACTTCCCTGCAATTGAAGCTAGTCGAACGCGACTTTGAAGAGGATATCTACCGAGCTACCTAAGTCAATGAGGACGCGCTTGACCTCAAAATCATTGATCCTTAGTTTTATGACAAGCGCGTCATCGTGGGGGTAGTGGACCCCTCGCGCATCGTCCTCCGTGAAGAAGATTGGTTCTTCCGTCTTCGGCTGCTTCAGAGGATTTTGTTCTCCCTTGGAAGCTTCGCGAACTAACGCCCGAGCTGCTGCTGAGGTACAACCTACAACGGTCGAGCCTCCAACTATCATGTGGATGGTGCCCCGAATTGGCTTCTCTTTTGGAGGCTGCCTCTATGACTGTTCTGTCGGCCTGCTACTAGACTCGGGAGCGTCCTTACTGTGCTCCCCTTGCCGACCTACTTTATTATTATTATTGTTGTTATTCTGTACAAAACTTCTTAGATATCCATGACGAATGAGTTCCTCTATCTCGTCACAGAGATTCTTACAGTTCTCGGTACTATGATTGTGGTCTCTATGAAAACTACAATATAAGTTTTTAGTTCTTTCATTGGGATTCCCCCTCAGGCGGGGGGGCCACTTCACGTACAGGGCGTCCTTGATTGCCATCAGGATTTCAGCCCGCTTCGCATTCAGTGGGGTGTAATCAGTTCGGTCCGCTACAGGGAGTTGGAACGGCTGACCCGGCTTTGCCCCCCAAACTACGTCCTTCTTCTTTCGGTTGTCTCCTTGGCTGGAAGGTTCTCCTTCTCTTTTTCTTTTCTCGAGCACGCTCTCGCCCTTCTAGTTGATCTCTTCTTCCGTGGCTATGAACCTGTTTGCAAGCCTAAGGAATTCAGTTATGGTCGCCGGCTAGTTGACAACCATGTGCCACTTGAATTCTTTGTGCGTCATGCCCTTCTTGGCTGCTGCAAGGCACACTGTGGGATCCAGGCGTGGTATCTGCATGCGTGCATCATGAACCGCTTGATATAGCCCCAGATGGACTCTCCCTCTCTCTGGACTATGTTGAGAAGACTTTCCTCAGCTCGCGGGCACCACTTGCTTGTGATGAAGTGGGACGTGAAGACTTGCGTGAACTGCGCCCAACTTCTTATCGATCCAGGTGCAAGGTTTCAGTACCATGTGCGGGCCACTCCTCTGAAAGTGGTGGAGAAAGCCATGCACATGCAAGATTCACTGGCCCTCGCTAGGTGCATCTGTGGCTGGAAAGCGTCTACATGATCGTTCGGGTCGAATGACCCGCCATACTTGTCGAGAAGGGGGAGCTTGAAGTCCTTGGGCATTGAAACAACCATGAGCTCGAGAGACAGGGGGGATGGAACATAAAGGGGGGGAGCTTTAACTTCACCCTAGCTTACCTCTTCCCTACCTCTGAGCTCGGGCAGGTTGTGGGTGGTAGTTCGGCGAGCTCTGCGGTGGCGTCTTTGCTTCTTGGCAGGCTCCACATTAGTATTGCTCACCTCCGTGCTATCAGGAATAGTTTGCGTATGAAGCATCTCGGGCTGTTGGTGATGGCTGCGGATAGAGGGGTTCTGCTTAGAGTCTGCAACTAGGATCTCGAACCGGTTCTCTAGAAGTGGGGCTTCAAACTTCGATTGCTGAGGTGACGTAGACCTGGCGAGCTAGGGTCCTCTCGACCTGACTGCCTGCGGTGAGACCAGAGTGGCTGGTCTTTCATTTCAGCCTCAAGAGGAGGCTTGGCTCTTAGAAGCCTCTCCTTGGCAAGAAGGGCGTTCATCCTGGCGGCGAGACCTAGATTGCCATGAGGCTGGGTGCCGGGGGGGAGCTGAGGTTGAAGCTGAGGGAATTGCTGCTGATAGTGATACTGAGAGACTTGGTGCAGCACTTGTTGCTGGTAGAGCTGGAACTGCTGAAACTGTTGCATCTGGGCTTGCATGGCCCGCATGGACTGCACCAGGTTGTCAAGTTGGCTCTGGGTTGTCGTCGAAGGGACAACAGTCAGTTCGGTAAAGGTTGTCTCAACAGAGGGGGTAAGGGGAACACTCACAGGCACCACTGCTCGCGGCACGTTCAGGCTAGGGACTCCGTCCACCGAAAGAGGAATAGTGAACTGCCCAATACAGACCACAGGGACCTGGGGTTGTTCCCCGACGATGTCCATTTCCATGCTACGTCCGACATTGCTTGAAGAAGCCATGGGTGCTAAGTTTTCAGAAAATAAGAAACTGTGAAAGTTTAGAGGGAGGCTTTTAGAAGCGCTTCCCACAGACGGCGCCAAATGATGCAGCATGATCTGGGCACTCCTAGTTGGCTACTGACTGGCTCCTTGTTGGCGATGGACGGCACCTGAGAAGATGGAAACGAAGGATTCCCGGGGATTTTTACTCGGTGGGAATACTCCGATGCTTAAGTTAGAACGCAGGAGAAAGAGAAAAGAAGTATGCGGTAGCTAAGAGTGTAGGTCGTGCTTTTTCACTATGCTTGAGAGATTAGAAGTCTGAAGAAGAAGTTTCTCTTCTACCCTGAGGGCTTTTATAGGGGCGTTCTTGTCAGATCGGGCGTAACCGCCACTGGCCCCTACCACAGCCGTTACCTGCCAGCGCTGCGCAGGTGGCCGTTGCAACGTACTCCTTGCTCGGGTGAGTGACACGTCTCCAAAGGGTAGGCACGCCTCCGCTTGCTGAGAGACGTGGGTGCAGACTGTCAAAAGGACAGGGATTGTGCCATCGGTTAAGGGACGTGGTGCAGTCTGATCGGTATGGCCTGTCAGATGGAAGCTTCCTGAGGAACGCTTGTGCTGCTCAATCGCGAGCTACTTTGTAGCGAGCTCGGAATGCTTCAGGGTTACCCTTAGTAGAATTGGAACCTGGGATGACTTATCTGCCTGGGGGCTCGGGCGAGCTGGTTTCCCTAGCTTGCGAACTAAAGTTTCATCGGAATATCCCTTTCGGGGTAGCTCAAGGAACCCGGAGCTCGCATTGTAGCGAGCTCCTTCTTTTGCAAACTACGACGTAGTGAGCTGCTTTATGGGCTTGTTACTTAATCGTATTAGGCCACGATGTTGAGTTGTTGCTCGTGCTGAGTCAGATCCATGTGCCACCATTTCGTAGGTCGGGCCAAATCATCCTCCATAAATTACTTTATAATATTACAATTAATTCAATTTTTTATTTGTGTTGTTTAATAATTCTTTATTATATTATAATTTGGAAAAATACAGACAACCTCAGTGCAGATTTCTGAATTCCACTACAAAGCTATAAATATTCAAAATGTCAAAAACTCTCACTAAATGCCCCTTCATAAATTGACATTAATTTCGAGCTTGTACCCACTTCAACTATACTTTAGACTTAAAAATTCTGATTCGGTTGAACCACAATTCTCCCTAAAATTTTATTTTACACATATTTCATATTATTCAATCATGATGAAACATTGAACCGTAAACCTCTTTCTCCTTTATATAATTTTATGACCAGTCTGGTTCTCTCAACAGTCAACATTGTTGGAAGTCACACACTCCTACGTTATGATTTTTCACCAAAGATCACTTCCGCCTTTTCCATATGGAGCCTGATGCTGTTTGATCCTAGGTGGTGCAAGAATCGAGGTCGTAGTTAGATAATCCTTGTCAACTAGGCGGAGGCAAGGTGGAAGGACGAAATCGGGCAATGTGATCTAAAACCAAGAAAAAGTCAAAGACCCGAGAAGTTGTCCCCGAGTAAGTACTCTGACGCTCAAGTTAGCAGAAGGCAATAAGTGGTTGGGTCGAGTAGTTGGAGAATGATGTTGGTTGATAGTTATAAATATAACCCTAGCAAGTGTACTAGTTATCAAGTAGTATAAAAATATTGTTCCCACAGGAATTTAATAAGTATTAGAACCACAGTCTTCCCTAATTATGTGGACAATCGAAATTCAGATTTGAGCATGAACTACTGAAAATAAAAACTAGGAAAAGAAAATATAAGCAATGGTGATCACTAACCGAATATGCAATGGATGAAATTGCTAGGGCTTTTGGTCCACCTAACCAATGTAGTGAATATTAATGGATTCAATTAACCAAGATTACTTGTCATTCCCATAAGTTGGGGTCTTTCCAATTTTATTTAATATTCTCTCTCGAGATATACTAAAACTATGCCCATCAGGTAACCATTCGATCTCTCGAGTAGAACTCTCAAGATGGAAGTGCATTAAATCCAAGAAAAACCATTAAATTCAGATGAATCATGTATATATATCTCTATATACCATTCAATTCACACTATGAACTATTCAGTCGATTATGTGAATTCCTCTCTTGATTCATTCACATAACCCAAATCAATTAAGAGGTGGCCAAGCTCTTAATTGCATTAAACACAATAATTCATAGACTATATGGAAATCACAATCTTGGATAAATTATAAAGATAAAAATATGTTCATTAACCTAGTTAAGCTTTCCATAGCCCTAACAAGAAACAAATCAGTTCATAATAAAAGAATTAAAGCAAACAAAGGGAAAGAAAGAACTCTTGAATTTGCCCATGGTGTTGAGATTTCCTCTTCTTGCCGCCACCTTCTTCTTGAGGTTTCTTGAATTCTTGATCACCTTCCCTATGTTTCTTGATTTGTTTTTCCCTTTCTTGATTGATTGCTCCTTTGCTTCTTGATTCAATCCAGAGATTGAATGATGCCTAAAGCTGGTCCGCCCCCCATTTATATAGCTTAAAGGGGAGGGGGTGGTTTCCTACTTCCTCTTGAAGTTTATCTTGCAAGAATAGAAAGTCTTAGTCTAATCCTACTCTTATCTCTTTATCTAGTCAATCATTTTATCTTTCTAAGATTACATCAAGAATTTAGATCTGGAATGACTTTTCTCAGTTTTTTGTTCTTGGATTGGGCTGCTGCCAGGCTTTTCTGCAAGTTGGGCTTCAGTTGCGGATTGGGCCTTCCTACAAATTTTTCCTGACTTCGGGCCCGGATTTGACTTCGATGCAGGCCGAATCTGCAAAATCCTAAAACACAAAAGTTGTGGATTTTTCTCTTATCTTTCCATTGGGTCTTGAATCAGCCCAATTGGAGTTCGGGTACGCGAGTTAGGCTCAAATTACTAAACGATGCCGAAACTATGAAAAATCATCCGATTTGCCTTTCTTTGCTTCCGATGCCTTCTTTCATGCCCTGAACCAAAATACAACAAATATGAGTCCAATTAAGTACTAATTCAGTATGAAAGACAGAATATTTGGGGATAAAAATATGATAAATTCTACTCTCATCACTGGTCCGAACAGAGTAACGGTATGAGAGTCAAGGGATGAATCCTTTACCTTGAGTGGGAGGAAATTTTTTATAACTGAAGGTATGTGTCTTAATCGGATTAAGCTTCTGGAATTATCGGGATGATGTTAGCTGCCAAGGTCTTCGGGATAAGACTAATCCCTACAAAGTTTTTCCCATCCGCTCTTCTGTCTTTGGTCATGCTTATCTGCATGTCATAGAGTCGTCGTAGTTGAGGGAATAAGGTGGGGCCATAGAAGTGGCATGGTGCTGACGTGGCTGCGGAAGTGGCATGGCATTGACATGGCCACGTGGCATTCAAAGCCAGCTTAATCATGACCTGAACAGGGCGCATCTCAAAACGCGAGAAGCCGCGGTGCGATAGCCCTCCCAAATAGGCACCTAAGGATGACGCAAACGCAAGTGCTTTGGGCTTTTAATCAAAATAACCTTCGCCACTGCATTAAACAATAAAAACACTTGCAAATGGAGAGTTGGGAACGTTGTTGGGCATGCATGAGTATGACACGCACGTATATGTTGTTAACCCATTCAGTCTCTGATTGTTATTTTGGTCAAATTGGTGAAGGCAATTAATCTTTTTTACCCCATAGATGCATATCCCATATAATATTTTCCCCAAACGGGTGAGTCTGTCTGTGTGGGTAGCGGTAGCGGCAGAGGTTAGCACGCGCTGGAGGCTGGATGGATGGATTTTTACTGGGGTGAAGCGTGAAGGTAGAACAATGCGCGCCCATGGACCCATGGTGAGCGTAAAATCGCGATTTGTTAGGGGAGGGGAAAGGGGTGTGGGGGTTATTCTTAAAAGGAGCATGACGATGGAACTTGGTCAAACACCATGTCTCCAAACCCTAACCCTAATTTGCAGAACGACAACAACAAGAAGAAGAATCAGACAGGAACCCAGAAGAAGAAGAAAGAAGACGAGTACAGGCCCGAAAATCTCTAGATCTCGCGGCACCTTAGTCCGCCTCTCTCAAAAATTATAAAAAAGAAACCTTATTTCGGGTTTCCATTTTCATCCTACTTCATCCCTTGAAATTAAAGTTTTTCTTGCTTCGTATGTATCCGGCAAGGAATTCTGTTAGCGAAGTTAAATAGGTTCACATAAGCATAGAGCTTTAGTTGTTTGTGCAAGGGATTGGATCTTGCTTTTCTCTTTTCTGCGTCAGAAATAATGGAGGGGAATTCTGGCGGGAACGACGTCGAACTTCTATGCAAAACTCTCCAGGTGGAGCACAAACTCTTCTACTTCGACCTCAAGGAGAACCCTCGAGGTCGTTACTTGAAGATATCTGAGAAAACTTCCGCGACGAGATCAACCATCATTTTTCCTGTTAGCGGCATTTCCTGGTTCTTAGATCTCTTTAATTACTATGTTAATTCCGACGAACAGGATGTTTCTAGCAAGGAATTGCAGTTCGACACCAAGGTGTACCTTCTTTGCCGGCTCTTTAGTTCTATTTTATCTTCTCCGCATTGCTTCTTATCAATTTGAAGAACTGTGTAATTGGATGTAGATCTGTGACTGTGTCTAGTGGTTATTCGTATAGGTGTTTTACTTTGACATAGGCGAGAATAAAAGGGGTCGCTTTTTGAAGGTAAATTTCCTTTAGTACTCCATATACTTTTGATGCTATTTTCTGGACTATCATATAAACGAAAACAATTTGCATTTATTTAGGTGCTTCTTAATGTGTGTGTGTGTGGAGGTTTATGTTTTGTGAAGGTTGGGGCATAGTAAGATTTTCTTTTTTTTTTTTTTTCTTTTTTCAGGAAGGCTCATTTGGTTAGCAGCTGATCCAATTATGTTGTTCTATGACCATACATTTCTAATGCACTAACTTATTGGAGCATCCGGAATAGAGAAAAACATAATAATGATCTGTATATTTCGGTTGTCTATAACTATTAATTTAACATTCCTTTGTGGAGTGAAAAGTTAAAACATTATTAGTTGGTCCTGAGTCCTGACTAATACTTGTTCTTCTGGTAGAAACACCAATTTTTCATTTAATGCCAGTGGAGTGAGCATAGTTTGTCTCCTCAGGTGGCATTTTATTTCATTGTTGGACGTAATGTAACTTCTGGTTTTCAACTTATTTTAGTTCATAATTGATTCTGGTGTTTCATTATAGGTAAGGATGGAAATATCTATGTTATTCACTTCTTGAAGCACCGTAAAAAGAATTTAACGCATTATGCAGTCAATTGATATTGTTTTCAGTTTTGTACCCTCAATTTTATAATTTGTTTTAAGTGTAAATTACACAGCCACTCTATACTTGGGGGGGTATTGACACTTAGCCCCCTCTACTTTATTTTGTGACAAAGATCCCCATGAACTTATGGACATGTTGCTCCCATTGTTAGCAGTCCGTTAGTAACTTCATAGAATGTTTCTTTAAACATTTCTAAAACCTCAAACTACCCTTATTTTATTTTATGAGACTATTTTGCCCTTTTAACCTAGTCTTTATAAAATCCCAGCTATGATGTGTTTTTCTCAACTTTCTTTCAACATAATTCATCTTGAAAATGCCTTTAGGACAATTTGTGCTTTGAAATGGTTATTTTCATATAGAATCCCAAAATGGGCAATTTAGTAATTTTACTTTCATCATCAACCCCGTTAGTGGGCAAGGGACAAACAGGCAAAGTGTTGGAATCTAGAAGTTCAGGGGGCCATGTTACCACCCCTAAGTACATGGTTTCTAGTTGTAATTTACCCTTGTTGTAATCAACTATTATGGTCCTCTATATCCATTAAAAGAACTATTATGGTTCTCTATTTTTGTATCTCAACAATCTGGGTTGTCACCAACAAATCTAATTTATATTATTGTTGTTGTCAATGTTGTTATAGTAATAACTAATGATACAAGTGGAGGGGACAAAGCATTGGGGTTCTTTCAATTCTCTTTTCTATGATTGTCTTCTTTATTTCCTTTTTTCTTTTCCCCAAAATTGAAGCTTGATGTATCTTGTCATTGCCTCGTGATTATTTTCTATAGGTGAAACTTTATTTGAACTTCTCCTAGAATAACTCAGTGTTTTAAAAGTGCAAGGCGCAAGGGCCAATTTGTGCCCGAGGTGCAAGGCGCAAGGCAAGGCGTGCACCTTTTTAGACTAGGCGCAGAAATACAAAAAATTACTAACAAATAAAAAAGATGTTAGAAAATTCAAAAAAATATCAAACATAATATTAATAAGAAATATAAACTTAAATTTTAAAATTAATGTTTTAAAAAACCTATTATCTAAAATTAAAATACATAAACATAACATGTAAAGCATATTCAAATGAAAAGTTAAAAATTAAATCAAACATATAAAACATTTTCAAGCATGGAACGCCCATGATCTCTTTTTTTACTCAATTACATTACTTCAAGTAGCTAATGTGATGTAAAACATATTACATTTCTAATTCTACGAGTCACCTTTGTGCCATGCCCCTCAAGGAAAGCCCAAGCAAGTCCATGTTAGGGTCTTAAATTCTTAATTATCACATAAAAATAATGATTTTATAATTTTAATTGCCTTTTAAGAAGATATTTTATTAAGATTAATGAATGAACAACATTAGCAAATATGGAGCTCTCATAATTTTCAAAAGCGTACAATTTTCAAAAGGCGCATGCCTGGGCCAAGGCGCAAGGCACATCAGGTGCACACCTAGGCTCACTAGGCGTGCACCTTTTGAAAGTGCTGCACCTAGGACTTAGGTGGTGAGGCACCTACCCTAAAATGTGCCTCGCCTATTCTCAAGCGCGCCTTTTAAATCATTGGAACAACTTTGGGTTTATTATCTTCAATTGTGATCACTGCTTAATGGATTTTTTTGGTTGATGATAATCATATGCCTTGCAAATGGTTTAAGAACCATAAGTAGAAATTAACACATTTTAAAATTTATAGATGAATATCTTGGAAACAAGATGTTTTAAAATAAGTAGGAGTAAACTTAGGGAGATGAAGAGAACTTTTTTTTTTTGTTTTTTTTTGAAAAGGTAAGGTAAATTTATTAGGTTAAAAACTTTAAGAGTACAAAGCAGGAACCTGCCAACAACAACAAGCCTGAGAACCCCCCATTACAAGCACACCAAATTGACCGATTTCTCAGTAACTGAGCTACATTTACATGTTTGAATTCTGGGGTACTAAAATCCAGGATATCAATTTACAAACAACCATTTGACATATTTCCTCTGGCCCTATCATTCTTTGATTAAAAGTTTTGTTGTTTCTCTCAGACCAAATAGTCCAGAGCACTACTATCGGGATGGAAGTCCAGACCAGCTTCCCTCTTTTCTTCATATTATTGATCTTCCAGCTACAGAGCAAATCCTTAACAAACTTTGGCATGATCCAACATATCCCCAAATCCTTAACAAACTTTGGTTCGTAATTTATAAGTCATAACACAGGAGAGATTGAGAATGTCACCTATAGAATTAGATCAGGATGGGCAAAATGGTGGATTCAATGATTTAAAAGGTGCGCTTGAGGCATGCCTAGGCACATTTTAGGGTATGCACCTCGCCCAGGTCCTAGGCATAGTTTTCAAGGCGCCAAGGTGAGGCTAGGCAACTAGGGGGCGCCTGGGCACCTAGGCGATGGATTTTTTTTTTTTGATAAATAACAAAGGCTTTTAGCAAGAGATATTAATATAGAAAAATACAAAGGGAGGGGTAAAAACTCTTAACCCTCCCAAGAGAACAATTCAGATTACAAAGTTGCCCAGAACATGTTATCTCTTCCCACCCCTTGTTTAGCCAATGAATCTGCCAAGGAATTGGTGCACCTCTTAGTCCACTGAAACTTGACTTCCATATTTTGTATGAGATATCTAATTTTCTTCTTTTCATTCAGAAACTTCCACAAACTAGAATCATCTTTCATTAACCAGTTGATAGTCAATTTAGAATCACCTTCCACTATCAGGTTTCCTATATTTATCTCTTGAGCTCTTTTTAACCCTTCCATAGCAGCCAATATTTCAGCTCTAAGAGAGTCCCCCCAACCAATAGGACCCGAATACAATGCAATAATTTGACCTTCATCATCCCTGAAAGCTCCTCCTATACCCAACAGACCTGGATTTCCTTCGCTGCTTCCATCAAAGTTTAATTTAGTGAACCTTGAAGTTGGAGGGGACCAAACTGGGTGAAAT
The DNA here is from genome assembly GCF_056320005.1 of Nelumbo lutea. Taxonomy (NCBI): domain Eukaryota; kingdom Viridiplantae; phylum Streptophyta; class Magnoliopsida; order Proteales; family Nelumbonaceae; genus Nelumbo; species Nelumbo lutea. The sequence continues at coordinate 59,487 of NC_142690.1, forward strand.
ACATTCTTCCTTGGAACTGACCAAGTCACTTCTTTCCACTTCCTAATGATATCTCCTTCTGAGTAGTTTTCAAAAAGTTGCAAGGTCTTAGCCCACTAAATCACCCTTATGGAAATTAATTCAATAATTATAGCTTTATTTCTTTCTTTCCCATGACAGGTCCGTTGGTTCCTTTCCTCCCAAACAGTCCAACATATAATTGCTCTTACACATCTCCATAGAATTTTCCCTCTTTTCTTCAGCCCCCTAACAATAGTAGAATGGAATAGGCTTTGTACATTTGAGGGGGGGGGTGTCCACCTGCATCCAAAAAGATAGAAAAACAAACACCAGATTTCTAAAACAAATGGGCAAGAAACCAGTAAGTGATAACAATTCTCACCATTCTTCTTACAAAGGATGCATCAGTGTGGGGATAAACACCAATTAGGCCTTTTTCTTTGAAGTAAGTCGCAAGTGTTACACTTTTCAAGGAAAACTTTCCAACAAAATGCACTAACTCTGGGAGGAATTGGTCTACCCCAGACTTCTAAAATTGGAAAAGGGATTCCAAAGACAGGTGGGGAATGAGCCAAAACTTTGAAGAATGAGGAGCATGAGAAGACACTCGAAGGAGAAGGAGTCCATATCCTATTATCCCTCCTAAATGGATCAATAGTCACCCCCTCAAGGACTTTTAGCAGGTTAGCAATGAGGTTCAATTCCAGGTCTCTAAGGGCCCTTCTAAAACCCAAATTCCAATCAACGGATGAACTAGAAGAGGTCAAAAAAGTGGAGATTGGCTCATTTTTAAAACGTGATAGAGAATACAAGGAAGGGAAGAGCTCCTTCAACAGAGTGTCACCCACCCAAACATGATCCCAAAATTTCACAAGGTTACCAAAGCACAAATCATACCTGATTAGAGGAAGGAAAGAAGGAAGGATGGCATGAATTGAATTCCAAGGAGAAGCTCTCGTAGCCCTAGCTAAAACTCCAAAGTCCTAGCCATCCGCCGCTTGCCCATGAATACTTAAGATAACTTGAGCCCATAATTTATCCCTTTCCAAAGTCAATCTCCAAAGTCATTTCGCCAACTGAGCTTCATTTTTTTTTTTTCTGCAAATTACCTAAAGCAAACCCACCATCATTTTTGGTTTTGGTAACTATATCCCACTTGACCCTATGATCTTTTTTCTCCTCTCCTGGCTCCCATAAGATGTCTCTCATTATCTTCTCCAAAATCCCACAAATTCATCCAGGCATTTTGAACACCTACAAAAAGTACACTCGCAGATTTGCCAATGTAGATTTAATCAGAGTTATTCTGCCTCCCATGGATAGGTAATTTTTCTTCCAAAATGCTAACCTTTTAGTGAATCTCTCAATCATCGGGTTCCAGAAACTCTTTTTACTTGGGTTATCCCCTAGTGGCAGCCCCAAATAGATCAATGGTCATTTTGCAATCTCACATCCCAAAGTTCGGGCTCTATCCTCCACCTCACTTTCACTCAAATTAATGCCAATCACATAGCTCTTGTCCAAATTAACTTTAAGATTAGTCACCTTTTCAAAAACATTGATCACTTGCTTTAGGTTACTCACCCAACTCACCTCCTCCCCACCACTGAAAAGAATTGTCATCGACAAACTGTAGATGTGTTACTAGGACCCTATTCCTTCCTACCCCCCATCCTTTCACCAAATTTCTAAAGTCTGCTCTCTCAATGAGTTTTCCTAGGACTTCAGCAATTAGAGTGAATAGGAAAGGAAAAAGGGGGCCTCCTTGCCTGATACCCTTGGTAGCCTGAAAATGATCCACCACCCTCCCATAGTCCCATTAACTAAAATGGAATAGTGGCAAGTCCTAATACAACCTTTCACCCACTTGCACCATTAGGCGATGGATTTTTTATGTTAAAAACATAGATCCTAGGGTAGTTCCCTAGGTACTATAACCATATTTCTTTAATAATTATTCATGATTTTCATAAGAAAAGTATAAATTTCATATTAAAGTATAGAAAATCAATATATTCATGAGAAGAAAAGGAAGAAGGAAAATAAAATTCAAAAAATATAGGGGCTGAACCCTTATTTTTGTTATAGGAAAAGAAGAAATCAAGAAAATAAAAAGTATTGATAGGAGTAGAAGTAGAAGAAGAATATATGGAAGAGGAAAATGTACTGATTAGATAAAACATTTAGTTCTTCCTTATTGGTTCAGGTTTTTAAGTCTTTGAGGGTTCAATAAAGCATTTAGCAATGCTTATGTTGATTAAACCCTAATAAATAAGAAAATAATAAAAAAAATTAGTATATAAACACAAAATGATTATTTTAGTTTAATAATGTCTATATTATAATTATAATCTCAAAAAAGAATGAATAAAAAAGTATTTTATAGTAGGAAGTAGAAAACTGTTAGGCGATTAGGTGAGGCGAGCCTCAAAGGGCGCCGTGTTGCCTAGGCGAGCCTCAAAAGGCGCACACCTGGTGCGTCAGATGCACCTTGCACCTCAACCTGAGCATTAAAATTTTGAGTTTTTTGCTTTTTTTTTTAGCCTAACGGTTCGGCCGGGTGCTCCGCCCCCAGACCCTCGACCATGCCCCTCAAGGCAAGCCCGAACAAGTCCATGTTATGGTCTTAAATTCTTATTTCTCACAGAAAAAATAATGATTTTATACAATATCTTTTTTTTTTTGATAAATGTTTTTATACAATATCTTATTAAAAGGCAATTAAAGTTATAAAATCATTAATTTTTATGTGAAAAATAAGATTTTAAGACCCTAATATGGACTTGTTTAGGCTTGCCTTGAGGGGCATGGTACAAAGGTGACTCATAGAATCAAGAATGCAATATGTTTTACATCCCATTAGCTACTTGAAGTAATACAATTGAGGAAAAAAAGAGATTGTCAGTTTTACATGCTTGAAAATGCTTTATATGTTTGCTTTTATTTTTAAAATTTCATTTGAATACGCTTTACATGTAATGTTTATGTATTTTAATTTTAGATAATAGGTTTTTAAAACATTTATTTTAAAATTTAAGTTTATATTTTTTGCATTTTTTTGTATTTTTGTGCCTTGCTTCAAAAAGGCGCACGCCTTGCCTTCCACCTTGCGCCTCAGGCGCAAATTGGCCCTTGTGCTTTTTTTGTGCGTTGCACTTTTAAAACACTGGGTGGGTTTGGAGTCTCATATGATAGGTGAATACCACATGGATTAGAAGGGAAAATCTATAAAATAGTTGTAAGGCCAACAATGTTGTATGGAGTGTTGGGCAATCAAGAAGCCATGTGTCCAAAAAATGAGTGTGGCAGATATGCATATGTTGAGATGGGTGAGTGGAAAAACTAGAAAAAATAGGGTCAGAAATGAAGTCATTCGATGGAAACAAGGAGTAGCTCCAATAGTGATAAAATGAAAGGAAGTAGTAGACTTAGATGGCTTGATTACATTCATAGAAGACCACATACAGCACATGTAAGAAAAAGAGATCAATTACAAGTTGAAGGGGCTAGAAGGGCTAGGGAACAAACCAAAAAGGACATGGTTTGGAGTAGGAAAAGATTTAAGCTCTCAAAATTTATCAATGGATGTGGCATGGATATTTCACTAAACAGAATGGAATGGCAAAAGAGGATCATGTAGCCAACCCTATATAGTTGGGATAAGGCCTAGATGATGATGATGAGCCATCTAAGCTTCTTTGTTTCATTTCTATAGGACCATGGAGCTGCTTCCCTTATCAGCAACCAACCTATCACCATCTTTGAACATGTATAGTGGTGTATTTCCTTTTTCTTTCACTTTATTATTGTTACAGTTTTGGCTCTATGGTTTTGGGTTTGAGATCCATGTGGGGTTTGTTTGGAGTCTGGGGTAAGGTTTCCATTGGGGAAGATTAGAGTCCATTCAGGATTTATGTTGGCTATTATGGTATTAAGCTTGAGATTTGCTTCTTCAATAGTTTCTTTCCTATTGCATAGGTTGGGTGATTGTTGTAATCTCTTTGGTTTTAGTGGAATACTTTGTGATCTTTGGTTGTGGGAACGGGTATTATGCTGTGCAAGTAAGTCTTGTATTTGTGTCTGCCCTGGCTTTCATGGGCAATTTTCCAACTGTGGAAGAGTTTTTTCTAAGAGAATGTAGTTAAAGAATTGTTGGGTCATCTTTTGTTTGGTACTTTTTTTGTGGTTCTCAGTCTTGCATTTGCGTTCATTGTTTGTAATTTTTCCCCCATTAAATGTCCTTGCATCAATATTCAATAAGTGCACATAAATCTGGAACCAAAATATATCATTTTTTATGTTTTAAATGCTGACAATTCATTTACAAAGCCTTGTTATAGAATATTAGAATTGTGAAAGATGTGAATTTTGCTCAGGTTTCAGAAGCCTCAGTTAGCAGAAATCGTAGTACAATTATTGTTCCTTCTGGAAGTGCCCGTGATGAAGGATGGGCTGCATTTAGGAACATCTTAGCAGAGATTAATGAAGCTTCAAGGCTTTTTATCTTACCCAATCAGGTCTGAATGTCTGGTTCTGGATTAATCTATGCAGTGGCTTTTCTTTCTTAATTTATAGGAGGCTCATGTTTTCCCATGCCTGTTTTGAAACAGCAAAGTTCTGAACCTTCAGAACGCCTTGTGGGCCTCTCAGATGATGTAGGTGCAGGCTTCATTTCTGCTCACAGTACCCAATCTGCCCCACCACCAGATCTGAATGAAAGGTCAGTTGATTTGCCTCCACAGGATGAAATTGGTAACTTGGGGGTTTCCAAGGTGATACGGGCTGATCAAAAGAGGTTCTTCTTTGATCTTGGGAGCAACAATAGGGGTCACTTCTTGAGGATATCCGAGGTATCTAGGAGAATGTGACTTTTTGCGTCTGTCAGATTTATTTGGTAAATTGAGCTTTGATTGTTTCAAATAACGATTACAGGTGGCAGGGGCAGATCGATCTTCCATTATTCTTCCCCTATCTGGGCTGAAGCAGTTTCATGAAATGATTGGCCATTTTGTGGAAATCACCAAAGATCGGATTGAAGGTATGATAGGGGCAAATGTTCGTACGGTGGAGCCCCCACAGAGATGAATCTGACGAGTTAGGTTTGGTTAAAAGTTGCAAATATGACATGTTTATTAGATCTATCGATGTCAGCTTGGTTAGGGGTGCAATTGTGCTCTATTGTTCATCTGTTCTTCACTTGTCTCCCCCTCTCATTCAAGTGCGGTTGAGAATAATCTAATCTCTCTGTCACATAGGAGAAATTGAAGTTATTCGTCAAGCTTCCCACCAAGGAATAACAAAAAGCAGATTTGCAATCCTGTAATTCTTGCATCTGTTAGCATTGAAGAGTGGCACTTGCATCTGGACATTTTTTATTAATCAAAGCAACATTTCCAATAATCGGAATGTGATATGTTTTTGATTATTTTCCCATTTCCCATCAAATTTAGTAAGGAGCATCTGATTGTCTATCAATTGTGGCTGAAACCACAGGTATGCCCATGAGCTTTTTGATCAGGTTGTGGTTCCTACGCATCAGCTTGACAAGGGATTCTCCTAAGCCGGAGTGGAGAAAGGGCTCCACTCGTTCGTAGCTGCTTGTCTGGTGTTAAACCAATTATCCATCCATGCAGTCACATTCTTATTTTGTGTATTTTCATAGATAAATTCAAAGGGTAAAATTTTAAAAACCGATAGTCTGAAGAGTTTGCTTTTTTTTTTTTTTTGCCGTATTAACACGTTACAGGGGGACTTAATGGGGAATCCGGCCCACTGGCCCACACCAACCCCACTGCACATTGCAGTTTGCAGGTTTCAACCCGGTAAAACAATGTGATATGGTTTCTTTTTTTAGTGACTGTCTTACAGTGATTCTTGCCTTATAGTCCAAATATGTTGGTGGTTGCTCGTAGTTGATTTATCCATGGATTAGTGATGCAAGCTGAAGCTGTCATTGTTTGCAAACTTTTACCATTCACTACATTTGACGTTCAGCTAACATCATTTCTCATAGTCATACTCACAGATAGCTCATATTTCTTCCTGGTCGAAGTGTATGGCTGTTTGTTCCTCGTATTCAGGATCTTGTTTAAATAAATCTGGCACCTTTTAGGTTGCATCATATCAGGTTCAACCCTATATTGTGTCTTGCTAACTTGGGGTAGTGTGGGTTCAGGTGGAGGCAATGAAGGGTTGGGTCGGGGTAGGTAGAGGCAAGCCCACACCGGATCCCTAATTATGAATGAGACTCAGGGTCCATTTGGTTTGCAGTTGGAATCAGAATCAGAATTGGAATCAAAATCAGAATGGTCTATTATTCCCCCCACTTGTTTTGTTTCAGAATCAAAATTGGAACCAGAATTGGCTGGAGTGGATTCTCATTCTAGAGAGGGAGGGAATGGACATTCCCTTAAATGGGGAAATGCCATTCCAGCAGCAATGAGAATCAGATTCTAATTCCCCCAACCAAACAGTTTCTGATTTCAATTCTAGATTCCTATTTCTGCAAACCAAATGGCCCCTCAGTTACATACAGGAGCTGAACTCACTACAAAAAGATCAATATAATTGTCATGTTTTTTATCTATACAGTTATTGAAATGTCTACACAATGTAACAAGCGATCTCGACAAAAGTGTCAACACAAGTGATAACACGCCACTGTATAGAATTCCAGTGGCGTGTAACTACTTGCTGCAGCATAGTTCAAGCATTCAATGATGTACTAGTCAACATGCTTTTTATACAGGCATTTTGGAGTATAGCTCACCTACCTAGACTGTTTTATAGGTATCCCATCTATCTAAACTGCATAGAACTGGGCATTTGAACCTTATTGACACGCTAATCACATAATCCATGTTTGAGGACTAAAAGATCGTCCTCCACCTATAGGACCGCGTCATGTTCGACTAACTCTTCCATCATCCTTTTACATGTTCCAAGTGTATTGGGATAGATATTCTACCTGGAAGGAGAGTATGCCAAGCAACAGATGAACAGACTTCATAGCTCCATGTAGGGTAACTAGTGCCCCAAGCAGCACTACTTTCAGGTATTATAAGAAAATAACAAATATAACAATGCTTGTATTACCTGACAAGAGCAGAGCCAAGAATGTAAGTTAAGCTCCTTAATATTATGGTTAAGATGAAACTCATCTATATCCAACTTCATTGGAACATCTAAATTTTAACAGCAAGGTTCATAAACAGTCAAGATCTTCCATTAACGTTTGATAAAGCTCAATGGTACTTTTATTCCACCTCATGCAGAATTCTGTTTCACATTTAACAATATTGTTTCCTTCATTGCTGATGTATCCTTCCTCTCCTTGAAGCTTCGCCGGAAGTGACCCAAATGCCTCTGTACTAAGGATGGAAGTCCATTACCTGGTCCAGAGTCTGCCATATCATGGTTTTAATTCCCCATTCAGATCTCCATGTGGCAGATAACCCATAGTGGCCAGATAGTAGGCTGTGATACCTAGATCAATTAATAATTTAGTTCCCAATTTGACAACTGACATCATTGCCAGAGAACCTATTTCCAAGAACTGAAGGCTGTATCATTTTGGGGCAGGCACTGGAGTTAATATTGTTGTTTCATCTAGTATGAGAGCACACTACTTTGATTAATTGAAACACAAATGGGCTTTAGGTATATAAGATCCATTCAACTGTTCATTCATAAGTATTAATCATCAAACATATATCCCATGTAAAATTTTCTGGTGAACCCATGAGATGCCTACCGATGTCTCTTGCATATATCTGTCTAATGTAGATTATGAATCTACGTTCTTATTAAATTGGCCATTGTCCAAGAAATATTCAAGCCATAAACCTTGGCCAAGGACTTCTACCTGCAGCGGCATAAATAAGCCAATTACCAATAATCTCCACAGGAACAAACTCCTTCCTTAAAATGGTGAAATCGATTAGCATCTCGAACAATAATCTCTCGTTGAACAATTGCTGATACCAACTTACTAAATGTGTGGCAGTCACCACAGACCCTAAGGTTCTTTATTAGCCTGATTGGCATTCTCTCAGGTATGCTGATTAGACCAAATGCAATTGCCAACTTTTCACTATGGGTATTTAGGATCCCTATCTTAAGTTCCTCATCCACATCATGCAATACAAAATTTGTATTAGGGACATAACCAGCCAGCTCCAGCTTCTTAGTCAAGCTCTTCAACATCTCATAGATCTTATCTGACTGTGGATGAGTCTTGTCTCCTGTGCTAAACTGGTACCTCTTGTTACCTACTTCAATCCATGTCCAACCTGGAATTTTCTTCAGCCTCCTATGGGTCATCAATTCTCTCACCTTGGCAACATCTTCCCACCTTCCTGCATTTGCATAAATGTTTGATAGCAGAACATAATAACCAGGATTTCTGGGCTGAAATTCAAGAAGGGACTTTGCAGCCTTCCCTGCCAATTCAATATTTCCATGGATTCTGCAAGCCCCTAATATTGCACCCCACAGGCCCTCATCTTTTTCCACAGTCATATACTTGATCAGTTTCAAGGCTTCATCAAGCCTCCCCGCACGGCCAAGGAGATCAACCATGCAAGTATAGTGTTTCACATCAGGTTTCACAGCATAATCTTCCCACATTGAGTAGAAGAACCGGAGACCCTCATCAACCAATCCTGCGTGACTACATGCATACAAAAGGGAAACAAATGTGATCCGATTTGGTGATATTCCGCTACGCAACATCATGGGGAACATATCAAGAGCTTTCTTACCTTGTCCGTGATAACCATAAGCTGCAATCATTGCACTCCAGGAAACGACATTCTTTTCATTCATGTGATCAAATATGTTTCTCGCGGCATTGACACTCCCACACTTGGCATACATATCAATCATTGCGGTTCCCAAGATCACATCCAAGGAAAACTTATTCCTTGATATATAATCATGGACAAGCTCAGCCCTATGCATTGCACCTAATTTAGCACATGCAAAGACAACGGTGACCATTGTGACCTTGTCTGGGATAATGCCTTCCTCTCTCATTCGATCAAACAAAACCAAGGATTCTTCAGCATTCCCACAATTGGCATGTGCGTCGATCATTACAGTCCAAGTAACGAGGTCTTTCTTGGGAATTCTATCGAACAGGAGTCGAGCATCTTCAATCACCCCACATTTTGCATACATATCGACAAGAGCAGCGGAGACAAAAGGATCCAAATGTAACCCGGATTTATAAACTAGGTGATGAATCATTCTGCCGGTTTGAAGGTCTGAAGTATCCCTACAAGCCCTTACTGCAAAGGGCAAACTGAAATTATCGGGCAGTATACCGGAGCGGATAATCTCTCTAAAAGTCCCAAGACAATTAGGGTAAAGGCCAGCTTTAGCGAACCCGCCAACCATGACGCTCCAGGAGACTAAATCCCGCTCTTGCATGGCGTCAAAAAAAGTGGAAGCGTCCTCTAGGGCCTTAAACCGAGCGTACATGTAGAGAAGCTTGTTTGCGACAGTAAGGTTGTGAAGCATTCCCGTGATGGTTGCGTGGGCATGAATCTTCTTAATTTGGATAAGATTTCTACAATCCAGTAGAGAAGAGACGTATAATTTCGGGTCCAAGCAGAGCAAAATATGGGGTTGCAGCATTTGGTCCATCTGGTTATGGCGATCATTGCAGATTTGTTGTTGTTGTGTGGAAAATTCATCGAAAACAGCAGCTGAAGAAGCAGAGAAGGCGAGGCGTAGTCGTTCATGTTTGGAGTGGGAGAAGCAGCTCAGATGTTTGAATTTGAACATGGAATGCTAACGTCCAGTTATCTTCTAGGAAGAAAATATCATAACTACCCGTAAATCTGAAGTCAAGAAACTATAGATCAGAAATAAAAAAGTAGGTCCCACCAAATCCGATCTCGTGCGGAATGGTGCAAAAAGGAATTGGGATTTGCAGCTTACTGATCGTGCTTCACAGCTACATCCCTCCGTGTATTAGGATATATAATGAGTCGGGTAACCCGACGGCTGGCACGACCCCCGGACGGGCTTTAACACGCTTTTTGGCCCACGGGCTTAACCTCGGGCCAAAAAATTCGGCCCCGCATAAAATTCGAGTTAGGCTCGGGCTTTGCCAAAATAGCCCGGCCCGAGTTTAGTCCGGTCCGACCTATAGTTAAACCTAAGTAAAAACCCTATGTGATGTCCATTTGAATAAATTTTTTGATTTGAGAATGTTGATTCACTTGTAAGCCCATTGTTCATTTAAATAAGGGAAAAAATATTTGAATTTAAATAGATAATGTCTATTTGAATAAGAAAAAATTTGAATTTCTTTTATTAGGTCGGGCATCGGGCTTTGGGCTTTTTATCAGGGCCAGGCTCAAGCCCAAGTTGTAGGCCCGTTGGTCGGGCCGAGCTTGGGCTCGGACCTAACATTTTTCTATTAATAAAGAGTCAAAGCCCGGCCCAAACCTGGCCCGGCCCGGCTCGATTCGGCCCATGAACAGGTCTAATTGAGATAGACCTGTTTATGAGTTGGATAACCTGATGGGCCGGCCTGGACTAGCCTGGTCTGTTCTAAGTTGAGTTTGGGTATGACTTTAGGCTTACGGGCTTGAGCTCAGGCCCAAAACATCAGGCTTGATTTTTATGGGTTAGGCTTGCGCTTTCTCATAAAAGCCCAGTCCGAGGTTGAGCCTAATTTAATAATATATTATATAATAAAAAACATATATAATGTTTTTTCTTTATTCCTTTTTCTCTTTTTTCAAGTAAATAGTGAGACCATTTATTAGTTTTGGCTTTGAGTCTTTTAGTAAAAATAAAAATAGTTTTATTGAATAAAAAAGAAAAAAACTTTTTTTTTTCAAATTTTTGGACAGGCTCAGGCTCAAGCCCGGACTTCGGGCTTTTATATGAGAGATGAGTTTGGGCTTAGGTTTGAATGTATTCTATTAATATAAAGACAAAGCCCACCCAGCCCGTGAATAAGTCTTTTGGGAATATCTCCCATGAATAATAAAACTCCCATGAACGATTTGTGAGGAGTAGATCCAAACTCTAGAAAAAGGAAGGTTGGATCCCCTACATTGAGAACATCTTCCGTATTTACATATTACCATTCTCTCGGAAATTCTCAATGTACAGCTGTGATGTCCTATGGGTAGGATTCTTATGAATAAGAGATCCGGATCAGGAAAAAGGGATCGAAACACCTGTTATTTCCATATCGTGGCTTTCAATCATGGAAGAACAATTCATGGGAGAAAAAGGATTTTCAACTCGGACAAAAATTGCTTTAGACTTTAAATAATTTTAAGGGCCACTTTTGCCCTTTCATATTATTCTGGAAAGGTCATTGTAATGCAAAAATAAACGGCGTTATGTGGCATTGCTCAAATTTAAAAAGGCCACTTTAGACCCTAAAATTTGAAAATGCCACTTTAGATGTTAAAAAGTTTATTAGTCAAAAAAATACATTGTGTTAACCTTAAAGTAAATTACTTCAAAGATTTTGTAAAATTAGAGTAACTAAATTAACAATGATTAATCTAACAATAAATAATTAACAATAATTAAGGGAAAATTATTACTTAAATGTTAACTTAATTAGATTTTTTTTTTCAAAAAACTAAATTAGCTTAACTAAAAGTAAACTAACAATCACTTAATTTACTTAAATTTAATAACTCAATTTGCATAATTAAATTAATTTATTTAATTTCTTTAATTACTTAACTCAATCAAGTAGTTAATTCACTTAATAAGTGGTTTTAAAATTGTCATTGATTCGGGCGGTCAAACCATTTGACCCAAGAACTAATCAATTGTCTGATTCCATTTTATATACTTGGCCTAGGATTTTTCAAAAAAAAAGTTGACTTGGTTAGCAAAGCACTAACATGAATGGTTGAATCGTTAAACTCTTGGTGAATGGCTTTCGAGGCCTTTTTAATGATTTTTTTTTATTATTTTTTTAAAACATCATGGGCTGATGATCAGATGATCGAATCATTAACCTGGACAATTGAACCACTAAACTCCTAGTGAATGGTTTTCAAGGCTCTTTTTAATTATTTTTTTGTATTTCTTTTAAAACATCACGGGATGATCTGTTTGGACTAGACAATAGAACCATTGACCCAAAGAGGAACGTTGTGGGTAACATGCAAGCAGAAGTGAAGGGAAAGTCATGGATCCCATGGTAAATATATTTGGAGAAGTACACTGCAGCCCACTGCAGAATTCTGAAATTACAACCCCCATAGTCTACTAGTACCCCCATAAACCGCACCCTGCCCGTGGATTTGGCATCAATCCACGGTCAGGATTCATCCCACCAGTACGGTGGGGCTAAGAATTCTGAGGTGTACTGAACAGTCATTCTCCCAAATATATTTACCCATGTTCACTTTTTGAAAGTTGTGGGAGTAACAATAAATAGCTTTTCCCTAAGCATTATTTATACCCATCTTTCAGGTGGGTAGGTAACTTTCTCACCTGGGACAAAACTTATTAAAACATAATAAGACAAAATTGAGTTTTAATAAAATCCTACCTTTATAGGACCTTGCAATAATTTTATTTTATGGGTAAAAATGGTCAAAAGAACACTTACCTAAGAAACATAGTTGCATGTTTGTAAACCAAAAATAACCAAACCAGCTTTGTTATTATATATGATTGTTAATGTCTCTATCCACTCTCTCATTCATTAATTACTTTTTTTTTAGGCTAGCACTAAAATATTATTTAATTAATGCTATTTAACAAATGCCACTTACCAATGTTGTTTTAATAAGTTTCGTCTTACTTTTTTCCTGTTATAATAATATTTATTTTTTTAGGTAAAAGTTGCATAAACGATACTTGGCTATACAAACTCTGCCTTTTTAGGTTAAGCAAACTTTTTATTGGGGCTATTGTAAGCCTAAAATGTTAAAATCTGTCAACAATAATTGGACTTAAAACCAACCAAATCGAGAAACTGACTCTCAACCTAAGTGATCAGTTTCAATGGGCCAAAACCTCAACCCAAGTGGTCGATTCAGTTCAAAGATCTGTGAACAACCAAACCAAACCAACCCATATACAGCCCTATAATTTATATTGCTATGTGATTATTGGTCAATTTGGTTTTGATTCTTTCATTTGGTAAAGACAATGGTCTGGTGATTTTGTAATTCTTAGTGTTTAGAAAACCGGATCGGTTGAACAATAACCCAAGACTTTAGCTGGTATCCAATAACTGCTTTAATTAAAAAAAAATCAGTTAAAAACCAGCTAACCGACTGATTTAACCAGAAAACTAATGAATCAATCACAGTTTTATGAAACCGTCTGGGTCCTTAACTAATAGAAAGTTTAAAAAGATACGACCCTATAATCTCTTATTTTCATATATTGCTTAACTATTATTAATTTATCCCTTACTTTGTGTTAATTAATGATTCTTTATTGTACATATTACTTTATTAAGCATATATTTAAAAAAAATGTAAATTAAGAGACTTGAACCCTACTCATTTATTTTAAAAATTATAAAACTTCCATCAAGACATCATATTTAAGTATATTAAAAGTTGTAAAATGTATTATATATAATATTTATATGATCTCTGGTATATATATATGTATATGCCACGTCAACACGATTTAACCCCAATTGAACCTCTAAACCATGAACCTCTCCCCTCTCCGATTCTCAGAACGTCGATAATTCCTACTGAATGCTTGAACGTTTTTATGTTATCAAAAGAGGACAATGGAAGATACGAGTGTAAGTTATCCAAAGGGGATGGCAGTGCTTGAACCTTGATTGTGTAGCCTTTATTTTTCCTCTCTACAAAAATATGGTATAATAATGGTCAGCCTTGCCAACGAAATGTTACCTAGCCGTATCTTTAGTAGTAATAAAATTGCAATCATTCCATAACCCGATTTTCACTGATCATGGAAACTAACCCTTGAAAAACCATAGTAGAATAGCAGCAGAATGTCATTTCCAATGAATAACCTCGGAACAATATTCTCAGTATTTACACTAATTCAACAGGAATCCAAAGATCCGCTTGGCAACCATCTACAACCTGTCCGCAGCAAGCTTATGTGTCCTACCTCTGCCTGCAAAGCAAATAGAGATGTCAGTTGATGATGTACACACGAGAATGTATTGGTTCATTTCCACAAGAGGTACCACCATACCAATAACTTCTATGCTACAGCTTATTCAAGAGAGCGGTTTTATAAAATTTGCTTCCACATCAAACAGTAATTGAAACTTGTGGTCGCCGTGACGTGGGTCAATCTCAATGCAGCTAAAGTTGGGAGTTCAATCCCCGCTTAGCTAAATATGGAAATAATAAAATAACAAAAAATAGAGTAACTAACCATGACAGCTGTAACAGTGAAGAGTCCATCAGCAATTAAACTGTTTAGGTTGTTTTGCCAGCTGCAGGATTACGGCCAAATTGGATGATCATAGGTTTTCTCTTAAACATATATCCATTCACTAGATTCTGCAGCCAATAGTTGTGTCAAGTCTTGAGTCCACCATAATTTAAACTCATTAAAATAGTGGGGTAGGGGGAGTAAAGGATGGATTACCAATCCGCTTACACTTGCGACCAATGTGAAAAAAAAAAAACCATATTTAAGGACCACTATAATTATAAACCATGAGGATTAACTGACAAAGTTAAACAGATAATTGAAATGTAAAAGCAGAAATGAAGATCTTCCAACAATATATCAGGCATGCATGGTTGCAATCAAATATTGGGTTGTTATTCATGCTGAGCTCAAGGCCTCAACTAGAGGTTTGCTATGGATCAAAAGGCTCATGCTGAGCTCAAGGCCTCAACTAGAGGTTTGTTATGGATCAAAAGGCTCCTTTCCCATAAAAAAAAAAGTCATTGAACCAAACTCGAGAGATTTGGATGCAAACATGATTTTTTTACGATTTTCCAAGAACAAAATGTGGGAAAAATACTAATCTTCAACTTTCATCCATGAAATCTATACTAAAAAATACCAAAAATCTTGCTCTACCAGGAAATTAATTTTCTTCACCTAGTCATGGGTTCCTGTATGACTGCTGACAGCTGTATAGCCAGTTGATATGAGTAGGTCGTTTAAGCTTGAAAAGTAGCTCCAATTCTATTTACTCCTATCTTGATACCAAACTTGGTTTTTTGTTGTGCTTGAGTTGGGAAGTTAAGATTTTGAGAGAAAAGAAGAGAAGAGAAGAGAAGAGAGAAATGAGATAGAAGAGATTTTTTTTTTTGATCAATAACTGGAATTCATTAGATTAAAAGAATTTAGTTACAGCGCTCTAAAGAGAGATAAACAGGCTTAACTCTCTCCGGGAAAATAACAAAAAGGAAAAATTTACAGAACAGCCCAAAACATTTGATCCCTTCCCACCCCCTGCTTTGCCAAAGCATCAGCAAATGCATTTGCTGTTCTCTTGAACGACTAGCATATTTTCAAAGTCCACTACCTTCTTATAACCAACTTAAGACCAGCTTTAGTCCCCTTAAACAACTAACTTTTGTATATTCAGTTCCTTAGACTTCCTTATACCCTCCAGTACTGCATAGACCTCAGCTTTGAGAGAGTCTCCAAACCCAACGGAACCTGAATACAAAGCGAGCACCTTCCCACCCTCATCTCTGAAAACCCCTTCTACACCTGATGGACCTGGATTTCCTTCACTACTTCCATCGAAGTTTAGGTTTATAAGTTCACTTCCTGGTGGTGACCACACAGGTCAAACTAAAGGGCGAGCAGGAGCAGAATTTGCCACCTCCAGCCAGCTATTCAGCAACATATCCATAGAAATATCAACAAACAGGTCCAAAGATTTCAGCCAACGTACCACCCTCACTGTTACTACTTCAATAAGGTATTCTTTACTTCTTTCAATTTCAGAGAAAATTCTGGTGTTCCTTTCCTCCCAAAGAGTCCAACAAACAGCAGCCCTCACACATCTCCACATTATCCTTTCCCTTTTGTTTGGCCAACCAAAGAATGAGGGGCTAAACAAACTTTGAATGTTTGGCGGTGGGGTCCACCTGCAACAAAAGTGGAAAGAAACCATTTCCAAAGATCAGTAGCAAAGGGGCAAGAAACTAATAAGTGGTAGGAGCTTGCACCATTAGCCTTGCAAAGAATGCACCAATTTGGAGACAAGCACCAAAAAGGCCTTTTTCTTTGGAGTACGTCACATGTATTACATCTTCCGAGGAAGGCTTCCCAACAAAAGGCTCCAATCCTTGGAGAAATTGGCTCACCCCAAACATCCTTAACTGGAAAGTTTTGTGCAAATGGACTGGATGAAGGCAGTAGGGACTTGAAGAAAGAGGCAGAAGAGAAGGTTCTAGAGGGAATTAGGGTCCACAATCTCTTGTCCCTCTCAAAGGGATCCAACACTACCCGGTCTAAGATCTGAACCAGACTCATGGCATTTTCAACCTCTAAATCCCTTAAGCCTCTTCTAAGCCCCAGATCCCAATCAAACCCAAAATTAGACTGGGAACTAGAAAATTGGACACAACCTTGCCCTTAAATCGGGAGAGTGAAAACTAGGAAGGGAATTGGTCTTTCGAAGGTATCTCACCCACCCAAATGTGCTCCCAGAACTTTTCCTAATTTCCAGAGCAGAGGTCATACCTGATGTGCTGCAAAAATGAAGGAAGAATGGCATGTATAGATTTCCAAGGAGAGGCACCAACAGACCTTGCCAAAGTCCCAATGTCCCAGCCATCATCTACCTGACCGTGAATACTTAAAATTACCCTTGTCCACAGTTTATCCCTCTTACCTCCCAACCTCCACAACCATTTCCCCAATAAGGCTTCATTTTTCCACCGAATGTTACCTAAACCTAACCCTCCGTCAGCTCTACTCCTAGAGACTAGTTCCCAATTCACCCTGTGATCCTTCCTCTCCTCCCCTGGTTCCCACAAGAAGTCTCTCATTAACTTCTCCAAACTCCTACTTATCTTCACTGGGATCCTAAAAACCGATAAGTAATACATAGGCAAACTAGCTAGTGTAGACTTGATCAAAGTAATTCTACCACCCAGAGATAAATAGTTCTTCCAAGAGGCTAGCTTCTTGGCAAATTTATCAATTACAGGGCTCCAAAAGCTCTCTTTCCTCGGGTTATCCCCTAAGGGCATCCCCAAATAGTTAGCGGCCATTGAGACACCATGCAACCCAAAGCTTTAGCCCTCTCCAATATAGCTCTTTCTTCCATATTGATCCCCACCACACAACTCTTATCGAAGTTCACCTTCATATTTGACATTTGTTCAGACACTTGAATCACCAACTTCATGTTTTTGGCCCATCTCACATCCTACCCCTCAAAATAGAATTGTATCATCAACAAACTGTAAGTGGGTGATAGGAATGTTGTCTTTTCCAACTCTCCATCCCCTAACAAGACTTCTTGAATCCACTTTCTCAATTAGCCTCCCCAACACTTCAGCGACCAAGGTGAAAAGAAATGGAGAGAGGGGGTCCCTTTGTCTAATTCCCCTAATAGCAGGGAAGTGACCCACTACCTTTCCATTTACCAGGATGGAGTAATGACAAGCCTCTATACAACCTAGGATCCATTTACACCATTTCTCCCCAAAACCAAAGACATCCAACACTTGCATAAAAAAAGACCAACTAACCATATCGTAAGCCTTCTCTAAATCCAACTTGCACACACAATCCCTTTCCTCCATGACAAGTCTCTACACAACCTAGGATCCATTTACACCATTTCTCCCCAAAACCAAAGACATCCAACACTTGCATAAAAAAAGACCAACTAACCATATCGTAAGCCTTCTCTAAATCCAACTTGCACACAATCCCTTTCCTCCTTGTTCTCTGCATATCCTCCACATACTCATTGGCAATTAGAATTTGATCCACAATATGCCTATTTCTTCTAGACAAGACCTTCACAATGATTTTATACAAGCTATTAACCAAACTGATGGGTCTAAAGTCTCTTGGATGACTTGCTCCCACTTTCTTTGGGACCAAAGCAATAAAAGTTGAGTTCAGCCCCGGATTTATTACTCCAAAAAATACTTTTAAGGATATCCTCCTTTAATATCTCCCAACAGTCTTGGTAAAAAGCCATGGTAAAGCCATCCGGTCTTGGTGCTTTAGCTTGAAGAAATTTCTTTATTCCCCTTATTGCCTCCAACTCAAAATTTCTTTCAAGCCACATCTTCTCCTCGGACAATTTTGGCCAATCTAACCCTTCCACCCAGATTCTCTGGTTTAAAGGCCTTCTAAATAAGGACTTAAAATGCTCCACAAAGGCCCTAGCAATCTCATCCTGTTGAGATATTGACACCCCATCTATCTCCAATTTAGAAATCAGATTTTTCCTTCTTCTACCATTGGCCATTGCATGAAAAAATTTGGTGTTTCTATCACCTTCTTTCACCCACTTATGTCTAGACTTTTGCCTCCAGCTGACTTCCTCTTTGAATAGGATGTCTTCTCATTGCTTCCTGAGCTTCCATCTTTCCTGTTTATCTCTCACTTCAAAATTGCCTCCCCTTTCTTTGGCATCTAACTCCTCAATCTGATTGATCACTTCATGTTTTCTCTCTTCAATCCTTTCAAACTGTAGAATATTCCACTCCTTAATCTTCCTTTTTAACTCCTTCAAATTCCAATGAAATTTCATCCCCTCCCAAATAGCACTTGGGTTAGTGTCATTCCACCAAATTTCCACCAACTCAATAAACCTAGGGTGAGATAGCGACATGTTCTCAAATCTGAAAGGAGTGGGCCCTCTAGTACCTAGATCCTCTCTCATTAAGGTAATAGGCCAATGATCTGATGTTACCCTAGGCAATGCTCTAGAAATAATAGTCTCCCAATGCTCCTCCCAATCTGTTGTGAATAAAAATATATCTAACTTAGAGCATATAGGGTTCTCTTGGAGATTGGACCAAGTAAATAGACCATGTAGCAGAGGAACCTCTTTCAACTCAAAACTGTTTATGAAGCTGCTAAACCTTCTCATGCTAGTGCTACCGTCTCTCCTCACCCTATTAGTCTCCTCTGTGAATCTAATGGCATTGAAATCTCCTCCTAAACACCAAAGGCCTTCCCAAAGTCCTCTAATGTCTCCTAATTCCTCCCAAAGTTCACTTCTTTCTCTATAACCAGTTGGACCATACACATTAGTTGATACCCACTCAAATCCATCTACCCTGTGTCTTAACTTGATAGAAACAGTAAACTTCCCAATCAGCTTCTCCACTCCCTCAAAAACCTCTTCTTTCGACATTGTCACTAAACTTCTTGACCTTCCCCATGAAGGACAAAAAGCCCAATTGATGCCCCTTACTTTCCACACTGATCTAGCCCATCTCCTATCAAACTCCATCAGCTTAGACTCCTGAATTAGCACCAAATCTAGATCCTCTCTTCTTATTACTTCTTTTATAAAGGCCTTTTCCTAGCCCCCCTAACCCCCTAACGTTCCAACTAAGAATCTTCATCACCACTTCCTAAAAAAAACCCTTATCTGTCCCTCTTCTTCTGCCCTTTCTCTCACTGAACTCCTTATCTTCTTCTACATCTCGCCTTAGCCTTTCTGATTCACTCAACTTCCTCTTCCTTTGTTTTCTCTCTACCTTCCCTTTCCTCAAAAATACCTTCAATTCATTTGGATCATTTATTTTACAGCCCATTTGCTCAACAAACTGTGCAACCGAGTCCTTATCAGTATCATTTGGTCCTCCCTCCTCTTCCTCATTACTCACCTCTTTCTCTACCTCCCCTGTCTGCACGTTTCCAAGTGCTCTCCCATCCTCTAGAATCTTACCCCAACTTCTTGTTCCAGCTTCTTTCATTTTCATTTCTTCCAGAAAAGTTTCTATCAGCTTCCAAATTTTCTCTCCCACCTCCTCTTCTTCCTGTGAAACTACTTTCCCTCCATTATTCACCCCTTCAATAGGATGCAGATGTGGCAATATGGCTGGCTGGGAGTCTGGGACAGAGACAAAAGACAAAGTTAGTACCAAAATGGAAAGTCAAAACCATACCTTGGGTGGAAGCCAGGACAGGATCGGTGGAAGAGTGAAGGGTTTCCCTCTCAGCTAAGAGACCGGGACTCTGGGGTAAATCGGATTCCCCAGTAGGAACTATAGATTGAAAAGCTCTTCCTGCCAAAGAATTCTCTTTCGATGAACTCCTGAGTTGTAGCTTGTCTTTGAGTTGGTCCTCAAAGACTGGCTGGTAGTGAACATCTCCTACCAGCTCACCAAAATCTTGCTCTTATTCCATCACTTGGTTAGGTTGTTCCCCATTTGATTCCATAATAACACCCCAACCGACCAAATCACTCTCAGCAGTTTTTAACTTCTCCAATTCCTTAGACAGCATCAAATCAGGGGTTGTATTTGGCCCTAATTATTCTTTATCAAGTACAAACGTGGTATCAGTCACTTTGTTTCCAAGGTCTGCTGCTGTATTTAGAATGACTCCCTCACCCGAAAGAGGTGAATCAAGCCTAGCTCTTGAAGTCACTGTAAACTTCTTGCAGTCCCCTTTGAAATCACCACCTCCTATCAAGTCCTCTTCTAAGAACAAAAGTTTTGTATTGAAGCTTTCCTCTTCCCACATGTTCACTTTTGCTTGCAGATCTAAGCTGGCCAAACTTTCTGTATCACTCCCATATGAGTTTTCACTATTCTCTTCATAAAACCACCCTTTTTCCCCAGGATCCAGTAGACTTCTCTTCACAGACCTGGGATTCCGCCTATCCGGTGAAACCCTGTTTAAAACCTTAGCTAACACCCATTGCAGCTTCTAGCTGAAGCTGCTCTAGAATTGCAACACCCAACAAAATAGCTCGATGAGGAAGGTGATAAACCATTCTTCTGAAGAGATGGGAGATCCATCATATGGATGGCCGAACCATGTAGGGTGGTTGGGCGAAATTTCAAAAATTTCTTTATCCCATCCCGGAATCCTATTCCCTGATTTAGAAAAACTGCATTTTTCAATGTTCGTTCTTGAAACAAACCGGACCAGATCTAAAACCAAAATTAAGTAAGTAGGGAAATACCTGATACGGAATAATAGTAACTCCCAACGTAGGTGTTCACGTCCAAAGAGTTGACCAAAACCCGCCTCCATTGAAGATGACACAGCTTATGGTGAGGCAGGATTAGCAGGATGGTTCTTCAGCAAGAACCCTGATTCTTCAGCAAGAATCGCACAAGGGACTGGTGAGCACGACTTTAGATTGTTTCTTCTAGCAAGAAACAATATCAAGAACTATTCTTGATCAGATCCAAGAGTGGAGATCGGACTGGGTAGGGGTGGCAAGAACTGGGGAAGAATTTTGCAGATTACTGAGTGTATAAACTGGTGAATTCACCCCCTATTTACAACCTTCTTTGGATCAGCTCCTAATCCAATTAGGAAAGAGTTTCTTGATCCAAATCTAATATCTGGATCTAGACTCTTAAATGGATAAGACTTATCTTATCCTTCAGCTAATCCTAATCAGATTATAAACAAGAATCCGCCCCCTTTTAATTAACTTACTTGAGCCCAGTTCAAAATGGGCTTTAGGCCCATTTAGTCACATAGCTCACTTTTCCCTTTAAATGCTAGCTAGCTTGGCTCTCTTTGTATGGCATGGGACCCTAGCATTGATCTACACATCAACCTCTCAGCCCATAATGATCAAACACTACCCGACAAGAGATGACCTCTCCCTTGGCTGCAATGTACAGTGTTGCACTCTCCACTCACATGGATCCCGGGAATTAAAACATTTTGCAAACATTTTGTGAAACCACAATATATAACTCTATATAAATGTATTTTGCAAAACAAATCTCAACAATTTGAAATCAACTGCCGTAGTTTAGGTTTTCATTAGAGAGAGTGCATTCCCCGATCATTCACTTTGTCTGACAAAGGGGTTGATCCTGTCACTATGATCACCCACTCAGGTGAATTCTCGGACTGTCCCAACATACATAGGTTTTGACCCCCTATAAGGATCTCACTGATTGATATATCATAAACAGCCCAATCCAACACCTAGTGCAGTACCATAGTCGAGTCTAGGGGTCAGGTGTAACATTCCAGTTTTGCCCATCTATCTCCAAGGTCCAGGGCAATACTAGAATTTGGTCTGGTTCAGGGTTTCAAGAAAACCCACACTACATGTACCTCAGGTCTCACCCTGGCAGACAAGCCACCCCAACCCACTTGGCGGCACATCAATGTCAGCCTTGGCAGGATAAATCTCCCCAGATCTATCCAACGGCTGTGAAGATTCTAAACTGACACGAGTCTCATAAGTGGTCAATTTAAGGGTATTACACAGAAACACACCATAATAACATGAATCAAATATGTACTTTATTCATTTACAATAAATGACAATAAGTATATCAATCTGATTGGAGCTAAGGGCATAACTGTCTAATAACTCCCATTTGCACTTAGGTCTAATTAGGTACAAGCCGGAGTCTCATACTTCCCACGTGTTTCTCAAACACTTTCTATGTCAATGGCTTAGTCAATGGGTCTGCCACATTCTCTACTGATGCTACCTTCTGAATCTGGACGTCCCCTCTACCAATAGTGTTGTCACACAAGAGTGGTAGGATTCTAAATTTTAAGATGAACCACTTCATCCATAGGCAACCTCACGGCAATGTGCTCGGCTTGGGTTGTGGACTATTATTCTTACTACACAGGACCCCATCGTGAAGATGTAACCGGATGTAGACATTCTATCATTTGGATCTGACTGGAAGTCGATATCAGTATATCCAACGATTTGTAGTGAACTACCATCAGATACCAGACATAACTCTTTTTGTCCTTTGAAGGTATTTCAATATGTTTTCACAACTGTCTAGTGCTCCTGTCCTGAGTTTTGATTGATATTTTTTTACCACTCACGGCCTGAGCAATGCCTGGCCGAGTGCACAACATGACATACATGATGCTCCCTACGGCTATGGCATAAGGAACCTCTCTCATGCCCTCAATCTCCTCGAGAGTCTTGGGAGACACACCCTTGGAGAGAGCGACTCCATGCAGAAAACATTTCCTTTCTTGGAGTTCTACATACTGTATCTTTTGACTATCTTGTCAATGTAAGTAGACTGAGATAATCCTATTATCCTCTTCGATCTATCTCTATAGAGTCGAAGACCCAAGATGTAGGAGAATTCTCCAAGATCTTTCATGGAGAATTGCTGTGAAAGCCACACTTTCACCGTAGTTAACATCCCTACATCATTCCTAATGAGTAGGATGTCATCTACACACAGAACCAATAACGTAACGTGTATGACAGTAGAGTCAAACCGGATGTTCCAGCTCCTAGAAGCTTGCTTAAGTCCATATATGGATCAACTAAGTTTACACACCGTGTGTTCCTAATTTGCAGCTATAAAACCTTGTGGTTGCTGCATATAGATATCTTCAGTAAGATCTCCATTCAAGAACGCGGTTTTGACATCCATTTGCCAAATCTCGTAATCATGGTATGTTACTACAGCTAGCAGGATCCTAATAGACTCAAGCATGGCCACTGGCGAAAAGGTTTCCTCATAGTCAATTGCCTCTTTCTAGGTGTACCCTTTCGCCACAAGACGAGCTTTATAGGTTTCAACGTTACCATCTAGGCCCTTCTTCCTCTTGTAAATCCTCTTGCAACCAATTGCTTTCACCCCGAGGGGCGGGACTACAAGAGTCCAGACCTTGTTGGTCTCCATCGAGTCCATCTCGGCTTTCATGGAGTCTACCCACTTCAAAGAATCTATGTCCAACAAAGCTTCCGTATAAGTCACAGGATCTTCCTCACTGGCCGTGGCTTCCACCAAGTAACTTTCTTGGTCATAGTCGTAACGAACTGGAGGCCTAGATACCTGGGTAGACCTTCTAGGTTGGTTATTATCTGGAACTTGTGGGACATCTCCCACTACCCCTGAGCTCTCCTCATCAAGAACAACTTCCTGATGATGATTGTTCAGGATGTAATCTTCCTCCAAGAGTCCCAAATCTTCAAATGTCTCACACTTGGTTTCTTACCACTCCATAACTCATATGGAGTCTTAGGAACAGATTTGATTGGAACCCGGTTCAACACGTATATCGTAGTCTCTAATGCGTACCCCCAAAAGGGTGTAGGTAGTTCCGAGTGTATGAGAAGTGATTGGACCATGTCCAATAAAGTCTGGTTCCTCCTCTCTGACACACCATTTAATTGTGGTGTAGCAGGAGGAGCTAACTGTGAAACAATCCCATTGTCCCTTAAGTAGTCCCTGAATTCATCGGAGAGATATTCACCTCCTCAATCTGATCGAAGGGCTTTGATCTGTCTCCCCAACGGTTTCTCAACCTCTTGCCTAAACTCTTTAAACATTTCAAAGGATTCTGACTTATGTCTCATTAGGTACACATAATCATATCGTGAATGATCATCAGTAAATGTTATAAAATAAACGTGTTGGTTATGTGTCCTAACATTCAGGGAACCACATACATCAGTATGTATCAAGTCAAACATGCTTGTAGATCTTTCAGGCTTACCTGTAAATGGTCGTTTCGTCATCTTACCCTAAAAGCAAGGTTCACAGGTTGAAAGATCTTCTACAGTTAGAAAATCCAAAGGACCATCCTTTACCAACCTTGTGATACGATCTATGTTAATGTGGCCAAGTCGGTAATGCCACAGGTACGTCGGATTAACTGTTTCACGTGTTCTCTTCTTGGGGATTATTTCTGACGTAGTTTCGGTTATGTTTGTTTTTAGAGAATGATGGAAAACATAGAGACCATTCTCGAGTTTTCCGTAAGTGAGTAATTTGTTATTCCATTTGACAGTAATCACATTACTGAACAATATAGAATAACCATCCATGCACAATTTTGAAACAGAAATCAAATTTCTTCTAAGTGTTGGTACATAAAGACAATCTTTTAGTACAATCATTCCTTCCCTGAAAATCAATTCTGCATTTCCTATGGTCGTAGCTGCAACAGTTGCAGAAGTCCCCAAATAGAGTGCAACTTCTTCGTCACTCAGCCTTCTGCTTGTCTTGAACCCCTGCAATGTGTTGCATGCATGAGTCGAAGCCCCAGATTCAATACACCAGGAAGCAAAAGTGATCAACAAATTGGTCTCTATGACAAAAGATTCAAAATTACCTTGTTTCTTGGTCTCCAGGTACTAAGGACAATTCCTCTTCCAATGGCCGGTTTGTTTGCAAAAATGATAGGTATCCGATGTCGTGTCCTTTTGCTTTTTAGGCTTGCTATCCTTCTTCTGATACTTCCTTTTTTCCTTCCACTTTTTCTTACCCGAATTGCCACATTCAACAAGCATGGCTATCGGCTTATCCTTCTTTATCAGTTCTTCAGCCCTCTACAACATATTGCTGAGTTCCTAAAAGCTAACATTTAGCTTGTTCATGTTGTAGTTCATGATGAACTAATTGAAGGAGGGAGGCAGGAAATTTATGATGGCATCAATTTTAGTGTCATGACCAGTTGTAGGCCTAAACCAGAATGTGTCTAGTAAAGAGGGCTTACAGGTGTCCAAAGATGGGCATATGAAAAAGCCCACTGTCCAAAGATGGGCATATGAAAAAACTTTTGGGTATTCGGGTCACCTCCTTGGAGCAGTTTTTTTTTTTTTTTACTCTCACTGCCCATCCAGGAAGAAGAATTTGTTATATTATTCATCAATCTCGTATGTATATATACAAGTTACAAATTCTATGTTAGGAAAGAATATGTTAGGAAAGAAGACTAATCAAATTCCTACAAATCAGTCCTACAATCAAGGTAAATCATATCTCCCTACCATTTACTTCCTATTTTAATTATACAGTCTGTAACACTCCCCCTCAAGCTGGAGCAAAGATATTAATCATGCCCAGCTTGTTACAAAGATAATCCACCCTAACCCCATTAAGAGCCTTCGTGAAGATATCTCCCAGTTGTTCTCTTGTTTTCACATAACCTGTGGAAATCAAACCTTGCTGAATCTTTTCACGAACGAAATGGCAATCAATCTCAATATGCTTAGTTCGTTCATGAAAAACAGGATTAGATGCAATGTGAAGAGCAGCTTGGTTATCACACCACAACTTGGCAGGTACTGAAGTTTTAAGACCTACTTCAGTCAGAAGCTGATATATCCACATTATTTCACACACAGCCTTGGCCATAACTCTATATTCCGATTTTGCACTAGAACATGAGACAACATTCTGCTTCTTGCTTTTCCATGAAACTAGATTCCCTCCAACAAATACACAATAGCCTGAAGTAGACCTTCGATCTTGGATCCTGCCAAGTCAGCATCTGAAAAACATTCAATTCTAGTATGACCAAGATTGCCATACAAAATTCCCCGCCCAGGTGCTCCTTTTAAGTAGCACAAAATTTGTTCTACAGTTGTCCAGTGATTAACTGTTGGAGAGGATATGTACTAACTCACCATACTAACTGAATACGCAATATCTGGACGAGTAACAGTAAGATAATTCAACTTTCCAACCAATCTTCTATATCTCTCAGGATCTTCAAATAATTCACCATCTTTTGTGAGCTGCAAGTTATGAACAATTGGAGTGCTACATGGCTTAGCTCCCAACTTTCCCGTCTCAGACAACAAGTCAAGTACATATTTCCTTTGAGATAAGAATATTCCCTTCTTGCTTCTTGTTACCTCAACACCCAAGAAGTATTTCAACATTCCCAAATCTTCGGTATGAAACTGAGTGTGGAGAAAGAATTTAAGGGATGAAATCCCTGTAGTATCACTCCCAGTAATGACAACATCATCCACATACACAACTAACAAAATGATGCCGGCAGTAGAGTGCTTGAAGAAAACAGAATGATCAGACTTACTTTTCTTCATACCAAAATTCTTGACTGCCTGACTAAACTTTCCAAACCAGGCGCGAGGACTCTGCTTCAACCCGTACTAAGACTTATGAAGATAGCAAACTTTCCCATACTCCCCCTGAGCAACAAAGCCAGGCGGTTACTCCATATAAACTTCCTCCTGAAGATCCCCATGAAGAAAAGCATTCTTGATGTCTAACTAATGAAGAGGCCAATTATAAGTAGCTGCCATAGAAATAAACAACTTGACAGAAGTAAGTTTAGCAACAGGAGAAAAGGTATCAGAATAATCCGTTCCATAAGTCTGAGCATATCCTTTAGCAACAAGACGGGCTTTCAATCGGGCAATGGACCCATCAAGATTGACTTTAACTATAAACACCCATTTACACCCAATAGCCTTCTTATCTGCAGGTAAATTTACCAAGGTCCAAGTACCATTGTCCTCTAAAGCATTCATCTCCTCAATCATAGCATTACGCCATCCAGGGTGAGAAAGGGCTTCTTTAACAGTCTTAGGAACATAGAGGACAACAAATGATTATATGACACAAATGAAGACACTGGATAAGTACACTTACGCTTACCTTTACGAAGAGCAATAGGAAGATCATCATTAGAGACTGGTTCTGATGACAAAGGAACATGATCATTTGAGACTGAATCCGACGACGAAGGAGCTGATGCAGGACATGGATCCGGAGGGGTTGGTCGCCGAGAATAAACCTGTACTATAGGTGGCTTAGGCCTAGCAGGAGCAGATTCAATAGAATGTGAAACGGATGATGTGACAATATAAATTAACAAATCATCATCCTCCCCCTGACTTGAATGAGGAGTAGATGGAAAGAAAGGTGTATCTTATAGAAAATTAACATCAACTGACACAAGTTATCTGTGAAGAGTAGGACAATAACATCTATACCCTTTTTGAACACGAGAATACCCAAGAAAAGCACACTTCAAAGATTTTGGATCTAGATTGGTAACCTGAGGGCGAACATCCCGAACAAAGCATGTACACCCAAATACCCGAGGCTCAATGGGAAACAATGTTTTATTTGGAAACAGAACATGATAAGGAGTCTTACCCTGAAGGACAGACGAAGACATACGGTTAATCAAGAAACATGCTGTGGAAACTGCATCAACCCAAAAAGGTTTAGGAACTGTCATTTAAAATAACAAAGCTCTTGCAGTTTCCAGGAGGTGTCTATTTTTCCGTTCAGCAACCCCATTTTGAGATGGTGTATCTACACAAGAAGTTTGATGAAGAATACCATGCTGAAGCATGTAAGTTTGAAAGGATTCTGACAAGTACTCATTAGCATTATCACTTCTCAATATTTGTACAAAAACATTAAATTGAGTTTTAACTTCAGCACAGAAAGCAGAAAAATGAGAAAACACCTCAAAACGATTTTTCATTAAATATAACCATGTCATACGAGAGTAATCATCAACAAAAGTAATAAAATACTTAAACCCAGTTTTGGACTCAACTGGACACGAACCCCAAACATCTGAATGGACTAACTCAAAAGGAGCACTAGGTCGTTTATTGACTCTAGGACTCGAACTAAGACGACGGTGTTCAACAAACTGAGAAAACTCACAATTTAATGACGACAAACTTTGAAATTGAGGACAAATTTGCTTTTACACATGGAGAGAGGGGTGGCCAAACCGACAATGTGCTTCAAAAGGGGTTACAACTCTAGAACAGGCTATGGATCTCGGAACTTGTGTATCAAGGATGTAGAGACCTCTAGACTCATGTCCTTTACCAATAATCTTCTTCGTCGTAAGATCCTGAAATAAACAATAATTAGGAAAAAATGAGACAACAATTAAGGGTACGGGTGAGCTTGCTAACATAAATTAAATTAAATGATAACTGAGGTAAACTAAGAACAAATGACAAAGGAAGTGATGGTGTTGGACTAATTGTGCCAGATCCAATAACACAAGATGTTGACTCATCTGCTAAAGTAACAGGAGAGGTAGACTTATGAGACTAAAAGGTAGAAAACATACTTGAATTACCTATCATATGATCTGAAGCTCCATAATCAATGGCCCATTTTGAAGAGGAAACAAGACATGTATTGGGTTTACCTGACTTGACGATGGCAGTAACAGGAGTAGATTGAGGTTTCAATGATTCTTGGAAATGAGCAAATTTGGCATATTCATCTGCAGCTATCATGACAGACTTCTCAGAAGTATCCGTGGTGGATGCAATATGGGTAGACTGAGTTTTCTTATTCTGCAACTTCCTGCAATCCCGCTTCATATGTCCTGGCTTATAACAGTAATGACACACTATCTCTCCTGACTCCTGTCCATGAGTATTAGTATTCCTGTCATAGTTACTTGACCTGCCATAATTGTTGGATCCTATCCCTTTACTACCACTACCACTCCCGTATTGTTGTCTCCCTGATTCAGATGTATTATTGCGGCTGACAAGGGCACTACTAGGATGAACAGGTGGAGAACTTTCTGTACGAAGGACCCTACTGAAAGCATCATGTAGAAAAGAGATCTCTGAACTGGAAAGAATCTGAGATTTAGCAGTTTCAAATTCAGAAGGGAGGCCAGCTAAAAAACTCATAACAGCCATCTTTTCTCACTGATCTTGTTGAACAGTCACATCAGTACTAAACGGAAGCAACATATTAAGTTCTTCATATGTTTTCTTGAAATCCATGAAATAGCTTGTAAGAGATCTATCGCCTTTGTCCGCCCTGTAAAAGGCTTTGCAGACATCATAAATGCGGGAAATATTCCCCTTTCCGGAGTACAAGAACTCTAGATAGTTCATTAATTCCTTAACAAATCCACAATGAGTGACTAAACCAACCACCTCACTTTCAATGGAGTTGCGTATCTGCAAGAACAAACGAGCATCCTCCCTCAACCAAGACTTTCTCGAGTCATCACTAGGAGGGTCATTAGTCAAATGGTTATCCATAGCAATACTCAGTAAATATAGTTGAACAGTTTTACTCCAATCCAGATAATTAGAGACATTAAGCTTATGCTCAGTTATTTTTGACATCATAGAAACAACATCCGACATAACTACTGATTTCTTGTCTACCATAATCTCAAAATTCAAATAAACAGAATATTTTGAACACCGAAAATCAACAGAGCACACCTGTTGAAAACAAAAGTCACACAGGAATGGATATGCACGTAACAAAGCACAAATATGTGCTATACAAGACGAGGCGAGCCAAAAGACAATGACCGAATTTTTTTTTTTTCGGCGACAGATGCGCCTTCACGCGCCAGCGCGTATGACTGTGGCAGAATCTTTAGGCTACGCGTGAGACGCACGCGCAGGGCTGCTGACTACTGGACTTTGCAGAACCTCCGATCGGCAGGCAGCGCTTCTTCCTAGATGGGCGGTGAGAGTAAAAAAATACTTCTCCAAGGAGGTGACCCGAAATACCCAAAAGTTTTCCTCTACCTACTGTTTACTTAGGACAAAAACGAAGGGGCAGGCAGAGACCAGATGCTCTGATACCATGTAATGCAAGAGTAAACAGAGGAAGAAGAATTTGTTATATTATTCATCAATCTCGTATGTATATATACAAGTTGCAAATTCTATGTTAGGAAAGAATATGTTAGGAAAGAAGACTAATCAAATTCCTACAAATCAGTCCTACAATCAAGGTAAATCATATCTCCCTAGTATTTACTTCCTATTTTAATTATACAGTCTGTAACATGGTATCGAGCAAACAGAGGAAAACTGGCAATGAAGGCCGAAAAAGTTCTCAAGGTTGGCAAACCTAGAGCTCTAATACCATGTTTTGCAAGGGTAAAAAATTGATCTACTTCATTCCATTGTCAATCGGCATATTTATACAGTAAGCTACTACAATAAATAGAAAACATCTTCCTAAATCAATTCCTATAATTAAGGGATTAACTATTTTAATCCCCATATTTAAGGGATTAAACTTTTCCACAATCCTAGGAATACATATTCACACAATTCTATTTTTACACAACTACCAAATATAGATGCTAACTACCAAATATGCATCTACACCAGTAACCCCACGTTTTCCAACAATTTCTCTTCCATCTCAGTGACGAAGACTGCGGTTATGTCTCTAAAAATGTGGGAAATCAGATACAGTGCATGGAGCCAACTGTTTCAGCTGCATAACACGAATCAAATATGTACTTTATTCATTTACAATATAAATGACAATAAGTACATCAATCTGATTGGAGCTAAGGGCCGAAACTGTCTAACATCTTGTCTATAGTCTCCCAACTGTTCAACCATGTGCCTTTTAAAGAGTTACATGACTTACTTAAGTCTAAGCTATTCACTTGGGCCACTTTATTTCCCAACTATTAAACCATGTGACCTTTTAAAGAGTCACGTGACTTACTTAAGTCTAAGCTACTCACTTGGGCCACTTTATTTCCCAACTGTTCAACCATGTGACTTTTTAAAGAGCCACATGGTTTACTTAAGTGTGTAAGCCACTTACTTGGGCCAGTTTGGCATACGGCCCACTTGACAAGTCTTGGGCAGTGGGCTTTTTCATATGCCCATCTTTGGACACCTATAAGCCCTCTTTACTAGACACATTCTGGTTTAGGCCTACAACTGGCCCAACTACTTTGGACTTTACCTGGGCCAACCCCTCCCCTACTTTAAATCCTATTTGGTTGGCGCCTGAAACCACCTGTGCATAGGTCCAGCTACCTGTCAGCTGGTTGCCTTAAGCTACATGCATAAGAAAGCCCTCCTGTTCCCTGTCTTTTGGTCTCCCCAGCTCTTTAGCTTCCATTTTGGTGCAAGGTCCATTTACATTTGAATCCACCAATCCTCTAGTGCCACACAGAGATTCTTCTTCAACCTTCTCATCTCCCTCTCTGTGTGCCTCTCTCCAGAGCCGAGCTTCAATGGCTGATACTAGCCAAACTGAGACAACCTGCCCTTCCACCCTCAGCTCCACTTTCCGTGGTATCTCCTCTGGTTTTACTCCACTTAGACTGATAGCTGCAGAGTGGAGATCTCCCTAGTAAGCACCACCAAGGGTTGCACCACACAAATTTCCAATCGATTCAGCAATTTCTCGCTTTCACAAGTGAAAAGGCAGGCCCAACAGTTTCACTAGAACCCCATCTTTTACAAAGATGTCTCTCGAGTTTGATCCTAGAGACCAGCTTGAGATTGTGAAATTTCCAATACTGGATTAGATGTTTAAGGCCGTGACTTCCACTCTATCTTCAAGCAAATCCAGCACTGCCTTTTCTCAAAGGGTGTTAAAATGAAGGTTTTCTTCAGCTTCAGCCTTACTATTAATAGATCTGCAACTGCCTTCCAATCCTTTACCCAGGAGCTAGCTAACTATAAGTTTCTTTTCCCAATCTTCTTTCTTTAGATTCACTCCTATTCTTTGTCTCTCTGCACTATTCGCCACTACAAGAAACTCCTGCTTGTCCATCTTATCTTGACTTGTATAAGAGTCATCTGTTACCTTCTCTGTTTTTTCCTCCTTTGTTGTACCTCCTTGTTTTCCTATCTTCCATTTCAGTGTTTCTCCTAAAGCCCCACTTATCTCCTTCCATCCAAGGCTCTGCCTTCCCTCTGGGAAGCAGACAATCTGCTTCTTTCCCTTACCAAAGTACTCTGCTAGTGATATCAAAGACCCTTTAGAGTTTACCTTGCTTTCTATCACATATTTGCTTCCATCTTCAGAGAGATATTCTTTGCAGTTGGTTTGCTTGCCCTTGTAACTTGCTTGCTCCACAAACTCCATGACCCATCAAATCACTTCTAACCCTGCTAGCATCACCATCCCTTTCCTAGCTTCCCTAATCTTCAAACCCTGCAACCCTTTCAGCCTCATCTCTTTGAGCAGAAATGACTTTGCTTCTACCTTCAAAACTTTTTTCCAAAGACCTACAACCTGGAACATCCCTTTCAGCCTCATTTTCTTCCCTCCTCACCTCTCTTCCAGTGAGCTATGAGATAGAAGAGAATTGCAAAGGGGCAAGAAATGAAAAGATGATAAGCAGTTTCACCATTTGAATTGCACAAGATACACCTGTTTGGAGAGAGGCCCAGCCAGGTCGCTTCCTTTGCAGCATATCGCAGGTATTAATTGCACCATGGAAGACTTCCCAACAAAAGGCACCCACTTTGGGGGGGATAGGATGATTCTAGACTTCAAGCAATAACCTCTCCAACTTCTTTCTTTTTTCTTTTAACTCCTCCTTACTACCAACAACTTTTACTGCTTCTGCTTCCTTCGTTAAGTTGTTCTCTCTCACTGGACTGTCCTCCTTCTTGCTTATCCATCCTTTTCTTACTACTTTGTAACTCTCATCCACCCATCTCAACTTTTGCCTTCTAGGATTATGATCACCTGCTTCTTTCCTTTCTCAAATATTTTTTCCAATGATACAAACCAGCCTTTTGAATTCCTCCTTACTGCACAATATTCCTTGGCCAGGTGTTTGAAATTGTCTTTCGAATCAACTCTCCAACTTACATTTGCAGCTCCATCCAGAAAGCTGCCTCCACCTTTAGAAGAACTGTACTTGGAAACTGCTTTGATTCCACCTTGACGGTGCTCCTCCATCTCCTTGTCAGTGAAAAGCTTCCTTCCATTGGTCAAGGTGAACTAGCTCAGTTGCCAGTTGCAGGAAACTATTTTTCATGCTACCCACTTTTGACAGAAGCTAGATGGGCATTTTGGTAACTTTTATGTCTCCACTACTGGAAAACTAACATAAGGGAGGTATTCACACCTTTTTTCAAAATATTAGGGGAGGCTTTTGTTGGGATCATAACACGGGAGAGGTTTATAGGATTGTCAGAAAACCCAGGGAAGGTTTTTACAATTTTCCCAATAGTAAAAGTCAAGGAGTATGGGTTCAGAGGCAAGCTTCAAGAGAGTGGTACATTGCTAATAAAATAGAGGCATCTTATAGAAGGGTTAAACGATTTGCTAATGGTTTTGCAGATTCCTCAGCAAAGCAAGGGGTTTCCAGGGATCAAATGTTTTGTGCTGTGTTGTAATCCTTCTGGTTTGGGTTGGGATGTCTAGTCTGCTCTGTATAATTGTAATTTTATTCTTTAACTAATGAAATCTCACAGTTACTGATCAAAAAGAAAATTATTTCTGCAGTTCCCTTTTAAATGTATTTGCATATATTCATATGTATGAAACAATGATATTAAAGAAAATGCAAAGCCATGAAGCTTAGCATGAGTCAGTTTCAAGATCAAATGGATAATATGCAAGTATGCTGTATTACCACTTTGATAAAAAAAAAACAAAAAACAAACTAAGGTAGTGCTTATTCTCTGGTTTCTTCCTGAGAAAATAGAGAAAAATTTATGACTGAGACAAAAACAAAAATTTGCATGATTCACCCCTACATTATACCTAGTCCACTGGAAATCCAACCAAGAATTCGTTGATGATCATGATGTCTTTCAATTAGGTTGGTCAATAAAGATCCTCACAATAGATTCTCTCTCTTTCTCTCTCTCCACACACATATACACAACCCTAGTAACTGAGAATGGGACTGTGGTTACGGAAAGACGGGTAGTTTTTGTACTTATTGGAACCTCTAAACTAGAAATTTCTTCATTTTTATGTAACTCTTCTATACCATAAAAGAACAAAGTACCTAAATGCAGAATTTTTAATAGTAACTGATTTGTGTGAGAAATAAAGAAACACAAGACTATTGAAACAAGGCAAGTTGTTTGTCTTATGTTTTTTTTATCAGTAAAAATGAGCAGTTTTTTTAATAATAGAAAGGTGTAACAACATTGAGTAGCCTTTGCTACCCCTTACAACAGAAAAAAGAAAAATCCTAGTGACTCCGCTCTTCAAGGTTACAGCTGTACCAAAAAAAATTGGTCTCTGTTTACACCTTGTTTTGCTTAACTGATTGGCTAGAATGTTGGCTGACCTTGGAACCCAATGGATTAATAGCTGCATATCTTTTGACAATTTGGCCTCTGCTCTTCAAGTTGTTTGTCTTATGTTAACTAGCACAAAAAACCAGTACGACTTGGTAAGCTACCGAGCTCCTTAAATTTTTGAATTTTGAGTGGATAGACCTAACTGAACATGTTAGGAATCATAATTCATTACTTTCCTAAATTGCGGGACCGTTTAATATCAACATCATCATCATCCATGTCTTATCCCAACTGTGGAACCTTTTAATATTGTTTTGGAATGGTAGAATACTTATGTATTTCATTTTATTGCCAATCGGCATATTTATACAGTAAGCTACTGCAATAAATAGAAAGAAGAAAAAAATAGAAAGAAAAGAAAATAGAAAGTAGAAAAATAGAAAGAAAAGAAAATAGAAAGTACAAGAAGAGAAAGAAAGAAATAGAAAGAAAAAATGTCCTAAATCAATCCTTCCACAATCCTAGGAATATATACAATTCTGATTTTACACAAAAACCAACTATAGATCTGCACCAGTAACCCCACGTTTTCCAACACTCCCCCTCAAGCTGGTGAATAGAGATCCTCCATTCCCAGCTTGGCTATAATTCTTCAAAAGTCTGTACCATTGAGCCCTTTAGTAAGTACATCGGCCAGTTGTCCTTTTGTAGACACATAGAGAGTGCAAATCAACTTGCTGTCCAGTTTCTCTTTTATAAAGTGTCGGTCAATTTCGATGTGCTTCGTCCTGTCATGTTGAACAGGATTGTGAGCAATATTGATGGCTGACTTGTTATCACAATATAGTTTCATAGGCTCTTCTCGTGGAATCTTCAGGTCTTCTAAAATTATCTTCAACCAGAGTAATTCACACACTCCTTGTGCCATAGCCCTGAATTATGCCTTTGCACATGACCGAGCCACTACATTTTGCTTCTTACTCCTCCAAGTGACTAAGTTTCCTCCCAAGAAAATACAGTAACCGGAAGTGAACCGTCTATCTATAGGAGATCCTGCATAATCGGCATCCGTATATGCTTCAAGAGCCAGTCCCCCATTTCTTCTGAATAAAATTCCTTTTCCTTTTCCTGGATTGGCTTTCAAATAGTGCAGAATTCGATGAGCAGCCTGCAGATGAACTTCTTTAGGAATATGCATAAACTGACTTATTACACTTACAACGTATGCAATATCTGGCAGTGTATGTGCAAGATAAATGAGTTTTCCAACCAGTCTTTGGAACATCTCCTTGTCTACACTTGCATTCTTGCCGGCTTCTCCAAGTTTATGATTGGGATCTATAGGCGTGGAAGCCGGTTTACATGCCATATTTCCTGTTTCTCTCAAAAGATCAACAACATACTTTTGTTGAGAGATAAAGATGCCTTGTTTAGAATGTGCAACTTCAATTCCGAGAAAATACTTTGTCTCCCCAAGTCTTTTATCTCAAATTCTCTGGCAAGGCAATTTTTCAACGCTTCCTTCTCCTTTTTATCATTCCCATTAACGATTATATCGTCCACATAGACAAATAGTGCAGTAACTCCCCCTGAGGCTGTGTGTTTGATAAACAATGTGTGGTCACCTTGACTTTGCTTGTAACTTGTACTAAGCATCACCTTTGTAAACCTTCCAAACCATGCTCTCGGAGATTGTTTGAGACCGTATAGTGCTTTCTTCAACCTACAAACTTTGTTCCCCTTAATGCCTTCTCCAAAACCCGGTGGAATGTCCATGTATATCTTCTCTTCTAGATCACCATGGAGAAATGCATTCTTCACATCAAACTGTTGCAAATCCCAATTATAACTAATAGCCAAAGACAACACCCTTACTGTATTCATTTTAGCTACTGGGGCAAAAGTTTACTGATAATCTACCCCATAAGTCTGTGTATATTCCTTGGCTACCAATCATGCTTTGTACCTTTCTAACGACCCATCAGATTTGTACTTAACTGTGAACACCCATTTACAACCTACAGTTTTCATGTTTCTTGGTAGATCCACAACTTCCCATGTGTTGTTCATTTCTAGTGCCTCCATTTCCACTCTCATGGCTTTTCTCCACTCCTTATTAGAAAGTGCCTCGGCTAGAGTATTAGGAATTGGAATGGTGTTAAGGCTGGCTAGAAAACTTTTACGACACAGATTTGGCTAAAGGGCACAACGGGCGTTTGGTACATTCTTTTGTTCCTTTTCTCAGTGCAATAGGTAGGTCATACTCAGACTGTGAAGGTGCAGGTTCAAGTTCTGTATATCCCTCGATTCTAGGATTAGGAGTTGAATCTTGGACTAGCACAAGTTGAGGATCTGGATTTCTTCTTCTAGAATAAACCTGCATATATCTCACATTATCATGCACATCATTCGTGGGGTTAACAGTGTCTAAATTTGGTTCAATGGTCGGGTTGTTTGACTCTTGTTGAGACTCGGGAATGTGGGGCTCAGAAGATTGTGACTCAGAGGGATGTGACTCTTAACGGTTTGATGACTGTGAGGAGGGAAATACATCTAAGGAGAGTAGATCCAAGGCCTTATCTTCCATTAATGAGGCTCCCCCTAAAGATATGGTTGAGTGAAAAAGGATTGTCCCTCCTCAAATGTGACATCGATGGAGGTGTAGAATTTTCTGGTGACTGGATGATAACATTTATAACCTTTCTAAGTTGGGGAATATCCCAAGAATACACACCTGATTGCTCGTGGATCCAATTTTCCCTTATTATGGACATGAACAAAGGCAGTGCAGCCAAAAATTCTTGGTGTGAGATTATTTGAGGTTTGAATATCAGGGTAGAATTGAGAAAGGACTTGTATTGGGCTTCGGTTGTCAAGAACTTTAGATGGTTGTCTATTTATGGTGTATGCAGCAGTAAGGACAGCTTCCCCCCGATATTGTTTAGGCAAACGGTTTTGAAAGTGAAAGGCTCGGGTGGTTTGCAAAAGATGGCCATTTTTCCTCTCAGCTATCCCATTCTGTTGGGGAGAGTTAACACAAGAGGATTCATGCACCATGCCTTCTTTCTGAAAAAATGGGGACAAATTCTTATTAAAATAATTTGTAGCATTATCAGATCAAAACCTTTTAATTCTCACACCAAACTGAGTTTGGACCATGTTATGAAAGTTAGGAAGAATGGTACCCACATCAGATTTAGACTTAAGAAGAAAGATACATGTGACCCTAGTGCAATCGTCAATAAAGGTGACAAACCATCTAGAACCAGTAATGTTGGGAATTTGAGAAGGGCCCCATATATCCGAATGAATCAAATAAAAAGGAGTTGAAGATCTTTTATTGTTGATTGGGAAAGAAACCCTTTTGTGCTTAGCAAGTTCACACACATCACAATGAAAGGTTTCAACATCAATTCCTTTAAACAAGGAAGGAAGCATTGTTTTTAAAACAGGAAATGAAGGATGACCGAAACAGAAGTGATGACACCAAATTAAATCTTTATTGGAGGTAGATAAGAATGACTCGTGTGTGACATGCATAACAGTGTGACATGGTTTGCTGGTTGTTTCAAGGTAGTAGAGTCCACCCCTTTCCTTAGCAAGTCCAATCTTTTTCCCTGAAACCTGGTCTTGAAATACACAGTAAGAAGGAAAGAACACAACATTGAAGTTCACATCCTGGGTGAGTTTATGTATAGAGATAAGGCTAGTGGATAACTTAGGAACATGAAGCACATTTTTAAGCAATAGGGATGGAGTAATTTGAATATTCCCAATCCCTGCCACTATGGTGAAAGAACCATCAGCAACAAAAATTTTTCTATTACTAGGACAGGGTGTATAGGTGAGAAAATGTAGTGAAGAGGGTGTCATGTGGTCAGTAGCTCAAGAATCAAGAATCCGTGGAAAAACACTAGCCGAGGCATGTAATCCTAGAGATAAAGACTCACCTGAGAGAGCAAGAGAGGTAGAACCACTTCCTGGTTTCAAGGATCTCAAGAAGCTCCTTAGCCTTTCAATTTCTTCATCATTAAATGGTCCCTGACTTGAGTGTTCTTGTTGCGGGGTTGTGAAGACATTATGGGTCTGTTGAACTCCTTTTGAAACTCCTCGATTTCCCCATTCCTTGCTGGATGTGGGAGGTTTCCCATGAAGTTTCCAGCACCGATCTTTTGTGTGTCTGGACTTCTTGCAATAGGTGCACCAGAGGTTATCGTTAGAGTCACGGGTAGTTGTGTCACGAGCCAAGTTGTGATTGTTCTCACCCTTTGAACCACTGTAACTTCCTCCCCTTGCCACCATGGCTGAGCCTTCAGGATTTTTAGGCTCAAGCATGATTCCACAGCGGCTTTCCTCAGCTGACAAGGGCTATGACTTCATTCAATGGAGGCACTTCTTCTTTGCCAAGAATTTGTATTCAGACCTGATCAAATTCAGCATTCAGCCCGACCAAAAAATCATACACCCTATCTCTTTCAATAAAATTCTTCAAGATCACAGCATCATCAGGGCACTTTGTCTCAAGAACCCGATAATGATAAATTTTGCAGCAGATTTGCATACTCTGTAACACTCCTGCTCCCTTGTTTGGCCGCCACTGTCTTCACTTTGACCTCATAGACACAAGCAGCGTCATGGACTTTGGAATAGGTTTGTCAGACAGCATCCCAAATAGCCTTTGCAGAGGGAAGAAACATACAAGTATCATTGATCTCAGGTGTCATTGAACTTCACAACCATGACACAATCATGGAGTCACCTTCGTCCCAAGCATCAAAATTTGGCTCGCCCAACTTTGGCCCTGTTCCAAGAAGGTGACTAATTTTTCCTTTTCCCTTCAAATAGGTACGCACTAGTTGTGACCACTTCAAGTAGTTCTAGCCATTCAGTCTATATGTTGTTTGAATATTCTGCAAATCACCAATGTGAGGATGAGAATTTGTTGCTCCTTCATCGGTTTGGACGAGAGCACTTGTTGCAGTCATGTCGGACATTGTTAATGGAGGAAAAATAAGGCCAGCAGGAAAGGAGTATAAAGGAGGGAAGAACTGGCCGGAATAAAGGAGAAGAAAGGAACACTTCTGGTTACAGATCAACACTAAAGGCCAGAAGAGAAAAACACGAAAAGCTGGCAATGAAGGCCGAAAAAACTCAAGGTTGACAAACCTAGAGCTCTGATACCATGTTTTGGAATGGTAAAATACTGATGTATTTCATTCTATTGCCAATCGGCATATTTATACAGTAAGTTGCTGCAATAAATAGAAAGAAGAAAAAAATAAAAAGAAAAGAAAATAGAAAGTAGAAAAATAGAAAGAAAAGAAAATAGAAAGTACAAGAAGAGAAAGAAATAAATAGTAAGAAAAACTTTCTAAATCAATCCTTCCACAATCCTAGGAATAT
This sequence comes from Nelumbo lutea, assembly GCF_056320005.1. Taxonomy (NCBI): domain Eukaryota; kingdom Viridiplantae; phylum Streptophyta; class Magnoliopsida; order Proteales; family Nelumbonaceae; genus Nelumbo; species Nelumbo lutea. Next base: position 99,736 of record NC_142690.1, read on the forward strand.
ATACAATTCTATTTTTACACAACTACCAAATATAGATCTGCACCAGTAACCCCACGTTTTCCAACAAATATCTCTCTTAAATTGTAGGTGACATATTAAATATTTCTTTTTAAATTTGAGTTATTAAGGACTTTTTAGAAAATTATTGTGTGCTGCAGTGTAGAACTACAAAAGAACTTGCATTTTCTTTCATAAATTGCTAGGGGGCAATGTCCCTTGCCTCCTTTGCTCTGCCCCTGGAAGATCTAAAGTTAATGCTTTTTTGAATCCTTCTATTGTTAGAAAATGTATTAGTTTAACTCTTTTTTTAGGCACTCCATGAATTACTTGCCTACTTTCAGAAAGGAAGAGAACTATATCTAAACAATAGTTCAATAAGGTACATACCAGTGCACGATGAGCAAGATCAACTGATGGAAATGTCACAAAAGCTTGACCCCTCATTCTTCCCTCCTGAAATCCCAAGGGTTTTATGTAGTTTAGTGTATCATAAACAAAAGAACTTAAATAATGTGAATCATAAAAGCAAAATTATGAGACCCAGAAAAATAAACTTATCATTGGCATCATGCACATGCCATCCAAAATCATGTCAAAGCAAAAAAAAAAAAAAAACACCAATAGGATCCACCATCATATGTATTAACTTTTCAAATTTCAATTACATGCGCGAACTATGCAAACATAGTGAAAATATATAAAAGTTATACTAAAAGGACAAGATGGTATATGCAGATTTGTGCATCTTCAGAGCCTCTGAAATAAGAATCAGCTTTAGCATATTACTTCCTACATTTCCCCGTTGGGGTGGTAGAACTATGGCTGTCAAACTGGAGCGTGCTGCATCTGAAAATCCCATATGGTTGTATAAATGCATTCAGAATGGGAAGAACTCCATCCTGCTGACTGCATTTTTTTATTTTTTTTTATTTTTTTTTACTATTATTATTTTTTTTTATAAGCAGATCTGTGCATCATCAGAGTCTCTGAAATAAGAAGCAGCTTTAACATATTAGTACCTCCATTTCCCTGTTGGGGTGATAGCACTATGGCTTTCAAACTGGAGCAAGAACTTCATCCTGCTGATTGCATATTTTGTTTTTTTTTTTATGAATAAATATCAGAACACTTTTTACCCCTTGTCTTGCTAACCCATCTGCCAAACCATTGGCAGCTCTGTAAACCCACTGAACAGCAACAACTTTGATGATGACTGCATAATAATCATCAATAAAGAGAAAATTTTGGAAAGGCATGCCTCTTGTTTAGTTTTAGACCTGAATATGAGCCCGTTAAAGCATAAATATTGGGAACAGTTACCTTCCCACCTTAAGTAAAGTTTCCTCCCATCTTAGGAGAGTGTCATTGAACATTCAAGATTAAGCTCCATCCCCTCGTCAATCATCTTTAACCACCTCAAGAGGTATTCTTCATGACAACAAAGGCTTTAACTGCCTAAAGACCCCACCTATACATAATCTTCTTAGATTGCCTACACCACTACCTTCAATGTCAAGCTTAATCTGTGTTGGATAACTTCCCAAACTCAGGTGCTCTTTGAGGGGAAAGACTTCCTCCTTACAGAAGAAAGAGAGAAGTTGAGAGGTGGAAGACTTGTTTGGTCCTTATTCTTCAGGGTTCATTGCTTATACAGCTTTGGCCCTCACATGGCATAAGTAACTCTGATTATTTTATACTCGAATAACATAGTCTGACAGCTTAGTTGGCCTGACATGGTCTTCTAGAATATACTTTCTTGATAGGAGGCTTAGACTGTTACATCGGATCCTGCAATGTCTCCAGCCCCAGCTCTTGTTCTTGTGAGCTGCACTGGGCACTTCAGGGGTCCTAACAGCTCCCCCCTCCTTAGGACCAACCTTGTTGTTTTGGAATGGTAGAATACTGATATGTTTCATTCTATTGCCAATGGGCATATTTATACAAGAAGCTGCTGCAATAAATAGAAAGAAAGAAAAATAAAAAGAAAAGAAAATAGAAAGAAGAAAAAATAGAAAGAGAAAATAGAAAGTACAAAAATAGAATGAAAGAAATAGAAAGAAAAAACTTTCTAAATCAATCCTTCCACAATCTTAGGAATATATACAATTCTATTTTCAGATCTGAACCAGTAACCCCATGTTTTCCAACACTCCCCCTCAAGCTGGTGAATAGAGATCCTCCATTCCCAGCTTGGCTATAATTCTTCAAAAGTCTGTACTATTGCGCCCTTTAGTAAGTACATCAGCTAGTTGTCCTTTTGTAGACCAATAGGGAGTGCAAATCAACTTGCTGTCCAGTTTCTCTTTTATAAAGTGTCGGTCAATTTCGATGTGCTTCGTCCTATCATGTTGAATAGGATTGTGAGCAATATTGATGGCTGACTTGTTATCACAATATAGTTTCATAGGCTCTTCTCGTGGAATCTTTAGGTCTTCTAAAATTATCTTCAATGCACACACTCATTGTGCCATAGCCCTGAATTCTGCCACTGCACTTGACCGAGCCACTACATTTTGCTTCTTAAGACTAAGTTTCCTCCCAAGAAGGTATAGTAACCGGAAGTGGACCGTCTATCTACTGGAGATCCTGCATAATCGGCATCTGTATATGCTTCAAGAGCCAGTCCCCCATTTCTTCTAAATAAAACTCCTTTTCCTTTTCCTGGATTGGCTTTCAAATAGTGCAGAATTCGATGAGCAGCCTGTAGATGAACTTCTTTAGGATTATGCATAAACTGACTTATTACACTTACAACGTATGCAATATCTGGCAGTGTATGTGCAAGATAAATGAGTTTTCCAACCAGTCTTTGGAACATCTCCTTGTCTACACTTGCATTCTTGCCGGCTTCTCCAAGTTTATGATTGGGATCTATAGGCGTGGAAGCCAGTTTACATGCCATATTTCCTGTTTCTCTCAAAAGATCAACAACATACTTTTGTTGAGAGATAAAGATGCCTTGTTTAGAATGTGCAACTTCAATTCCGAGAAAATACTTTAGTCTCCCCAAGTCTTTTATCTCAAATTCTCTGGCAAGGCAATTTTTCAACGCTTCCTTCTCCTTTTTATCATTCCCATTAACGATTATATCATCCACATAGACTAATAGTGCAGAAACTCCCCCCGAGGCTGTGTGTTTGATAAACAATGTGTGGTCACCTTGACTTTGCTTGTAACCTGTACTCAGCAATACCTTCGTAAACCTCCCAAACCATGCTCTCGGAGATTGTTTGAGACCGTATAATGCTTTCTTCAACTGACAAACTTTGTTCCCTTTAATGCCTTCTCCGAAACCTGGTGGAATGTCCATGTATATCTCCTCTTCTAGATCACCATGGAGAAACGCATTTTTTACATCAAACTGTTGCAAATCCCAATTATAGTTAGCAGCCAACGATAGTAACACCCTTACTGTATTCATTTTAGCTACTGGGGCAAAAGTCTCTTGATAATCTACCCCATAAGTCTGTGTATATCCCTTGGCTACCAGGCGTGCTTTGTACCTTTCTAATGACCCATCAGATTTGTACTTAATTGTGAACACCCATTTACAATCTACCGTCTTTTTGGTAGATCCACAACTTCCCATGTGTTGTTTTTTTCTAATGCCTCCATTTCCACTCTCATGGCTTTTCTCCACTCCTTATTGGAAAGTGCCTCGGCTAGAGTATTAGGAATTGGAATGGTGTTAAGGCTGGCTAGAAAACTTTTACGACACAGATTTGGCTAAAGGGTACAATAGGCATTTGGTACATTCTTTTGTTCCTTTTCTCAGTGCAATAGGTAGGTCATACTCAGACTGTGAAGGTGCAGGTTCAGGTTCTGTATATCCCTCGGTTCAAGGATTAGGAGTTGAATCTTGGACTTGCACAAGTTGAGGATCTGGATTTCTTCTTCTAGAGTAAACCCGCATATATCTCACATTATCATGCACATCATTCATGGGGTTAACAGTGTCTAAATTTGGTTCAATGGTCGGGTTGTTTGACTCTTGTTGAGACTCGGGAATGTGGGGCTCAGAGGAATGTGACTCAGAGGGATGTGATTCTGGACGATTGAAAGTCTGTGAGGAGGGTAAAACATCTTGGGAGAGTAGATCCGAGGACTTATCTTCCATTAATGAGGGCTCCCCCTGAAGATAAGGTTGAGTGAAAAAAGATTTTCCTTCCTCAAATGTGACATCGATGGAGGTGTAGAATTTTCTGGTGGCTGAATGATAACATTTATAACCTTTCTAAGTTGGGAAATATCCCAAGAAGACAAACCTGATTGCACGTGGGTCTAATTTTCCCTTATTATTGGACATGAACAAAGGCAGTGCAGCCAAAAATTCTTGGTGTGAGATTATTTGAGGCTCAAATATCAAGGTAAAATTGAGAAAGGACTTGTATTGGGCTTCGGTTGTCAAGAACTTTAGATGGTTGTCTATTTATGTAGGCATCAGTAAGGACAGCTTCCCCCCAATATTGTTTTGGCACCTGATTTTGAAAGAGAAAAGCTCAGGTGGTTTGCAAAAGATGGCCATTTTTTCTCTCAGCTACCCCATTCTGTTGGGGAGTGTTAACACAAGAGGATTCATGCACAATGCCTTCTTTCTAAAAAAATGGGGACAAATTCTGATTAAAATAATTTGTAGCATTATCAGATCGAAACCTTTTAATTATCACACCAAACTGAGTGTGACCCTAGTGCAATCATCAATAAAGGTGGGAAGAATGGTACCCACATCAGATTTAGACTTAATAAGAAAAATCCATGTGACCCTAGTGCAATCATCAATAAAGGTGACGAACCATCTAGAACCAGTAATGTTGGGAATTTGAGAAGGGCCCCATATACCCGAATGAATCAAATAAAAAGGAGTCGAAGATCTTTTATTGCTGATTGGGAAAGAAACCATTTTGAGCTTAGCAAGTTCACACACATCACAATGAAAGGTTTCAACATCAATTCCTTTAAACAAGGAAGGAAGCATTGTTTTTAAAACAGGAAATGAAGGATGACCGAAACGGAAGTGATGACGCCAAATTAAATCTTTATTGGAGGTAGATAAGAATGACTCGTGTGTGACATGCATAACAGTGTGAGATGGTTTGTTGGTTGTTTCAAGGTAGTAGAGTCCATCCCTTTCCTTAGCAAGTCCAATCTTCTTCCCCGAAACCTGGTCCTGAAATACACAGTAAGAAGGAAAGAACACAACATTGAAGTTCACATCCTGGGTGAGTTTATGTATAGAGATAAGGCTAGTGGATAACTTAGGAACATGAAGCACATTTTTAAGCAATAGAGATGGAGTAATTTGAATATTCCCAATCCCTATCACTGTGGTGAAAGAACCATCAGCAACAAAAAATTTTCTATTAATAGGACAGCGTATATAGGTGAGAAAATGTAGTTAAGAAGGTGTCATGTGGTCAGTAGCTCCAGAATCAAGAATCCATGGGAAAACACTAGCCGAGGCATGTAATCCTAGAGATAAAGATTCACTTGAGAGAGCAAGAGAGGTAGAACCACTTCCTGGTTTCAAGGATCTCAAGAAGCTCCTTAGCCTTTCAATTTCTTCATCACTAAATGGTCCCTGACTTGAGTGTTCTTGCTGTGGGGTTGTGGAGACATTATGGGCCTGTTGAACTCCTTTTGAAACTCCTCGATTTCCCCATTCCTTGCTGGATGTGGAAGGTTTCCCATGAAGTTTCCAGCACCACCTTTCGTGTGTCTGGGCTTCTTGCAATAGGTGCACCAAAGGTTATCGTTAGAGTCACGGGTGGTTGTGTCACAAGCCAAGTTGTGATTGTTCTCACCCTTTGAACCATTGTAACTTCCTCCCCTTGCCACCATGGCTAAGCCTTCGGGATCTTTAGACTCAAGAATGATTCCACAACGGCTTTCCTCAGCTCTGACAAGGGCTATGACTTCATTCAATGGAGGCACTTCTTCTTTGCCAAGAATTTGTATTTGGACCTGATCAAATTCAGCATTCAGTCCGACCAAAAAATCATACACCCTATCTCTTTCAATAAAATTCTTCAAGATCACAGCATCATCTATGCACTTTGTTTCAAGAACCCGATAATGATCAAGCTCATGCCATAAATTTTGCAACAGATTTGCATACTCTGTAACACTCCTGCTCCCTTGTTTGGCCGCCACAGTCTTCACTTTGACCTCATAGACACGAGCAGCGTCATGGGCTTTGGAATAGGTTTGTCGGACAGCATCCCAAATAGCCTTTGCAGAGGGAAGAAACATACAAGTATCACTGATCTCGGGTGTCATTGAACTCCATAACCATGACATAATCATGGAGTCCTCTTCGTCCCAAGCATCAAAATTTGGCTCGCCCAACCTTGGTCCTGTTCCAAGGAGGTGACTAATTTTTCCTTTTCCCTTCAAATAGGTACACACTAGTTGTGACCACTTCAAGTAAATCTGGCCATTCAGTCTATATGTTGCCTGAATATTCTGCAAATCACCAGTGTGAGGATGAGAATTTGTTGCTCCTTCATCGGTTTGGACGAGAGCACTTGTTGCAGTCATGTCGGACATTGTTAATGGAGGAAAAATAAGGCCATCAGGAAAGGAGAATAAAGGAACACTTCTGGTTACAGATCAACACTGAAGGCCAGAAGAGAAGAACACAAAAACTGGCAATGAAGGCCGAAAAAATCTCAAGGTTGACAAACCTAGAGCTCTGATACCATGTTTTGGAATGGTAGAATACTGATATGTTTCATTCTATTGCCAATGGGCATATTTATACAAGAAAAAGAGAAAGAAAAGAAAATATAAAGAAGAAAAAATAGAAAGAAGAGAAAATAGAAAGAAGAGAAAATAGAAAGAAAGAAATAGAAGGAAAAAACTTTATAAATCAATCTTTCCACAATCCTAGGAATATATACAATTCTATTTTCAGATCTGAACCAGTAACCCCATGTTTTCCAACACTTGTCAAGCAAGGGAATTTTTTGTTGCAGCAATGTGTACCTCTCCAACGCTGAACCTTCTGGTGGTAAGCCTGCCCATGATACCTGAGGTTGTTTAATAATTTTCTCTTCGATCTTTACCATCAATTGTCCAGAATCTCTTGTGGTTGTATCTTTTTTTTTTATCAATAACACTTTCATTAATTCATCAGTAGAAAATTTACAAGTGGAAGACAAACACACTTATCTTCCAAGAGTCACAAAGAACTTCAAGAAATCAAAAAAGAAAATACAAAGATACAAAGACACTAATGTTACAGTTTAGCCCAAAACAAAGAATCCCTTTCTGCCCCTTGTTTTGCTAAACCGTCAACTAGAGAATTAGCTGATCTTTTAATCCAACATGTCTTAACTTCCATCTCCCGCACCAGCCATTTGAATTTCCTCTTCTCATTATTATACTTCCATAAATCATTTTGATCTTTAGTCAGCCACCCTATCACCACCTCTGAATCCCCTTCAAATATAAGTTTCTTAATGTTCAATTCCTTAGCTTTTCGGGCTCCTTCCATAACTACACATATCTCAGCTCTAAGGGAGTCACCCACTCCAATTGGGCCTGAGAACATAGTAGAGATGACCCCATTTTCATCTCTAAAAACACCCCGGATCCCCGATTGTCCCGGGTTTCTCTTACTGCATCCATCAAAGTTTAATTTCAAGAATCCACTAGGTGGGGGGGGGAGGGGGGTCCAAGCCACACTCATTACTGACTTGGTCTACGTGCAATTTGCAATTTCACCCCACTTCCTCAACATGTCATCCACAGTGTAATCTGTGAATATTTCCAAAGATTTCAGCCATTGTACCACCCTAAAATCTATGATAGCCCTCAGATCTACTGTTCCTCTCTGAGTTTTTGAGAATATCCTGGAGTTTCTTTCTTCCCACAGTGTCCAACATACTGCAGCCCTTAGTCCTCTCCACATTGTCCTTCCCCTTTTTAACCGCCACCTGAAAAAGGAAGGTGAGAAAAGGCATTGCATGTCTGATGGGGGATTCCAACTGCATCCAAATAAGGAGAAAGCCCAATCCCACAAAGACCTCGTGAAGTGGCAAGACATGTCCGATGTGGTTGTATCTTCAGATTGCCTTCTTCAATGAATTTCGATAGGAGGGACTTACTTTGGTCTATTACTCCACACTTTTTTTAAGGAGTGACACATGGAAGACATGGTGTAGCTTCGAACTCTCTGGTAAGTCCAGCCAATAGGAAATTGTTCTCACTCTCTCCAGGATCAAACTTATCAATATTGGCCAATGATCAGAGGTGACTTTGGGTAATGTCCTTGACACCAAGTCTCCCTAATGTTCTTCTCAGTCAGCAGTGAAAAGAAATCTGTCTAATTTTGAACAAATCGGTTCAGCATGGAGTAGACCAGGTGAAACTGTTATGTAAAAGATTCAGTTCCTTGAGCTTAAACATATGGATAAACTCATTGAACTTCCTCATACTTGTGGTATTTCTTTGCCGCACATTGTTACACTCCTCACTGAATCTAATTACATTAAAGTACCCTCCTATACACCAAGGACCTTCCCACAGCCCTCTAATATCTCCTAGTACTTCCCATAACTCATTCCTCTGCCTGTAACCATTAGGGCCATAAACATTAGTTAAGACCCAACCAAACCTATCAGCCACCTATTTGAATTTGACAGAAACTGAATATCTTCCAACTAATTCTTTGACTCCTATAATGTTACTATCCCTCCAGAGGATCCCCGAGAGGGGCTCATTGCCCAGGTAACACCATTTTCTCTCCACACACTTCTAGCCCACCTATTGTCAAATACCGTGAGCTTAGACTCCTGAATTAGTAGTATATCTGGGTTTTCTTTAACTAGGACCTCCTTTATTAACACTCTCTTTCTTACATTCCCCATGCCTCTCACATTCCAGCTCACAATCTTCATTTTTCCTTCTTAATCAGCCCCCTGCCCCCTGATCCTTCTACTCCTATCTTCCTCCTTTCCTTCCCCTGCCCTTTCTTTCATTAAATTCATTATCCCCTTCCAGATCCAATTTCAATCTCTCGGCTTCACTTAACTTTCCTTTTCTCATCTTCCCTTCCTCTTTTTTATTCTTCAAGTACACTTTTAGCTCATTTGGATTTTTTATTTTACAACCTAACTTTCCTACAAATTCAGCCAACGGTTCTTCTTTTCCTTCTTCTTTTTCAAACTTCTCTTTTTCCTCCTCTGTGAACCCCTCACTCATCTTTCTAGACTCCACCCCCTCTCCAGCTACTTTATTCCCACTTTCCTTACTCTCATTTTCCCTCTCCTTCTCTCAGTGTTCAGCTTTCCCCCTTATCATCCAAAATGCACTCGACTTCGTTTAGCATTCCACCATCATCAAAAGATCTTAGAGCAGAGGTAATAAGTTCCTATTCCTCAAAAAAACGAAAAAAAAAAAAAGAATGGCTGCATTAAACGTGCCTTCCACTTCCTCTTTTTCCTCAGTATCTTCCCCCAAGCTACCGCTCTCTGTCTCTCACCTTGGTTCAAAATCATCATCTGAGGAACCGCAATTTACCCAGACATCGTCTTCCTCTTCAATCTCCTCTTTCCTAACCATAGAATATCTTGGATTTGGGCGATCTTCTCCCACTCTTCCCTGGTCCCCTACTTTGGATTTAACAACTGGAACCCACTAGAAATTTTGTTTCAGAGAGCTCCATTTACTTGGCCTGTTTTGAACTTCACATAATTGCAGTTCCTGTGAAGAAAATGATACATCACCACTATGGTCTCTTGCCACACCCAATGAGGCCCGACTCATTTGACCACTTAAAGTGTCACATGAGTCGATTGTAGCAAAGGGACCCTCCTTTAGGTTCGACCCTGTTTGAACCACAAATAGAACAATTGGGTCAGAGAGGGTTACTTGATTTTATTTCATAACTCTAGGTGGACCTCGACCCTCATCTGACCGAGTCGCCCTTCTAACCATTTAAGTGAAAGAGGGACCGACGATAAACTTACTTTCAATTTCAAAATAAAAAAATTGAATTCTTTTACTTAAAAATTCAACTTTTGGGACTTGACCATTCAACTTCCAAAGAAGGCTGTTCCTTCTCTCTAGATAAATCTTCCTCCACATGTCAGCGTACATGTCCACCTTTCTTTTCCTGTTCTCCGCCAAGTGTTACCCACCTGACCACATCATCATCGTCTTCAAGCTTCGATCTCCCACACCAGAACGATGCTTCCACTTCTGAGGCGACCTAGACCTTGTACTAGTAACCTTCAGCACATAGATTGAGAGTTCTTGGCACAGCTTTAGGCTTCACACCAACAGTCTTTATGTTCATGGCTCTTAGATCTAATGTCTTGAAAGATATGAGAACTCCACCCTAGTCATCGCCATTTTTTCAAGGTTTTTTACCATAAGTTAAATGGCAAACCCAGTATCTTCAACTTGAAGCTCCCATCACCAGTTGTTACTATATTAGCCAATTGACACCAGTTCTCAATTGTTAATGGTACCCTCTTTTGTGTCTATAGGGGTGAAGTCCATCATCCCCCCCCCCCTCCATTACAGCTTTTTTGTTGTTGAATGGGATTAGTATGACTGTTCAATGAATCCCAAGTTTTGACGTCACCTCCTCTAATAATCCTTTCCAGCCTTTTACCTCTTTCTTTGCAGAAAGGATTAATCTCTGCTCCCAAATTCCATTCACCCCGACCAATGAAATCTTTGGTTCTGGTGCTGTGAGAGACACTGCCACTGAATCTTGATTGGTTTTCATCAGTTTCTTCTAAACCCAGCCTTTCCAATTCCTTCCTTCTTTCCGTCATTTCCTCCTTTACTAGTTCTCCAACCACTTTTTCTTCTTGTATCTTTACCGCCTCAGTCTCTCTCTTAACGAGTCTCTGGTGTATCTCATTTGCAATCATGGTCCAACTTTGCAGCTTGTTGCCTTTGAGTATGATGATCATTTGTTTTTCCCCTTTTTCGAATTTTTCTTCCAATGTAATAAACCAGGCTTTGGAGTTTCTTCTTCTCTCAGCAAGGTATTCCCTCCTTAACTGACTAAAGGTGCTATTCCATGTTTTGCACCAGCTTACATGCACTGCTCCATCTAGGAAGATCTGAAACGAGGACACAGCTTCACCCACTAGCAATATTGTTCCTCTCCTTTCACTTATCTTTGTCGTAAACTCCTTCTGGTAGACAATCTCTTCCAACAGGAGTTCTTTCCTTTCTACTGTAAAGACTCTTTTCCACTTCCTGGCCGGTGACAAGCCTTCATTCTCCATTCTTTCCATCATTTCCCTTTTTCAAAACGAGGTTCCCTATAGCATTGCCATCAAAGCTTAACTTTATGAGTCCCTCCCAAAGTGGAAGAGATATATCACCCGGGTTCCCTATAGCATTGCCATCAAAGTTTAACTTTATGACTCCCTCCCTATAGCATTGCCATCCAAATGCCATTCTAATCCCAGGAAATGTTTCTCCAGATGCATACCAAACAGGGCCTAAGATTCCCAAAATAATAGAAAGATGAATGAAAGAGCTAAGAATAAAATGTACACTTCCCTCTAAAATGTCTTTCCATATTCTTTTTTTCTCCTTATTCCTCTCCCTGTTTGTCGCTTTATATTATATAACTTGTATCCAATTTAACTCAAATAATGATACATGAATTTTAAAGCATAAAACCAAATTTTAAAAATCAAGAAATAAAATGAACAATCTTCATCCCAACAAGCAACAGCAATCTGAAGATCTCACCTGCATTAACTTAATATTCAGACCCAGTTTAGCTGCTTCTACACTACCAAAAAATGATCCTGCAGCGCACAAGAGATGATAAACTAAATATAAGTCCAATATAATAACACAAGGATAAAAAAGAAGCGGGCAACAATTGAAACTTAATTAGCATAAAGGATTTATAAAATGATATGCAAGGTTTAAAGATATCTGATTAAAATATTTAATCTGCAGTGCTTTTGTTTTGATTTTTTTCCTTCTTATAAATATGGGGAAAAACAATAAAGAAATGAAAAGCACTATAATGGTGTTAGCATTCTTGGGTCCCCTGGGAAAGTGTGAATAAAATATGACTGAGGCTCTTTATTTGCTACATGAATTAAAAGTCATTAAGCCTCAGCTTTGGGAATTAGGTGATATAAGGCATCTCCAACGTGTTTTATGGGGTTTCTAGCTCAATTTAAGGCTCCAGGTAATATTTTAAGAATAAAGAGAAATTCATTAAAAAAGAAAACGAAATACAATAGAAAGGTGATAAGGTATCACCCGAAAGAGACACATAGCCAGAGGACCCCAATAGAGACAACAACATTCCATAACAAAACCCAAAACCACACAGATGAAAGACCTAAAGATTCAAAAAACCAAACTCAGCCGGAGAAACCCCTTGAACCAAGGAACCACCAGCTAGACAACTGATCCAACAAATCCTTGGCTTGTGAAACAAACAAAGTCTCAATCTTCATCCACGAGTGGATCTTCCTGCCCTGAATCATCCTCATCCCTTTTTCTCCTCTCAAACTCCTCAAAGACCCTTCTAGCAAACTCCTCACCACCCCAAAAAAATAAGCCCAGACTTTTACCAACTGTAACATCTCTTTCCACTAAGTCTCAATCTTCATCCACGAGTGGATCTTCCTGCCCTGAATCATCCTCATCCCTTTTCCTCCTCTCAAACTCCTCAAAGACCCTTCTAGCAAACTCCTCACCACCCCAAAAAAATAAGCCCAGACTTTTACCAACTGTGACCTCTCTTTCCACTAATTTCTGGAGAGGCACGCAGCCAGAAGCATCATTGACCCCTTGTCTTCTTGTTGTTTCTCCCCCAAGTGGGAACCTGATGATTGAGCCCACATCATTGACCCCTTATGATCAATTCTAACTGACCCAATACCTTTCACACCTTTTCTCCTATAAACCCGTTTATAACTCTTTGTAGGACCTGTTTCGAAAAGACCAAGCTTCAGTCTGGAAAAATTTTTCGTCACATTCATGATTTCTTGGACTGCCGAGATTGCCCATCTTTAAATAAACAAAAAAGATGTCATCCTTTTTTCTTAAGAGAGGTCCAATCTTAAAAATCAAATCTCCTTACACCTAGCAAAATTACCAAAGAAAGACTTCAAGGAACTCCAAATCCATCTACTTTTTTCTTCCTTCCTTTCTTCTTTTTTATTTTCCTGTTTTCTAGGCATTTCTGCAGTCTTCTTTTCAACATATGTTCTTTTTGTTATTGATCAAAAAGAGAATCTTTCATGCATCCAAGCCTCTTGTTTAGGCCCCACTAGGATCTCCCCACCTCACCTACCCACAGAAAAACAAAAAAGAAAGGAAAATCCTCAACCCAACCTCTTCTACATATTTTTCTCTTCCTAATTTTCTAATAACGTTTTTGTTTTTATCTCCCCTTAACACCCCACCCAAAAACCCAAAAGAAAGAAGGAAAAAGAAAAGATACAATACCACCAATTCTAAAGTTAACTTGCAATAACAATTCCATCAACCACTTACCAAATATGAAGTAGAAGTCATCAGGAACCACATCTTTTGCCAAGTTTTTGATGTACAACACATTAGCAGGATTCCCAGCTGTGTAGTTCTGCACAAAATCAAAGCAGAGAACTTAAATGATAGTCACTCAGCAGATATTTTCCTTTATGTCAAAGACATCTTAGCTTTAGACTTTAGATGTAATTCATTTATAAGTAGATGTACCAATTCATTATGTTGCAGCCTATATTATTTCTTTCCAAACAAGCTAACTGGTTGCCATGTCCTGCCCGAGCTGAGAAGCAAAGGAACATATGGCTAGAGCCTAGAGGTTTTATGGATGTATCTGAATCCAACTCACATGCCATAAGAGCAAGGCTACCCATGCCAAGGTCAAGCCGAAGTAACAACAAGGACAAGGCCGAGACTAAAGGGAAGTGCTTCTTATGTGAAGGGACCACTAAACCAAGGAATGTCCATAAAGGAAGGCCCTTTAGTGCATTAGCAGTCCAATTGAAAGAACATGAGACTGGCTAGGAGGAGGCTAGAATAAGATTTGAGTATTTAACTAGCTCCTTAGCACCATAAATTGGCAAAAGGAGCCACCTAAGCCAATGGTAGGCCTTATGTTCGTGGAGGCCAACATAAATGGCCAGAGGACACATGTCATGATCAAAATAAGAGGCATAAAGCAAGGCAAGGCAGCTGCACTTGAAGGTGACCAAGCAGGTAGGTTGGATGAAGGCAATAAACTCTAAAGCTAGAGAGATCATTAGCAAAGCACAAAATGTGGGCATGCAATTCAACATATGGCAAGGGAACATGGACTTCTTGACAGAGCCAGTGGATGACTACCAAGTCTTCTTTGGCATGAAGTTCAGTGGCACAGTGTGGGAAATGCCAATGCCATATGTCTAAGTTACCATGCATCATGGAGAAAGGAGCTCTGTGCATGGTCCCAAATGGTGGAAGGAACTACACTACCCAAGGGACATCCCTGCATCTGAACATAGGGCAAGGAGAGGAGGCATGTCCAAAGGCCAAGAAGTGGTAGAGAAGCAAGCATGATCGAAGCAGGGGCCAAGGCCAAGGCATGGAGCTTGACACGGGACAAAAGGCAGCAACGCTAAAGGACATGGCAACAATGGAAGCCCAAGGACATTCTTAAGGAAAGGATGACTTGGAAAGGAGAGATCTATCAAAATCTCAAGCAACATGGGTATAGGCAAAGCCATTGGCGGGACACCAGCAACTCATACACCAATTTTGCCAAGACTGCAACAAGGGCATTGCAAAATCATTTTGAGGGGAGGGGGTGTTATACCCCGCTTGAGCTGGGGAGCAAAGGAGCCCATGGCTAGAGGTTTATGGATGTGTCTAGATTTTTCTGGCCAAGGCCAGAACCTTCTAGAGTCTCCTGGATTGTTCTCCATGCACCTTGAAGAATCTAGAGTTGTGTAGTCTTCTTTGTCTAGAATGGCCTAGAATTGCCTAGGCATTATCTAGAGTCTTCTATGTCTTACATGTAAGTTTCTAGAATAGTCTCTAGAATTTTCTGCTAGAGGTGTGACATGTGGTTGTAGTAACAAGGCGAAACATGTTGTCCATATTTGTTCCTTAAGGAGGTGGAGAGTCCCATAGAGAGGGGGGACCCACCTCATTTGTAAGCATCAAAGAATTGTATGCCTTTATGAAACTCTTTAGGGTGCAATGCAAGATTCCCTTGTGAGCAAAGTGCCTTGGTGGGTTTGTGTGCCATAGTGTTTTTTGACATTTAAGCCTATCAAGCATAGTGATATTAGGTTAGAGAAGAATGAGTTGCATGTTATTTACCGAAAAAAATGACTTGCTTGTTGAGACAAGTGTCACAGGACTTTGGAAAGGCTAAGTTGCGCCATGACATGGCGCAAGCTTGATAGTGAGTTTTGAAGTATTCAATTCGTAGGAAGAATATGGTTATTTGAGGAAGAAAAATATATAGCTAATTTAAGCATTTCATGGATTTGGATATGTATGATACCTTAAACATTGGAAGTGATAAGATTTCCTCCGGTGGCAACTTTTCACTCTCTATTTCTTCTGGACTAGCATACGGTTTAAGTTCCAAGCACCCTTTCTCTAGTGCCACTGATTCTTTCGTGCAGTTATCATATTGTTTTAGTTCATTATGTACTGGTTTGGGAGCAATTTTGATCTGCAACCAATAAACGAACAAAAAATACATATTAGAAAAGAAGGAAAAAGAAAAAGAAAGTGCATCTTATTATCTAATTATCTCTTTCAAGTGTGACAGTGATGCAACCTGAAGCACAGGCTTTTTCTTTTTTATCACTGGAATCTCTTTTGGAACCAAGGTAGCAGGTTTCAATCCAACAGCTTCATGAGCCACATCCTTATCCACTGCAGGACCCACAATAGCTTCTCTTCTGGAACGCTTCCGTCCCTTATTTGATATTCTAGGATCCCCAATCAAGTATCTCTTCCCATCACCATCACCGTTACCCTAGAAAACATTGGATGCTCAAGTTACTAATGAGTAATAACTGCCCCAATTTTATAACAGACATCAGGAAGAACTACATTCATCATTAACAAAACCTAACACTTTACTGTAAATAGAGAAAAAGTTCAGAGTACACCATGAAGGAAAGACAGAAACCAGAAAGCTCTGACTAACAGCTGGAACCATAACCAGACACGTGTATGTCTAGAATACAGCTCAGAATATCCCTCAATAGCGGGTCCTCAAAATAAAGTTTCCATTCACCTCTTCATTTAATAGTGCATCCACTAGAAAGGTTGACAAAACACTGCAAGAACTGATGCTGAACCCAATTTGGGCTCAAGACCTCAGTGTAACATGTCTTAAATTTTTCCAACTGTAGATCATACAGATGTGCATTAACTAAGGTAATGTGTGTGGCTTGGACCCCTCCACCTAGTGGTTTCGTGAAACTAAACTTTGATGGGTGTAGCAAGGGAAATCCGGGACAATTAGGGATTGGGGGTGTTTTTAGGGATGAAAATGGGGTCATTTCTGCCATGTTCTCAGGCCCAATTGGAGTGGGTGACTCCCTTAGAGCTGAGATCTTTGCAGTTATGGAAGGAATCCAAAAAGCTAAGGAGTTGGACATCAGGAAACTCTTAATTGAAGGGGATTCAGAGGTGGTCATAGGGTGGCTGCTTAAAGATCACAATGGTTTATGGAAGTACAATAATGAGAGGAGGAAATTCAAGTGGCTGGTGCGGGAGATGGAAATTAAGATTCGTTGGGTTAAAAGATTGGCTAATTCCCTAGCTGACGGTTTAGCTAAACAAGGGGCAGAAAGGGACTCATTTTTTTGGGCCAAGCTGTAACTGTAGTGTGTTTTCTTTCTTTCTTTCTTTTCTTTTTCTTTTTTCCTTTTCTTGAGGTTTGTTGTTGCTCTTGGAAGACAAGCGTGTTTGTCTTCCTTTTGTAAATCTTATATTGATGAATAATGAAAGTGTTATTGACCAAAAAAAAAAAAAGATAATGAACTCTACCATTTATGTGAAGGGATCTATACAAAAATATTACATTTTTAGAAGCAATTGTGCCTATATTGCACTAAAAATAAAAATGCAAAATGACAAAGCCCCCAATGGAATAAAAGGTTCACATGAAAATGTAAAATTGTATTTATATAAGGTTTTTCTGACTAGTAAGAATTATTTTGTTGAAAGAAAACAAAGAGAATGCTCAGAAATCTAAACTTATGACTTTTGACAAAAGGTGGACTAGAAGTGTGTGGAGAGTGAATGGACTGAGGTGGGTTATGAGCCCCTCTTGGGGTTCATCTAGAAGGTTAATTACTTTGTGGAAGGATGAAGTAGTGGAGGGAGTGGAAGAATTAGTGGGAAGGTTCTCAATTTCTGTCAAATTTAAGCAGGTGTCAGATGGATTTGAGTGGTTCTTACCAATGTTTATGGTCCCAATGATTACAAACAAAGGAAGGAGCTTTGGAAGGAACTGGGAGATATTAAAGGTCTGTGGGAGGGGCCGTGGTGTGTGGGAGGGGATTTCTATGTGATAAGGTTCATTGAAGAGAGCAATAAGGTGAGACAAAGGAGCACTACCAGCATGAGGAAGTTCAATGAGTTCATTAATGCTTTTGAGTTAAAGGAATTGAACCTTTCTCATAATAGTTTCACTTGGTCTAATCTCCAAGCTAAACTTATATGCTCCAAATTTGATAGATTCTTGTTCACCACAAACTGGGAGGAGCATTGGGGAGATCTGGTGTCAAGGGCTCTACCTAGAGTTACTTCTGATCATTGGCCAATAATGATTGGTAAGTCTGATATTGGTGGTAGTAAGCCCTCTCCCTTCAGGTTTGAAAATATGTGGCTACTTCACCCGGACTTCAAAGACAAAGTGAAAGCTTGGTGGAATGAAAGTAACCCGAAAGTCAATTGGGAAGGGATGAAATTCCATTGGAAGCTGAAAGAGCTCAAGGTCAAAATTAAGGAATGGAATTCTCTCCACTTTGGTAGGCTAGAAGAGAAGAAACAGCAGTTGATAAGTAAAATAGAGCAGTTAGATGCTAAGGAAGAAAGAGGATGTTTTGGCGACCGGGATAAAGAAATGAGGTGGGAGTTAAAGAGGAGCCTGGAGGACATAATCTTCAAAGAAGAAGTAAGTTGGAGACAGAAATCTAGACACAAACGGGTGAAGGAAGGAGATAGGAATACAAAATTTTTCCATGCAATAGCCAATGGCAGAAGAAAGAAGAACATCATATCTAAGTTGGTTGTTGATGGGACAATTTTAACACAACAGCAAGAGATTGTCGGGGCTTTTGTGGAACACTTTAAATCCATCTTTAGAAAGCCTCTGCAAAAGAGATTAAGGATTGAAGGGTTGGATTGGCCTAAGCTCCCTAATGAGTTGAAGTTGTGGCTAGAAAGAGAGTTTGACTTGGAAGAAATCAGATAAGCCATTTTCTCTAGGATAGATCCAAAGCCCCAGGCCCTGATGGCTTCACGATGGCCTTTTATCAAGATTGTTGGGAGATAATTAAGGCTGACATTCAAGCAGTGTTCCTGGAATTATTTGAAAGAGGTGTGATAAACCCAGGCCTGAATTCTACTTTTATTGCTTTAATACCGAAGAAGGTTGGGGCTTCTCATCCTAAAGAGTTCAGACCCATCAATTTGGTTAACAGTCTCTACAAGATCATTGCTAAGGTGTTATCCAGAAGAATTAGAGAGGTGCTCCCCTCGATCATCTCCCATAACCAAGGTGCCTTCATGACGAATAGGCAAATTGTGGCCCAAATCTTAATTGCAAATGAGAGTGTGGAAGACTACAGGAGTAGAGGTGAGAAAGGGCTAGTGTGTAAGCTGGACTTAGAGAAGGCATATGATCTGGTTTAATGGTCTTTGTTGTTGGAAGTGCTACAGTCTTGTGGTTTTGGGCAGAGGTGGTGCAAGTGGATTAAAGGGTGCATTAGGACTTGCCATTATTCTGTGCTAGTAAATGGCAAGGTGGTGGATCACTTTCCAGTTGTGCGGGGTATTAGGCAAGGGAACCCTCTCTCCCCTTTTCTCTTTACCCTAATTGTTGAAGTGCTAGGGAGGCTTACTGAGAGGGCAGACTCCAGAAATCTGATAAGTGGTTGGAGAGTGGGGAGGGATAGGGTTCCGATCACTCACCTACAATTTGTAGATGACACAATTCTGTTTTGTGATGGAGAGGAGATTAGCTAGGTGTGCAATATGAAGATGGCGATTAGGGTGTTTGAACAAATGACCAATCTCAAGGTAAATCCGGGTAAGAGCTATGTGATTGGTATTAATATGAGTGAAGGAGAGGTGGAGGAAAGGGCTCGAGTGTTAGGATGTGAGATAGCTCATTGGCCACTGAAGTACTTAGGGCTTCCTTTGGGAGACAATCCCAGAAAAAATGAGCTTTTGGAATCCGGTGATTGACAGGTTCACTAAAAGGCTAGCTTCCTTGAAGAAGAACCACTTGTCTCTGGGGGGCAGGATAACACTGATTAAGTCAACTTTGGCAAACCTTCTAGTATATTTCTTGTCGGTGTTCAGAATCCCAGAAGGGGTTTGTAGAGAGTTGGAAAAATTAATGAGGGACTTTTTATGGGAACCTGGGGAGGAGAGAAAGGACCATAGAGTTAGGTGGGACCATAGAGTTAAGCTGGGAAATCTGTGGAAGAAGAATGAAGCTCTTTTAGGGAAATGGTTATGGAGATGGTCCAAAGAAAATGAAAATTTGTGGGCTAAAATAATCCTAAGTATTCATGGGCAAGAGGCAGATGGTTAGGATCCGGGACTATCATTAGGGCTTCAAGAGCCTCCCCTTGGAAGTCGATTCATGTTGTCCTGCAGTCTTTTCTTCCATTTATCAGGTACGATATTGGTTCTGGTTTGTCTGTACTTTTTTGGGAACACACTTGGGTGGGGGATTTTCCTTTGAAAGAGCAGTTTCCCTCTTTGTTTGCTCTATCTAGGTTTAAAAATGAACCAGTAGCAACATTTGCTAACTTGTCTAATTCCACTACTGGTTGGAACTTGGGTCTCAGAAGGGCTCTCAGAGATTCTGAGTTGGAACCCATTTCGAATCTGCTTAAAATCTTGGATGAGGTAGTTCTTGAACCTTCCATTGTGGATTCCAGGGTGTGGTCTCTTGTTCCCTCGGGTATAGGAGGGAGCATCTCCAACATAAAAGGGATTAACCCTTTGGTATGCACACACAAAATTCTGATGGAACAAGGCTGCAATCCCAAGGCACAACCACAAAGGAGGCTGAACCCTAAAGTGCAACAGGTAGTGAAGACAGAAATTCTGAAATGGCTCGAAGCAAGGAGGCTGATTCATCATGGGTAAGTCTTGTTCAAGTCGTACCAAAGAAAGGGGGGACTACTGTAATTCTAAATGAAAATAATAAATCGACTCCCACAAGAACAATAACTGGCTGGAGGGTGTGCATACTATCGGAAGTTGAATGAGGCCACTAGGAAGGATCACTTCCCTTTGCCATTTATTGATCAAATGATAGAGAGACTTGCAGGGCACAAATATTATTGCTTCCTAGATGGCTACTCCGGGTATCTTCAAGTACCTATTGCACTTGAAGATCAAGAGAAGACCACTTTTACTTGCCCATATGGAACCTTTGCATTTAGGAGAATGCCATTTGGACTGTGCAATGCACCTGCCACTTTCCAGCGTTGTATGATGTCCTTGTTTGGTGATTTCATCGATGACTTCATGGAAGTCTTCATGGACGATTTCTCCATTTATGGATCACCATTCGATGAATGCTTGCATAATTTAGAAAAGGTACTTCAAAGGTGTGAGGAATCTAACCTTGTTTTGAACTGGGAAAAATGTCATTTCATGGTTAGGGAAGGAATCGTTCTAGGACATAAAGTGTCCTCCAGGGGCATCGAAGTAGATAAAGCTAAGGAAGAACTGATTGAAAAGCTTCCTCCACCTCAATCATTAAAAGATGTTAGGGGTTTTCTTGGACATGCAGGTTTTTATAGGCGATTCATTAAAGATTTTTCTAAAATAGCAAGACCCTTGACAAATCTGTTAGTTAAAGATGTACCTTTTGAATTCGATGATAATTGTTTGCATGCATTCAACACTCTTAAGAGAAATTGATTCAAGCCCCTATTGTATCAGCCCCTATATGGGAACTACCCTTCGAAATCATGTGTGATGCAAGTAACGATACCTTGGGCGCAGTTTTAGGGCAAAGAAAATATAAGAAATTTCATACCATTTACCATGCAAGTAGGACCATGAATGAAGCACAAAAAAACTATTCCACTACTGAGAAGGAATTACTTGCAGTAGTATTTGCTATTGAAAAATTCAGATCTTATTTGCTCTTATCCAAAGTCATCGTATTCACCGACCATGCTGCCTTGAGATATCTACTTGCTAAAAAAGATGCAAAACCTAGGCTGCTACGATGGATCTTGTTGTTGCAAAAATTTGATCTAGAAATTAAGGACACAAAGGGTAGTGAAAATACAATAGTTGATCATCTATCAAGGCTGGATGAAAATTATGTTGAAAATATTAATAATTCAGCATTGCATGATGAATTCCCAGATGAGCAACTATATGCGATTAGCAGAAACGATGAACCTTGGTTTGCTGATTTGGCTAATTTCTTGGCAGGAAAGGTGGTGTGACTTCACTTGACATATCAGTAGAGAAATAAATTTTTCTCTATTGTGAAGCATTATTTATGGGATGAGCCTTACCTGTACAAAATCTGCGGGGACGGAATGATAAGGAGATGTATCCCTAAGGAAGAAGTGCGAAGTGTTATAAATTTCTGCCATGACAAAGAAGCAAGAGGTCACCAAGGCGCATCAAGAACAGCTTCAAAAATTCTCCAAAGCGGTTTTTATTGGCCTTCGCTCTTCAAGGATGTCTACACATGCGTAAGTGCTTGCGATCATTGTCAAACGACAGGTAACATCTCCCGACGAAACGAGATGCCCTTGAATAATATTCTTGTTTGCGAAATATTTGATGTGTGGGGCATCGATTTCATGGGACCATTTCCAATATCTATTAATAATTCATACATACATGTGGCTGTGGATTATGTGAGCAAATGGGTGGAAGCATGTGCATATCCCACTAATGATGCTCGAATTGTCATTAAATTTATAAAAAAAATCATATTCACCCGTTTCGGAACACCTCGAGCTATCATAAGTGATGGGGGGAAGCATTTCTGTAACAAACAATTCGAGCAATTGTTAAACAAGTATGGTGTTACGCATAGAGTTGCAACCCCCTACCACCCCCCAGACTAGTGGCCAAGTAGAAACCTCTAATAGAGAACTAAAACAGATTTTGGAAAAGATGGTTACCACATACATCTAGGAGAGATTGGTCCTTGAAACTAGACGATGCACTTTGGGCTTACCGTACTGCATTCAAAACCCCAATTGGTATGTCCCCTTATCAATTAGTCTTCGGCAAGGCATGCCATCTACCCGTTGAGCTGGAACATAAAGCTTACTAGGCTACCAAATTTCTGAACTTCGATTTAAAAAATGCAGGTGATAAAAGAAAGCTTCAACTCAACGAAATAGAGGAATGGAGGAATCAAGCATATGAGAATGCCCGGACTTGCAAAGAAAAAACCAAAGCATGGCATGACTCCCGTATTGTAAGGAAGGAAATTAAGAAAGGAGACAAAGTTCTGCTCTTTAAATCTCGACTCAAGCTATTCCCTGGGAAGTTGAAAACCAGGTGGAGTTGACCCTTAGTAGTGGCTAAGGTATTCCCTCATGGAGCGATTGAACTGCATAATGGTAAGGGAAACACATTCAAGGTAAATGGGCAGCGATTAAAGCATTATATTGAAGGAGAGCAACCCATCCACCATGGGTCCATTCTCTCCTTGAAACAGCCATGAAAGAAAGGAGAAAGTCAAGCTCACGACTTAAAAGGAGCGCTTATGGGAGGCAACCCATTGAGTTCAGTTTTTTTCAATTATTTTCAGTGTTATTAAGATTGTGTTTTTCTCTTAGGAACTTAATCGTGTGTAGCAGCTGATTTCTCATCTAAAGGACCTCAACAAGGCATTCAGGGAAGTACCCTTAAATCTTTCTATCCTACGAAAAGTCATATACATTGAGGACAATGTATGCCTTACGTGTGGGGGGATCAAGGGTTATTTTTGAAATTGATAATTTCTGGGATTACTCTAGCATGCTACGATCATCACTATTTTAACCTTTCTTTTTGAAACTTCTGCTCCCTAGAAACTGGTTTTTGAATAATTTCAAACTATCATGAAGTATGTGCTTAGGTGGAATAAACAAGAAAGGATGCAAGCAAGACTAGCTGAAATTTTCGACTATAGAAAGCACCTCATTATTTTCACTGATCAATAGGCAAGATTCAATGAGCATTTGATTAATTTTCGCCTAAATGACTGTCAAACATGGTTTGATTATTCTAGAACTTGCTTTGTTAGACATGTTGAGACCACGATAAAGAGTTCATGGATTGGAATGAAAACGGTGATGCTATCCAAAAAAAAAAAAAAAAAAAAGAGAGAGAAGAACAAATAGTAACTAGTGTGAAATGGAGCATAAAATGCACTCACACTAAAAACGAAAGAAAAGGGTGAGATGGAGAATAAAATGCACTCACCCCTAGAACCCCAAGCCCCATTTCGCCTTTTGATTTTTAATACATTGAACTCATGCTAAGTGGTGGAGATGTGATGCATAAGCAAGCTTATGGTAATAACATTCCTTGACCAAAAAAAATTATGCAAGGGTATTTTGAATCTTGCTGCATGTTGATTGTTAAGGCAATGAGTGCTTACTTTAGTCCTAAAATGTTCATGCGGTGAAATGCTTGTTTCCCTTGACTGTTGTTTTGACTTGGGATCATGAGGATTGGTGATTCGAGATTATTCTTTGACGAGTTAAAAAGGAGGAAGAAGTGGACAATGGAAGTATTATTAAATCGGGATTAAGGCATGCGAGAGGACAAGCATCTTGTTGAGAAAAACATCAAAATTTTCAGTAGATAGTCAGCTTGTTCCCATTTTATTTTTGCTTGAGTTTTGTCTTGCTCGAGGACGGGCAAAGTTTAAGTGTGGGGGATTTGATGCGAATAAAAATTACCATATTCTTATCTATGAATATTCAGTCTTTCTACACTTAATTTATATTTTATTGGACTTATTACTCTGGTATTTTGATTCAGGGCAAGGAAAGAAGTCGCAAGATGGAAAACAAGGCTAATTGGATGGTTTTTCACAGTTTCGGCACCGTTCAGTAATTTGGACCTAACTCTCATATCTGAGCTCCGATTGGGCTGATTCAAGATGCACTGCAAAGATAAGAGCGAGATCTACAACTTTCATGTTTTGGGTTTTGACAGATTCGGCCTGCACCGAAGTCAAAAACAGGCCCAAAGTCGAAGCGGATCGCAGAAAACGCCTTGTAGCAGCCCACTCGAATTCAAGAATCCAGAGTTTTCTTAGATTTGGATTTTAAATGTAATTCTAGAAAGTTAAAGAAGATTGAGATCATTAGATAAGAAATAAGATAAGATAGGATAGGATCAGTTTAGAACTAACCTAGATTATCCATTCTAGAGATAACTCCAAGTAGTCGTAACAGCCCCTCCCCTAAACTATATCAAGGGTTGGGCGTACCAGCTCCAGGCGTCAATCAATGCATCAATCAATTACTGAAGTTCCCTCTGAAGTAATCAATAAAACCATCAAGAAAACTTCAAGAAGGAGATCAACATCAAGAAAGCTTCAAGAAGGAGGTGGCGACAAGAAGAAGAGGAGATCTCAGCTCCAAGGGCGAAATCATGAGTTCTTTCTTTCCTCTTATTTGCTTTATTTCCTTCATCATGAACTGATTTATTTTTAGCTAGGGCTGTGGAAAGCCTAACCATGATAATGAATATATTTTTATCATTATGATTCATCCAAGATCGTAATTTCCATAGTCTATGAGTTATTTGCTTAATGCTATTAGGAGTGGCCATCTCTTAATTGATTAGGTTTATATGAATGAATCGGGAGAGGAATTCATATATTAGACCACATAATTCATGGTGTGAATTGAATGGTATATATGGATATATACACATGATTCATCTGAATATATAAGTTTTTCTTGCACTTAATGCATTTCTATCTTGAGAACTCTAGTCGAGGGATCGAGGGGTAACTTGATAGAAATAGGTTTAATATATCTTGGGAAAGAATAATAAATAAAATTGGAAAAACTTCAGCTTATGGGAATGACAAATTATCTTGGTTAATCTCATCCATTAGTATTCATTGGAATGGTTAGGCGGACCAATGGTCCTAACGATTTCAATTAATCGTTGCATATTCAGTTATTGAATACCCTTGCTTTTATTTTCTTTTTCTATTTTTAATTTTCAGTAGTTCTTATTGTTGGATCTGAATTTCGGTTGTCCAAATAACAAAAGAAGGTTGTAGTTCTAATACTTATTTTGTTAAATCCTCGTGGAAACGATATTTTTATACTACTTGATAACTAGTGCACTTGCTAGGGTTATAATCATAGCTATCACCTAAAATCGTGTCTAAGCCTGACTTAGAACGGACTGGGCCAGACCGGCCCGTCAGGCTACCTGGCCCATGAAAAGGTCCACTAGGCAATAAGAGGAGGCACAAATTCTGGAAAGAAGGTGATGGTCAAAGAAGGGTAAATGATAAGGATAAATTGTGGTGCAAACATTGTCATAAATCTAGGCATGCCCCTATCGGGATTTGATTGGAAAACCGAAATGGGCATAGAATCTGGGGAAGAAGACAACACAAGAGCAGAATAGGAAGTCAAATCAAAAGAAATATACCTCAACAAACTTAACATCTCAAGAGTCCCAGTATGGTAGTTCAATAGTGAGTTCTTCTCAAGACCACCCTCCTAATTCTGATATCAAGGAAGATATTATCAACTCCTTCCATAACCACTTAGAGCAATATGGTATGGCTCTTTGATAGGCAGATTCTGGACCTACCCCTTAGATTTCTTTTGTGTCTTCTTCAAGTAACTTAGCCACTACTTTCCATCATTCCATGTATACTCTAAGGCTCTGGAATATCCATGGATCATTGATTCTGGTGCTTCCAACCATATGAATGGTAAGCCAAACCTATTCCAATCTTACACCATCCTCTCTTATAGAGATAAAGTAAGGCCAGCTAATGGGTCCTTCTCCTCCATAATTGGTCAAGGATCTATGTTTTTGCCTTTTTGGCCTTCTCCCCTTTAGTGTACTACAGGTTCCAAAATTGTCTATTAATTTGTTATCTATTAGTAGCATCACTCATGCTTATTCTTTCTCATTCTTGTGTTTTTCAAGATTTGGCCTTCAGGAAGATGATTGGTAAAGGAAACACGGTTGATGATCTTTATGTGCTGGAAAACAAGGTTGGTCTTGCAGCTTCAGGGTCTTTGAGTTAGTCAAATAAGAGTCAAGTGGTTTTATGGCACCATCGTTTGGGTCGTATGTCTTTTGTCCTTGAAATATTTGTTTCTAGAAATGTTTGTGTCTATGACAGTTAGTGATTCTCAATGTCAGGTTTGCCAGTTGAGCAAGCATTAACTTCATTTCCTTTATGTAATAAAAGATGGATTTTCCTTTCCATATTGTATGCTCTGATGTTTGGGGCCCAGTTAATATTCAAACTAAGAATGGCTACAAGTATTTTATTACATTTATATATGACTTCTCTCGATACACTTGAGGGAGAGTGACTTAATGTTTCTAGTTATGTGCCACAAGGCCACTTCAGTCTTTTTATGTTCTTTTATTTCTTAGTCGCCCTACACGATATATATATCACTGCCAGTGCCGCCAACCTGATTTTTTGACTCTCCAACAACTTCTCTTCTCTCTCTCCCCTCATCCTCTTCTTCAATATGCATATAAACTACAATAAACCAACCCCTTCACATTTCAAAATTGATATGACCCAATCACTACAAAAATTTGCAAACTTTAGCACATGAAATGCCTGAGAATTAGCATCCAAGAGACTAATCATCTTCTCATATTCGTCACCACCCCTTTTCTTGATAAGTAAACATAATGAATTTTATGAAATATGAAGCAAAAAGATGTATACAACAGAATAAGCACCCCTTAAGTGCGAAGTGTCTCCTCTCAAGTTAAATCAATTTCAATTAATAATTGATCAATACAAGTATACAACTATCCCTGATCAACCCCCTACTTAGCTAAGGTATCAGCCAATCCATTAGTGAACCTTTGAACCTGTCTTTATGGTCATGTTGTTGGTTAACCACTTGAACTTCTTGACTTCGACCCTGTATTGCCAAACCATAGTCTCCAAATTCTTTAACCATTCCACCACCACCTTAGAGTCCCCTTCAATAATTAACTTGTCAATATTCACATTTCTTCTAACTGCACCCTTTGAATTACAGAAAAAGATTTCAGGCCTCTGAATACAAAGCTGCTACATGATCATCGTTTTTCTAAAAACTCTCCCTATTCTAAATGGGCCCTGATTACCATGGCTGCTCCAATCAAAGATTAATTTAATGAAGCCATCTATAGGTGGTAGCCACTATCTTAGTACCTACTTTTTTGAAAAAAATTTTGCCACCTCTACCCCAGTTTCTCGAAATATCATCATAGGAGAAAAATAAAGAACTGTTCAGTGTTCTAACCCTATGAATCACCCTAGTCATAATGCATTCCATCACTGCTTCCTTGCTCCTTTCCTTCTCTAAAAACATTCTTGTATTCCTTTCCACCCAAATAGTCCATTTCAATGCTGCCCTTGCACATCTCTGTTGAGCAGGAGACCAAGAAGAAGAAGAAAAGAAGGAGAAAAGAAGAAGAAAGAAGGAGAAGAGGAAGAAGAATAAGAGGCAACTGAGTTAAGGCCTCAACCAAACTTAGCTTCAGTTGAGTGAAGCTTTCTATTTATACTATTCTGGCCGTATATAACAATATGTCTACAGAATTACGAAAATACCCCTATGGGTACTAAGCCTATGTACAGTACATATAATACACCTATTAACATTCCCCCTCAAGTTGGGAAATAGATATCAATCATGCCCAACTTGTCACAGAGGCCTTGATGTCTGGAATAGTTTAGCCCTTTTGTAAATAAGTCTGCAAGTTGGTCTTCAGAGCTGATGTATGGAGTGCATACTTCGCCTGTGATGATTTTCTCTTTGATAAAATGCTTGTCAACTTCAATGTGCTTTGTTCTATCATGTAGTACCGGGTTGGCGGCAATACTGATAGCTTCCTTGTTGTCACAAAGTAGAGTCATGGGTTTACCAACTGGAAAACCCAACTCTCCCAATAGATTCTTTATCCACATACCTTCGACAACTCCGTGTGCCATTGCACGGTACTCAGCTTCAGCACTGGATCAAGCTACCACGGTTTGCTTCTTACTCCTCCAAGTAACAAGGTTCCCTCCTACAAAGGTGCAGTAACCACTAGTAGACCTTCTGTCACTTGGAGATCCAGCCCAATCCGCACTATGTAAATTTCAACCCTCAAGTGTCCATGTTTCTGGAATAATAAACCAGCACCCGAGAACTTCTTAAGATACTGTAGTACTCTCTCCGCTGCTTCAAGATGGGTGGACCTAGGTGCATGCATGAATTGACAGAGGACACCAACAGCATATGCTATGTTTGGATGAGTCATAGAGAGGTACAACAATCTCCCTACAAGCCTCTGAAATTGCTTCATATCCTTAAGTGGTTCACCTTGACTGTCACTTAACTTATGGTTGGGATCAATGGGAGAGTCATATGATTTAACCCCAATCTTTCCCGTGTCCTTGAGCAAATCTAGGACATATTTCCTTTGGGAGATGAAGATACCCCTTTTTGATCAGGCAACCTCAATCCCAAGGAAGTACTTGGCAGGTCCTAGATCTTTCACCTCGAACTGAGTGGCAAGGAAGCCCTTCAAACCTTGAATTTCATCCTTCCAGTCACCAGTAACAACTATGTCATCCACGTATACAATTAGGGCAGCCATTTTACCTTCTACTCTTTTTACAAGCAGTGTGTGATCTGACTGACATTGCTTGTATCCCCTCTCCTGAACTGCAGTATGAAATCTGCTGAACCAAGCCCTTGGTGATTGCTTTAGCCCAAATAAAGACTTCTTCAACTTACACACCTTTTGTTCACTTCCTTGAGCCAAAAACCGGGGGGTTGAACCATATAAACTTCCTCTTCAAGGTCACCATTCAAGAAGGCATTCTTGATGTCAAATTGATGTAGATCCCAATTCAGATTGGCAGCGAGAGAAAAGGACTCTAATAGAGTTCATTTTGGCAACAAAAGCAAAGGTTTCTGCATAATCAACCCCATATACTTAAGTGAAACCCTTTGCCACTAAACGAGCTTTATACCTCTCCACGGTTCCATCAGCCCCATGCTTAACAATGAACACCCATTTACATCCAACCGGATCATTTCCCTTAGGGAGATCAACAAGTTCTCATGTGCCATTCTTATGAAGAGCATCAATTTCTTCCTTCATGGCTATCATCCATTCTGGAACTGAGAGAGCTTCTGCCACATTCTTGGGAATAGGGATACTGTTAATGGAGGTAAGAAAAGCACGAAAAGAATGTGAGATGTTCTCATAGGAAACAAAGTTGGAAATGGGGTGTTTGGTAGTGCACGACCTAACCCTTTTCCTGTGGGCAATGGGAAGGTCAAGATCATTAGCAACAGAGAGGTTAGGAGTCAAGTTACCTGAGTGAGTATGATCTTCCCCCAAGGAATTTGATGGCATTTGAGGTACGGCTTCTGGATTCTCCTCAGCTCTTGAACCTGATTGGCCTTTACGACGACGAGAAAGAACACAGAAAGGAGTTGGCAGGAGAAGGAGAAGGAGAAGGGAGAGGAGGAAGTTGAACCAGTTTCTCCTCATACCTACACTCCCCCTGAGGAGAAACAGAAAAGAATGGCTCATCCTCAAAGAAGGTAACATCCGTGGAGACATAGAATTTCCGTGAAACATGATCAAAGCAACGATACCCTTTCTGAGAGAATGAGTAGCCAAGAAATATGCACGGGATAGCACGAGAGTCCAATTTTTCCCGGGTGGGGGAAAGGTTTTGGACAAAGCACCGACAACCAAAAACACGAGGAATAGAAAGAAGAGGAGCCTTAGGAAAGAGAAGCTGATGTGGAGCTTTGTACTCTAACCAACGAGAGAGCATTAGGTTAATGAGGTATGTAGAACAAAGGACGGCCTCAAGCCAAAAACGTTCGGGAACATTCATGTGGAGTAGTAAACGCCGTGCCACTTCAAGAAGGTGACGGTTCTTCCGTTCAGCCACACCATTTTGTTGTGGCGTGCGGGCACAAGAGCTCCGGTGAAGTGAGCCATTTGAAGCAAAGAACTCCGTGAGGTCACTATGAAAAAATTCTTTTGCATTGTCTGATTGAAATATTTGAATTTCGGTCTGAAATTGGGTGAAGACCATCCGTTGAAAATCTTGGATAATTTTTTGTACTTCCTCACGGGTTCACATTGGATATACCCGTGTATCTGGAATAATCGTCAATGAAGGTAATAAAGTACTTGTAGCCACTCTCAGAAGGTAAAGTAATAGGGCCCCACGGACTTACACAGTTCTGGGAAAACAACTTTCAACGACTCAAAAGACAAGTGACCCAAACGACAATGCCATAAATACATTTTACTCTTTCTAAACTGACTCATAGACTCTGTAACAAGAAAGCCAGCCATATTCTCCAGCATATAGAGTCCATCAACCATACGACCCCTACCAATTGTCCTCCCCGAGACTAGATCCTGAATCATACAATAGGAAGGGAAAAAAGTTACGAAACAGTTTAAGGAATTTGTAACACTACTGACTGAAAACAAATTCATAGGAAATTTTGGAACATGAAGAACATTAGAAAGAGTAAGGCCAAGGGAAAGAGAGAGAGTTCCTTGACCAGCTATGGGAGAGTATGATCCATCAGCTAGTCTCACTTTATCTCTTCCGGAAAGAGGGTGACAAGTTTGGAAGAAAGAGGACGTACCAGTCATGTGTTTTGACTCTCCAGAATCAATGATCCATGGAGAGTCAAGGTCGTGAGAAGCAACATGGAAAGCTGTGGCAGGATTACCTGATGTGGATGCAAAGGAGGTGGTGGGAGGAGCATCCATCTGGCGAATTGTTCTACCATAAAGCTCCAAATGGTCACGGAAGGAGTTGACAATATTCTCCCTTGGGTCGGACCCAAAGTAGTTATGTTGGCCATGTGGTGGTTGAGTCACAGTGGAGGTGGAGGGCTGATTCTCCCGAGTAACCATATTGGCCATGTGGTGCTTCTTGGCACATTGCTGCTCGGGTCTTCTAATACCATCTGAGCCTTGCTTCTTAGGTAAATCCTGAGCCCACTTCGGTTTCCCATGGAAATCCCAATAAGTATCTTTGGTGTGCCGAGTCTTCTGACAATTAGTGCACCATAATTTTTCCTTATCTTCTGCTTTCTTTTGGAGATCCCCTCTCTTGAAAGAAGGTCCACCACTAGTAGAGGGACCCCCCTTTTCCGCCAACACAATTGCATCCCCTCCGGTGTTGTTCATCAAGTTCCTTCTGCTCTCTTCAGACTGGACAAGTGCATAGACCTCCTGAATTGAAGGAAGATCCTTAGAACTTAGAATTTGTACTCTGATGGGTTCATAGATAGGATTGAGACCATGTAAAAAGGCAAACACTCTTTGTTGTGAGACAAGTTTCTTATACAATTTTGCATCTTCCTCACACTTCCACTCAATATTCTAGTAATGGTCCAGCTCCTTCCAAACAGTTGTCAGGTCAGAGTAATAAACTGATAAACTCCTCTCCCCATGTTTACAAGTAGATGAAGCTGCTTG
The DNA here is from genome assembly GCF_056320005.1 of Nelumbo lutea. Lineage (NCBI taxonomy): Eukaryota > Viridiplantae > Streptophyta > Magnoliopsida > Proteales > Nelumbonaceae > Nelumbo > Nelumbo lutea. The sequence goes on from NC_142690.1 coordinate 131,653, forward strand.
CAGTTGATAAATTTTGGCATAGTGTCGAAGTTCAGAATATGTGGACTTTGCCTGATCCCATATCTCATTTGCAGTTTCAGCCCACATGAAGTTCTTCCTTATTTGTGGTTGCATGAAGATCAAAATCCATGACATAACCATACTGTTCTCCTGATCCCATTTATCATGTTCTGCATTTCCAGAAGGTGGTTCTTTGATTCTTCCATTTATGTAGCCTACTTTTCCCCTTGCAGTTATGTATAGTTTGATCCCCCTTGACCACTCTAGGTAGTTCAACCCGTCAAGAGGAACAACAGCCATAGGGAAAGATAGATCGATGTTCCCGCTCATTCCATTCAGCATTGTGGAGATTCTGGATGTAGCTGAATCTTCACTGCTCATGATTCACACTGTGTAGGAGTCCACAGAACAATATACGAACAGCACATGCAATGTAACCAGATCTTAATGACCTACAATTCACAACTTCGATACAGCTTCTCAGCCCCAAAAAAAAACACAGTAGGAGCAGCAATACAAGTGGTGATTCACCACACCTAATCGGCTGATATCCACTTTCCAGGGCAGCCGAACAGTCACTCAAGTTCTAGGGTTCATCAACAGCCCCTTAGAGAGCATAGTAGGGCAACATACAATCGGAGGAAGGAGAACAGTCCCTACTCAGATTCTAGAACATTAACAGTCATGCAAGAAGCCATAAACAGGGAAAAAAAAGTTCTGTACCAGCAATAGGCAGTACAGTCATGAACTCGAACTTCCCTTCAGGTCAGAGCCTTCCTTCGAACATCTGGGATGGATTTCTACAGTCCTCTTAGCCGAAGCAACCCAGTTACCAGCAAAAATATATGTAGCCGAACCCTTCTTCTGTGCTAGGAAGTTGAACAATCAGCATACTTGTAGTAGAGCCCTACTCGGCAATGGAGACTAACCGCAGCACTAGAAAAGCTTCCTCTCCCTTGTCTCCAAGCATCAATACTATAGCTCCTTCGCAATAGAGGAGAGAGACCACAGCTAGTTGTTTTCTAGGCCTGGACGAACCTGCTCTGATACCATGTTGAGCAGGAGACCAAGAAGAAGAAGAAAAGAAGAAGGAGAAAAGAAGAAGAAAGAAGAAGGAGAAGAGGAAGAAGAATAAGAGGCAACTGAGTTAAGGCCTCAACCAAACTTAGCTTCAATCGAGTGAAGCTTTCTATTTATACTATTCTGGCCATGCATAACAATATGTCTACAGAATTACGAAAATACCCATGCGGGTACTAAGCCTGTGTACAGTACATATAATACACCTGTTAACAATCTCCATAGGATTTTTACCCTTTTCTTTAGCCAAGTAAAAAAGATGGATCAAACAAACTATACATCTCCAACAACATAGTCCACCAACAACCAAGTAAAGAACCATTCCCAAAAAACAAGCAACAAAAAGACGAGATTAATACATGGTAACACATCTTGATGTAACCTTTGAAGAGAATGTACCAACTAGGTGGGGTCGTCAATGGGTCGGGTCTACCCAAAGAACCAAAACAACAAAACCAATTATAACAGTTCTGGTTCCATATTTTGACCCAATTAATAATTGGGCAGATTCCGGTTTTTGCCTGTCCCGAACTGTTCCAGACCAGGAATGGATTATTTTATTAAATATATAATATCTTCTTAATTTTCTTATCATTTTTATCAAATTTTATGTTTAAAATTGTAAAATTCATAGATAATAAATAAGATAATATTAGTTAAAAATGTTTAATTCATTAACATATAAATAATTTAATATTTTCTATCATTTTTATTAAGGTTATATTATCAAATTTTAAATTTTAAGTTATCGTTTAAATAAACAAATATAGTTTTCAGTATAATCATGTTCAGACCCAAATATTAACCAAAATGGTTATGGGTCTGTGATTTTGTCCCGATTAATAATCGATTCAAGACTGATTCTACATAGACCCAACCCAGTCCTACAACTAGGGGATAAGCAAACATGAGGCCTTCTCTATTGCAGGATGTCCATGGGACAGGCCTACACCAAACCTCATTGACAAGGAAAAGAGGCTGAGAAGCATGAGAAGAACCAAGAGACTTAAAAATAGAAGAACAAGAAAAGGAAACTCTTTGGTGAGGGGTCCAGTCACATATATTAGGATTTTAAGGATCCAACCAAATTGGGCTTTATTGAGCAAATGGGTTTGGAGGTTCCCGAGGGAGAGTGATAGAAAGTATTCATGGGCTGTCAAACAATGGATGGGATGTTTGTTGCCTTCATAGAGCTTCCCTAGCTTCTCCCTGGAAAGCCATCCATGAGTGTCTTCCTGTCTTCCTCAATCACATTCACATCAGGCATGACTTGGTCTTGGGTCAAAAAATTAGGTTTTGGGAGGCCATCTGGGTTGGGGAAACCCCTTTATTGGAGGTCTTCCCTTTTCTTTATGCTATTTCCAACTTTAAAGGCAGGCCAGTGGCCGACTTCCTTTGTTCACCTCCATCTCCTTCTGATCTAAACCGGTACTTGGGTTTCATTAGGAACCTAAGAGAGTCTGAAATTCTCCTTGTTTCTGCTTTGCTCTCCTTGCTGAATTCTGTGGTTCTTGGGGGTGGAGGTGTGGACAGTAGGGTACTAGGGTCTGGACCCTTAAGTTGGTCGGGGCATTCACTAGTAAATCCCTTTTCAATTCCCTTGTTGTTTCCTCTCACTCCCTTCCCCTTCTTTCCTGTGAAGGAAATCCGGTGTCCTCCCATTCCCCCTAGAGTGAGTGCCTTCTGTTGGGAAGTGTTTCACGGTTGCATTAATACTTGTGATAAGCTTCAAAGAAAAAGGCCAAATTGGTGCTTGTCCCCCAATTGGTGCAGCTTGTGCAAGGTTAATGGTGAGACTGCTTTTCATCTTTTAATATCTTGTCCAATTGCTGGCTTTATCTGGGAGTGGTTTGCCTCACTTTTTGTTGCAGGTGGCTCTCTCCTGTAGTCCTATTAGCTTGGAAGGGCCGTTTCCCCTTCTGTTTGCAGGTGCACTACTAAAAGAGGTAGACTGATGTGGAAATGTATAAGGGCAACAGTTGTTTGGACAGTCTGGGAGGAAAGATTTGGGGGAAAAGGAAAGAACTAAGGAAGCATTGATTGAGGCCATAACCCTTCGAGTGGCTCATTGGGTTAAGACCTTGAGCTTGTTCAGATTTTCAGATTGATAATTTCTTCAAAGCTCGGGTGATTATAGTCGCCTCATCTTCTAGAAGACAAGTTGAAACAGTGGCCTGGTCTCCTCCGCCTCATGGATGGTTCAAATTGAACCTTGATGGGAGAAGTGTGGGCAACCCAGGCCCTGCGGGTATTGGAGGAGCTATCAGGGATGAGGAAGGCAGCATCTGTGCCTTACTCAGATCCAGCTGGGCATAGTGAGGCGGCATCTACAGAATTATTAGCTGCTGTATTTGGGCTTGAGAAAGCTAAGGAATTGAGCCTGGAAAGGCTAATTCTTGAAGGTGACTCCAAAACAATCGTGGACTGGTTAAAGAAAGGGGAAGGGGAAGGAGTCTCTTAACACCTAAGAATGGCCTTAAGAGATTCAAAAGGCTCTCCAAGGATATGTTGATTCAAATTAATTGGATTAGAAGATTGGCCAACAGTGGCAGATTTTGGCTAAACAGGGGGCACAAAGGCAGTTTATGTTTTGGGCCTTCATGTAATTTTTGGGGTTTGGACATCCGGTGTCCTCTTTTTTCCTTCATAACTTCTGGTTGTTCCACTTTATTTAGTTATAATGAAATCAATTTCCTGAATTATTGATCAAAAAAAAGAAAGGTTTTGGAAACCAGTGTTGGAAAGATTTACAAAGAAGTTGGCATTGTGCAAAAGATGTAACATCTTGTTGGGTGGAAGGATAACATTAATCAAATCCACGATGGCCAACCCACCCATTTATTTCCTTTCCACTTTTGGAATTCCAGTAAAGGTGGCAAAGAAGATAGGGAAAAAAAAACAGGGACTTATTTTCGGAACTGGGTGAGGAAAGAAAAGACCATCTGGTCAAGTGAGAAATGGTGTGTAGGGCTAAAGAACAAGGTGGGTTGGGGATAGGAAACTTGATCCATAGGAATACTGCTTTGCTTGGGAAATGGTTGTGGTGTTTACCATTAGAAAGGGACAAGTTCTGGCATAAGGTTATTATGAGTATTCATGGTGCTTCGGACGATGGCTGGGATGCTAAGGTGGCTTATTCCTCTTTATGTGCCTTTCTCCTCATATATATTGCCTTTGCAAGGCAAGAGATGAGACTATTCCTCACTTACTAATCTCCTGTGCCTTTGTGAATTGTGTTTGGTTAGAGTTGTGCACTCTCTTTAGGTGCAAGTGGGAGGCTCCTCAAGACATGGTTGATTTATTTTCCACAAACTTTCTGAGGCAAATCATAACAGGAGTAGAATTTTGTGGAGGGCAGCAAGGGTAGCAATTCTATGGATGGGAGGAGAGGAATGGAAGAATTTTCAAGAAAAAAAGCAAGACTATGGGAGAAATAGTGGATAGTGTAAAAATAAAAGTTGCTAACCAAGTGGTACTCTCTTTTTCTCTTTAATAAAATTTTTATTTAGTTATCGAAAAAAAAGTCGCTAACCAAGTGAAAACCTCGGAACCTTCCAGAGAGTTCCATGTCAACAAAATAGTGAGAAATTGGGGAGAAGTGGCTAGCTCTTCTAAGATAAAAGCTAAGGCTGTGATGGAATGGAAACCACCACCAACTCGAGGATCTGAGCTAAACTTTGATGGAAGTTCATTGGGTAACCCAAGCCCATTGAGAATTGGAGGCGTTTTTATAAACACAATGAGAGTAATCCAAGCTTTATTGGCAACAGGGAATTGGCTGGGGTAGGGGGTGTTTTCAGATATATGTAAGGTAGAGTGGTGGTCTTGTACTCAAGACTCTTGGAGCAGGGTGATGCATTGACAGCAGAGTTGGTCAGTCTATTGTAGGGGTAAATGCTTGCGAAACAGTTAGGCTTCTACAACCTAGAGGTGGAAGGGGATTCTAAAAGCAGTCATCTCATGGACCAGAAACAGTTCCCAGATACCTTGGGTCCCAGAATAAATTCAGGGAGACCATAAGCCTAACAAGGGAGCTAAATGTTGCTTTTAAGTGGGTAAGAAGAACAGAAAATGGAATGGCAGATTCTTTGGCCAAACAAGGGGCTGTAAAACAGCAAATGTTTTGGGCAAATCTGTAATCTTTTGTTTCTTTTGGGGAGGATCTTATACCTGAACTCTTGTAACTCCTAATTTCATCAATAAATTTTTTTTCCTGCTGATCAAAAATGAAGGGAATGAGAGATCCATCCCATGGACACCCAAAGATTGCGGAATAAGGGGCGAAATTCAAAAATATTTCTCTCCCTTCAACTGGGAATCACATTCCCTATTTAGAAAATCATATTTTCAAGGATCAATCTTGAACCTTAAACTGAACCAGATCTGAACCAAAAGGAATGGGAGAGAATAATACCTAATACGGAGAAATAATATCTCCCAACGAAGGTGTTCACGCCCAAGGAAGGATCCAAAGACTGCTCCCACTAAAAATGGCGCAGTGCAGGATGGAGCAGAATCAGCAGTGTTCTTTCCCAAGAACTCTGTCCTTCGCAAGAAACAGCAGGATGGAACGTGAGAACAGCTCCCTTTTCAATCCTTTCTCAAAGAATTGATGTCAAAATCCAATCTTGACTTCTCCCACAGCTGGAGATCTAACTGGCAAACAGGGCGGCAAGAGAAGGGAGGCGGCAAGAGAGTATTCGCAGGGTGCAGAATTCTCTCTTCTTGATTTCAGCACTAAAGAGGATCTGATGTGTTTCTTGGTCTCTCTCAAGGCTGCCGCCCCCTCCTTCCTTTTGTTAACTTGAAAAGATCAGCTCCTAATCCCATTAGGAGTTGCTTATCCAAATCATATTTGGATCAGCTTTCTCTTCTAATGATAAGGATAAACCCTTATCTTATCTGCAGATTAGATTAGCTTTATCCTAATCTTATTAGGAGGTTTCTAGATCTGAATCACATTCAGATCTAGACTCTCTGAGTGGATAGGATTAAGACCCTATCCTAACTACTAATCCATCTCAGAATTCACCCCTTTAATTAACTAAATTAATAGCCCAGTTTGAAATGGGCTTTAGGCCCATTAAGCTTATGTGCTCACTTAACATTCCTAACTGCTGCCCAGTTGGGCTTCCTTGTATGGCGTGGGACCCAAGCATTGATCTACACATCAGCCACATGGGTTCGGCCCAGCCTTTGTTACAAGGCCTGGTCGAATACACTGTTAAAGACAGTGCACCCACTGAAACCCATCAAATGGGCTCTATGGGCCCAACACTTACCCTAAGTGGTCCCTGGGCCAAGTCACCTTGTAACACCCAGGGACTGTGGGCAAATGCAAGGTTAGCCCATCAGGCATTATCCTCAATGGTCTTACACTTAACCTCTCAGCCCATAATGATCATACACTGCCCGACAAGAGAGGACATCTCCCTCGGCTGCAAGGAACAGTGTTGCACTCTCCACTTATATAGATCCCGAGAATTAAAACCCTTTTGCAAACATTTTAGAAACAATAATATATATACTTTTATATCTCATATAAAATATATTTTGCAAAACAAATTTCAACGGTTGAAATCGGCTACCGGCAGTCTTGGTTTCCAACAGTGAGAGTGCATCCCCGATCATTACCTTTGTCCGACAAAGGGGCTGATCCTGTCACTATGATCACCCACTCAGATGAATTCTCGGATTGTCCCAACATACCCAGGTTTTGACCCCCGCTAAGGATCTGACTGATTGGTACATCAAAGACAGCCCGATCCGACACCTAGTGCAGTATCATAATCGAGTCTAGGGGTCGGGTGTAACTTTCCAGTTTTGCCCATCAATCTCCAAGGTCCATGGCAATACTGGAAATCTGGTCCAATTCAAAGATTCAATTAATCCCACACTGTATGTGCCTAGGGTCTCACCCCGGTAGCTGAGACAAGCCACCCCAACCGACTTGGTGGCACCACAGTGTCAGCCTTGTCAGGATAGGTCTCCCCAGACCGACCCACTGGCTGTGAACATTCAAAACTAACACGAGTCTCAATAAGTGTCCAGTTTAAGGGTAATACACAGAAACATACCAAGGGAACATGAATCAAATATGTACTTTTAATCATTTACAATAAACTCATAAAGTACATCAATTTTGATTGAAGCTAAGGGCATACAAAACTGTCTAACAAAAAAAAAGCGAGAATAATCCAAGCTTTATATTTAGAACCAATTGGAGTTGGTGGTTCTATAAAAGCAGAAATAACAGAGCAGCTACAAGGTTTGGGGATAGCCAAGAAGTTGGGAAGCCAACACTTGGAGGTAGAGGGGGACTCTAAGGTGGTCAAATCTTGGTTAAGCAGCAAAATTCCAGGAGCTTGGGCTTATAGACATTCTGTAAGGAAAATTTAAGCTTTGGCTAAGAAAGTGGGAGCTACCTTTAATTGGATTAGGAGAACAGCAAATGGGATGATGGATTGCTTGGCAAAGCAAGGGGTTCAAGGGAGCAACTGTCTTGGGCTAAATCCTAATTGTGTTGGTTTGGATTTCTTTCTGAATGACTGGACCTAACAGCCTTTGTACTTAATCTTTCTTATTAAATTAATGAAATTTATGTTGATTATCAAAAATAGAAGCAGAGTGTGCTTGCTAGAAGTAGTGTTATAGTTGAGTACAGGGCAATGGTTCATGCAACCTGTGAGATAAATTGGTTAAAACATATTTTTTAAGAATGTTGTGTAGGAGGGTGTGGATTGGCACTTGAGAGGGTCCCTGCTTGAAGGTCAGCAGAAATGGCACCTAAGGGAAGGTTGCCGGTGGTAATAGGAAAGGGAGATCTCAGATCTGAGATCTGAGAGAGCTAAGACAGGAAGGGGAATCTCTCAAGGTGGCAATTGTTGTAACCTCTCAAGAACTCAAGAGGGAAGGCTTGAGAATTCTGATTGTCTTCTCTTAAAGAGGTCCTGCTATTTATAACTTTCTCTGAGGACCCCTTTTCCTCCCAGAAAGTTCCACTTTTTTTACCTCCTCTAATTCAACCATTGATTGGAATTTGGGTTTTAGAAGGGCCCTTAGAGACCCGGAATTGAACCTCATTGCTGACCTGCTAAAAATCCTTGAGGGGGTGGCTATCGACCCCCTTAGGAGGGATAGTAGGATTTGGGATCCTTCTCCTTCGGGTGTCTTCTCTTGCTCCTCTTTCTTCAAAAAACTGGCTCATTCCCCACCTGTCTCTGGAATCCCTTTTCCAGTTTTGGAAGTCTGGGGTAGACCAATTCCTCCCAGAATTAATGCATTTTGTTGGGAAGTTTTCCTTGAAAAGTGTAACACTTGCGATTTACTTCAAAGAAAAAGGCCTAATTGGTGTTTATCCCCCACCCTAGTGCATCCTTTGTAAGAGGAATGGTGATACTTGTTAAAACTAATTGGTTTCTTGCCCATTTGTTTCAGAAATCTGGTGTTGGTTTTTCTATCTTTTTGGTGACAGGTGGACCCCCCCCCTAATGTACAAAGCCTATTCCATTCTACTACCGTTAGGGGGCTAAAAAAGAGAGGGAAATTTCTGTAGAGGTGTGTAAGAGCAGCTGTATGTTGGACAGTCTGGGAGGAAAGGAATCAACAGACCTTTCATGGGAAAGAAAGAAATAAGGGTGTAATCATTGAACTAATTTCTATAAGGGGGATTCACTGGGTCAAGACTTGGCAAATTTTTGAAAACTATTCAGAAGGAGATATCATCAGGAAGTGGAAAGAAGTGGCTTGGTCAGCTCCAAGAAAGAAAGTATCTTACCCAGTTTGGTCCCCTCCAGCTTCAGGGTTCACTAAACTAAACTTTGATGGTAGTAGTGAAGGAAATCCAGGTCTGTCGGGTATAGGGGGAGCTTTCAGGGATGATGAAAGTCGAATTATCACATTGTATTCTGGTTCTATTGGATGGGGGGACTCTCTTAGAGCTGAAATATTGGCTGTTTTGGAAGGGTTAAAAAGAGCTCAAGAGTTAAATATCAGAAAATTGATAGTGGAAGGTGATTCTGAGTTGGCTATAAATTGGTTAATGAAGGATACTTCTAGCCTGTGGAAGTTTCTGAATGAAAAAAAAAAAAAAAAAGAAAGACATCTCATACAAAATATGGAAGTCAAGTTTCAATGGACTAAGAGGTGCGCCAATTCCTTGGCAGATTCATTGGCCAAACAAGGGGTGGGAAGAGTTAATTTCTTCTGGGCAACATTGTAATCTGAACTGCTTTCTTGGGAGGGTTATGAGTTTTTACCCCTCCTTTTGTATCTTTTTTATTAATATCTTTTAATAAAAGTCTTTGTTATCTATCAAAAAAAAAAAAAACAGAAAATCTTTCATTAATCAAGAAAAGAATTACAATGAAGCACCATGAATAGAGGTAAACTCTCTTAACTTTCTCTGAGGAGACAGAAAAAACAAACAAATTGCATCACAGCCCCAAAAAGATGATCCCTTCGCACCCCTTGCTTTGCCAAGGCATCAGCAAAAGAATTAGCAGATCTTTTAAGGGATGAAGCTTAACTTCTATCCTTGAGTTACCTATTGAACTTTCTTCTTTCATTGATGCAAGTCCACCAGCCCAACTCCTCCTTTTGCAGCCAACCAATTACCAGCTTAGAATCCCCTTTAATGATCAGTTTTCTGATGTTTAGTTCTTTTGCTTTTCAAACTCCCTCCATCACAGCCATGATATCAGCCCTCAAGCAGTCCCCTGAACCAATGGGGCCAGAGTAGAGAGCAATAACTCTTCCCTCCACATTCCAAAAGACACCCCCAATGCCTGATGGGCCCGGGTTTTCCTCACTACTTCCATCAAATTTCAGCTTGATAAACCCGGAAGTAGGAGAGAACCAAAATGCTTGATAAAAATGAGCTAGCCACCTCTTTCCATTTCCTAAGCAGATCATCAACAGGAATACCTTCAAAACTGCTCAAAGATTTCACCCAATGGACTACTCTCCCCTTTCCAGTTCTATGTCCAGTCCGGTTCTCTGAACGTTGGGTTCAAAACTAGATTAGTGGTAAATATGAACCCAGAAAAAAAAAATTCAAAAAAATTTAAATGTCACCGGAAAGATATGGAACCCTATGCCAAAAAATCACTGGAAAACATAACAAATCAAATGAACCAACCAAAAAATCCAAACATGAACTTTTCTGTAATTTTTCACAAAATAAAAAATAAAAAAAATGGTTATTGTACTTTGATCTACATGAACCTTTCATGAAAAATCAACTAAATTTGTATCCTTCCAGAATCTAGAGTTCGCTTGCCTCAACTAACAGTACTGCTGTACCATACAGACGCTGATGTCAGTAGTCTCTATACTCTAGTAGTCTTAGAGGGTGTTTGGCATGTCTTTCCATGCAGTCCTCTGGGCATCAGCAAACTCAGAAGACTGATTTTCGATCTTTTCCAATGGGTAACAAAAAGCCGGGAAGAATGAAAGACATGAGCCCAAAATCACCAAATTTTGAGAAGCTTCAAATGAAGTTCTTAGGTCCTTTCATGCAGCAAATAGCCTTTTAATGTGTTTTTAAAAGCTTGGTAGACCGATATACTTACCAAATGATCTTGATTTTTAAAGACAACACCCCAAAAACTCACTACGTCTTTTGGCTAACCAAACTGTCAAAAGATATACTCAGAAAGACTTGCCAAACAGTGCCTTAGTAAAGCAAGAGGAAAAAATGATCTTTGTTGCTCTAATACCAAGTGAAAGTAGAAGAGAAAGAGAAGAAGATTTCGGAAGAGAATGGAATGGGTTTAGATTGCCCTACACCGATTCTTATTTTATTAATATGGGAGTTATATAACTTCATGTAAAAGGACAGAAATGCCCTTAGGAAAAAAATATTACAATGTATACTAAGTACTGCTACAAGTTCTATCCATGACATTAACTTTTTGAGTGCAATACGAACAAGCATAAACTTTTTCATTAGAGGAGCAATAAAATAAGCAAAGCAAAATAAGAAATGCCTCATCTGAAGACTCCAATTCAGACTCATCACTGGATAGATCTGCCAAGTGTGGTTTTGCAGCTACAGGAGGTGGCAGCGGCGGAGGTGGTGGAGCAGGTGCTGAAGGTGGTAGGGGTGGAGTTGGCAATGCCACACGGAATGGAGCTGGAATATTCATTTTGTTCATCAAGTGCAATACCTGCAAGTAAAGGTTACACTCTAGAAAAAAAAAACGCTCTCAATTCTATAGACAGATTAAAAATGTCTAAATCAAAAACACATCTTGGCAAGGTGCCAACCAGCTGGTTGGTAAGGTCTCCTACCGGTCGTAGTGGAGACCTGGGATCAAATCCTGCCTGCACCTGGGTTAGGGGGATTATGGGTTGGGGGATGGGCTACCTCCCGTTGTGCAGCCCTTCAGAAGATATCCAAAAAAACCCACATCTTAGATGCGGCAACAAGAAAAGAAACATGTTAAATACAGAAAGCTGTACATGGGGTTAGAGGAGCAACCTGTGTATAAAAACGAGGAACAGCAATAAGAGCATTCACAATGTTAGTCAGTATATTTCCATCTGGAGGTGGGTATGCATACCTAAGGTAAAAAGCAGAGGTCATTTAACTGGATATAAAACAGAGACAAGTTACTCAAGCTGCAAAGTGGGCATGGTAAACTAGAAGGAAATGAGACCATAGCTATCAAAAACTCCATGGTATGCATGCCCCATATAGATGGGACAAGGCTTAGATGATGATGATCCTGGAATGCAATGTATCCAAGTGATCAATTCAAAACATGTTATTCCTCAACACTCAATTTGATCATGCAACAAGCAAGATTCAAAGTATTGATACGATATGTCTGATACAGGGTGTATCGTATCAGTTTTTGAACCCACTGATACTCCAAATACAAAGGTCATGAATGCTTCATCACTTCTAAAGCATAGCAACAGTCATATTATACACATTTTCAAACAAGGTTTTTTTATTTCTTCATGCCTTTGACCTTGGCAACAAGACATGAAGAAACATCCCATGCAAACCTAATAAAAGCCAATGCAATATATGGAAAAACTCTTTAGATGACAACACGGCTGGTTGATAATCAAAAAATGGTGATGCATATGAACATGATAGTGCAACAAGGAACCAAGAATTCTGAGGAAGGAGAATAAAAAGACAACATACTCAATATGAGGGGGAAACGGGTAGTCTACACCAAGTCTTGGAGCAATGGGTTCGCCTGCAGATAGAGAACTTGGATCTGATCCTTTGGTAAAATTTCCAGGTAAGGGAACATCCTTCTTCAGGAATGTGGGTGGAGTACTGAACTCTTTTCCCAATTGTACATCATTTTGTTGACCTTTGTTATTTAATGTTGGCTTATTTGCTTTTTCCACTGATAATACTTTCCCAAGAAACCTCAACCTGAAACGACTCAATGAAATGAACTATCAGAAAATATTCCTTTCAGCTAACTTTCACCAAAGACAGAAACAGGATGATGTAGGAATACCTGTTTAGCTGTGACTGTGCTTGAGAAGCTAAAGCTTCATCCTTGAAATCAACAAATGCACAGTTCCTCAATCTGTTGGTGAAAGGGAAGATTAATAAAAGTGCAGCCATATGAACAAGTACTAAACTATTGGAACTGAACTAATAATATAGATTCCAAATATGGGCTCTACACCCACTTATTTGAACCCATGACTACAAAGGTAACGAGAGATTGGTTATGTGAAATGACATAGGCATGGTTGTGATAAAGTTACAAAACAAGCATGGATTACTGGAGATGTAATCACAAGCATTCATCAACTTAACAAAGCCTGGTCTGGTTATTTTAACTATTTGGGATCACTTTCAGGAGTCATGTTCATAAGGTTTCAGCAAAATTTTGCTGAAAAGTGGAAGTGTTACACAGTCACAACCACAAGTATAGGCAATCTGAACCCAATTAAACCAATCTTTTGACACATGGCAAATACAATAGTCAGTATCACAAGCACTTGTTATGTTTCTTTCTTTTTAATGGTTTAAAATTCCCCTTATTTCCCTAATATTTCCACGACATATTACCATTTCCATGAGTAGCAACACGAAATTTTACCATAATCGACATATTCCCCAACCAACACTACCAGCACTATGTGGAGTACAAGAGATAATTGCCATGGCATACATATTCCCCAAAGAAAAGAGGAAGGGTAATGTGGAGAGCAATGAGGGCAGCAGTTATTTGGGCAGTGTGGGAAAAGAGAAATAACAGAATCTTTCAAGGGAAAGAAAAATCAGCACATGAAGTCATAGAAGGGATCACCATCAAGGTCATACATTGGCTGAAATCGCTGGGCCTGTTCAAGGGCTTCTCTGTAAATGACTTAATTAGAGGGTGGAGTACAGTAGCATCTTCTTCCTGCCCCTCTTTGGCTATCCAAGAGGACTGGTCGCCCCCCATTATCAATGGCTATTAAGTTAAACTTTGATGACAGTTCTGTAGGTAATCCAGGCCCCACTAGAATTGGGGGTGTCTTTAAAGATGGGGAGGAAATGTCCTGGCCCCTTATTCTGGCCCGATAGGATTGGGGGACTCTCTTAGAGCAGAAGTTCTGGCACTCCTACAGGGGGTCAAGCCAGCTAAACAGCTGGGTTTTCAGCAGTTGGAAGTGGAGGGAGATTCGAAACCGGTAATAGGTTGGATGCAAACAAACAGCTTAAGTGCATGGTCCCTTAGACAACCAGTAAGGGAGATTATGCAACTAACAAGGGAGCTTGAAGTCAGATTTAAATGGACTAGGAGATCAGCCAATGCAATGGCTGATACTTTAGCAAAGCAACGAGTTAGTAATGCAGAACCTTTTTTAGGCCTGTTTGTAATTTGATGAGGGGTCACCTTGTTTTTGAAGGTGACAGTTTGTTCTAAGTTTCTTAAAGAATTAATGAAAGTTAATGTTTCCAATAAAAAAATGGCATACATATTCCCCAATGAACAATACCAGCACTATATGAAGTACAAGAGATAGCATTATAACATAAGTTGGTGATAATATTGTAGATATGTAGAGTAACATTGTTATCGCCCGCGAATAGGGACACTAGATTTGCAGCTTCTAATGGAGGTGTTATATGATCAATAAAAATAATGGAAGGTGTTACACTGAAGGAAGAGAAATGAAGAGAGGAGAAAAGGTACAAGTACAACCACCCTAATCCTAGCCTATTGGTGCCTAACAAGCAAAATGAAGGAATGATATTCATAAAAAAATAAAGGGAACGATGGTTCCTACAGACTACAGTTGGAGAAAAATCTCTTTTCAAGGAGAGTGAAGAGTTGTAGTTCAAAATTGATTCCTTCATATTCACTGTGTCATCCACACGATGCTCAATAAGAACTTAGAATAAGAACTTAGTGCCCCTTAAGGTAGGGCCTTCTGAAGAAAGAAGAAATGAGAAGGGATGGGTTTGTGGCTGCAGGACGGTGGAGGAGAATACTGAAGTTCGAAGCCAAGGAGTTTCTGCTTGAAGAGCTGAAAAACAAAGGTGGGGCAAGCTTGAAGATTAGGGAAGGGAAGAAGGCCACAGTGCTGCTGCAAGGTATGGAAGTAATTTAACTGGTTCAAGGAGTATGTGAATGAAGCATGCCTCAAAGGTAAACAAAGAAACAGGAAGGAATTGAGAACTCAAGAAGGGAAGAGGTATGTTGTAGAATGCAGAAGAAATTGTAAAGGGGGTTACTTAGCTCTCTCTGAATTCTATGGGAAAGGAAGGAGGCAACTAGTCTGCTTTCCTGAAGGTAGACAGGGTCTTGGATGGAAGAAAATCAATGGAATACTGGAAGGGTTTCATCACTGCATGTGATTGGATATACTGAAGCAGAATGGTAAGACCATCAAACTCTCAAATGAAGATGAAGACCAGGTCCAAGAGCTACTACCCTTTGGACAGAATAGGCTGGTTGGCTATTCCAGGAGAGAAGAGTGGGAAGATAAATATGTGGTTCAAGTTAAAAATCCGGTTAGCAACTGGAGGAGAGTTGCAGATCTGCTCGTATTACAGCTGAAGTTAAAAGGGAAGTTTATTCTAACACCTTTTGAGAACAGTAAAGCCATGCTTGATCTGACTGAAGATAAGTTAGAGCTCTCAGCTATCAGTTTTCAATCTGATTATAGTGTGATTACAATATCTAAGTGGAACTTTTCATCTAACTCTAAAGAGTTCTTCACTGAGGATGGGGTGGTAATACGAGTTCTTGGTCTGCCCTTTCATTTGTGGAAACAGGAAGTGGCCGCATCCATTGCACTGTTATGTGGTGGTAAGCTTGCCAGAGCTTTTTGGGGGGACCTCCGATCAGCAGCTCTCCTATTGAACGGAGTGAAACCAGAAGATATTCCCAGAAAAGTGGAGATAAACGTGGAAGGTTGTTTCTACTCGGTTTGGCTGGCCTCCTCCATAGAAGCTACACTATGGAGGGAAGCTCACAAGGAAGGGGATGAGAAGGTAGATGAGGCCCTACGTGGAACAAGGAGAGTGGTAATCTCAAAGGTTGATCAGTCTTTCACCGATTTGGGTAAGTAAAAACTGGAGACTTTAAAAGAGAAGGGGCAGATGGGTGGTCAAAGACATGGAGTGCAAGCTATCAGTAGGGAGTGCAGCATTTCTTATGCGCAGATAGTTAAAGGCGGTAAGAGGGAGATTTTAAATTCAAGTTATGAAGGAAGATTAAAGGTTTCAGACCAGTTCGAACCAAAGAAAGGGTGAACTTGAGCCGGGTGTCCCAGGCACTGAGTGTGAAGTGGTAAAGCCTCACGTGCCAGTTAGCACACGTGGGCCTCAAAAAAGTGTTGGGCCTGTTAAAAAAACCAAGAGTGGGCCGTGTCCTCTTAAGTCGGCCCAGATCAAGCCTCACTTAAAGAGGGCACATGACTCACTCAAGTCACACGCGCTTGGGAAGGGGGAGCCTCCAATAGATGGTAAAAACCATCTATTTTCTTCTCCTTTTAGCCCCTCCTCACATTTCCGCGCACCAGCTGCAGGTTCGGCCACTTCGTCACTACAGTGGCTTCCGACCGAGAAGGAAAACCATTTACCCTTGGATAGGCGGAATACCAGAAGCAGAAAACGGTGGGATTTAGACCTTGTTGAAGACAGTGCTTACTTGGGTGACGAAGATAGTTCAGCGAAGGTCTCCAGCTCGTTACAGTGGAGACCCTCGAAGAAGTTGCCGCTTAAGGAACAGGGTCGCCGTAATCCCAGGAGTGTGAAGAGCAATGAGGTCTTTGACTCTGATTCGGAAAGATTGACAGAGGATGAAGATTTTGCTGTTTCCGGTTCAGATTTTGAAGAAACTGTTAGCTTGGGAAGTATCAATCTCCAAAAGCCAAGAGATATATTGGAAGAGGGTAGTCTAAACACCAAACTGTTATTCCTCGAGGAGGAGACGGATCTGCAAGATTCTTGTACTATCAAAACACAAAGAAGAGTGAGCCTTAGCAGCGGAGAATAGATCTCTCCCAATCTGGGTATGCTATACAAAAGACAGGTGGAGTTGGGAACACCGAAAGAGGTAAGGCAAAGTGCATCCCAACCAATAGACGAGTCCATCCCATATGTGCAGCCTAGTCAGGACATCAGGCCAGAGAGACAGGAATCATCCTTGGAGCCTTACAAAAGGAATTACACAGAGGGAAAGAGAAGTGAAGCCTTCTTGACTGTAGAGGGTGAGGAAGTATTGGTTATACCTAGTCCGCTTCCACAGTTGAGTCCAGAAAAGGGGAAGGGCCTAGTCTGACTTCAAGAATTGATACCCAGCAGTCAGTCCACATGCAACCACCTTTGCTAATTCCAAGTAAGCCTGTCCATTTGGGTTTAGATACTAATTTGGGTTCTCTGCCTATAACAGGTGTCCTGGAATCCCGACCAGACCAACTAATCGGTAGTAAGGAAGTGGCCATTGACAATAATGGAGTCCAATCAGAGAAGAGAGTTGGCTTGATAGAAAGGAAACAAGAGGAGCTGGAATGAATTTGGGAGCAAATTTGTGCCCTGCTAGAGGAATATAAACAAAAGGAGGAAATGTCAGAGGTGGCTCCAAAAAGCCATGAATCAGAGGCAAGAACCAATAGATTGAGGCAGGAATTAGGAGAGTCAGTGGGAAACAAGGGTAGGAAAAACAAGAAACAGTCTGAAGTAGAGTGACTAATTATGGACATCGAGGGGGATATCGAGTTCAGTGGTAGAGGGGAAAGAAAGAAGGGTTCTAAATGAAGGACACTTTAATGGAGGGCTAAATTGTTGAGAGGTAATGAAGATATTAAGCTGGAATGTAAGGGGTTTGGATAGTGCCAGAGAAAGGAGATCGATTAAGGAGTTACTGGTGAGTTTCCGCTCACCTAGGAAGCCTCTTCGAAGGGGCTTGACCTCCTGAAACAGAAGATGGAGATAAAAAAGGAGAAGGGAAGGAAGGAATAAACTGGACTCAGGGAGAAGAAAATTAAAGGAGAATCATTCATTGCTTTCATTATATGATGATGGCCTTATATAGCTGGCCTACAGGTGTAATATCAGGGGGAATATCCTCTGATTTCTAGGTAACTAACTCTGGCAGATAACATGGATGAAATATCCTCTGGCGGCAGAGTAACCAACTCTGAGTGTAACTAATTCTGGGGCTCTGTCGCCTGTCCTCTCTGTCTCTTTGTGAATGGTTGATGGGTTGTGGCCTGCTCCACTTCCCTAGTGGGTTCTGGAAGGGTCTCAACAGCTCCTCCCCCCTTAGCACTGACCTTGCCCTCAAGGTCTAGGTTGGGAAACCTCTCATTCAGCCTTAGATAAGGTTTCCAAGTAGCATCTTCTGGAGGCAGTCCAGCCCATTCAACCTTGGCTTCTGTCACAACCTGCCCTCCTCGCCGAACCCATCGGAAATCCACAATTTTGATAGGCTCTGTATAAATGTCCCCTTCCTCTGTAAATTGGGGTAAGTTGGATGAGATAGGGGTATGATTCCCCACAGCTTTCCTGAGAAGTGAGATGTGAAACACTGGGTGAAGCTTCGAGGTAGCAGGGAAGTCCAATATGTAAGCAACAAGGCCCACTCTCTCCAGCACCTTATAGGGCCTATAATATCTGGGAGCTAGCTTCTGCCCAGCCCGTCTCACCACTGAGACCTGGCGGTAAGGTTGGAGCTTAAGGTAGACAAAATCACCTACCTGAAACTCTAGTGGGCGGTGGTGAGAGTCATAGTAGACCTTCATCCGTTGTTGGGCTTTAGTCAAATTGGCCTTGAGCAGTCTAAGGATCTCGTCTCTTGCCAGTAGGCGAGTCTCTACTTCTGCCACCTTAGCCGACCCAAATTCATAAGGTAATACGAGAGGAGGTTCTCTGCCATATAGAGCCTTGAAGGGTGTCATTCCTACCGCTGACTGATAAGTCATGTTGTACCAATATTCTGCCCACGGAAGCCAGTGGGCCCACTGTTTGGGCTTCTCCCCTATGAAGCATCTCAGGTAGGCTTCTAAGCACCGATTAAGAACTTCAGTCTGTCCATCCGTCTGGGGATGGTAACTTGTGGATGGGTGCAGTTGGGTTCCTTGCAATCGGAAGTATTCCTTCCATAATGAACTCAGGAAGGCAGGGTCACGGTCTGAGACAATGGATCTTGGTGTCCCATGCAATTTTGCGACGTCCCGTATGAAGATGTTAGCCACCGTTGCTGCGGCGTAAGGGTGAGGCAGGGCAGAGAAATGGCTATACTTGGTGAGACGGTCAACTACTACCATGATAACCTCCTTCCCTAAAGAACGGGGAAGTCCGATGATGAAATCCATGGAGAGGTCTTCCCATACTTGCTCTGAAATCTTGAGGGGTTGTAGAAGGCCCGTGGGAGACTGTGAGGAGTATTTCTGTTGTTGACAGGTTTGGCATTCGGATACATAGTGTAACACGTCCTTGCACATTCCTACCCAATGGTAGTGGCTGCTGAGCCTCTTTAGAGTCCTTAGCACTCCTAAATGTCCCCCCAATGTGGAATCGTGAAACAACTTCAATAGTTCAGTTTTGTGGGTAGAATTTGGAGCAATCACGAACCTGCCCTTAAAGAAGAGGTCTGGTCCTACAATTTGGTAACCTGCAAGTTGGGAAGGGTCCTGCCTCCATTTTTCCCTAACGTCCTGCGGCTGCGGGTCAGACCTTGCCTCTTGCCGTATAGCTTCAAACAAGGGAAAACTAGGCTGAGAGTAGGTTAGTTGGGCCAACTCCTCTACCCGCGATAAGGCATCAGCTACCCTGTTGGCGGGCCCAGGTTTATACTCTATTCGGTAGTCGAAGCCCATCAGTTTACTAAGCCACTTTTGCTGCTCTGGGGTGTGCACTCTTTGTTCTGCTATATACTTCAGACTTCGTTGGTCTGATCTTATGATAAATTGGCGTCCCAATAGGTATGTACGCCATTTCTGGACTGCCATTACCACTGCCATCATCTCCTTGACATAAGTGGACTGGTTCTAGTGAGCGGCTGATAAGGCCTTGCTGAAGTAAGCAATGGGTTGTCCCTTCTGCATCAGGACGGCCCCTACCCCTACACCTGAGGCATCACACTCTATCTCAAAGGGCTGGGTGAAGTCCGGAAGAGTGAGGACTGGAGGGCTCGAAACTGCTGTCTTCAAGTCTTCAAAGGCCCGTTGGGCCTCATCAGCCCAGCTGAAAGAATCCTTCTTCAACAGACGCGTCAGAGGGGCGGCCATGAACCCATACCCCTTAATGAAGCCTCTTCGAAGGGGCTTAACCTCCTGAAACAGAAGATGGAGAGAAAAAAGGAGAAGGGAAGGAAGGAATAAACTGGACTCAAGGAGAAGAAAATTAAAGGAGAATCATTCATTGCTTTCATTATATGATGATGGCCTTATATAGCTGGCCTACAAGTGTAATATCAGAGGGAATATCCTCTGATTTCTGGGTAACTAACTCTGGCAGATAACATGGATGGAATATCCTCTAGCGGCAGAGTAACCAACTCTGAGTGTAACTAATTCTGGGGCTCTGTCGCCTGTCCTCTCTGTCTCCTTGTGAATGGCTGATGGGTGGTGGCCTGCTCCACTTCCCCAGTGGGTTCTGGAAGGGTCTCAGCAGTTACTTAGAAGAGAAACACCTGATATTGTGATGTTGCAGGAGACAAAATTAGTTGAACTGGATAGAAGGTGGGTCAGAGAGATCTGGAAAATAAGAGGGGTAAGATGGTGCTCAACTCCGTCGTGGAGGGCCTCGGGGGGAATAGTAACTTTGTGGAGGGAGGACTTCAGAGAACCAGTAGAGGAGCTAATAGGAAACTTCACTGTATCCCTAAAATTCAGAATGGTGGAAGATGGATTTACTTGGGTGCTAACAAATGTGTATGGTCCAAATAATTACAGAGAGAGGAATGAGCTTTGGGAGGAGCTTCATGGGATTCAAGGTTTGTGGTAAGGTCCTTGGTGTTTGGGGGGTGATTTTAATGCAATAAGATTCACAAATGAGTCAAATAATCCTAGGCATGCCATTACAACTAGTATGAGGAAGTTCAATGACTTCATAAATTCCTGTGAATTACGGGAGCTTCCTCTACTACAGGCTACCTACACTTGGTCCAACTTCCAAGAAAACCCAATCTGCTCAAAGCTTGGCAGGTTCCTATTTAATGAGGGTTGGGAGAGCCACTAGAGAGGTTTGGTGGCTAAGGCTCTACCTAGGATAACCTCTGATCATTACCCTATAGAAGTAGGACAAGAACCTCTTGGCAATGGACCTAGACCATTCAGGTTTGAAAATATGTGGCTGACACACCCGGACTTCTTGCCTAAGGTTAAGGAATGGTGGAGTGAAGAATTGAGAGAAGTGAAATGGGAAGGGGTTAGATTCCACAAAAAACTAAAAAGGTTGAGAGGCAAATTAAAAGAATGGAATAAGGTTCATTTTGGAAGAGTGGAGGAAGTAAAAGTTAGATTATTGGTTCAGATTGAGGAGTTACATGCAAAAGAATCCCAAGGGATGATGTATGAGCAAGACAGGGAAATGAGGAGGAAACTGAAAAAGGAGCCAGAGGAGACTTTGTTGAGGGAGGAGATTTCTTGGAGACAAAAATCCAGACATAAGTGGATCAAGGAAGGGGATGGGAATACCAAATTTTTTCATGATTTGGGTAATGGGAGAAGAAGGAAAATTTTGATACTAAAGCTTGAGGTTGAGGGTGTGGAGATAACCTCTCAAGAGGAGATTGCCAGTAGGATTGTGGATCACTTCAAATCCATCTATCAAAGACCATTAGAGAATCGGTTAATAGTATGGGAGGAGAATTGGCCAACTTTGAACCAAACAGATAAGGGATGGCTAGAAAGAATGATTGAGAAAGAGGAAATTAAACATGTTGTTTTTTCTATGGATAGGGTTAAAGCACCGGGCCCTGACGGATTTACGATGGCTTTTTATCAGGACTGTTGGGACATAGTCAAAGAAGACTTAATTGGAGTATTTAGAGAATTTGAGGATAAAAATTTTGCGAGTCCTGGAATCAATGCCACCTTTATAGCCTTAATTCCCAAAAAGAATGAGGCCAGACACCTCAAAGATTTTCGGCCAATTAGCCCGGTGACAAGCATTTACAAGATTCTGGCAAAAGTGCTCTCTAAGAGGATCAAAGTTGTTCTCCCCTCTCTCGTTAGCCAAGCACAAGGAGCCTTCATTCAAGATAGACAAATTACAGATCAGATCCTTATTGCAAACGAGAGTGTGGAAGAGATAAGGAGATCGGGCAAGAAAGGATTTGTTTGCAAACTGGACTTGGAGAAAGCCTATGACTTAGTGGATTGGAACTTCCTACTGGAGATGTTGAGAAGACGGTTTTGGGGATAAATGGTGTAAGTGGATAAGAGGTTGCTTACACTCTTGTCGTTATTCAGTGTTGGTGAATGGGATGGTTAAGGACTTTTTTCCAGCCAATAGAGGCTTAAGACAAGGGGATCCACTCTCCCCTTTCCTCTTTACACTTGTTGTTGATGTTTTTAGTAGGATAATTTCCAAAGCAGATGAGGAGGGCCAAATAAAGGGATGGAGAATAGGGAGCAGAGGCATTCCAGTAACTCACCTTCAGTTTGCTGATGATATTGTTATTTTCTGTGAAAGAGAATGAGTTAAGCAAAGTGGAGAACCTTAAGATCTTAATAAGTACCTTTGAGAGGGTTTCCAACTTGAAGGTTTACAAGTTCTAACTCTTAAGGTTTACAAGGCAACTCCTGAACATATTATTTTGTCTATAACCTTAGTTAGCTTTGTTTAGTGATTTGAAACAAGATAATAATTTAAAAGGATGTGCCTATGCTCTCTTTTATCATTTCATAAAATATCATTCTATATTTTGCATACAATATTTCCATACAATGTTTCCGACATTTCCAACATGTTTCTTATATTTGGATGACAAACATTTCCACCAACATCGACATTTTAAACCTTGCTTTTTATATTGTTGTAAAAAGCTTTTTTAATTTTTTGGTAAAGCATATTACAGCATGACCATATCTAAAAAGAGAGAAATTAACCAAATCTTGAAGTTAGAAATAAGCGTTTGCCACTAGATCAACAAATGGTGTTATTAGTTTCTTCTTTTTCCCCACTCATCCAGTATTGCAATACTAGGTACACAATGTGAAAATACAAATCCTCTTGAAAAAATTTCCCACCTATAGACCCACTGAACAAAGCGGAGTAACAGAACAGGATTCATGGAGCCAATCCCATATAGTTGAGACAAGGTTATGCGGAGTTGAGTTGAGAAATGTTGAGAGCATCACTTCTATAGCTAGTTAGTAAGTACATGATAGCTCCCAAACGAAAAAGTACTTTCCACGACACAAGGAATCCCTAACATGTCATATATCTCCATAGACTTGCTACCTTTCCTGATAAAACGCATGAAATAAAATGCAAATTTTTAACTAAAATATACCATGGGTTCACCAGCTTGTTTTCTTCTAATTTTCCCTACAAATAAAATTAACACCACAAACAACAAAATAATATTCCCCACATCCACGATATCTGAAACTAGCCAAGGAAATGCATATTATTAACTAGTCTTTTTTCTTTCTTTTGTGAACAACTCTAAAATTGGTTAACAGTAGACATATATCATAGAATGCAGTAACATCAAACCTTGTTCATAGTTAGCCGATTACTTATTTGGGGGTGATTGAAACTACCAAGAATGAAGGGAGAGAGAAAGAGCATACCTTCCACCGGCGCAGGGGCGGACAGAGGCGGCCCCATAATGTGAGAAAAGGCGAGAAAGGGTATCAGGAGGGATGGCCTCCGGGAGGTGCCTTACTAGAAGGGTGACTACCGATAACTCATCCTCTTGAGGTGACTTCGCCGTCAATGCTGGAGACGGTTCTTGGTCGCTTCTTCCGTACACAAAATGCTGTTGCGAGTCGGAATTCATGTGCATCTGCGATGCTGGAAGATTTACCAATATTAGAAAAGGCACAACGTACCCGCAAATTAGTACAGATGAGAGGTTTCTTTCCCTTTAGGTTACAAATTAGAGTGGTTTCTCTTCTTAGGGAAATGATTGGACAACGAGAATAGGAATTGTAAGCGGAACTGAGGAGACGACTCCACTAATCTGGGGTTCGCGTAACTTTTATTTTCACATATTAATAGAATTAATGATATTTTATTGCTAATAAAAAAATTGATTAATGATATATGCTGCCATCTTTCATGTTTAACAACTCAATTTCATTTATTGAAAATGTGATACATTTAGCTACTTGTTTACATGGACAGATTTTAGAGAAAATTTATTACACTATCATTTCTGGGTCCATATATAAAGAAGTCAGGTAATAATCTAAATTCTGAGTTTTCTTTCTGTCATTGAATGACATAATTGTTTTGTGGAGTAAAATTCCTTGTTTGTTCTGCATGATGGAGGAAGATAACATTTTACTTCAATCTCTCATATGAAATCAAGGATAAGAGCATTGAAATTTTCTTAGAACCAAACTATGACAAAGTGGGTAGCTTTCTCTCCTTCTAGTTTCTGAGCTGATTACAGACATAAAACTGAAGACTGATGTAAAAAGCTAATTACAGACAAAATGGGTAGCTTTCTCTCCTTCTAGTCTCTGTTTGATAATGCACACTACACATTAATTGAGAACAGAGAGAATGATAGTTCAGAACTTGGCGCAAAACCACACCCGAAGTAAGCACTTGGTGATGGGGTTCTTCACTTGACTTCCTCGGTCACAAAACCACGTTCCACACACCCGCAACAATTAACAAGTAAATATGTAACATGGAATACAGAGGGGGAAGAGGAGCTTGCAGGGAAGAAGCCGAAAAGGAAGAACAGTAGGAGGAGCTTATCGTTGGTCGCTAGTTGAGTCTTCGCTGCCAGATGTCGGTTGGTGTTGTTCGCCGATGATTTGGTAACAGGGTAGGGCTTGGGCTACGATAATGATCGCCGGCTAATTTCCCTCTCACTGCCGGTGGCTTCCGCATTCACGCACACCAATGTGAAGTGAGATCGCCGGTAGATGGGCTAGACTAGGGTTCGGTGGAAGAGAACCAAAATGGGAGGGAAGATCGAAAGTTTGCTTCATTGTTTTCGTCCTTTTGTGTCCGGTTTAAGCTAAACGTTATACTTTGCTCGCATAAGCCGACGTGGTCGCATTTGATTGGCGGGTTCTCGTGTCCATCAGGGTTCTCTCTGTGCGTATCACGTTACTGTCACGAGATCGGCTTCTATCATAGTAAACTGTGTCGACACCGTTCTAATAGTCATTTTCACCTTTAGGTTGAAAATATTTCTTCATAAAATAAAACATACAAAAAATCTGAAGATATTCTCAATGCAAGATATGCTCGAACCGGCATTGCCCTAACAGATAAGCTGAACTCGTACCGAACTGAGAGAGATGGTATTCTCTTAGCACGATGAATTTTATTCACATGTTACGTGTAGAAGCAAACAGACGAGTTATAGATGTGAATTTTATTCACATGTTACCTTGAATAGTTGTTGGATTGATCCAAGAGGCTACACAAGTACACAACAAGGGTAACCCCTCCCCAACCCAGGTGGGATTCCACCCTAAGTCTCCGCTATAATAAGAAACTTTACGTCTTTACCGATCAATCGGTTGACCCTTAAACCTGTGAATCAGGTCGTACCGCTGGTGGCCTAATACCAATTTATAGATCGGCTCAATATGACGGTCTGTGAGTTATGCTAAGTTTGATATGATCGTATGGGTCGTGTTGAGTCTGCGGTAAGATCTCAACATGACCCATATATATTATTTATATATATTATTTTATATAAATTATAATTATATAATAATATATAATATATTAATAAAATAAATAATTGCTTTTTGAGGTACCCTTGTCCACCTTCGTGCAATTGCTGACTCCCTTCTGAATCCATTCTGTATTTAACATTATTAATCACTGCTGCCAAGAATCCCATTTTAGTCTTCTTCCAATCTATGCCCCTAGACACCCATGGATCCACCACGACCACCACATCTTTCTCAACGACATTATAAACCAACTTAATAAAATTCTCTACGTCGTCCTTAGTTTCAAAATATCACCTCCGGCATCTGGACTCTCCTACACTTTTCATATTTTGCAAATACTATCCATTTCTTTTATGTCAGGACTAAAACAATGTCAAAGCTAAATTTGAAAAGAAGAATAAACAAATAAAACACAAAGCATATGGTGCAGCTATTGTGCAAAAGAAAAAGACTATAATGGTACATTTTATATGGATCTTAAACAATACATACCTTTATTGAAAATGATTATACGGATCTTAAACAATACGTACTTTTATTGAAAATGATTCGTCTTCTATGAAGATTGGATTACATATGAAACCAAAGCAATTAGATCCCAGATGAGAGCATGGGCGGTTGATTTAGAAAGAGGAGGATGAAGAAGAGGAGGAGAATGATTCAGCAGTTGTCTTACCTCGTGAGAAGTTATTTTGGCAACGATAGATGGTTTAGAGTTCTAAATTGCTCGCAGTCTCTGTTCAGTGATGGCTCTTCGTTTGACTAAGGTTGGGAATGAAGGGGGTATTCTTGTAAGGGTCAGTTTGGTTTGCAGGAATAGTGTCTGGAATCGGAATCGGAATGGGATATTTTAATTCCAACTGTTTGGTTGGGCAGAATCGGAATCTCATTCCCATTCCTGTTGGAATGGCATTCCTCCATTTGAGGGAATGGTCATTTCCTGCCCTTCCCTTGGGAATGAAATCTCATTCCTGTTGATTTTAATTCCCATTTCCATTATTGTCTGAACCAA
This sequence comes from Nelumbo lutea, assembly GCF_056320005.1. Lineage (NCBI taxonomy): Eukaryota > Viridiplantae > Streptophyta > Magnoliopsida > Proteales > Nelumbonaceae > Nelumbo > Nelumbo lutea. The sequence continues at coordinate 158,051 of NC_142690.1, forward strand.
TCAGACTATGAGAATGAACCATTATGATTTCGATTACAAACCAAACAAACCCTAAAAAAAAAAAAAAAAAAAAAAACAATTTATAAATTGGAATGGAAATCCCATTCCTTAGGGGGTCGGGAATGCCCATTCCCCCATACGATGGATTCCCATTCCGGTCAACCAAACACTTGGAATGGGAATGGGCCATTCCGATTCCGATTCCAGGCTTCTATTCCCTTGAACCAAACAGACCCTTAGCTTTTCTTGAGTTTTCTCATAAATAACTATATCTTCCCCGTGGGTTTTAATACAACTTAAACCTCCCCTGTTCATACTTCATATAAAATGACATTATATTTGACAAAAATCATCAAAAAGACACTTTTATCCTTTGATGTGTTTTAAATTTTCATAATAGACTACCAAAACTGCTTCATTTGAAATAAGAAAATAACAACCTTTGATTTAAAGGCCTAGTTGAGGCATAATGACCCAAAAAGGTGAGGCGTAAGCCTCAAAGTGTTGCACGGCATGAAAAGTTTAGTTAAAGTTTATAAATTAATTAATGAAAGTAATTAATTAAAGTTTATAAAATGATGAAAGTAACACAATATGTCAAATTAAAATGATATAAAGCACACATATCCATAAACTGGAAGTTTATAAACAATAAGTTTTGGCATTTAAGCATTAAAAAAATAATAACTAATAAACTAACAATCGTAAACTTTACATTTCATGTAACAAAAACCAATTTAGAATAAAAGAAACCACTTAGTTTATTTGATCTATAATAATAATAATAATGTTATTATTATTATTATTAAGAAAATAGGATCTATTAGTAGAATAAATGAGAAAAATAACAAACCTAGGACATTACATTTAGAGTAATAAGAAAAATCTCATTTGATTTATTCAAAGTAAACTAAGAAATTGATTAGTCATTTTTGCATTGAACTCTCTTAAAACACTATGAAAACTAATAGAATTTGATTTGTCTCATTGGTTTTTTTCTCCTTTACTATTTTATTTAGCCTATAATTATTGAAATGTTCTTCTAAATGTGTTAAACTATAAAAAAATATTTTTTTAGCATTAATTCACTAAATAATCATTGGTACTTGAGGCTTACACCTTTTTACACCTTGCACCTTTTGACAAATGATTAAGCATCACGTAAAAGTTGTGAGGCTTAAGTTTGTGCTCGTCTTAGGGCTTAAACTTTTAAAACAATGATTATTTGTATCTTCAAGGAAAATTCTCAATCAGTACCATATACTTTGGGCCTATTGTCACTTAGGTCCCCAAACTTTAAAATGCTACAATTCAGTTCTCAAACTTTCAAAATGTGTTAATCCAATACCTGTCATTAACCAATCTATTAACCAGCCATTAAGTGACATTTGAAAAGACACAAATGCCCATTAAGTATCATCTATTTATTTATTTTTATCAACCGTTCGCATGTCGATAACAAATGAACAGTCTTAATTCCTTGCCTCTTCTATTCAAGAAAGTTGGGGTTATGTCTCAGTGGGCATTCTAGTGCCCCCATCTTTCTTGAAGAGAAGATGTAAGGATTTTGGATTGTTCATTTTATGTTAATATTTGGATGGTTGATAAAGAAAATTAAATGACACTTGAAGGGTATTTATGTCTTTTTCAAATAACACTTAACTGCTGATTAACGGGGTGGTTAATAGCATCTATGATTAGCACGTTTTAAAAGTTTGAATACTAAATTGTCGTATTTTAAAATTTGGGGATTAAAGTGACACTATACCTAGAATTTTCCTTATTTTAACTATTATAATAATACAAGCGTCAACAACCCATTACTTCAATATGAGTTGAAATGATTAATTGTGAGCAGATCCGAGATCTCTTCAAATATATACAAATACAAATCAAACAAGAACTAATAACGACCAAAGTTTTCCAAAAAGACCTTTCTTTTTAATGGTATTATCACTTAAAACAAAGAGGGTGATATTTCATTGTCCCCGAAAGGAGGTCCATTTGATCTTTACAGCCTCAATGTGGTGTCTATGATGTACCCTATCCTTTCCTCCCTCAAGTATGAACATAGTGGATCAAATGTTAATTCAACCCAAAACCGATATAATTAGTTTCGTTCAGTTCGAGTCATCATTGGGTCTCAATCAATCGCCACGTGGACTTAATGACAGAGAATAGCAGTTGGCCAAATCGGGAACCACCGTGCATCCTAATCTCATTGGCCAGGCAAACGTTGGTATATGCCATTAGATCATGAACAAAGGGGAGAAATATGGTGAACACTAGATGGAGTCCACTATGCCGGGAATAGTGTGTTTGACCTTAGTGTATTCAAGTTCTTTATCCTGCCATGACATGTGTCATTTTTTAAGTGAAGGACACAATGGCACTTCTTACTTAGTACTTAAGGGCACACCACCTATCATAAACCTTGTTTACACTATGTCACACTCTAGCTTTTCATGCTCTTTGGTTCTATTGTTGTATTGTCTTTTGAACTCTCTAACTTGGCTTAGTCAATCATCCTAACTCGTTTTCTAATCCAAACATCTGAGTGTTCTTCCTCGGAGAACCATCTCGAAGCTTCTGACATTTTATGTATAGGTCGTCCGATCTAGATCAGCTCGTCCAGTTTATATACATCATTATTATCTATTGCATGTATATAAATATATTATTGAAATGGAATTTGGTTTTCAATATATAAATAATTAAACATAAATAAATAATATTTTACATTATTAAATGAAAGAAAAATGATTTTAATATTATATCTTATTAACAAAATGAATTTACAATTTGATAAAAAAAATAACATTCAGAACGCTCCGTAAATATAGGCACATGGCTACCGATTTTAAGATACTAGTTACAGGTGATTCCGGTATCATGTCGTAAAAGTACAGTCGTCTTTCATTGTACATTTGGATGAGTGAAGATTGTATAAAATGGGATCTACTCATTGATGAGTGCGTCTCACACCGATTTTACAATCATTTCCACCGTGCATCCGCTCTCAAATTGTATGCCGTGGGTTCATTTGATACGATGGTAATTCGTCATATTCTACTTAGATGACAAGTGGCAAATTAGGCTCCAGTTTGGTTTACAACTTTACGCGTTTGTTATTGATACATTTCTATTACATAAATATGTAACAAATTAAAACAAAATCTTCGATCCTGATTGGCTGATTTATCCCACCGGCGTCATTCTGGTGCTAGCACTGCAGAATCCAAGTCCCAAGTCCTCTGCCTCCACGCAGAAGGGCCAACCTCCAACCTTGTCGTTGGTATTGGCCATCAGTCGTTGCAAGAGAGCATCACTCCTGCGACGATTGCTTCATCTCCACTCGTCTCTCTCTAACCCCATTACCATCTCGAACCACACTTTGGATTAATTCCTTCTCTCATTTGTTTTATCTGTTCACTGGAAGAGAAGAAGAGCTGGAGCCTCTACAGGAAGCCCAGTCCTTAAAGGCACCTGGAAACGGCCGGATCCGGTATAGAACACCGTCAGCCGCCGATTTAGCAGATTCACACATTCATCCCCTGTCCGATCCAGACCAACTGGAGAAGATGCTGAAACGATCGAGACAGCAAGATTCCTTCTCCGACAAGCTGCATAGGTACAGGGGGATCATCCTCGTCGTCTCTGTCCCGCTCCTTCTTATCTCTTTCGTTCTCTTCCTCATGCCACGATCCCCCTCCGATGATCTCATCTCCGTCGAATCCGATAATGTTCGTCTCGGGCGTAGGGGCTCCCCTGAGCACCGGAGATCCCGGTCTTATGCGGTTATTTTTGACGCCGGAAGCTCTGGTAGCAGAGTTCACGTGTATTGCTTCGACGAAAGTCTGAATCTCGTTCCCATCAGAAAAGATCTCGAGCTCTTCGTACAGGTAACTTCTGTTTTGATCAAATAGTGGAAATAGAAATGAAATTTGCTGCAATGCAATGTTTCTTTTTCAAAGAGGACATTTTCAGATGACTATTCCAAGGGCCTATCTGGTTCATGGAATTCGAATTGGATTGTACGATTCCATCTATTAGAATCGGAATTCGGATTCGCAGATCTGTTTGTCCTATGCTCTACAGAATTAGAATGTTTATTACCTCTTTTTGATTGACGTCCTGAGGTTGGAATTTTAGTGCTTCTTTGGCTCCTTTAGAACAACTAAACTTGGATTCAAATAATAGGTTTACGTTTGGATCGGAAATGGAAGTGGAATTTGTTCGTTGTAATGCAATGGGTTTAGAGAAGATTCTCAGATAACTATGGTTGACCCTATTCTGTGCATGTTATTGGGATTGAATTGGAATACAGAGTATATGCTGCAATGAACTACATAACTATAATTCCCAGTAGGTCTTTCAGTTTCTTTAATCCTTGATTTCTAATTTTCTACTGTTTTGATGGCTCTGGTTTAGACAATTACAGGTTTCTGCTTTTGGGGCTTATCTGCTAGGTTTTGTTTTGGTGATTTATTTGTTTTAAACCATAGACACTTTTATTCCTTCTAAAAATCTTTACCATATAACGCTGATACTTGCCTTGGCTTCACCACAAGACGAACAACAAAAACGTTTTTCCTCTATTTAGACAACCTAGCAGAATGCTCTTTTTTCTTCTATGTTTCTGGCTTCTTGCTCTGTTCTCTGAATGTTTTCTGTCTCCACTTATTTTAGCCCCCATAATTAGAGATAAATGAAGACATTTTCATGTTAACATTTATGAGGCCCATCCTATGATGTACATGTCTAGCATGCATTTTTACTATGTTCATTATGGTTCATTGTTGTTGCAGAAAAAACCAGGTTTGAGTGCATATGCCAACGATCCCCAGAAGGCTGCAGATTCTCTGCTATCTCTTTTGGAGCAAGCAGAAGATGTTGTTCCTAAAGATTTGCGTCACAAGACACCAGTCAGAGTTGGGGTGTGTACTTATGATATCTTTTTTCTTTTGTTTCACTTTTCTGTTATAAAATGTTTAACCTATGCAAGTCTTCCATACATGTTGTCCGCTCTGATTGACTTCAATGCATATTCAGGCAACGGCAGGTCTGAGGGCATTGGAAGGTGATGCTTCAGATAGAATTTTGCAAGCGGTAAATCTCATGTTGTTCCCCCTTTGCTTTTATGACTTATGTCAGTGTGTATATGCATATGCTTATATTGCCTTTTCTTATAAACACTCGAATAGGTACTCCTACTCATGGTTTAAAATACTTCGTTTTAGGTCAGGGATTTTCTTGAAGACAAAAGTTCCCTGAAGTCAAAACCAGAGTGGGTTTCTGTTCTAGATGGAACTCAGGAAGGCGCTTTTCAGTGGGTATGCCATTTTGAACTTCACTCTATATACATAAAGATTCACAGACTGCATCACAAACTACCTAGTTGACTATGAAGGAGTAATTTTTCCGTTATAGATGAAATCCTGCTGTGCAATCTTAAATGTAATGATGATTGACTTTGGGAGACTGTAAAGAGAGGATTATGATGCTTTATGAATTATACCTTTCTTTCTTTAGATGCATAGCCCTTTCTAAGCTTCATTCAATTTCTCATTCTTTAGAAACATGTAGAATTCATCATTTGGGTTGGTGATTTTTTCTATTCTCTATTCTCATTTTCCATTTCATTTAAATCAAGGTATTAATTATTGGTTATTTAAAAAATCAAGTTCCCTTGGAACATGTGCTATGACATCAGTTGTGAGAAGTTAGCAAAGGTTCCTGTACCTTCTTGGGTGAAGAACTGAAGATGGATAAAGAAGTTAGTAGTACAGAATTAGTAGAGACAACAAAAAGGACAAGAAATAGCATTGTGTACTTACAAGAGACTAAATGAAAGTAGAAAAAACTAAAGGAATTGATGTCTACAAGCTATGGTACATCTGGACAACGAAATTAAGGACCCCCAAGAAACTCAACGGCCAAAAAAGAGTAGGAGATAGTTTCCTTTAAACATATTTAGAGTGGACAACCAACTTGTGATCACCCCAACAACTACATTGATTACTGTCCACTTAGATTCCTTTTCTGAAAAGAAAAATCTAGAGCTCCTTTCAAGCCAGATATCCCAAAGAATTGCCAAAGGGACAGCTGACCATAAAACATTTGCCTCTTTTGTTCATTCCATAGATGCACCATTCTGCTAATAAAGCTGAAACAGAAGTGGGGAAGTATCAGTGGAAGGGAATAGGCTTGGTGAAGTGCAACCAGATTCTAGAAGAGAAGCTGCAGTGAAGAAAGATGTGGCTATATGCCTCGGGTTCCAGGTTGCACAAAGGACATAACATTTCAGGAATATTTTCTCCCTTTTTCACCAACAATTCTTTGGTTAGACTTTTCCTCCCATGCCACTGCTCAGGTAAAGAACTTGGTCCCTGAGGGGGCAGCATTGCCTAAATAGCCTTACTTGGGAAGGAGGAGCTGATAGGTCCAATCAGACCATGATAGAAAGACTTACCTGAAAATAAACCTGATTGAGACCATTTCCAACACCTGGAATCTTAGGCCCACAAATTAATCCTCTGGCTCTAGAGCAAAGCAAGAAAGTCAACAACCTGTAGCAGCACCCAATCATTGAAACTCCTTCTCTCAAGGATGGGGTCCAAGTGAGTGACTCCCTCTTCAAAACAAAAGTATCATCTATTGAAGCTTCCTTATTGTCAGCCGTTGAAAACAGATATGGAAACAAAACCTTCAAGGGCCTATATCTTCACACCATGATCCTTCCAAAAACTTTTTTTTTTGGAAAAATAAACTTTAATTCATAAAAGAAAAAGAATACAATGGGAGGTGATAAGAAATTGCCTGAGAGAGAAAGACAAACACTGGACACTCGAAACACCTACCAAAATCAAAACAAACAACACCCTGGACCTCCAACATCCAAAAACCAACAGACTGAAATAGAGGACAACAAAAACACCTTTTTCCCCCAATTCAAAAGACTCCCACGCATCTCCACCTTTCTGGAACACTAATCAATACTAGCTCTCTCCTCAATCCTCCTCCTCTAGACCTTCCTCTTGACCTTCATCTTCTTCATTCCATGTTTCTCCCCCTCCTCCAATAGCCACTTTTTTTTATCAGCAAAAGGATTTCATTAATAATTAAAGATTTCATCTTAATACAACTGATGGCAGATTCAAATACCCCATCAGTACACTGTTTACAAGTGTGCCCAGAAAATACTTTGCCTATTTACTCCCTGTTTAGCTAATGCATCTACTACCCCATTTGCAGTTCCTCTCACCCAGCTGAAGCATGTATTTAATTTCTTTGCAATCACATTGATCTCCCTAAATGCATGTCTGTATTCCAAGGTGCTTTGCCCAATGAATTACTATCAGTGAATCATCTTGAACTTCCAAATTTCTGAGATCATGCTGTTATTCTAATCTCAATCCTTGTAGAAGTGCCATGGTTTCTGCCTTGACTGAATCTCCTAAACCTGCTGGACCTGAATACATCACAACCACCAAACCTTGATGGTTTCTAAATACCCCTCTAAACACCACAGCCATAGGGCTGAGAAAAGCTTTCAGCGTCCTAGCCACTGGCACAATACCTTTCAGCAATTAGATATTTAGATGTCTCAGGAAATTTAACATTTTTGATATGCTCCAAAAGAGAAGGCCTAACAGCTGTCTATCACCCCATATTTGTATCTTGTGCAAAGTTAGTGCTGAGACCCTCTCCCATATACTAATCTGTTGCCTATTTTTGTCTCATGTTTGGGAATGCTTCTACTCTCTCTTTGGATGCAAGTGGATGCTACCTTAAGATGCTGCAAATTATTTGGAGAGTATAGGAGGTGAGAAACAATAGACCGTTCAAGGAGCAACACAGGTCTTGGGATGCCCTAATAGAAACTAGAAAGGATTTCTTTGAAGCAATTGATTGGGTCAAAACAATGGAGATCTTTAAGGGTTATAATGTGGATGACATGATTAGAGGCTGACATTTGATAGCAACTTTCCCTACGTTGAGGATCAAAACACAAGAACAATGGGCTCCACTGAGTAATAACAGAATTAAATTGAACTTTGATGGGAGTTCCTTTGGTAACCCTGAACCATCAGGTAATAAAGTGATATGAACTTGTGCCGGAAAGACAAAGTAGAGCCAAATCATGATCTAGTGATTACCAAACTGAAGTTGGAAGATTACCAAACTGAAGTTGGAAAATGGAAAGCCAACACATATCAAGCTAAAGAATTGAAGTTAGCCATCAAAAGGCCAATCACAATCACTGAACCGAGGAATCAACCATGTCAAACAACTAGGTAGTAAAAAATGCCAATAGAATTACTAAAATGGAGCTAGTTAGCGGAAAACCAACTGTGACAATTCAAAAATTCCATGAGCCATAGCTTTGTACTCTTTCTCTACACTAGATCAAGCCACAACAGATTGCTTCTTACTTCTCCAAGATAAAACATTACCACCCACCATGGTATAGTAACCAAAAGTAGAGTGCCTATCATCAATAGGACTTGCCCAATCAACATCAGTGTAGGCCTCACCTTCGAGATGCCCATGAGAAGATTTGGGCTTATGCATATATTGATTGACCACACTCACAGCCTATGATATATCAGTTCTAGTCAAACATAAGTAGAGAAGGTGACCAACAAGTCTCTGATACACACCTTTTTTAGGAAGAGCATCTCCATCATCAACTCCCTACTTATGATTGTGATCAATTGGAATTTCATCTTTTTTACAATCCAATCTTCCTATTTCTTGAAACAAATCAAGAACATTATGAAATTAACCATGTCCTTGTCCCCGATCCCCGTTGAGGATAAAAATTGTCTTCCATCCCCGATCCCCGACGGATGGGTTCCCCACGAGGACCCGAGTCCCCAAAATTTTTTAGATAAAGACATTTATTTGAAAAATAAATTTACTTACAATAAATAAAAATTTTAGGCGGGGACCTCGATCCCCATCCCTGATCCCGACCCCGACCCCAATCTGGGATTCCCATTAATCCCCGCCCTCATCCCCACCCCGCTAAAATAATTCCCCGATGGGGGAAGTCGGGTCCCCGTTGGGGATAGGGAAAATTGCCATCCCTACCTATAAGTACCAGAGATTTCCAAGATCCTTAATTTCAAATTTAATAGCAAAGAAAGAATTAAATTCAACAATACCTGAGAAATCATCCCCTATGATAACAATATCATCGACATATACTATCAACATAGTCACATGGCCATTGACTCTCCTTCTGAACAAGGTATGGTTAGCTTGAGATCGCATGAGGCCAATTTTCAAGATTGCCTTTCTAAATCTGTTAAACCAAACTCTAGGTGATTATTTAAGGCCATAAAGGGATTTCTTCAAGCAGCAAACCTTTCCTTCACTTCTTGGGATGTTCACTCCTAGAGGAAGATCCATGTAAACATCTTCTGAAGGTCACCATTAAAGAAGGCATTCTTAACATCCATTTTATACAAGGGAAAAGAATAGTGGGCAACTATAGTCGTAATCATTAGAGTTGAGTTCATCTTGGTTATAGGAGCAAAGGTTTCCTAGTAATCAATACCATAAGATTGTTCAAAGAGGGTTAAGGGATGAAGAATTTCATTGTGTTTCAGAGCTATTATTGCTTCTAGATTTGGTGTGTTTGGACCCCACTAACCCGGATAAAAGAGTTTGGACCCTAACCCTGGTTGGCTCCTTCACTTGTGCATCTTTCTTTAAAGCCCTTTGCTCTAACCCTTCCTTTCAAGTCTTCCTTGTTAAAGAGGTTTGGTTAAGGCAAATATCCCCCAAAATAGCAGTGTTCTGTTGGGAAGCCTATTATGGTAAGATCAATATTGTGGAAAACTTGCAAAAGAAGAAACCTTTTATGTGTCAATTATCAAAAAAAGAAACCTTTTATGTGTCTATCCCCAAATTGGTGCTTATGTGTAAAGTGAAGGGTGGGGACTGTAACCATTTGCTGATATCACGCTCCTTTGTTGCCAATATTTGGAATTGGGTTGTTTCCTTATTTGGGTGCAGGACTGGGGTGGATTCGAGCCGAGTTGAGTCGAATAGTACGAGGCTCGAGCTCGGCTCGAGTCAAAAACTTGTAAGCTTGAGCTCGATTTGAGAAAAAAATGTTTTATAAAAATAAAAAATTATATATAAAAATATTTTTATTTGATATTTAAAAATTAAGAATTATAACATTTTTATTATATATGTTATTTTTCTCTCTCTCTCTCTCTCTCTCTCTCTCTTTCTATATATATATATATATATTCGAGCTCGGCTCGCGAGCCGAGCTCTATTAGGCTTGAGCGTGACTCGTTTATTAATCGAGCTTGTAAATTGGGCTCGAGCTCGGCTCGAAGCTCGATTGAAGCTAAACCGAGCCGAGCTTTTCACAAGCCAAGCTCGAGTAGCTCGTGAAGAGCTCGGCTCGTGAAGAGCTTGTCTTGTGGCCACCTCTATGCTGGAGGAACTTGCCCTCTGAAGTAAAGCTGTTGTTCACTCTGACTGCTCTTGGGAGATTGACAAAAAGAGGGAAGCTACTGTGGAAATGTATTAGAGCCGCTACTTTGTGGATTTTATGGGAGGAGAGAAATGCTAGAATATTTCAAGAAAAGGAAAGAAGTCTTGTTGAAATCAAGGAATGCATATTGACAAGGACAATTGAAATCTTCACAATTGTTGGTAGATTTCTCCTTTGACGACTTAAGGAGAAACTGAGAAGCAGTGGCTTCTAGTGGCTTCTACAGTATCTACCAAGAACAAATTACAAGTTAAATGGAAACCCCCACCGGATGGAGTGGTAAAATTGAATTTTGATGGCAGCTGCCAAGGTAACCTAGGGCCATCCGGAATTGGTGGGATTCAGAGGGAACAATTTGTTAGTAGAAGGGGATTCCAAGGTAGTAGTGGGTTGGTTGAATAGCCCAAATACAGCTTGTTGGGGCTATAGGGACCTGTTAAAGAAAGTTAAATGGATGACAAGAAATATGGTTGTCAGGTTTCAGTGGGTCAGTGGGTCAGCAGGTCAGCAATTGTAATGGCTGGTTCTCTGGCCAAGCAAGGGGTGTTAAGGGGAGATCTGTTTTGGGCTACTTTGTAATTTGTGTTTCAGGCTTGGGCATGTTTAGTGTATATGTTTCAGTCCTCAGGGGAGGTAACATCTCGTGCCTCTTCCTAGACTGAGTGTACCCCTTTCACCATAAGGTGAGCTTTATACCTTTCAATTGATCCATCAACTTTATGCTTCATAGTGTTTACGCACTTATATCCAATAGGAACTTTACCTTTTGGGAGAGAAACAATTTCCCATGTTTGTTTTTTTTTTTTTCAAGAGCCTCCATTTTATGATTCATAGCATCCTTCCAACGAGGAAATTGCAGTGCCTCGATAACACTATGAGGGATAAAACAAAAGGAATGATAGAGATATAAGCACAATAAAAAGGTGGTAAGGTGTCATAAGAGATATAATCTGGGATAGGATATTTAGAACATGTTCTTTTTGATTTATGAATTGTAATAGGGAGGTTAAGGTTAGAGCTCACATTAGGAAGCTCAGTAACATATTCAACACAAGCATCAAAAGCAAGAAGTTTAGGTTCCAAATTGCCTAAGTCTAGGAAGTTAGATTGTAATGGACATTTAATTTCCAGAGTTATTCTCTTTTTTCATCTGACAAACCACTAGTGCCAACACCGAGGAATAGGAGGCAGAGGAAGAGGTACAAGAGGAGCACTACTACCAACCACCTTATACGGGAGGAGAAGAGGAGGGACCAACAATATCAATTGTAGCTGACACAAGAACAATCATGACAAAAGGAATATGATCTTCACTAACATTCTCTTCTTGAAGAGAAGGACAAGAGGAGGAGAAGGGAGTAAACTCAAAGAAGCTGACATCTTTGGACACATATCTCTTACCAAAACAAGGATCATAGTAGTGATACCCCTTTTAAATTGAAGAATACCCAAAGAAGACACACTTGATAGGCTTTGGGTCAAATTTCAACCTAGAAGAACTCATGTCATGGACAAAGCAGACACACCAAAAGACCTTGAGAGGGAGGTGGAAGTCATCCTCATTGGGAAAAAGAAGCTGATAAGGAGACTGGACATGAAGGTTACATGGGGGAAGTCTATTAATAAGATGTACAGCCGTTTGGGCAGCATCCCCCCAAAATCGAGTTGAAACATGCATGTGGAATAACAGTCCTCTGGCCACTTCAACCACATGTATGTTTTTTCTTTCTGATACCCCATTTTGTTAGGGAGTACGAGGACAAGAACTTTGGTGTAGGGATGCAAACGGATCGGATCGGATTTGAATCGAGGTATATCCGAATTTGATTTGATAACACAAATCCTAGATCCGGTCCAAAATCAAGATCTGATTGGATCTCACAAATGATGATTCAAATCTGAATCTATTAAGGATGTCAGATATCTGAATCTGATCTGATCCGATTTATTTTATAAAAATTTTAATAAATTATTAAAAGAAAAAATGTAACAGTTTATATAAAGAAAAACAAAAAATACAAGTATTTTTTCAACTTTTTTTTATCATATATATTAATATATACATGTCTTTTTTATAAAAAAATACAAAAAATGCAATACAAACATTTATAATAGGATCGAATTCTTTCATATTGGATAGGGGTGATCCGAATCCGAACTGATTTTCAATCGGACCCTATTATCCGATCTGAAAATTCCGTAGGAGATTATCAAATCTGACAAAAATAGGATTAGATTTGGATTGAGTCAGATCATGATTCAGTCCATTTGGACCCCTATTCTTGTGAATTACCCCTTTCTCTTTAAGGAAGGCTTGTAAGTGCTTCTTGAAGTATTCCTTGGCATTGCCAGATATGATAATCTTATCTTTTTCTCAAACTAGGTCTCCACCATATTGAAGAAGTTTTTAACAATTAAAGGCATTTCATCCCAGCTCTTCATCAAATACAACCAAGTATACCGTGAGTAGTCATCAATAAAAAAAATGAAGTACTTGTAGCCACCCATACAAGGAATAGAATAAAGTCCCCAAACATCAGCATATATTAAATGAAAGGCAATATTACTTTTGTTACTTGCAAAATATGTGGTTGTACATTGCTTTGATAGTTGACAAACTTCACACTATAGATCAGAACTAGATGCAAACTCAAAACAAAAAGGAAACAAAAACTTTAGTGAACCAAAGCATATGCCCAAGTTTCAACCTAGTTTCTCATCGTGATAGGACTCAGACTGACACATTAACCCTAACTTTGGGACTGATCAAGAAGATAAACTCCATTGGCTTCATGTCCACTACCAATAATCTTCCCCATATTCAGATCCTAAAAAACACAATGAGAAGGAAAGAAGGTTATAGAGCAAATGAGCAATTATGAGATTTGGTAAGGGGACCTAATAGACAAAGATTTCTATGAATTATGGAACATGGAATACAGAGTTCAAAGAAAGGTTGTTGGTAAGTTTTTTTACCCAAAATTGGAGTTTGAGATCCATTGGCAATGGTAGTCTTACCTTTCTCTGAAAATAATGTATAAGTGGTGAAGTAGGAAGGCATACCAGTCATATGATCATTGGCTCCTATGTCAACTATCCAAGAGCTAGGGGATGAGGCATGTAAGTGCAATACCTGATTTTGCAAAGGCACTGAAAGGTGCATGTGAGACAGTAGATGTGGGGTAGCCCGCTCATTTCAAGTTGATGAAAGATGCATCTGAGTTTGTCCATCACATCAGAGGTGTCATGAGTAGATGCCTGAGCAGGAGGATTTCTCTCAGGCATATGAGTCTAAGCATCATGGTTGCCTATAGCAACATGAGCATTTCCCTTCTAGTTTTAAACTTCTTAGGCTTCAAATGGGGGAATTCAATTTCTAGTGCCTATCCTTGGTGTGCAGTGTGCTTCAACTTCTTGCAATATTCACAAATAATCTCTCTTTAGGCTTTTCAAATATAGGTTTACCGGAACTCTGTTTGGGCTTGGTGGACACAAGGGCAATGTGTTTAACTATAGGTACCTGCATCATAGCATTCCTCCTACACTTCTCATTTTGCACAAGGGAATATACTCTAGAGAATGACAAGATATCGGTACTAAGAATGTGCTGCCTGGTGAAGTCATAGTCAGCATTTAGTCCAGCAAGTATATCAAAAACTCTGTTCTTCTCAATGTACTTCTTGTATTGTTCAACATCCAAGGATCCTTCCACACCAAAGCCTCTAAATGATCAATTTCTTCCCAAATTTATTCTAGGGAAGAGAAATACATAGCCACCAACCTTTCCCCCTTACACATACTACACGCTTCTCTCTACAACTAATAGATTTTAGCAGTGTTTCTAGCTTGAGAATAAGTGGCAGTTAACTAGTCCCAAATATCCTTGGCTGTTGAGAGGAACACATAGTTATGGGCAATTTATGGCTACATAGAGCATACAAGCCATAACATGACCAACGGATTATCCCTCCCATTTGGAATGATTTGGATCTTTAGGTTTTGGTTTAGCTTCCTTACCAGTAATAAACCCAAGCTTACCTCTCCCCACTGATTGTAAGCTTAGTTGATTGGGACTGTTCAAGGAAATTTGTTCCATCAAGTTTGGCAGTAGTAATCTATCCACCGGCATTATCATTACCTCCCGAGAAGACATAGATAGGCACACATACATATTTGTGTGAGTACATCGATCACAACCCTTCCAAAAAGCTTTTCTCACCAACACCACAGTATTCCAACACCAGCTAAAAACCCAAAGCCCCTTCTCACAAGGTTGAACGAGGGTTACAACAATAAAATGGGAGAAAACAAGTGCTGAAGGAAAAAAAAGAGGAAGAAATTCCTCAAAAAAAAATTTAGGGCTCTAAAAATTTGGGGATTACCTCCTGCATGCTCAGAAATTCCCACGATCTAGAAACAAGAGATTTTAGAGGTAACCAACCCACCACACGATCACACAGCCCTAAACTTCAGATCTGGATTTTCACCATTTTTCATCCAAAAATTAAAAAAAAAAAATCTCAAACACCTTCAACCGACCATGAAACATATATCAAAATTCTTCTAAAACTTAGGTGATCAATATGCATCCGAAACGGTAGCTCTACTTGTGAGTCACAACTGGCAGCAGAAGAGTCCCTTGATCTCAAAGTGCTCTGATACCAAGTTACAAACAATTGTGTAATAAAGAAAGAAAGAAAAGAAGAAAAGAGAAGAGGAGAGGAGAGGAGAAGAAGAAGAAGAAGAGTTTGTCGAGAGAATGATGTGTGTTACTGTTCACACCAAGTTAACAAATGATTATGTGATAAAGAAAGAAAGAAAAAAAGGAAAGAGAATAAGCAATGAGGTGTGCTACGTTCACACCCAGAAACAAAGTATTTGACTATAATGAAGAAATTACAAAAATGCACATAACTAGGTGCCCTAATACAGAAACACATAGCAAGACAAAAATGCCCTTACACTCTCAACAATGGATTGGAGGGATATCCGGTCCATTGACATTCTTGCATATAACATAGAGTCTACATGAATTGGCAGCAGACTTCTTGGGTAACAATTTGCTCAATGTTATTGGCATTTGTATCAACTCAGTATTTTTTTGGGTTTGGGCTTGTAGGATATCAAGTTTTCTCTAGTAGCATCTCTAGGTGTTTTGAATGTGTGTTACAGAATTGTTTTCTATGCTGCAAATGTTTTGTTTTATTTTTTTCTTTTGTACATCCTTCATGTACACCCCTCTTTTGAAAGTTACCTCTTTTCAAAAAAAAAAAAAAAAACAAAGAAAGAAAGAAGTGCGATACATGTCAACAGTGTCTATGATCCTGTATTAATTTGTCTGAAAGTATGGAAATCTCCTCAAAGAGATTTGATTTAGGAGTATGTTTACTTCTGGCGCATGTTTCTTCTTTATGTCCAAGAAGACACTAGCATTCTTCTTCTTTTTTCATCATATCTTATAAAAAATGAAAGCTACCAATAAAAAGATCTTGTTCTTTCAGTGCATCTTTGTACTTATTATTAATATTTTTTATTATCTTAAAAATGTCTGGTTCTTTTAGCCATTCATTCTCTCGGGATTTATGAAATATTATCAACATAACGTTCGGTTATCGAAAAGAAAAACGCAAGCTTCTCAATTCCCAACATTTATAACATTTATAATTGTAAATTAACTATGTATCAATGATGTATTCCTGCATGTCATATACTCTCTTCTAAACCTTAATAATTTTCATTGGTTATAGTTTTGCATTCTTTACTGAAATTGCTTCTAACTGGACAGGTTACCATAAACTATCTACTAGGAAGAGTGGGAAAGAAATACTCAAATACAGTGGGAATAGTTGATCTTGGAGGTGGATCTGTCCAAATGGCATATGCAATCTCAGAGAAGGATGCTGAGAAGGCTCCAACAGTAAAGAATGGGGAGGATTCATATGTGAAGGAACTGTTTCTTAAAGGAACCAAATATTATCTTTATGTCCACAGGTCTTCCATCTCCTTATGCTAATCGATGTTATGAATTCTATTGTTAGTTATTTTTTTAATAATCAAACATTAAAGACAATTTCATTATGAATAGAAAAAATCCTTGCTATCCAAAACAATAGCAGGTTACAAACAAAGACAACAGTATACTCCTGTATTCTTGATATAGAAATTCCTGATAAATCTTCTCCCATTCCGGAATACCCCATGCAAGATTATCTGTTGTGGCTCTTATTCTAGATAGAGAATCTGCCAAGGTATTTGCAGATCTAAGGATCCACTTGAATGATCAATTCAGGTTAATAGCTAGAGGTCTTGCTTCTCTAACCAAGAATCACGGCATCCATGGTGCATCTTCACCTGATGTCATCTACTTTACCACCACCAGACAATCTCCTTTGACATATAATTCTTTATCTGTTGAAGAAAATTTTAAAAAGTGTTTTAGTGCTAACAATTCTGCATTTAACAAGTTTCCAACACCAAGTTACCAATAGGCCCTGAGAAGCTAAGTAGAATGTTTCTCCTATCATGTCTGATCTCTTGAATGACAATTTTTTCATGGTGGATCCTTTGGTAGCTTTGAAAGACCATTATTGTTATTTTGAATGAAACACTTATATTTTGAAATATTGCTTTGGTTTCTTGAAAACAACCTGTTAAGTATGTGCCTCTTTACATGTTGCATTTTGTATTGCAGTTACTTGCACTATGGTTTATTAGCAGCCCGAGCAGAGATTCTGAAGGCTGTGGGAAGTTCTGAAAATCCATGCATTTTGAATGGCTATCATGGTACTACGTATATCTTCATTTCCCATAATATCTTTGATGCAGGGACATTGCTGTGGTTTTTCATTGTGTGTTTTGAGTCATTAATGGCTTTCCTGGTTGTACTAGGATTTGGTTTTCCTAGTTACTTAATAGTTCATTTTCCTAAACATACTAGGAGTTGTTCTAATTGGTTGAGTTATTTGGGCATGTCAAATATATGCTAGTAGGCCAGAATCATAACCCTAATTCAAGTAGGATTTGTTTTTATTCATGGTCCTAAGTCAACTAGTATTTATCTCAAACCTAAGTAGTTAGACTTGTACATATCACTCTAATGGGATAGGGAATTGGGCAGCTGTTGCTGCCCAGGGCCCTTTCATTTTCTTTGGGCTACATGACGTTGTAAAGTAACAGTTACTAATCAAAAGAAAAAAAAAAGAATGGAAGAAAGAAAAAGAGGCCATTCAATGAACTATATTGCTTCTACTATAGTACAGCCTACGGATTGTTTTTGATAACCAAATAAAATTTTATTAGATCATTAAATAAGATGGTACAAGCTTCTCAAGGAGAGGCATGAGATGTAACCTCCCACAGTAACAAAAGGAAAACAAATTACAACTGAGCCCTGGAGGGCTCGGATTGCCCTGGCTACTCCCATCAAAGTTCAATCTCACTGGTCCTGAGAAAAGAGCTATGACATGTACAGATTCTTCTCTCAATACCCTCCAATTCCTGGAGGGCTCGGATTGCCTTGGCTACTCCCATTGAAGTTCAATTTCACAAGTCCTGCAACCAGAGGCTTTCAAGATATCTCCACTCTTTCTTTTCTAGAAAAGCTTCTCGCCACCTCCCTCCAATTTCTCCAAGTATCATCAAATGAGTTGCAAGAAGGAATCTCAGGTTCTAATTCATTGAATAGCCCTGACCATTACACATTCCTTTACCGCTTCTATGCTCTTTCCTTTTCTAAGAAGATTCTAGCATTCCTCTCTTCCCAAAGAGTTCAAACTACTGCTCTCACACGCAATTACTTGATTCTTCCCTTTGCTTAGGCCAAGTGAAAGTAGAAGGGTTGAAAAGCTTTTCCACCTCTGTTTGCAAATTCTCCACCTGCGCCCAAACAAAGAAAAAAAAACCTTTCCCAGATATCTGCAGCAAAGGGGCAGGAGAATAGTAAGTGGTAATAGTTTTCCCCATTAGACTTGCACAAAAACACAGCAGTTAGGGGAAGATATACAAAGAAGGTCTTTTTTTTTTTTTTGCAAGCTATCCAAAGTGTTGATCTTCCCAAGTCACACCTCCCAACTTCATCAACAACCTCTTACATATTAATGTTAATATGGTCCCAACTTACTTCATCAATAACCTCCTTTTATTTTATACCTACTCTGCCTGATCTAGGCATCTCGCATATAAGCAAGCTTAACAACTAAAATAGCCAAGTCAAGAACTACAATGCCCTGGCTCATTATGTTTTGAAATTGCAGCCTTTAAGTGATAAATCTCCATTGCATGCCATCCCAACGTAGGAAATAAGCATGTGATCTCGTCAAGCAAAGTGAACTTCTTGACCTTCTATTCTGCCTGCTATTTGGGAACCCTATGACCCATCCTAATATTTCAGGAGTTGCTTCTTTCTCCCCTCCTTCAATGATAGGGTTAATTGTGAGGGAAATGTGTTGATTGTCCATTCTTTGGAGTATTTGAGATAATTATGGTGATAAGTGGAATTCGGATTTGCTCCTAACAGAGTGTGCCTCACACCAACCTCACAGCACGTTGCGGCAGTGCATTAGGAACATCTCCCCATGAATGATAACTTACAAATACAGAGACGTTCCAGATGTGTGGCTCCAAGTGCTTGTGAGGTTGGTGTGAGAACCACTCTGTGAGGAGCAAATCTGAATTTGGTTAATTGTAGAAGCCAAAAACTAGTGGTAATTACCAGGGGATAATCAATGCTTGTTGTCTTCCAGTTTTGAACGCAATCCTTATTATTCCTGTTCTTATGTTTGGTTTCAAATGGCATCTCCAAATAATTTTTGCTGATAGATGATGCCCCCTTTTCTTCTTAAAGGGTCCTACAAATACGGGGGCCATGAATATGAAGTATCAAGTTCTGCATCTGGTTCCAACATTGACAAGTGCACAGGGGCTGCTTTTAAGGCTCTCAAAGTTAATGAATCAGCATGTACACACATGAAGTGCACTTTTGGTGGAGTATGGAATGGTGGTGGTGGGGATGGACAGAAAAGTTTATTTGTTGCCTCATTTTTCTTTGACAGGGCTGCTGAGGTAATTAGAAATTCTTGATCTAGATCCATGAGAACTTCTATCATCATCATCATCATCAGCTCTGTTGCTTTGTGTCCATGCTGACTGAATCGTGTTTCTATGTACAGGCTGGTTTTATAGATCCCAACCAGCCCGTTGCCAAAGTCCGCCCTGTGGAGTTCCAGGAGGCAGCAAAGCGTGCTTGTGAAACTAAACTTGCAGATGCTAAGTCCACCTACCCGCATGTTGAGAAAGATAACTTACCTTATCTATGTATGGACCTTGTCTATCAGTTCACATTGCTTGTAGATGGGTTTGGTACGTTATAGGTCATCCACTGCTGGAAATCCATTCTTACTTTTCTCTGGCAAGCATTATTAAAGGATTCTAATCTTCCCATATTGGCTACTGTTGTTCCTTGGACAGCTCTAGATCCATGGCAAGAGATTACATTGGTGAAGAAAGTGAAGTATGGGAATTCCCTGGTTGAAGCAGCTTGGCCACTAGGTAGTGCCATTGAAGCTGCATCATCATCAACATAACCGGAACCTACATTATTTGCGATAGTTGGGAAAATTTTGGTTGCACGGATTTCTTTCGCATTAACAATTTCTAGGGACGACTGGTGAATCATACCTAAAAAGCCTTGAAGGATTAGACTGTTTTTGTTCATTTTTTGATAAGCTTCTGTAGGCAACAGAGGTTGGATTTTTTTTCTCTCTCTAATATCGAGAAGTGGGCGGTGGGAGTCTAATTCAACTTCCCTTCATACTGTTTGTTACAGAAAATGTCAATTTATTACATTTGTCAGAGAAGATTTGACAAATTGATTGTTCATTAGAACTCCAAAAACAGATAAGATCTCGGAACCCTTCTCATTTATCATGCTTCTTTGAGCATTAAACTTAAAACCATTATTCTCACTAATTTATTTTTAATTCCATAATCAGAAACAATTACTATGCTTCTTTTAAACATTTAACTTAAATCATTTTTTTCCATTTATTCATTACTTTCACAATCAGAAATTGTAGGCAATTTGGCTGATAAGTCCCAGCACAACCCGAAAAGTTAGGATTGGGCTAGGGTTAGGTTAAATATATATAAGTCCAACTTGGTTAAATATATACAAGTCCAATGACATCATCCAATAAGGAAGGTCTTAATCCATTTTGAAATGTAAGGGGGAATTTTAGTATTTATCACAAACTTAAAGGGAGGTTAAAGGCTTTTACCCTAAAAGCGTCAGTTCTCTAATTCTCTCCACACAACATTTATACATATGTACAGGATCAGTAGTGTATTGATATTTTGGGCTAGATGACTAAATCATAGATTATGATTTAAAGACCTAACCTGTTCAACCCCGAAAGGGTACTTTGGATAAATTGTTGAAACCTCCCTTGAGGATTACAAAATGGCTGAAACCTCCCCACTTTTATGTTAATGGTAATATCCTCTTTTGACATTTGTATTTGTATTCTTCCCCAATTGTGCTTTTATTAATCAAAATGAAGACGCTTAAAGTTCAGTTGTTAATTTGTCAGCTAGCCTCATGGGGGTGGCGTCTGGGTGAGATTTGTAAGCCCCTTTTATTTCTCGGTTTTTATCTTATTCTTTCGGCTTTTATGCTCAATAGTTACAATTTTAAGAAAACTTGACCAAATGGCTAGTGTTCGATATGGCTCGAAAATTTGTTTGAACGTATTTTCTAAAGTTCTCAATGCATATGTAATTAATTGATTTTATTAACGGTTTGAACTTCTTTCACCAGATACAGGAGATTGGGATTGCATTTTCACAACATCGGGTGGATTTCCCTTGAAATCTTTTACTCCATGAAAAGCAAGGAAAAATAGGTTATATAGCCTATAAAATTGACATGAGAATGCCTACTATCATAGATTAGAATGGGACTGCGTCAAATTAATCCTAAAAAATTGAGATTTCAGTATTTCACTACAAATGAATAACTGGATAATGCAATGTGTTTCAACAGTAAGTTATCAAGTAGTAGTAAATGGATCCCTAGGATAGTTAATCAGACCAACGAGAGGAATCAGGCACGGAGATCCCTTCTCCCATACCTTTTTGTCCTAAGTTGTGAGGCATTAGCCAGGCATGTGGATCTCCAATTGATAGAGTCTTACATTTCATTTTATCCAATTGAGATTTCAGTATTTCACTACTTGATTTTTGCAAAAGCATCTTTCGAAGCCAGTCATTCCTTAAAGGATGTTTTCATAAAGTACGCTGAAGCCTCGGGTCAAGGCCAAATTTTCATAAATCAGCAATGAGTTTCCCAAAAAATGTGTCCACTAGATTCCAAAAAATGTTGGCTAGGATAACAGGCATCCTAATAATGAATAAAGATGAGAAATATCTAGGTACTCCGATTATAAATTTTAAAGTTTCAAAAAAAAAAACTTTTAACAATATATTGGATAAAATGAAATGTAAGACTCTATCAATTGCTAGAAGAATATCAATGCTTAATGAAGGAGAATTTGGCCATTCAGTGATAACGTGCCACGTATTACTTTGGAAGAGACTCTCACACCTCGGATGACCCATAACCTCGAACCCAGTGACCTGGAGACCTTGGCATTAAGGGGTGACCTCATCACGACTGAGCTTGGGACCTCGGCATCAGATGTGACCTCCTCCCGAGACCCGACTAACTTGATTGAGGCCTAGTGGCCGACCTGCTTGATGTGGCAACTAGTTTCCTTCATGAGTGAGTTATTGTCCCTGATTTCTTTGAGAGCATGATGCTCGACTGTTAGACCCATCTCGCGCATCATCCGCTTTGAAGTTGATTGGACGGACCTTATCCCTTTACGTGGATCACATTTTCCGGCTGAGAAATTGCCTCCAAATATGGCAAACGTGGCTTCTCAGAGATCTCAGATGCACGCAAAGCTCCTAGTTCCTTACGCCTATATAAAGGCGTCATCTCTCTCTCATAGAAGGTACGTGCGATTTAGCTTCACAGCTCTCTTACTTTCTCATTTCCTAGCTCTCCAAAACTCTTTGCTGACTTAGGCATAGGAGTGTTTGCACCGAGAGAGCATCCCAGACACTCTGATCTCTCTTGACAGCTTGGCCAGCTGTCCTACCCAACTCACCCTCCAAGTTGTTATCCAGTAGGGAGCGATTAGATCGTGCAACATCAACTGGCATTGTTTGTGGAAACTCACTATGAAAAGTCAATTTCTCACCTTTCTATTAAATGAGTAATGGCATCTTTAAGCAACGCCAACAACAACAATGCCGACAACCTTTAGATTGGCAGCATTGCACCTGGGAGCAAAACTAGTCTACGTCGAACACGGAGAACCCATTAGTCACGATTGGATAGTTCACCATCCCTCTTACTCTGCCAAGCATCACGACCACCCCAGGACTGAACCTCCCTCTACCCTCTTTGATTGCGCCTCTCCCAGCGGTTGAACCCTTAGTGGCTCTTGTAGGAATCAATGGCCATTAGTTTTATGAGCTAATGTAGTACATCCACTGTATAGATCTACAAATGTAGTCGTGGAAAGGTCGTTTCGCAGCAATGCCCCACCAATTTGTGCCCAGCATGTAGATGTCACAGGTACCTCAATAACAACAACAACAACAACAACAACATGTTGCCAACCAAATCCCCGCCCCAACAATGAACGCAAACAGAACCAACATCGGAATGACCTGAACTAGGATCATAATCAAGTGTCATTCCCTCGCAACAACTAGAATGACCAGAACCAAGGTTGTGGTTGGGGCAGAAACAACAGCCAAGCTTGGATTCGCACCTCAGAAGCTCAGGATTCCTCATATGCCCCGTCCGAAGAAACTAGCCAAGCTAGCTCTACAGTTGACCTCAGCAACACTGGTGCAACGGAGGGGAACCATAAGAGACGCCGCAGACGCTCCCGAAAAAACCCGAGGAAAACCCGCTTCACCCCAAACGAGGGGGAAGAGGTGAAGAAGGAAGAGGTTAGTCAGGTTGCCACTTCGTTTGCTTCACACATCACCCGGGTATCACCATTAGCAGTCGAGATCCTTGTGACTCCTCGACCAAAGGACTTCAAAGCCCCCAGCCTCGAGTCTTATGATGGTAACTAACCCAGTCGACCACCTTGATAGTTTCCAGGCCCTAATGCAACTTCATGGGACATCATATGCGTGCCTGTGCATGGCTTTCCCGACCAGCTTTCAAGATAGAGCTCAGATGTGGTACTTTGTGTTGGCTGCGGACTCAATTAAGACATGGAACTAGTTTGCAGATTTGTTTACTACTCACTTCACAACTAGAAAACGTTGCCCAAAGTTCGCAACCATTCTCTTGAATGTGGTTTAACGACCATATGAAAAGCTTAGGGACTACATCAAGAGGTTTGACCTAGAATGGCTCTAGATCTCGAACCTCGATCCCATTGTCTAGCTCACTATGATGGTTAACGGCATCCGACACCTTGACTTGCACTGGGAGGTTGAGTTGAATCCTCTTGCTTCAATGGAGGAGTTCTTTGATAAGGAAGCCAAGTATACAAAGGCTGAGGAGGTGCTTTGGTCTTGGATTGAGCTAAGTGAAAAGAGGAAGAGGTCAGCGGATAACCAATACAACAGCAAACAAAAGAAGAGGAGCAGGTCTCCCAGACGCAACAGTTGCCTCGTAGACGTAGTAGGTCTCCATAGAGAAGTAGCATGTCGTCAGGCCGACGTTTCCAAATTTGCCCATAAAAACCAAGAACTACACTCCATTGAATGTAAAGAGTGGGGAGATTCTGATGAAAATCAAGTCAGCCGAGTATGTGAAGTGGCTACCTCGCCTTAAGGGAGACCCAACCAACCACAATAGGGATAGGTATTACCACTTCCACAAGGACATAAGGCATGACACGGGAAATTGTTCTAACCTCAAGGATGAAATCAAGGAATTGATCAAGAGAGGTTACTTGAAGAAGTTCATCAAGAAGGATGACCGTGACCATCCCGCCAACTAGTCAATAAGAGATGAGCCTCTGTTGAGGAGAGATTAGCCCTCGCATAACCTATTGCAGGAAGACCACCCGATTCGAGGAGTTATTAGCATGATAATAGGTGGTTCTATAGTGGAAGGCTACAACACCTCGACTAGCCAAAAATTAGTTCGTAAGCTGATCCATGAGGAGAAGAACCCGCCAAAGTGGTAGCATGTTGAAGAGGTGATATAATTTACTGAAGACGACACATGTGGGGTCTAGTACTCCCATGATAATGCCCTTGTTGTCAAACTCATCTTCCAACAAACGGTGCCAATTGATATTGCACAATTTGATCTCTCTTTACGTCTTGGTTAGTCGACCTACCTAGCTTGCCATCTGAGCTGTCATCTAGCAGGGAACGACCAGATCGCGCAACATCAATTCTTAAGGCAGTTGTAGGGAATCTTGCTTAGTTTCAGATGAACATATTTGGTATGCTAAAAGAAGTAACTAAGGAAATGGATATAAAATGCAAAGGCAGATTTTGTGGGGGAAAATATAATAATAATAATAATAATAATAATAATAATAGTAAATGTTTTTCCCTTGCAAAATGGGATCATATATGCATGGATAGGAAAAATTGTGACTTGGGTCTAAGAAAAACGACTCTTGCAAACCAAGCAAATCTCGATAAATTGGGTTGGAAGATCTTAAGAGATAATAACAACCTATGGGTGCAAGTAGTTACAAGTAAGTACTTAAAGCAAGAGAACTTCTTGGAACATAAACCTAAGAAAAATTGTTAATGGGCTTGGAAGAAATTTTGTCAGGAAACTCATTGGCTTCGAAAAGGAATTATGTGGGGAATTGGTAATGAAGAGCCAAGTAACTTCTATATGGATAATTGGATAGACAGTAAGCCACTTAAGGACACGATGAATAATTAGTCCAGGATCCCCCAAAATATGGACACTAAGGTTAGTAAATTCATAGATAGAGAGAACATAACTTGGAACCCTTTAGAGGTTATTGATAGGCCCCTAATTAATTTTACATACACTAGGAAGGGGAAAGGTCAACTGGAGGCCAAGGGGGGGAAATAATTGAACATGGGGGAATTTATGGCTGGAGGGAATAAGGAGAGTTTTTGTGGCATTTATAGCTTGTCAGATGAGAATAGGAAGAGTATAGGGCATTTAACATTGATAGCTTGTTAGTTGGGAATAAGAAGAGTGGGGCATTTATATTTTGGCCAGCTGGGCATTTATTATGGAAGGTAGTTATGCTGTAAAGTGTGTATAAGAAGGGGCTTTGGGGAATGGAGAAGAAAGACTTATGCTGAGTACAGAATTCTAAGAGAGCTTGGGAGAGCCAACTGTCTCTCAAAAAACCGACCTACTGTAAGTGATCTTCTTTTCTTCTGAATGAATATCAGTTCCCTGTTGAAGTACTAGTGGTTTGGATTCTACTGTGAGTCTGTGAACTACATGTCAAATTTCTGGGACATATCAGTGGTATCAGAGCACGTCTTTCCTCGGCCATGGTGACAGCTAAGTAAGTGGCGTCGCAGGTGGAGGGTTTCGAAGAACACTTGACTTCTTTGCATTTTGAAGTGGATGGCTTGCGTGATGAGATAACAGGTAGACTTTCGAAGATCACATCCCTGGAAGGAGGCGTTCAAGACTTGGTAAGACGTTTTGATCTGTTGCTGCAGCAACAGTCCTTGTCAGCTCCTTTGTCTACACCTGACAATGTTCCTCTTGTATCTGCATCAAGTCGTGCGGATAACAAAGGGAAGAGTGCAGCTTTCCCGACGTCCCCTTCAATGACAGTCCAGGAACATACTTCTGATTCACTTCCTCGGAAGTTGGAGCTGCCTATTTTTTATGGTGAAAATCCAGACGACTGGCTTTTTCGTGCGGAGTGCTATTTTGAGATTAATGGCTTGCTTCTAGCGGAACGTCTGCGGGCGGCAATGGTCTGTTTAGAGGGTGATGCATTGGTGTGGTATTATTGGGAGGATGGTCGATGACCCTTTCGTAGTTGGGCAGAATTCAAGGAACTCCTCCTTGAACGTTTTCGATCAACTCAGGAGAGAAAATTGTAGGAGCAACTTCTATCATTACGTCAATCCACTACTGTCAAGGAATATCATCGCCATTTTGAGGTGCTTTTTGCCCCCTTACGTGACCTACCAGAATCAGTCCTTGAAGCAACCTTTGTGAATGGGTTGCGCTCAGATATCCAGGTCAAACTCCAACAGATGGAACCCGTTGGACTGATTAGAAAAATGGTTGCAACCGAGAAAATTGAGGAAAAGAATTAGGCCTTATGGGCCTAACAGTCCAGTTCATATCCTCGTGGGACCGCAACGTCCCTCTCTGGAACCCACTTTAACTCATAGGTTTCGCAAGTGACTACTTCGGCTGTCACTCGACCTACACGAGCCGCAATCTATCCTCCTTCATCAGCCCCTATTATTAAGGCCCCACCTCCTACTTTCAAAAAGATGGCCGACAAAGAGAAGCAACAAAAACAAGCGAAGGTTCTATGCTTCCATTGCGACGAGAAATACAGCTTGGGACATCGTTGTGCTCAGAAATCACTTCAGGTTTTATGGGTTCAAGCTTATGCGTCTAATTGGGACTGCACTTCCGGGGACACTGAAATTGCTCCGGCTCCAGAATCAGCCGCACTTTGTGTCTCGTCTCTTGTTGGGTTGTGTGCGGCAAATTCTCTTAAGGTGTGTGGATGCATTTTGTCACGTGAGGTGGTCATATTGGTAGACTCGGGCGCATCCCACAGCTTTATCTCTGCAACTTTAGTGGAATAATTGAAATTAACCCGCACCCCTACACATGAATTTGGAGTTCATATGGGAAATGGTGATGAGGTGAGAACTTCCGGAGTCTGTCATCAGGTTTGCCTCAACTTACCTGAATTGGATGTCATTGCTGATTTCTTTCCCTTAAAGTTGGGTTCTACGGATGTCATTCTTGGTTTTCCTTGGTTAGCATCCCTCAGGGACTCAGTGATGAATTGGGGCAACACGTCTATGAAGCTCAATTTGGGAGGTGTCCGGGTAAAGTTGCAAGGCAACCCTTCTCTCTGTTCCTCTCAGGTATCTTTGCATGCCATGATGCGCAACTTAAAACATGAGGGACAAGGGGTTTTGCTAGAATTAAAACAATTGCAGATAGTGGATCCTCCGCTGAACTCTGTCTTTCTTACATCCCCACCAATCTCCGCCTTACTAGATGAGTTCAAAGATGTTTTTGATATGCCTACGGGCTTACCCCTTACACGGGCTATGGAATATGCTAGAAAGATGAGATTGAACATCTTGTCTCTGAGATGCTAGCTGCGGGTATTATTTAGCCAAGTACAAGCCTCTACTCGAGCCTGGTCCTTTTAGTCAAAAAGAAAGACGGAAGTTGGCTTTTTGTGTGGATTACAGAGCCCTTAACCATGCTACGTTTACGAATAAGTTCCCCATTCTAGTCATCGAAGAACTTCTCGATGACCTCCATGGTGCTTCTATTTTCAGCAAAATCGATCTTAAATTAGGCTACCACCAGATTCGGGTCCCAGTGAGGACATTCCCAAGACTATACTTCACACCCACGAGGGCCATTACGAATTCCTTGTCATGTCCTTCGGTCTCACCAATGTTCTCTCGACCTTCCAGTCATTAATGGATACTGTATTCCATGATTTCCTCTATCACTTTGTGCTAGTATTTTTTTATGATATTCTGGTTTATAGTGCTTCCGAAGCTACTCATTTGGATCACCTTCAACAGGTCTTCTTTGTGTTGCACACCCACTATCTCTTTGCCAACTTAAAGAAATGCATCTTTGCTCAGCCTAGCATTGAGTACCTGGGTCATATTATCAGTGTGGCTGGTGTTTCTGTCGATCCTTCTAAAATCCATGCCATGGTTGACTGGGCTCAACCATCTTTGCGGTTTTCTGGGACTTACAGGCTATTATCATCATTTTGTGCGTAACTATAGTAAAATAGCATGGCCATTGATGCAACAACTTAAAAAGGATGCATTCTCATGGAATGAGGAGGTTGAGAATGCATTTCAGGAGTTGAAACGGGCTATGACGACCGTATCGGTATTGGCCCTTCCAGATTTTTCCCAGCCCTTCTTGATCGAGACAGATGCATCCGGGTAGGTCTCGGGGTGGCATTAATGCAAAGTAATTGGCCTATAGCTTTTTATAGCCACAAGCTTAGCCCGTCGGCACAGTCAAAATTTGTCTACGAGAGGGAATTAATGGCCATTGTCTTTGCTATTAAAAAATGGCGCCCCTATCTTCTTGGAAGACGCTTTATTGTTCGGACCGACTAGCGGAGTCTCAAGTATTTGTTGGAGAAGCGGATTGTCGAAGGTGAGCATCATAAGTGGCTTCTTAAGCTTATGAATTATGAATTTGAGATTCAGTACAAACCAGGTGCCGATAATATCGTGGCTAACGCCCTACCCAGAGTTCCTGCCGAAATGCACTTAAACTCACTTATAGTACCTATTTTTCTTGATTTTGATGACCTTAAGGAGCAAGTTGATGATGATCCTTTTCTTGCCAACATCAAGCATACCATATAGCAGGATTCAACTGCCTATCCCGCCTATTCTTTAGTTGGAGAACACTTACGTTATCATGGTAAATTGGTTTTGTCGGCTTCTTCCCCATTTATCTCCCTCTTACTTAAGGAATTTCATTCGGGAGTTGTGGGAGGAAACGCGGGTATCCAACGGACATATAGGCGCATAGCAGCTGAATTTTATTGGAGGGGGATGAGGCGTTTTGTCCAGGAGTTTGTGCAGGCTTGCGATGTATGCCAACACAGTAAATATGAAGCTATGTCCCCTACTGGCCTTTTGCAACCTTTACCCGTACCTGAACAAATCTGGGAAGATATTGCTATGGACTTTATTGAGGCTCTTCCTAAATCAAAGGGGTTTTATGCAATTATGGTGGTGGTCAATCGTTTCTCCAAGTATGCCCATTTTATCCCTCTCAGTCATCCCTTATCAACTCTCACGGTTACTCAGGCCTTCCTGCACAACATAGTCCATTTACATGGCATTCCCCGCTCGATTGTATCTGATCGTGATAAGGTCTTTATGATCTTCTTTTGGCGCGAGCTTTTTACCCTGCAAGGTTCAGAATTGCATCGTAGCTCAGCTTACCATCCTCAGACAGATGGGTAGTCGAAGGTGGTTAATCGCTGTTTGGAGACTTATTTGAGGTGCTTTGCAGCTGATTCCCCCTCCCGCTGGTCTTCTTGGATATCGTGGGCAGAATACATCTATAATACCTCTTTTCACACTGCTTCTAGCATAACACCTTTCAAGATGGTTTATGAGCGTGATCCTCCTCCATTAATCCCCTGAGCTTGGCTCTACGACTAATGCTGATGTTGAAGTTGTTCTCCTTCAACGAGATGCTATACTCAGGGAGTTGCATGCTCATCTACACCGGGCACAACAAAAGATGAAAGACTCGGTAGAAGTGAACCGCCATGATGTTAATTTTGAGGTTGGGGATTCGGTGTATGTACGAGTGCGACCTTATCGCCAGCAGTCTCTAGCTCGCCGAGCCAATGAAATGCTTGCCCTTCGATTTTGTGGACCATTTGCTATTGTGGAAAGAATTGGTGTTGTCGCTTATAGACTTCAACTTCCTCCATAGGCAAGGATTCACCCAGTTTTTCATGTCTCGCATCTCAAGAAAGCAATTGGCAATCATATCTCTTCTCCCGTGATTCCTTCCACTCTGTCAGCTGATATGGAAATGCTGGCGGAACCTGCGGCCGTTCGGTGGGTGCGTCCATCCACTATGCCTGGTGTTACTGGTTCGGAAGTGCTTATCCATTGGCAGGACCTGCCTGATTTTGAAGATTGATGGGAGCCTTTTGACTTACTTCGCGACCAATTTCCTCATTTCAACCTTGAGGACAAGGTTAGACTTTGGGCGGCGGGTAATGATAGGCCCCCAATTAATTTTACATACACCAGGAAGGGGAAAGGTCATATGGCGGCCAAGGGGAAGAAATAATTGAACGTGGGGGAATTTTTGGCTGGAGGGAATAAGGAGAGTTTTTGTGGCATTTATAGCTTGTCAGTTGAGAATAGGAAGAGTATAGAGCATTTAGCATTTATAGCTTGTTAGTTGGGAATAAGAAGAATGGGACATTTATATTTCGGCCAGCTGGGCATTTATTATGGAAGGCAGTTATGCTGTAAGGTGTGTATAAGAAGGGGCTTTGGGGGATGAAGAAGAAAGACTTTTGATGAGTACAGAATTCCCTTGACCCCTCTATTTGCAATTTAATAAAGAAAATTTGACAAATTGTGTGCCTAGAAAAAAAAACAAGGTATTCCTTTGGATATTAACCAAGACAATCTCTCAACGAAAAAAATGCTCAATGACAGTTGATTAAATATTAATCTGAATTGTCGCTCTTATGGAGAAATGGAGGATAGAAACCATGTTTTTTGTTAAATGCCAAGTGACTAAAGAAACTTGGGGAATATTGGACCTTAATCTAGGAGCCTCTGGAGTAAACTTAGAGACTAATCTTGTGGGGTGGTTGGATACCATTCTAAGTTCTATGGATGATTTGAAAAATCAGGGCATGTGGGAAAAATCTGCCTTCTGCCTTTGGTACCTTTGGAAAAATAGGAATGATATGATCTTCAACAACAAATCGATCCCCCCTCCAATGAGATCATTTCAATGGCGCTAGTCAAGATGAATGAATATTTCTAAGCAAGCATCCCTCTCTCAAGCCCCTCCCCTGGCCTCTTAGGTGAGAAAACTTGGATAAAAATGGACCCCCAAGCCTGGGCATAGTCAAAATTAAATTTGATGCCTCTACAAAACAAAACATTAGGAGTCCCTATGGTTGCATTGCTAGGAATCATTTGGCCCAAATCCTGATGACAGAAATGGATTTTTTGGGAACTTTGACTATCTCCAACGTTAAACTCTAGGTGGCTAGAGAGGCCCACATCTTTTCCCTTCAATTGGATAGTCCGACCTTCATCATCGAAGGTGACTCTCTTCTTGCGATCAAGATGCTCAAGGGTTAAGTCAAGCCCCCTTGGACATGCATCTCTTTCCTCCAAGCATGCAAATCCTTAAAGGATTCCTCTCTAGCATTCTTTAGTTACAACCACATTCATCATGGAGGTAATTTTACAACAGATTGGCTTGCAAACAAAGTTCATGTTTGTGATGAAGTTCGTTCGCCCGATTTTCCCTAGGAGCTCACCTTTTAATGTGTTTGGATGTAGCTAGCAGGATGCTCCCCCGTTGTGTTTGTTTGTTTTGCATTTTTCTCATAAATGTATCAAAAAAGAGAAAATTCTTGATCGATACCTTGTACTTTAGATGTTGTCCCAAGTCACTCCCTGACCTTCAAAATGCGTCTCTATGGTACCTAAACATCTAAAAACTATCTAGGTCCCTACCATTAATAGTCTGTTATTTAGTTTTGGAAATGTCAAAACTACCCTTCGATAGAAGTAACTGTTCATTGTCTTCTACCTTGAGACTCAAGATAAAAATCATAAATTCATTTTACAAAGGCAGCAATCACATACAATGCAAACCGATGGCAATCAGTTGAGACGACCCTTGATCCCCTTCATAGAGATGATGTATCGTTCCACCACCGGTAGACCATCAACTACTCCAGTTTCTCATCTTGATCCACCTACAGCTGAAGGAATCATTATTATTGGCATCATTATAATACAGTTGGGAAGTCACATCTTTTATGGTCATAATTCTATGATAATACAGTTGGTTGATATGGAGTCATTTACTCCTGGTATAGGAAGCAAATTAAAGCCTTGCACCAAGTTTTTCAGTACCATCAAATATTCCTTTGGTGAGGGTTGCCACTTCCTGCATTACGTCCCTAGTGGCATCAAACGCGATCGCCACTAGTTCAACATGTAGTGGTGGTAGCAGTGGAAGAGGAAGGTTGAGGATGATGGAGAGTTCTCCTCTTATCCCCGTGTACTTCCATTATCAATTTTTTCGGTTTGGAGTTTGGTTGTTGGATCTTGGATGTAACTTTTGTGGAGGAAATAAAAGAAAAAAACCATTATGGGTGCTGATAGTGAACAATGTCTATTTTGGTTCAGTCTCAAAGTAGAAGACAATGAACAGTGCCTTCTTTCGAGGGGTAGTTTGACATTTTCAAAATTGTTAAGTCGCACATGTCATCACATGATGTAGATAAGTGACGAACTAATAATGGCAGATACCTATTAGACAATTTTTGGAAATTGAAAAAAGACATGTTTTGAAGTTTAGGGACTGACTTGAGACAACCCCTTAAAGTATAGGGTATTGAATAGGATTTTCTCCCCCAAAAAACATTGGGTGAATTTCATCTAATGGGCTCCAAGTATTTGTCAAAGTGTAATGCCATGGAGTTATAATAATTTTGTTAAAATTTGTTATCCAACATTGTTTAAATTTTGAACAGTTGATGGAATTTTAACATCTTTGTACAGGTGTTCATTACTGTGCAGACGTTGGCAATTTTAATGGGTGGTCATTAACTGAAAATTGAACAAGGAGAGGATCACTTTACTCATGATAATTGGAGTTCAAATAAGCCCCCCACAAGATTTCCCCCTACAACTTCCCATAGCACATCCCCACCGTATATTGGGAACATCTCTTGATGATATTATTAGAAATGATGATGTCATCATTGGAAGATATTCCTAATACATGGCGAGGATGTATTGTGGGACATTGTGGGGGGCTGATTTGAGCTCTAATAATTGTGGTTCCCATGATAATTGTTGTTATTGGCTAATCATTGTTGAAAATAGAACAAGGAGAGGATCACCAACATAAAGTAATACAATTTGTCACAAACATCAAGAGAGATTTTTGGAGGGAACTAGATCTGCTCCTCACAAATGGGCACCTCATAAGCACATCCCCCATGCATTGAGAACATCTCCTGTGAATAATAACTAACAAGTATGGGAGATGTTCCTAATACATGGTTAGATGTGTGTGTGAGGAGCTGATTGGTCTCTTTTTAGAGAAGTCAAAAGGGAGGTGAATCAATTGAGTGGTGGCTTGGTTGGCATGTTAGCTGGGTAGGGACGTGGAATTGAATCACACTATTTTCCACCTATGTTTAAAAGTTAATGTGTGTTGTGTTTAGTTAAAAAAGACGTAGGGGAGGTATAAGTATTTGTTAGAAACATTTAGGAGAGGTTAAGTAATTTACCCTCCAATGTCGAGTAAGGGCAAATTTGGAGTTTTAAAATAAAACTAGCGGGGACCCGTGTGATGTACGGGAAAATCATAAAGATTTAATAATTTTATTTATTATTAATTAATATTAAATTAATAACCAAAATTTGTTGTTAATTAACTAAAAGTATTCAAAGTTATTGTTAATATCTAAAATTTTAATAATTGTAATTCTTATTTAATATTTATTTATAGAAAATAATTATTGTTAATTTAATATGAATAAACATTTTTTAATAATTTTAGTTTTATTAATAATTTGTTGTAATTCTAATAATTGTTATTATTTTTAAATGAAAGTTTGCTTAACTTTAAATAAATAAAAGTAATTATAAAAACTAATATTTGTATTAATTTCACTAATAATTAACAATTATATAGGAATGACAACGAGGTGGATTCAGGGTGGGGCACCCCATCCCTGTCCCTACTCCATAGTCAAGACACTCTACCCCATTCCCGCCCCATCCCTAGTGTCCAGCGGGTTTAGGGCAAGGTAACTACTCTTCAATGTTAGGCGAGTTCGAGGGCAAGGCACCCCACTCCTCATCAAGGATGGGGAATCCACAAATTTCCCCACTTGCAGTCAGCACGACACGACATGGCACGACTCACATGCGGCCCGCACTATGTTGTGCTGGCCCATGGGGCGTATCGGGCCGCGCCTCCCTCCCTTGGGATAATTTGGGCTTTGGGGGGTCCGTTTGGCATGGCGCACGACCCAAGCCTGCACAGGCCTGTGCTGTGCCGTGGGTTGGGTTGGTCTATGGCCTTAGGCCAGGCTAGGCCGTGGATCAACCCAAGCTATGAGAGGTTCATTTATTAAAAAAGTTGAGAAAGATGTTTATATTTTTATTTCATATGATTTTTGATATATACAATTATACCTATTCATGGGTCGGGTATCCCGACGGCCCGACCTGCCTTGACCCATTATTTTGCAGGTTTGGACAAAATAGGCACAACCAGATACTATTACATATATAAAAAAGTACTTATGTTATATGTAATAAATAAATAAATAAATAAATAAATATATATATATCTTAAAATATTAATAAATATCAAATTACTATTAGGAAATATTAATTAGTTTATTAATTTATCAAATTATTACTAAATTAATATAATATTAATTTGTAAAAGCATACTGAAAATAATATATTTTGTGTACAAATCAGGCTTCAGGCTTTATATAAGGGTTGGGATCAGGCTCAAGATCTAGGCCCCATGGTCAAGTCGGGCTCAAGCTCGGGCTTGCACATTTTCTGTTGATAAAGAGTCTTCTGTTAATTATAAAACTATGATTTTTTACAAATTAAAATTTTTATTTAATTATAGTCTATTATAAAAAAATATATAACATTAGATTATTTGAATATTTACCATAAATATATTTTAAATAGTTAAAATAATGGAATTATGTAACAAATTAAAAAAAAATCTTCAAAGTAGAAAAATAATTATAACATAATTTTGAAATTAATAATAATTTAATATTTTTACATAATATTATAGATAACTAATTTCACTTATATCAAGTAATAATTTGAGAAAATAACTTAAAAAAATTAATAATAATTTTAAACTCATAATCTATATTTATTATATAATTATATATACTAAAATTAATATTTATTGTATTTCAGTAATTATTTATTGTTTTTTCTGATAAATGTATTTTCAATGACTATGTATAGATTTATTTTGTTTCGTTATTTAACAGAAAACTTTCAATAATTATTGGAAATTAAACTACTATTATTGAATTTTTTAAATTTAATTTATTGTACTTATTGTATTTTTGTTATAATTTATTGATTAATTAATATTTATTATAGATTAAACTATTATTTAAGAATTGAGATTATACTATTTATTGACTAAGTTTATATAATTTTAGTACTTATTGTATTTTTTTATTATCATATATTTTCAATAATTGTGTATTTTCGCTATAAATTTTCAATAATTATTAGAGATTGGACTATTGTTATTTATCGAAGATAAGACTATTAATTTAGCTAAAATTATGGATGTTCATGAGTTGGTTCAGTCCGACTGTAGCTATTTGTCCAACCAAATTGACTTGTTCAGTTTGGGGAGTTGGTCAGCTGAAACCAATTGACTTTTTGTGAAACTGACCCACTCAATTTGTATTGGTTTGGGTTGGTTTTCACAAAAGGTTAGTCATTTCAAAAAATTTAAACTTAAAAATTTAATTTAATTTTAAATGTTATAGTGCAATTATTAAAAATTAAATTTAAAAATTAGATTTATGAAATAAAACATTTTAAACTAAAAAATATGGGAAAATTCTCATTTTTTAATATTAAAAATTATTCAAAATATAAATATTAATATATATCCATGGTTAGGTCATTCGATTTTGGTCGATTTAGAAATTGCCAAAGTGAAACTGATCCAATTTGGTCAAGTTGAGAATTTTTTGGTCCAAAGTCGACATAAAATAGTAGAAAATAGACCAACTCGGGTCGAGTTGATCGGGTTGGTCAGTTTCATATGTTTGATGAATAAACTTAACTGAAATTAATTATTGTTATTTTTGTATTATGAGAAATTTATTAAAAGTAGTATATAAAATATGAATAATATTAATTATTTAAAAAGTTGAAAATATAAAATGTATACTCTTATGTGTTTCTAATATGGTCATTTATTAGAACACACCTTATAGTTTTACATATTTATTCAAACACACATTATAGTTTTAATTTTACTAAAACATCCCATATATTTTAACAACTTATTTATTTAATCAAAATTTCATTAAGGAGTGTTTGTTTTTTTATTAGGCCATGCTTTTTTATTCCAAAAATACCCTTAACACTTTTTAATACAAAAAACAAAATTGGCCAAACATAGCCAATAGAGTGGTTGCCCGTGTCTTATTAAGGGCAAAAATTGTATTTTTATTTCTATTTTCTTTTATTTAAATTTATTTAAATGAACATTAGGGTCAACACTGTCTTTTTCCACTATCATCTAGTCGAAGATTGATTAAATCCGTTGCAAATTATAAGTGGTGTTTTAATAAAATGCTAATTATAGGGTAGATTTTAGTAAATCAATGAAAATATAAAGGTATTTTAGTAAATGACCATTTCTATTATTTATCTTTCACTTAATAAATCCCGTGTATGGCATGAGTCCCTGCTAGTATATATTAGAACAAGATGGTGAAGAAATTTTCTCCTTTTTTTGAATTTTTTATTTTTTAATTCCATGTCATTTTTTCAAATTTAGATGCACTTTCCCAATAACTTAAATAATATTTTCTTATAAAATTTCTCCTAAACTACTTCCCCACTATCCTCCACTTTCTCCAAAATTATCTTTAATTCCTATTTATCTTCTAAATTATCTCTAATTCCTTTTTATCTCCAAAATTATCTCTAATTTAGTAGAGAGTTTCTATCATAAATTATCTCTAATTCCTGTTTATCCTCTCCCCTACTTTTGATCTATATCTATTTAAAGGAAGTTTGTATTAAATAATTTAAGAATTATGTATATATTCTAACAAAATTATATAATAACTTTAAAATATTTATTAAAAACACAAAAAATAATTTTATATTTTTATGAAATATATCATGAAATAATGTTCTAACAATTTAAGTTATGTTTTTTCGGATTATCAATTTATATGTAATAGCTTTAAATAAATAAAATTCAAATAACAACAAATTTAAAATGTTTTATAGATTATTTAAATATATAAATAACAAAATATTTATCATAACTAGATTTTAAATAGTTAAAATAACGAAATTATGTAATAAATAAAAAAATTTACTTAAAGTAGAAAAATAATTATAACATAATATTGAAATTAATAATAATTTAATATATTACAAAATTAATGAAATTATGTATATTATAAATTATGATTTGATGGATAATGAAATTCAATAAATATTAGTATTCTAAAATTTAAGTATTTTATATAATATTTAAGTATTTAAATAACAAAATATTTAAAATAACTACATTTTAAGTATTTAAATAACTAATTTAAAAAA
The DNA here is from genome assembly GCF_056320005.1 of Nelumbo lutea. Classification (NCBI taxonomy): domain Eukaryota; kingdom Viridiplantae; phylum Streptophyta; class Magnoliopsida; order Proteales; family Nelumbonaceae; genus Nelumbo; species Nelumbo lutea. The sequence continues at coordinate 195,924 of NC_142690.1, forward strand.
TTTCTAAAGAGTAGAAAATAATTATAACACTAGGGGTAGGGGTTCTCACGGTTCAATTAACCGAACCGTGGGGTTATTTTATGAACCAAATCAATCTGATCGGTTTTTTGAGTATTTGAACCGAAATCGAACCGATGCAATTGGTTAACCGTCGACTGGTTAATGATGGATCGGTTAATCGCGGTTCAGTTTTTCGGTTTTTTATGCACTCAAAAAAAAAGCATAAAAAAAAGAGAGAGAAAGGTCGACGGTCGATCTGTGATTTTTTTTCATTGGGAAAGATGACGAGAGATAGAGAGAGAACTGAGAGATGAGAAACTGAGAATTCGGGGGGCCGTCAGTCGGTCTGGGGAAGAAGACGAGAGAGATGAGAGACTGATAGCTGAGAGTGAGAGAGAAAGAGAATGGCGTTTATTCTGAGAGAGAAAGAACTAAGAGACGAGAGACTGAGAACTCGAATGTCGTCGATCGGAGTCCGGAGGTCGTCAGTCGGAGACTCGAAGGCCGTCGATTGGTCTGGAGAAGAAGAAAACCAAGAGATGAGAGATGGTGATCTGAGAGTGAGAGGGAAAAGCGTTTAATTTGATTACAGGAAAAGAAGAATGGAAGATTAGAAAAGGCCCTTGCGCGTCAGTCTATAAGACTATCTACGACTGTAGCTAGGTGTAGCTGTAGCTAACTAGCTAGCTGCAGGTACTAACTGATTAATTAGCTGTAGGCGCCTGTAGATGAGTCACCAAAAAGGTTAAAATGACAGAAAGTCAGTCGTACTTAAAACTTTTTTTTGAAAAAGCGAGAAGAAAGTGAGAAGGCAGATAAGCCTGTTCGATTTTAAAAAATATAATATATATTAATATACATATATAGGTCGATTCGATTAACCGTCGGTTTTTTGAAAGGTTAATCGAAACTGTATCGAAATCGTCGGTATTTTAAGAATATCAAACCGAAACCGAATCGACCGATTCGATTAATCAAGTTTTCGATTCGATTTCGGTCGGTTTTTTCGATTGATTTGGGTTTTCGATTTATTTTGCTCACCCCTGTAATGCTTTAATATCGTGGGGGCGTGATTGCCACGTGTCTGAAATTTCAGGGAGGACAACGTAATCAGTATAAAAGCAAGGGGAGTTTTCAGCCACTGTTAGAAATTTCAAGAGGTTTCAGCCACCATTAGAAACTTCAATGACGTTTTAGTAATTTACCCTTGTTCTCTTTTCGGTTTTCGAAATTCCAATACCCTATAACTCTCTCTCTCTCTCTCTCTCTCTCTCTCCGTTTCTCTTTTCCCCTCAAATTTTCCCTCTCCAGTCGATCTCCACCACCAATCCATATTTGTGGAGTCCTATATCACGAAACAGGCTATAACAGCCGTATCTCTCACTCTCTGCCGCATCTCTCTCTCTCTCTCTTGATGATATTTTTCTGGTGCGTTTTCCGGTGAAGGCTCGTGGTTCTCTGCGAGACTCATGGTTAGGTCAAGGCTCGTTTTTCTTCTTTGATCCTCTTCTCCCTTGTTTTGTTTTTACACCAATCCATGGAAACTCTATATTCCACTCCATTGTATAGTTTAGTTCCAAATGTATAGCATCAAGTTATTCAGAATTAAAGTCGTTCAGATATTTTTATCATAGTAAAAGAAATGCATTTTGTGGAGATAGAGAGGGGTGAGGTTTGTGGAAGTAGAGAAACAAACACAAATAGCAGAATCGTTTCCTTCAAACGCTATGAACCAGAGAAATAGTTGCAAGCCACTGTGGTTATGACTGTAACAATTGATGTCGATCAATTGCGAGAAGCAAGGAAAACAGTGGATATAGATAGATTTCAACCAGGGTGTTGAAAGCTTTCGGGGGTTACGAGTTTTTTGGTAAAGGTCGAGGGTTATGAGTAGGTAGTATAGAATTGTTGTTTTGAGCGAAAGCTGCACCCAAGTAGAGAGTCCATTTTAAGTTCATAATCGATTTAAGAAAGAAAAAACAAGAAGGAAGAAGCGATTCCAAGGTACACAATTTATAGATCTTCCTTTGTAGTTAATTCAGTCATTTTAAATAGTCACTCAAAGAACCATTTCAAGAAAGAAGGAGCAAACTACTCTAAGGTACAAAATTCATTGATGTTCCTTTTCTTTTGCTTCAGTCATTTATGCCATTTTTTAGCAGAGACGTTCTCATCCCACGTTATTCTGATTTTTTATAGTTGTACTAATGTAATGATATAAATCTCTCTCTCTCTCTCTCTCTCTCTCTCTCTCTCTCTCTCCCCTTGATATATCCAATATAGTTCCTCCCACTTTAAACCAGCGACATGTGGAACTTCAGAAGAAGATATAACCATGCATTTTTCTCTCTCGTGATTCAAATCCATATCAATTCGTCGAATTATCCAACCCACGTCATAAAATCCATAACTACAAATGAATTGAAGCCTTCCCGTTCTAGTCTTTTCATGGGTCATTTGAATTCTTGTTTCTCCACTAGGTTTTCTTTTCTTAGTTGCTCTACTTCCAGGAATCCAAGTACCCATATGGTTGAATCAGAACATGGTGATGGTGAAGATTTTGGTGGCAGTGATATTGATATTGAACAATTGGATGTCAAAGATGACAACCTTGTTCGAGATGTTGAAAAAATTTTGCATATTCTACGGGATTTCAGGAGAGCTAGCATTGAGACAAAGCAGAAGCTTCAGTTATGTGGCATAAATGTCTCATCAGAATTGGTGATACGAGTTCTTTCTTGCATACAAAATGATTGGGCTGCAGCATTCACCTTTTTTTTGTGGGCCGGAAAGCAGCCTGGTTACACTCATTCTGTTCGTGAATACCATGCAATGATCTCGATTCTGGGAAAGATGAGAAAATTTGACACAGCATGGACCCTCATTGATGAAATGAGAGGAGGTAGAACTGGTCCATCGCTGGTGACTACTAAGACGCTCTTAATTATGATCAGGAGATACAGTGCTGTACATGATGTGGCGAAGGCAATCAGCACTTTTTATGCTCTCAAACGGTTTAAGTTCAACATCCAGATGGAGGAATTCCAAGATCTTCTCTGTGCTCTGTGCCGATATAAAAATGTGAAAGATGCTGAGCATTTACTCTTCTGCAATGACAATGTATTCCCATTTAATACTAAGAGCTTCAATATCATACTCAATGGGTGGTGCAACATAATGGTCAATCTGCGAGAAGCGAAAAGGTTTTGGAGAGAGATGGATAGAAGAGGAATAACACGGGATGCCATCTCATATTCCAGTATGATCTCTTGCTACTCCAAAACTAGAAACCTTCATGATGTTCTCAAGCTGTTTAATCAGATGAAGGAATTGGGTGTTGCTCCAGATCGGAAGGTTTATAATTCTGTCATTTATGGTCTTGCAAAAGGCAAACTTGTGAAGGAGATTCATGAACTCATGAAGACGATGGAAAAGGAGGGCTTCATCCCAAATGTTGTTACTTATAATTCACTGATCAAGCCTCTTTGCCAGGCTCGTCAAATAGATGAAGCAAGGAAATTCCTTGACGAAATGTTGCAGCATGGTCTGTTTCCGTCTATTAGGACATACCATGCCTTTCTTCGTATTCTGAGAACAGAGGTAGATGTGTTTGAGCTGTTAGGAAAAATGAAGGAGACAGGTTGTTATCCAACTTATGACACTTATAAAATGTTAATTAGAAAGTTTTGTAGGTGGCGCCAACTTGAAAATGCCTTCAAGGTATGGAATGAGATGGCAGAGAATGGATTGAGCCCTGACAGGAGCTCTTACATTGTCCTGATACATGGACTCTTTTTGAACGGGAAATTGGAGGAAGCCTTTAAGTATTATGAAGAGATGAAAGAGAAGGGGTTTTTGCCTGAACCAAAAACTGATGAGATGCTTCAGATTTGGGCATCTGGTAGGCAAACTACAAGGTGGCAGATGTTTGGCTTGAAGGATAACTTAATCTATTGCAATTCCTCAAGCAATGCCAAAATCACTGCTAACACTGGTTATGAAAGAGATTTTTGCAGACAACCTGAAATGAGAAAGGTTACAAGAGAAAAGGGTTTCTCTTTTTGGGAGTAGTGGAATCTCTTGCCATAATAGTGGAATGGTGGAACAGGACGAATGTACCCAACCCCATAAGCTGGGACAAGGTTTAGTTGAGTTGAGAATCTGATCATAATAGTACATGAAGCTCTGCAGTATCTGATCCATATAACAACCAACATTCTTCAACTGGTCAACAATATCAATTTCCCTACCAAATGCAGGTGCACATCTAGACCCATATCAATGTCTCTCAAATGCCTTTTTAATCACTGGAAGAATTGGGCTTGGAAGTGTTCTTTGTCAATGTTTACAGTAAAATATGTTCATACAAATTATGCCTGTGAAAAGTATAAAAAAGATCACCTGGGGTTGGTGAACTTGGTTTTAAAAGTCTTAAGCCTTGAGATGTGAGGTGTATGCCTTGAGGCAGGTGCACAGATTTTGCCTCAAATCTTAAGTCTCATAACTTTGATGTGAGGCTTAGGCCCTTGTCAGAAAGAGGCATACACCTTACCTCAAGGTGTGACGTGTGAGGCATACTTGAGGTGTAGAAAAGTGTAAGCCTCAGGAACTAATTACTATTGAGTGGTTTCGTATAAAAAATATATGTATTTTTATAGTTCAAACCATATGAGGGGGGCACTTTAATAATTATGAGCCAAATAAAAGGAGTAAAAGGAAAAACCAATAGGGAAAATCAAGTTTGTAATTTCTCTTGGTGTTTTGTGGGAGTTGAATACAAGGACCATGAAGAGCCTTCGTAAGTCTCTTTGGATTTTTGGTTAAACCAAATGGGATTTTTCTTAGTATTCTACACTTTTGGGTGACCGACCATAAATCAGACATCCTAAATTATTTTTCTCATTTTTCTTCCTAGTTGATTTATTTTCTTTTAATTGATTTCTTTTTTGTATAGATCATATCAACTAAGCTGTTTCCTTTCTTATAAATTATTGGGTAACCAGAAATCTAATATCATTTATATGGCTGATTCGTCATATAATCCCATTAGTAAAACCAATTTTGATGGTGGGGAATTTTTGATATTCTAAAATATTATGATTGGTCATTTGAATAATTTGACAACTTTGGATTAGTTATGGTTGTTTGTTGGTTAGTTATTATTTTGTTAAACGCTAAAAGCCTAAAACTTGTTGCTTATAAACTTATATTTTATAGATGTTTGTAACATCTATTTTTCTATTTTTATCATTTATGAACTTCCAACATCCTGATTTTAGGAGATAATCCCATGAAGGACAGCTTTTGGAACCCGGTTTTGGAAAGACTTGAGAAAAGGCTTGCCTCATGGAGTAAAAATTATCTTTCTCTAGGGGGGGAGAATCGCTTTAATTAGGTTTACCCTAGCTAACCTTCCTGTTTACTTTCTGTCGGTGTTTAAGATTCCCGCAAAGGTCTCAAGTAGAGTGGAAAAGTTAATGAGGGATTTCTTGTGGGAACCAGGAGAGGAGAAGAAAGACCATAGGGTGAGTTGGGTGGTGGTAACTAAAAGCAAGCAGTTAGGAGGGCTTGGGATTGGGAATATTAGGAAAAGAAACATGGCATTGTTGGGGAAATGGTTATGGAGGTTTCCAATGGAAAGGGACAAACTCTAGATGAAGATTGTGGCTAGTATACGTGGGTTGGAAGACAATGATTGGGATCCAGGAATCTTGGCAAGGACTACAACTGCTTCTCCTTGGAAAGCCATTCATGATTTGCTTCCGGTTTTCTCCCCTTGGATAAGGTATGATCTGAACTCTGGTAATCTCGTAAAATTCTGGGAGCAGCCTTGGGTTGGGGACTCATCTCTGATGGAGCAATTTCCCTCCTTATATGCGTTGTCTGACCTGAAGATTGAACCCATTTCTTCTTTCTTAGTTCTTTCTGATTCTAATTCCAACTTTGAATGGAATCTAGGGTTGAGGAGAACAATAAGGGATACTGATTTGGGTTTGCCCGTCGTCTCTACTTGCCACCCTTGAAAATGTTTTCTTGGACCCCATCCTTCAATGGTTCCTTCTCATGTGCGTCGTTTTGAGACCTTGGTCCATCCTCCTGCTCCCTCTGGCCTTTCCTTCCACGTTAATGAGATTTGGAGTAAATCCATTCCTCCTCGGGTTAGTAGTTTTTGCTGGGAAACTTTCCTGGAAAGAATAAACACAACCGACTTGCTTCAAAGAAAGAGACCTAATTCTTGCTTACTTCCCAATAGGTGTATTCTTTGTAAAGCTAATGGGGAAACGGCTTACCACCTTATGGTTACTTGTCTGGTTACTAAGACTATTTGTGAATGGGCTTCATCCTTGTTTGGTGCACTTGGAATCCCCTCGTGAGTTTGCAAAGCTTGTTCTCTCCCTCGTTCTCTAGATGGCTTAAGAAAAGAGGGAAGATCATGTGGAGAAGCATTAGAGCAGCTGTTTGCTGGTCCGTATGGGAAGAGAGGAACTCTAGACTTTTTCCAGACAAGGAAAGGTCTATGGAGAATTTAACTGAATTGATACACTTAAGGGTCAGTCATTGGCTGAAATCTTTGGAGCTTTTTTCAGAGTTCTCCATGGCTGATCTTTTGAGAAAGTGGAAAGAAGTTGCTACCTCGTCTCAGTGCAAAAGGACCTCTAGACCTTCTTGGTCCCCCCCTCCTTCAGGATTCATGAAATTGAATTTTGATGGTTGTAGTTTAAGGAATCTTGGGCCTTTTGGGATTGGGGGAGAGGCTGGGATTATTTTTGCTATGTTCTCTGGCCCTATTGGTGAGGGTGACTCTCTTAGGGCAGAGATTTTAGCAGCTTTGGAAGGAATCAAAAGAGCAAGAGAATTAAACATTCGGTGCTTGATCATTGAAGGGGATTCGGAGGTGGTAATTAGGTGGTTGAAGGAAAACAACAATGGTTTGTGGAGCTACAGAAATGAAAAGAAAAAGTTTTAATGGCTGAGTAGGGATATTGAGGTGAAGTACAGCTGGGTGAAGAGAAGTGTTAATTCCATGGCTGATGGGTTAGCCAAGCAAGGGGTGCTTAAGGATTCTTTGTTTTGGGCCACTTTTTAGCTTTCCTTCTTGTTCTCTGTTGCGGGGGAGTTAAGATATTTTACCCCTCCTCTCTTGTACTCAAAGTTTCACAATTTTTATAATTTAATAAAACATTCTGTTATTGATAAAAAAATCCTGATTTTAGGATGTAATCTTTGTAATTCACTTGCTTTAATACTTTTAATGAATGTTACAGTTATTGATCAATATAAACTTATAATTTTTTTTGGGTAATTTTTCAGGCTTTCGCCTCTCTTTTTTGTTCCATTACAGTTAAACTAACACCATTAGCCTTTTAAAACATTGTTGGTGAATTATGAGCTCAAGGTACATATACCGACATATATACATTTATTGCATGCATGTATATGTGGAGGCTGATTTTATGGACGATCCAGCAATTAGTTATCAGATATTTAACTTATTAGCTCTCTTTTACTTTACATGTGTCTTGCCATTAGAGTGCATATGCCACAAGTGATAAATTGTCATTATCATTCTTGACTTTTTTCACCTGTTTCGTGGTTCTGGTGTTTCATGAAGATGTTCACATATGGATGTTGGTTCGACTAGATTACCATTTTCCTTATTAGATAATCACCTTTGCCACCTCAGTAGTGATGTGCATACCCTTTTCTATTGGATAAAAATAACTTTAATTGATTAATATTTGAAAGAATAGAATATATACATGCCTGCTAAACAACCCATATTTGGGTGATAGACCACCCAACCCTCAAACAAATATATCTTTGAATCCCCTTCCACTGCAATGTTTCTTAAATTCAATTTCTTACTGATTCTTAGCCCTTGTAATACAATCAACAATTCTGATCTGAATGAGTCTCTTTGTCCCACTAGGCCCTGGTAGCCTCAGTTTGCTTCTTTTTGTATTCTAATCTGGGGTGGTAAGATGTTCAGGGGATTTTTTGTATTGGGCTTCGGGTGCCTAGCCTCTCCTTAGTTTAGATGGAAGCACCTCTTTAGGCTGTATTTGTTTTTTTTTTCTTTTTTAATATATCTTCATTTTTATCATAAAAAAATAAAGCTAATATAATCCCCATTGTGGTTCCTAAGCCTCCACCAATGCCTGATGATCTTGGATTTCCTAAGAACAACCATCAAAGTTTATCACCGTTCCAATCGACCCCTGTTGAGCTCGCCAGGTGTTCTGCAGAGATTGCCGCTAGCAGAGCTGCTCTCCCCTTGGCTTCTTTGGTGCCAAACATCTTGAAGTAGTCAAACCTAAACCTCAATTGGAGTCTTTGGGGGGTAGAGAAGTCAACGATGCCAGAGAAACCAAGCCCATGGTACTGTAGAGAGATCCATGAGGAGTCTGAAGGTGAGGTGGACTGGGAAGATCTCAGAGATATTGAAGAAGAGGAAGACGACCAACCTTCAAGAATCGGAAGTGTTAGCTTTTATGTAGGGTTGCAAAATAGAAAACTTAGATTGTCTGAGAACCAAATTATTATTTGGAGAGGGCAGACACTAGTTCTGGAACTAAAAGAAGCGAGCGTGGAAGAGCCTACTGTGGATTGTGGGGGTTTTACTTTTACAGAAGCTCTCCAAGAAGCTCAGAAGCAAGGGATCGGTATTGGGGACTTGGGCCTCCAAAATGACCCAAATCAAGGATCAACTGAGGAACAGAACCGTTTAGTGGTCCAGGCTGTTGCTGAAGAGGAATACATGCCATCAAAGTCTGCCTTTGGGCAGGGATTCTCTCTTCCGTTTTAGGGAGTTCCTTCCTCTTCTCTTTCTTCCCCTTGTTTCCCTACCTTTGCTAATTCTCTTGCTCTTTGTGCTAAATCTACTGTTCTTGGTTGTGCATATCCGGTCCTGGAAACTACACCTGATGTGATCTTGGACCTGAGTGTGCCAGAAAAACCAACAAGTGGAAGTGTGGGTATAGGGGAAAAGGAGATTATGGATCTAGTCTTGGGGAATTTAGAGACCCTAATTGAGACGGAAAATTCTGCTGACAATAAAATGGAAAAACAGGAATTAGCAGAAAGTGAAGCAGAGAGGGAGGGGGAGGTGATTAAAATCATTGACAGAGGAAGTGTTCCTAGAGAGAAACCAAAGGGAAAGGGGTGAAGACCAAAAAACCTAGGGAAAGAGTAAAGAAAACCTAGAGTCTACCTTAGGAAGGAAGGATGTGTGGATAAAAAGAGGAAGAGGAAAATGATTGAAGTGGAAAAGTTAGCGTGTGGGGTGTCTTATGAAAAGGTTGAAAATAAAAAGAGGAAGAAGAAAGGGGGAGACTAGGAGCTGGAAGTAGAAGGGGCGTACCAAAATAAGTGAATTGAATTTTGTATTGGAACGTGAGTGGAATAGGTAATGCTAAAAAGAGGAGAGTTATAGGAAATGTATTAAGGAAAGACAAGAAATAGGTTGTAATGATTCAAGAAACAAAACTCTCAAATTTGAATAGAAGGTGGATAAGAAGCATTTGGAATTGTAGGGGGCTGAGTTGGTCGCTCACCCCTTCGTGGGATGCATCCATGGTGATGAAGGAAGATTTGGCCCGACCTCTCTATTACGTGACACGTGGCAGAAACAACAGCTCGGCAATAGGGGCCAAGCCTAGGCGGGAACAAGGGGACACGAGCGGACTGAACTCCCTACCGGGGGCCCGAACTCACCCCTTGTAACAGCTCGGGATACACTTCGCCGAACTGACCTTGTAATAGCTCGGGATACACTTCGTCGAACTGACCTTGTAACAGCTCGGGATACACTTCGCCGAACTGACCCATCTTGTAACAGCTCGGGATACACTTCGCTGAACTGACCCACCTTGTAACAGCTCGGGATACACTTTGCCGAACTGACCCACCTTGTAGCAGCTCGGGATACACTTTGCCGAACTGACCTGCCCTATAGATACCTCTGAGCTCAAGACCGCCTCGCTCAGCACTTCGCATCACTTGGCACCAAAACCAAACAAGTCGTACCACGCCTGACACTAAGGAAGTTCGTGCCCAAGGGCGCCGCGCCTGACTGACTTGGGATCTGACGTTTGGCGGCAGCACCCTGAACGGCCACCTGCCACCGCCACTGACACCGCCATCTCCAGTTAGATGACGGTTAGGCAGTGACGGTTCTGTCTCAGCAGAAAGGACGACGGCCGAATTGACAAGCACAAGGGTAATCATACCTGACCTGACAAGGGCTCCGGGACGAGTGCACGAAGTGATTATAAGAGCCCCCTGCCCCCCGACAACGGAGGTATGCAAAAACTTTGCGCTATCTGGTATTACCTTGCTTTTGAAGGATTCTAACTTGAGCTTCGGAGCCTCTACACCGGGTTCCCCCCGGAGCTTCCCCATCTCCGTTTCAGGTTCCCTGCTACCCCGTTCGGAAACAAGACCGCGGACAGCTAAGACCGGCCGGATCGCGCTCCATCAATTGGCGCTGTCTGTGGGAACATGCTTCAAAAAGCCTCCCTCCAAACTTCGATAACCCCTTTTCTTCAAAAAAAAAACCCAACACTCATGGCCTCCTCCAGCAACACCGGACGTGGCACGGAGACAAACGCCACCGGGGAACAACTTCAAGTCCCCATGGTGTGCGTTGGATAGTTCACCATCCCTCTTTCGGCGGATGGGATCCCCAGCTTGAACGCGCCACAAGCAGTGGCACCCGTAAACCCTCCTACCACAAGCATCCCCTTTCCTCCCCCCATTGAGACAACCTTCACTGAACCGACTGCCATCCCCTTGGCAACCAGCCAAAACCGGTTGGAGGACTTGATGCAGTGCATGCGGGCAATGCAAGCCCAAATGCAACAGTTCCAGCAGCACCATCTTCACCAGGACCAAGTGCTGCACAACATCTCCCAGTATCACTATCAACAGCAGTTCCCCCAACTGCCACTGAACCAACCACTACTTCCACCTCGCCACCCCGCTCCGAGGCCGGTAAAGGCCTCCCCGCAGGATGGACGCCCCCACCAGGCGAAGGCCTCCCGGCCCCAGAACCACCCTAACAGCCTGGCCTCGTCCCTAGGCCGAAGAGAGAAAAGTGTCATCCCCGCCTCGCAACCCGCAGGCGGGTCGGGAGCCTCACCCGCGAGGTCGGCACCCCGGTGCTCCAAGCCCGAGCTCCCGCTCACCGAAAATCGATTCAACGCCCTGGCGGCGGACTACCAGCATTCCGGGCCCATCGAGCTCGGTAACATGGAGGCCAGCAGCGCCAGTACAAGGCTCGCTCAACGGCGAAGGCGCCGGCGAAGTCGCCGATCCGCCACCCGTGCCTTGTCGGAATCCAGAGGCAAAGACACGAGCTCGGACGAGGTAGGGGCTGCCCCGGTTCTCTCGGTTCCTTCCCCCCTTGCATCGGAACTCCTGGCGGTCCCCTTACCCAGAGACTTCAAACTCCCACCTCTGGACAAGTACGACGGGCCCTTCGACCCCAACGACCACGTTGACGCCTTTCAGTCCCAAATGCACTTCGCCAGGGCCAGCGAATCGTGCATGTGCGTGGCCTTTACCACCACCCTCAGGGGGGTAGCCCGCACTTGGTACAGGAACCTGGCCCCCGGGTCGACAAAGTGCTGGGCCCAGTTCGTGCAGGTCTTCACCGCACACTTCGTCACCAGCCAACGGTGCCCCAGAACAGAGGAAAGCATCTTCGGAGTAGTCCAAAGAGAAGGAGAATCCATTCGGGGCTACATCAAGCGATTCAACGAAGCATGCCTGCAGATACCGCGGTTGGACCCCGCAGTGCAGCTCGCGGCGGCCAAAAGAGGGGTGACGCACAAAGAATTCAAATGGCACATGGTGGCCAACCAGCCCGCAACCGTGGCCGAATTCCTCAAACTCGCGGATAAGCTCATGAGGACAGAGGAAGAAATCAACCAACGAACCGAAGGTGGGAACGAGAAAAGAAAGAGAGAAGGCGAGCTCTCCAACCCGGTGAATAGAAAAAACCCGACCCGGGAGCTGAAGCCGAACCAGTCGTTCCGGGCCCCCCAAGCAGTTCGGACGGACTACACGCCGTTAAACACGAGGCGGACGGAGATCTTAATGACGATCAAGGACGCCCCGTACGTTAAGTGCCCACCTCGCCTAAAGGGAAATCCGAACGAGAGAAATAAGAATTTGTATTGTAGTTTCCATAGAGACCATGGTCATAGCACCGAACAGTGTAATAACCTCCGGGACGAGATAGAGGGGCTCATCCGTCGCGGATACTTGAGAAACTTTGTACAGCACAACAATAATAACAATAAGGCAGGTCGGCAAGGGGAACACGAAAAGGATGCCCTCGAGTCTAGCAACAGATCTGCCGAACCGTTGCAGAAGCAGCCTCCGGAAGAGAGGCTAGTTCGGGGAACCATCCATGTAATAGTGGGAGGTTCGGTGGTAGCGGGGTGTACCTCGGCAGCAGCCCGGACTTCAGTTCGCGAAACGGCCCTTGAAGAACGGAACCCCCCAAAGAGACCAAAGACTGAAGAACCAATCTTCTTCATGGAGGACGACGCGCGAGGAGTCCACTACCCCCATGATGACGTGCTTGTCATTAAACTAAGGATCAACGACTTCGAGGTCAGGCGCGTACTCGTAGATTCGGGCAGCTCAGCGGACATCCTCTTCAAATCAGCATTTGACCAGTTGCAGTTACAGAGGAGCGAGTTGAAGCCCACGAACACTCCCCTGGTGGGTTTCAGCGGAGAGGAAGTCAGGCCCCTCGTTAAAGTAACTGTCCCTGTGGAAGTCGGCACATGGCCTTGTGCGGTTAGACTCAACCATGATTTCCCGGCAGTCGCGACCCCCTCCCCATACAATGCCATAATAGGGCGGCCGATCATGCATATCCTACGGGCGGCGGTCTCCACCTACTATTTGGCCATGAAGTTCCCTACGGACTTCGGTGTAGGGGTAGCGTGGGGCGACCAGCTCGAGTCCCGCAAGTGTTATGTTGCTGCCTTGAAGGGAAAAACCAAGGCGGCCGACGACCTCGAACTGGAGCGGCCTGCGGAGCAAGGTGAGGAACGAGCTTCGCCCACGGAGGAAACTGTCGCAATCCCGACTTCGGCTACGGACCCAGCTCGCACACTAAGCATCGGAGCTTCCATCGAGGATCCCCTACGAACCGAACTGGTGAGTTTTTTACTTCAAAATTTAGATATTTTTGCCTGGTCCGCGGTCGACATGCCCGGCATTAGCCCGACTGATAACTCACAAACTTAATACTGACCCTGTAGTCAGACCCGTTAGACAGAAGAAACGCAACTTAGCCCCAGAACGCTGGAGAGCGGTCGACGAGGAGGTCGAGAAACTCCTCGCAACAAACTTCATAAGGGAAGTCCATTACCCGAGCTGGGTGGCCAACCCGGTGTTGGTAAAAAAGGCAAGCGGCAAGTGGCGCATGTGCGTCGACTATACCGACCTGAACCGAGCTTGCCCGAAAGATTGCTTCCCCCTCCCCAGAATTGACCGCCTAGTGGACGCGACCTCGGGAAACGAGTTGCTAAGCTTCCTGGACGCCTACTCGGGCTACAACCAAGTTAGGATGGACCCATCCGATGAGGAAAAAACCAGCTTCATAACCCAGTTTGGCCTGTATTGCTACAAAGTCATGCCCTTCGGACTAAAAAATGCCGGAGCGACTTTTCAAAGACTTGTAAATAGGCTGTTTCGGCCCTTGATTGGTATGAAGATAGAGTGCTATGTAGACGACATGGTCGTCAAGACTCAGTTTTCACAAGAATTAATACAAGACTTAGATTCTTTTTTCCAAATCCTGCGTCAGTTTAGCATGAAGTTGAACCCCAGCAAATGTGTCTTCGGAGTCACCTCGGGCAAGTTCCTAGGCTACATTGTCAATCGGCGCGGTATCGAGGCCAACTCGGACAAAATAAAAGCCATTCTAGATATGAGACCACCTCGGAAAGTAAAAGAGGTTCAGAGGCTAAACGGCCGCATAGCCGCTCTAAGCCGCTTCTTGTCCAAATCAGCAGACCGCTGCCTACCCTTCTTCAAGGCAATCAAAGGCAAAGGGTTCGAGTGGACCCAGGACTGCCAGTTCGCGTTCGACGAACTAAAAGGTTACCTCGCTAGTGTGCCAACCTTAGCCTGGCCCGAAGTGGGCGAGGTCTTAGAACTGTACCTCTCGGCAAGCGACGAGGCGGTCAATTCGGTACTAATAAAAGAAACAGATCGGGTCCAGTGACCCATCTATTATGTTAGTAAAATTTTGCAGGGAGCAGAGGCAAAGTACCCGGAGATAGAAAAACTAGCATACGCCCTAGTAATAGCAGCTCGGAAACTCCGCCCATACTTCCAGGCTCACACCGTCATCGTCCTGACTGACAAACCTCTTAGACAAGTTTTACTCAAACCCGAGGTTTCTGGTCGACTGACGAAATAGGCCATCGAACTCAGCGAGTACGACCTCCAGTACAAACCGAGAACCGCTATCAAGGCCCAAGCTTAGGCAGATTTTATCGCCGAGTGCACTTTCAGCCACGAAGCCCCATAGGTCGAGCCCGAGATCCCCAGTTCGGGCGAACCCGGAGCTCCTGAGCCCATAGTGTCCGAAACCCGTGAAGTAGCAGTCAGTGTGGCATCTCTCCTGGTCAGGCGAAGCGCGAATTGGGATGAGGAGCCCTGGATCCTTCACGTGGATGGTTCCTCGAACCGGCAAGGCAGCGGAGCTGGAATAGTCTTGTGCGGCCCGAGCGGCACAAAATTAGAATACGCACTACGCTTTGAGTTCGTGGCATCCAACAACGAGGCAGAGTACGAAGCACTGATCGCCGGGCTGGACCTAGCGCGAAAGGTAAAGGCAAAACACTTGGTCATCTGCAGCGATTCTCAGCTCGTGGTGAACCAAGTTACCGGCGAGTACGAAGCACGCGATCTCTCCATGATCGCATATTTGGCCAAAGTAAAAGAAGCCCTGCTCAACTTCCAGTCACACATCATCAGGCAAATCCCGAGGTTAGAAAACACTGAGGCCGACGCCCTGTCCCGGTTAGCCAGTACAAGTCACAACAATATGAGAACTGTGTACATAGAGGACTTACCTCGGCCTAGTATTTTTGGGGGGACAGAGGAGGTTGCTCCCGTCTTGGAGGCAGAGCCGAGCTGGATCGATCCACTCGCGAGCTTCTTGATAGACGGAACCCTCCCTGCAGAACGCAATGCGGCCAAGAGGGTGCAGCGCCAGGCAGCCAAATACGTCATAATAGACGAACGGTTGTACCGACGGTCGTACACGCTCCCCTATTTGCGTTGCCTGCGACCTGCAGAAGCCGAGTTTGTACTCCGCGACACTCATGAAGGCCTGTGCGGCGGACACTTGGGGGGCAGAGCACTCGCCCAAAAGGCACTTCGACAAGGATACTATTGGCCAACGATGAAGGCGGAAGCTGTCGAGCTCGTCAGAAAATGCGACAAGTGTCAGAAGCATGCTAATATCCACCATCAACCTGCCTCCGACCTCAAATACCTCGCCAGCCCGTGGCCCTTTGCACAATGGGGCATCGACCTCCTAGGGCCATTCCCACCAGCAACAGGCGGAAGAAAATTCTTAGTTGTTGCAGTAGATTACTTTACGAAGTGGATAGAAACCGAACCTCCGACAACTGTTACGGCTCGAAACATACAGAACTTCTTTTGGAAGAACATAGTATGTCGGTTTGGGTTACCTCGGGTACTAATCTCCGACAACGGCAAACAGTTCGAGGATATCAAGTTCCAAGAATGGTGCCAGAACATGGGGATTCGACAAAATTTCACGTCAGTCGCGCACCCGCAGGCAAACGGTCAGACGGAAGTAATGAACAGAGCCATCTTGCGCGGACTGAAAGCACGTCTGGATCGAGCTAAGGGATCGTGGGCCGAAGTGCTACCAAGTGTCTTATGGGCTCACCGAACTACCGAAAAAGCAGCCACGGGAGAAACCCCCTTCAACCTCACCTACGACACTGAAGCAGTGATCCCGGCGGAAATCGAAATACCAACATTGCGATTAGGAACATACGACGATCGGACGAACGGAGACGAGTTACGTACCAACCTTGACCTACTGGACGAGGTAAGGGACCTCGCGCACATCCGAACAGCGGCATACCAGCAGCAGGTAGCTCGCTACTACAATAGCAGAGTAAAGCAACGAAGCTTTCGAGTCGGCGACCTGGTCCTTCGTAAGATTATGGTGCCCGAACCCGGCATGGGCAAGCTTGGACCTAATTGGGAAGGGCCGTATAAAGTAAAAAGAGCGCTCGGGGGCGCATACGAACTCGAAACCTTGGAAGGCAAACGAGTACCTCGAGCGTGGAACATTGTGAACTTAAGGCGATACTACCTATAAACCTCCAAGCGAAGTGGACGAAATCAGGTCCTAGGTGCCACGAGGCAAGCCAAGAGGAACTTCGGCGTAGACAAACAAAATAGAGCATATTATCAGCTCGGCAAAAAACCAGTTCGCGACGTAAAAGACTGCGGAAATTTAATAACCCGGATAGTGGCAGACAAAGAAACAGTTCGGGGAAGATGAGCAAGGGGAAAAAGACATTCCATTGCAAGAAACAGTACATTGACAAAAAAAAAATTACATGCCCGGAGCCACTTCGCCATCGGAAGGCACTTCAACAACACCCGAAGGCCCTGCCTCTCCTTCAGAGTCCGGCTCGCTATCGGCAGCATTGGCCATCTCCTGAGTTATACGCGAAGTGGTTATGGCACTTACATCGAGGTCGGGGTACGTATTCCGGATCATCCATCGGCTCAACTTGAACCCCCTTCTATAAGAGTCCACCATCAGATCGTCAAAACGCGGAGAGGCAATGTAGTCTTCAACTGCCTTCTTCTTGGCGTCTTCAATGCCTTGGGAAAAAATCTGTGTTCTCTCCCTGATGTCCTCTTGAAGATATTCGACTTGATGCTGCAAATCCAACTTCAAGTCCGCCATATGCTTGACAACTACCCCCATGGCCTCGGCGTCACGCTGAGACCTCGCCCGCCTGGCCATCGCGACGCGAGCAGCCTCTTCAGCAGCATAAGCAGCTGCCTCAGCAGCCCGGGTATTTGCCTCTGCAGCACGGAAGGCTTCTTCAGCAGCATGAGCGGCAACCTCAGTAGCTCGCGCCTGTCGCGAGCTCCACTCCACTTGGGCCGCCAAGGCATGAATTGAAGAATTCACCTACCAAAAGAAACAAGTGAGCAAATGACAGCAGAAGCAACAGAATAAAAAAGGAAGACGAAATCTAACTTACCACCATGGCATGTGTTACGGCGCGGCAAGCGACCTGATTCAAGGGAAGATCGGTCCACGCCGCGACCTCCTCAGGGAAAGTAGCGTCCCTACTCTTTTGAAGAGCGTAGTTCGGCGTCAACACGCTCCTAAACTCCCCTTGAGCTCCCGAGCCTAAGGGCCCAGCCCGCGTATGAGCAGACCCGGAGTGAGCAGGAGCACTTGAGTACGCAGGAGCGCTCGTATGAGTGGTCTCAGCGTAAGGCGCCCCGGCAGTTTCGTGCACCGGTGGAGTCACTTCGGGCTCCCTGGGCAGATCTCCGGCGTATGGTCTGGAACTTGGGGCTCCTCATCTAGGGACAGCTCGGTACGAGTTCGCTTGGCGACCCGCTTCCTCCTCTTCATACCTTGAAACAAACGCCCCCCACGAGTTCTCTCCGCGTCCATGACACCTGTAGAAACGAGTTCGACATCAAAAAAAGAAAAAAAAAACGAAAAGAACAGAGCAAGCAAGAACCGTATAGCTAGAAACCTACCCGAACTCAGGCCGGCTGCAATAAGCTTGGCCTCCGTTAAGTAGTGGTGGCACTTTAAGCCTTGCCGTGCCCATTGCCGGAGGCCCTTCACCGTCTCTTTATCGAGAGTTACGCCTAAATCGGGAGCGGCCTCACCCCACCCGGTCTGAAAGGGCCATCCTTGTGCACTTCGCACGCCGAAGTAGTCCCGCTTCCAAGCCGGGACCTTATTAGGAAGATCGTGCAGAAGCTTAAAACCTTGGCGAGGAGAAAGGTAATACGCCCGTCTCCCCCCAGGAAGAGAACCCGCCTGTCTCTTGAACATCAAGATGGAGGAGAATATCTCTAAGTCCAAGGGGAAGTTCTGCTCGCAAAAAAGGGAAACTGTCCCCACCAGGTTCTGAATAGAGTTCGAATGAAGCTGACAAATGGTGACACCGAAGTGGTTTATGACTTCGACGAGAAGGGGATGGAAAGGAAGTCGCAACCCCACAGCGAGCTGCTCTCGAAAAATCACGATCTCGTCAGGACCGTGTTCCCAAGGAAAGCTGCCCGAAGGAATAAAATATGTGTACCCCCCAGGAAGATTGTAAGACATAAGTACGGATTGAAGCCCCTCAGGCGTCATGGTTGAAGGACCAAACCTGTCTAGCATCCGACCTCAAGCTCCACCTCAGGATCACTGAGGCAGTTTGGGGACACGACTCGGTTGGTGGAACCTACGTCGGCCCTACTCGAAGAATCATCTGAGCTATCAAAGCTAGACATTGGGGAAAAGATGGATTCAAGAAAGTACTCACTGTAAAGTTTGAAGAACAAGCCAAAGAACCGTGAAGAACAAGCAAATAACCCAAACCAGACCATAAGCACCAGTACGAGGAAGTTTAATGCCCTGGTAGAGTCTCTAGAGCTAAAAGAACCTTGCCTTTTACAAGCCTCCTTTACTTGGTCCAACTTTTAGGAAAATCAAGTTTGTTCAAAGCTGGATAGATTCTTGTTTTCCATTGCATGGGAAGATCTATGGGGAAACCTAGTCTTGAAAACATGTGGCTAGAAGTCCCAAAGTTCACTGAAAAAATAAAGTAGTGGATGGAAGATCTATGGGGAAACCTAGTCTTGAAAACCTAGCCCGTATCGGCCGATAGGTATTGTATCAGAGCCTTCTCGATACGCCCCTACAAGGGGTGTTTCAGGTTGGTGAGTGGTTCAGAGGGTAGAGCTGCCTTAAACCACCCCCTCTGAACCAATTTCGAAAAAAATAAAAAAATTGTATCGATATTTTGAACCTTGATGTCAAATAGAGGGGTGAGGTTCATAAAAAAATTGTAGAGGCTGAAAGAAAGGATTAAGGCGTGGAATAAGGAAGAATTTGGGAGAATTGAAGAAAAAAAGGAGTTAATTGCTAAAAGGATAGAGGAGTTAGATCAAAGGGAAGCCCAAAGAGTGTGCAATGAGGAGGAAAGATAAGAAAGATGGTGCCTAAAGATGGAATTAGAAGAGAATCTGAGAAAAGGAAATTTCGTGGAGACAAAAATCGAGACGTAAGTGCCTCTTAGAGGGTGACGGTAACACAAATTTTTCCACTCAGTGGCAAATGGAAGAAGGAAAAATCTAATCTCTAGTGTTGAGATTGAAGGTCGGGTGATAACTACAGAGGAAAAAATTATAAAGATAATTTTGGATCATTTTAAGTTAATTTTTGCCACTGTAGGTGAAAGGAACTTGGAGCTGGAGGATCTGAATTGGACTAGAGTGTCTAAAGCGATAATAGCCCTCCTAGAAAAGCCATTAAGTTTGGAAGAGGTTCATGAGGTAATTTTCTCAATGGAGAGGTCTAAAGCCCATGGACTGGATGACTTCTCAATGGCATTTTATCAAGATTGTTGGGAAATCATAAAATCTGATTTGATGGAGGTCTTCACTGAGTTCTATACTGAAGGGAATATCACCAAGAGCAAATTGTCACGAACCTAGTCTCCTCTAGCGTCTTGTGCGGCACTTGGGCAGTAGTCTGTCGCTCCTCAAGTCATCCTCCCCTAATTAGAGCACTCTCCTGGCTCCTAAGACCAAGTAGCTTACCCACTCATCCCTCACACTGAGGCACACACTTAGGCAACAAAGGCACAAAGCACATAGGGAAAGAGAGATGGAGAACTCAAAGAACTCTTTGTATTGCTCAAGAGAGGGATACAACACTTGATTGCTTAGTTGCTTCCTTGCTTCAAATGAGGGAGGGGGTCCCCTTTTATAGGCACCTCCACCTCCTTAAGGGATTTCTCTAGAACATGAATGTTCTAGACTTCCTTTTAGACTTCTCCTTCTTCTAGATCTATCTTAGTTCTCTTTGATACATGAATGCTCTAGAATAGTTCTAGGAGTATGTACAAGGTTCAAGGGTGTTCACGAGGCTTCTAGAATGCTTCTGGAATCTCCTTGAACTCTCTTAAGTGTCTTGGGGCTTCTAAAAGCTTTTAGAGTGTTCATGAAACCTCTTCCATCAGCCTTCTCCTCAGTAGGGGTGAGTCAATCTTGTCATCTCGTGACAAAATACAACCTTCAATGCCCTAGTGCCCAAGAAGAAAGATGCTAAATCTCCAAAAGATTATATGCCAATAAGCTTGGTGGGTAGCTTGTACAAAATCATTGTTAAAGTCCTTGCGAGAAGATTTAAGAGTGTATTGCCCCCGGTAATATCCCAAATTCAGGGAACTTTTGTGGAAGGGGAAACAAATAATTGACCGAATTCTTGTAGCAAATGAATGTGTGGCAGAAAAGAAAAGACAAGGGGGCAAAGGCTTAATTTGTAAATTAGATCTAGAAAAAGCTTATGATATGGTAGATTGGTCCTTTCTTCTAGGCTTACTGGAAAAAGTTGGTTTCAGTGGTGGATGGAGAAAGTGAATCGAAGGTTGTATCAATTTGGCTTATTTCTCAATACTGATCAATTGTGTGACTAAAGATTTTTTCCTAGCAAATAGAGGATTAAGGCAAGGAGATCCCATCTCCCCCTTCTTTTTTACCCTTGTTATGGAGGTGCTAAGTAGGCTGATTATAAAGGCTGACCTAGAAAATTAGACTAGAGGTTGGAGGGTAGGAAGGAATCAGGTTGTGGTGACCCATTTGCAATTTGCAGATGACATAATCATATTTTGTGAGGACTGCTTGGGTTCCAGCTTAAGAAAATTGAAGGCCCTAGTTGATCATTTTCAGTCTCAAGCTTAAAAGTAAATTGGGAAAAGAGTTGTGTGGCAGGAGTAAATTTGGGAGAGGAAGAAACTAGCTTGCTTGTGGGAACATTAGGTTGTGTGGTAAAAAATTGGCCCCTAGATTATCTTGGCATGCCATTGGGGGGTAACCCGAGAGCGAAGAGTTTTTGGAAACCCATAATAGAAAGATTTATTAAGAAGTTAGCTATGTGGAAGAGAAGCTACATTTTTATGGGGGGAAGAATCACCTTGATTAGATCCACTATAGCCAACATACCCACCTACTAACTATCCACCTTTAAAATTCCGATAAAAATTGCATGGTAATTGGAAAAAATAATGAGAGATTTCTTATGGGAGCTGGGAGATGAAAAGAAAGATCATTTGGTAAAGTGGGAACATGTATGCAAAGGCAAGGACCAAGGAGGATTTGGATTAGGGAATCTGGTCAAGAGGAATGCAACTCTCCTAGGAAAATGGCTTTGGAGATTTCCCCTAGAAGGAGAAAGGTTATGACACAAGGTCATTGGGAGCACCTGTGGTGTAGTAGACAATGGCAGGAACGCAAGACTTGCTCAAATAGCATCAAAATTCCCCTTGGAAAGCAATCTTTGAGGTACTTCATTCCTTGGTGGTGAGACCCTTCTTTATTTACTAATCTCATGCTCTTTTGTGTCTTGCATTTGGGATTACTTTTCTTCACTCTTTGGCTGCAAATGGGACTCCTCCCCCCTCCTGCCACCACCACCACCACCACAAGATGTGGTAAGCTTATTCAGTTCTAATTGTATGCGGCTACAGAAAAAAAGGTCAAAATGCTTATGGAAGGTTACAAGAGCAGCTGTAGTTTGGACCATCTGGGAAGAAAGAAATCAAAGAATTTTCAATGAGAAGAGTAGATCTAAAGAGGAAGTAATTGAAACAATTAAAATCAGATCTGCACACTAGGTAAAAACTGTTGTTACATTCAAAGATATCTCAACAGATGATATAATGAAAATTGGGAGGAAGTGGTACAAATGGGCACATATAAAGAGATTACAAAGATGGATAGGAAACCCCCATAGCCAAATAAATTGAAGCTGAATTTTGATGATAGTTCCCTTGGAAACCCTAGGAGAGCAGGAATAGGGGGAGTATTTCGAAATCATCATGGAGAAGTTGTGACTGTGTACTCAGGACCAATTAGGTATGGAGACTCAATTCAGGTTGAGACAATAGCACTCCTACAGGGCCTGAAATTAGCAGAACAATTAGAATCTAGAGAGTTGGAAATGGAAGGGGACTCATTATTGATCATTTCTTGGGCTAAGCAAGAAATTCAGCTGTATGGAAATACATATTTTCTTTCAGGGAGATCACCATTCTTGCTAAGAGTTTTTAACTATATATTCGGGTGGGTAAAAGGATAGCAAATGGATTGGTAGATACCCTAGCAAAACATGGGGTTGATAGACCTACTCTTTTTTGAGCAAAAATGTAGCTGGCTGCATTACAACAGTGGGATGCTGTTCCATGTAATATGGGACTTTTGTATATTGCTATAATCTGGAGCAATGTTTTAAAACGCGGAGGTGTGACGTGAGGCGTGTACCTAGAGGCATGAGGCGTAGTTTAGAACATAAGAGGCGTAAGCATCCTTAAGAGGAGGGGGGGGGTGAGGAGGAAGAAAAATGTCATTTTTCTTTAAAATCTTTTATATTAAGAAAGATGAAGATGCATAGCACTAGTTGAACCCTAACACAAAAAAACCAAATTGGGGCTGTATTGAAAAGGGGGGTGAAGCCCCCTCAGCCAAGGGGTCCGGGGGCTTAGGCCCCAGCCCACTTTCTTTCTCCTTATCTTCCCTTTCCTTTCCTTTTCTTTTCTTTCTTTTTCTCTCTTTTTTTTCTTCTCTTTCTTTTTCTTCTCCTTCCCTTCCCTTTCTTTTCCTTTCCTTCCTTTTTTTTCTTTTCCTTTTTCTTTTTCTTTGTCTTTTTAAATGAGGTGTGCATGAGGCGTACACCTCGCATGCCTCATGAAAAAAGCGTATGAGGTGTATGCCTCAAAGGTCTCAATGCCTGTGGCATACGCCTTAGGGTGTTTTGCGGGTGCCTCGCCCTGAGGCGCGCCTCCAGGCGTATGCCTCCCATGCCTTTTAAAACACTGCTTTGGAGAGCAAAGCAGCTAAAGAATCTGTTACCTTTTTTCATTATAATAAATAAATAAATTCTTTGCTAATAAAAATACATAGGTCTAGTTGCCCTGTACTTAGTATGGGGGTTATGTGTATTAATAAAAGGAAGAGAAACCCATATTGTGAGCATCGTGAAATAACTCACTTGGGCTGATTAGGAGTTGCCACCCGTTTGTTAAGGAAATGGAGGTGATGTCACCTTCGAGAATGGCATCAAAAATCGTTTCGCATTTATAGTGACTCCAAAGCCTGAGGCACTGACTACACTAGTTCGTGTACGACTTAGATGGGAGATTGGGTTGTAGGTGTTTTAGGCTAACGAGAGGGGTCAAAATGGAATATTCACTTGATGAGAGGATAAACAAAGGAATTTTGAGTTGAGTTTTGCTGGGTAAATATTTTGGAAGGTCGCGAGTTTGATGGTGGTGTCTGATATGAGGGTTGAGGTGTAAATGGGGTTGATTAGGGCCATTGGATTGGTATCGGTAGATTTAACGGTGAACTTGAGGGCTTTTGGGCTGAAAGTTGGGTTTTTTGGGATTTGGGTGTTTCAGAGAGATTGGAAGCGTTTGATCAGGTGTTTAGGATGAATTAGGGGTTCAAGTGGCGGACCGAGCAAAAATCAGGTGCTGCCACATATAATAATAAAGTAGATAGCTAGGGAAGTACGAAGGTAGCATTGTCAAGCTGGTCACATAGATAAAGACTATAACTGTTAAGATGTGCCGAATAGGGGTAGTTTAGTCTTCTTTTTATTAAGTAACTTGCTTATGTGGCAGTGTTATTAGAGTTACTCTGCCCCACACTTAAGTAAGGTCATTTCTGTCTTTATAACTATGATTAGAACCTAATATAGATTAAGGGGGTCGACTGAAGGGATTAACCATCAGATTTTCGACAGACCCTTCTTCTTCTCTTCTTCTTCTTCTTCTCCTCTTCCTATTCGGACTACTGTAGCACCAGTCGAAACATGGTATCAGAGCAATGCTCCTGACCTAAGTCAGTTGGTAAAGCAACTCAGCACTGTTCGTGACTCTTCACCTTCGTTTCTGATCAGTCGATGGAGAGAACTAGTTCGCCCTAGGTCAGAAACAGTACAACTTGTCTCTCTGCTAGGCATAACCTTCTTCAACAAGGAAAGTGACTTCAGTAGTGAATGGTTGATTGATATTCTCAAAGGAAGGTCAGTTCTTTCTTCTTCTAGTGTTACTTATATTTCTGGATAGAAACCCTACAAGAAGCTGTTGTACTGAGTAAAACCTAGAGAACTAGGTTCATTGTTGCCCTAGGAAGGGCTGTGTGTGCAGTAGCCGAATGTGTAGGGCTGCTGTAAGTTGTTGTGTAATAGCCGAATGTGTAGGGCTGCTGTAAGTTGTTGTGTAATGCCCTCTTGATACGGTATAAGGTAGAATGCAATGACCTTGCCGAACTCCTTGTGGTTGTGTAATGCCCTCTTAAGTGTGTTAAATAAGTCTGAACTGGGTGCAGCAGATTTGGCTGTGTTGTGGTGCTTGAGTGGTTGTAAGAGGGCCTCTACTTGTGATTAGTGAATGGTAAACTGATGCTTATGTGGGACATAAGTGTGTGAAGTCAGCAGTAGTGTGAATAAGAACAAGTGTGTGAAGTCAGCAGTGGTGTTTAGAGGCTGCAATAGGGGCTGAAATATCAAACTGTGAACAACATCAATCACTTGTAGCTAAGAAGTAAAGTTAGAGACAACCGTGAAAAGGTACAATGGCAGCAATAGGAGATGGCTACAATGATCAGAAACCTAGTGTAGTAATTTCTTCCGACTACCTAGGAGTACAAATAACCTCAATTAAGCTAAATGGGGAGAACTATGTTCCATGGGCTAAATCTGTGGAAGTTTTTCTCAAGGCAAAGAAGAAAGCAAAGCATGTTAGAGATGAGAAGCCACCGGTTGACTCTCCAGGGTTTGATGATTGGGAACAAGAAGATGCTCAAATCATGACTTGGCTGTGGAATAGTATGGAACCCAAAATCAATGCCAACTTCATGTTCCTTGATACGGTTAAGGATATATGGGAGCATGCTAAGAAGCTATATTCTGGACAAGATAACACAACAAGAGTATATCAGCTGTATTAGGAGTACTTTGATTTACAACAAGGAACCAAAACACTAGAAGAGTACAATGCCTGCATGAAGAATATAAGGAATGAACTCAATGTCTATGATCCCCTTACTCCAGATATTCAAGTTCAACAACAGCAAAGGGAGCAGCTAGATGTTACAAGATTTTTAGTGGGGCTGAAGTCGGAATATGAACCAGTTAGAGCTCAAATATTGGGGGGCTCTACTCTTCCTACACTTGAGGAAGTATTCTCAAGACTTCGTAGAATCTCTCTGGGCCAGACAGAGAACCCCACACAGTATGATAGATCAGCACTTGTGACAGCTAGAGGTGGTGGACATAGTACAAGAGGGGGAGGTCATTCCAGAGGGGGCCGTGGCAATCCCATGATTGGTAGGGGTGGCCGTGACTCAGGGAGAGGCCGTGGCAGAGGAAAAAATAACTCTACAAGGAAGTGTACTCATTGTGGTAGGGATAGACACACAGTGAATTTCTGTTATGATCTACATGGCTCTCCCTCTAAATGGGCTAATCATGCTGTAGCAGGCGAGGTTGCTATTAGTGACAGTAAACTGGCAGACCTAATTCCTTCCACATCTACATCTACTTCTGGGAGGGAGATGGTGAGTGTTCCGCGTGATGAGTATGAACGGTTCCTTCAAACTACTTCACAGCATACCACTGCCACATATGCCCAATCAGGCATCGCTTGCATGTCATCTAAAACTCCTTCCTGGATTATTGACTCTGGAGCCTCAGATCATATGACTGGGACTCCAAGTGTGTTCTCTTCTCTTGCTGAAACCTCCACACCACAAACTGTTACACTTGCCAATGGGTCCTCATCTCCCATCTGTGGTGTTGGTAATGTTGACTTGGCTTCTGTCCCTTTATCATCTGTTTTATACGTACCTAAGTTTCCATTCAATCTTATGTCTGTTAGTAAAATAACCAAAGCTCTTAACTGTTCTGTTACCTTCTTTCCTTCCACTTGTGTTTTTCAGGATCTCAAGACGGGGAAGAAGATTGGTGGGGGGCATGAAGCTGGTGGATTGTATTACCTTGACGGTGGTGGATCTTCAATTGAACTTCAGACTTCCCTTACTCCTCTACAATGGCATTGCCGTCTGGGACATCCATCTCTCAAGGTCCTCAAGATGTTGGTTCCATCATTGAGTCAGTTGTCAGTTTTACAATGTGAGTCATGTCTGTTTGGTAAACACCGTTGTGTGTCCTTCAATCCAAGAGTTGAGAGTTGTATGTTGAGTCCTTTTTCTTTGGTTTACTCAGATATTTGGGGTCCGATCAAAATAGAGTCTTATAATGAGTACAAGTATTTTGTCTCTTTTATTGATGATTGTTCAAGAATGACATGGATTTACTTAATGAAAGAAAGAAGTGAATTATTTTCCATTTTTCAAAAATTCCATGCTGAAATACGCACACAATTTGGTGTTCCAATCAAAGTTTTCCGTTCAAATAATGGTCGCGAATACTTTCTTACTGCATTTCAACAGTATTTAGAACATCATGGCATTATTCATCAGACCTCGTGTGCTTTCACCCCTCAACAAAATGGGGTGGCTGAACGGAAGAATCGTCATCTTCTTGAAATTGCTCGGTCTATGCTTCACCACATGCATGTTCCTAAACGGTTTTGGAGTGATGCTGTATTCACTGCATGTTTTCTCATTAATCGGATGCCCTCTTTTATTCTTCATGGTCGGTCCCCCTTTTCCATCTTGTTTCCCACTTTATCTCCGTTTCCATTAACTCCTCATGTCTTTGGTTGTGTGTGCTTTGTTCATAATCTGAGTCCTGGAATAGACAAGATAGATGCACGCTCAATTAAATGTGTCTTCCTTGGCTACTCTTGGACTCAAAAAGGGTACAAGTGTTACAATCCTATTGCCCGAAAGTGCTATGTCTACCCTGATGTCACATTTTTTGAGTCTGTCCCCTTCTTCTTCAGTCATGAAGCACCCTTGTCCTCACCCTTACCTCCTCTTCCTCTTTCTGTCAGTGATTCAGTTCTAGAGGCTGTTGTTGGAGTAGACTCGTCTCCTCATCTAGTGCAGGTCACCATTGAACGACCACCGATCCGACAAGTGTATACACGTCGAACGACACCGGCCCCTCCTCCAGCTTCTACCTCATCTGCGGATCCTCCCATGGCTCCTATTGCTGAACCTTCAGATCTTGACCTACCCATTGCCTTACGGAAAGGTAAACGTAGTTCCACACTCCATCCCATTTCCAATTTTGTTTCATTATCTCGTCTTTCTGCATCACATCGTCAGTTTGTTTCACTTTTATCTTCTATTTCCCTACCTAACAATGTTCAAGAAACTCTTAGTTCACCTGGATGGCGGCGGGCAATGGAGGAACTTTCTACTCTTCAACATACTCAAACGTGGGAACTTACTACTCTTCCACCTGGGAAGCATGATGTGGGCTGTAAATGGGTGTATACTGTGAAATATTTGCCAGATGGTAGTGTGGAGCGTTTGAAGGCCAGACTTGTTGCTAAAGGTTACTCACAGGTGTATGGTGTGGACTATATGGAGTCATTCTCACCGGTGGCTAAAATTGGTTTCGTTCGTGTTTTAATTTCCTTGGCAGTTATGTATGATTGGCCTCTCCTTCAACTTGACATAAAGAATGCCTTCCTCCATGGTGATCTAGTGGAGGAGGTATATATGGAGCAACCACCTGTGTTTGTCGCTCAGGGGGAGGGTGGTAAGGTGTGCGGGCTGAAGAAAGCAATTTATGGGTTGAAGCAATCTCCACGTGCTTGGTTTGGGCAGTTCAGCGAAGTGGTGAAGAGTTTTGGAATGAA
Source organism: Nelumbo lutea (assembly GCF_056320005.1). Taxonomy (NCBI): domain Eukaryota; kingdom Viridiplantae; phylum Streptophyta; class Magnoliopsida; order Proteales; family Nelumbonaceae; genus Nelumbo; species Nelumbo lutea. The sequence continues at coordinate 224,030 of NC_142690.1, forward strand.
GCAATGCCAGGTTGATCACTCAGTGTTCAGCTATGACTCGGAAGCTGGGAAGATTTTATTAGTGGTCTATGTGGATGATATTGTCATCACTGGTAATGATAAATTGGGGATTGGCAAATTAAAGGTATTTCTGCAAAATCATTTTCAAACAAAGGACCTTGGAACATTAAAGTATTTCTTGGGAATAGAGGTTGCCAGGTCAAAACAAGGTGTGAATCTGTGCCAAAGGAAATATTTCCTTGATCTATTGGAAGAAACAGGACTGTTAGGTGCAAAACCGACTGAGACCCCTATGGAACCAAATGTTAAGTTGAACAGTGATACAGGAGAAGTATTTGAAGATCCTGGAAGGTATAGACAACTAGTGGGAAAGCTGAACTATCTGACTTACACGAGACCCGACATCTCCTTTGCAGTCAGTGTGGTGAGCCAATTCATGCAGAACCCTCATATACCTCACTGGGATGCAGTCCTTAGAATTGTGAGGTATCCGAAAGGAGCTCCAGGCCGTGGGCTACTGTATAAACCAGGAGGAAAACTTGAAGTAGTTGGGTATACAGATGTAGACTGGGCAGGCTCAGTGAGTGGCAGAAGATCTACTATAGGCTATTGCACATTCTGGGAGGAAATCTTGTGACATGGAAGAGTAAAAAGTAGACGGTTGTAGCCAGAAGTAGTGCTGAAGCCGAATATAGGGCCATGGCTCACATTACCTGTGAATTAGTGTGGCTGAGGAATCTCCAACTAGAAATTGGGTTTCACATGGATAAACCTATGAAATTGTACTGTGACAACCAAGCTGCACTCCATATCTCATCCAATCCTATTTTTCATGAGAGAACAAAGCACATAGAGGTTGATTGCCACTTTGTGAGAGAGAAGGTTCTTGCTGGAGAGATAAATACAGAACATGTGAGCTCCAATGACCAAGTGGGCAGATTTGTTTACAAAAGCTCTAAGCTGAGGGAAAGTGAACTATCTATGTAACAAGCTGGGATTATAGGACATATATTCTCCAGCTTGAGGGGGAGTGTTAAGATGTGCCGAATAAGGGTAGTTTAGTCTTCTTCTGTTTATTAAGTAACTTGCTTATGTGGCAGTGTTATTAGAGTTACTCTGCCCCACATTTAAGTAAGGTCATTTCTGTCTTTGTAACTATGATTAGAACCTAATATAGATTAAGGGGGCCGACTGAAGGGGTTAACCATCAGATTTTCGACAGACCCTTCTTCTTCTTCTCTTCTTCTTCTTCTTCTTCTTCTTCTTCTTCTCCTCCTCCTCCTCTTCCTGTTCGGACTACTGTAGCAACAGTCGAAACAATAACAATCAGATTACAAGTGGACTTATAACCTTGGCATTCTCCATATACATTGCTGATAGTTAGTTCATTGTTCACCCTTGCTTGAGCTAAACTATCAGCTAAGGTGATTGAGCGGTTCAGGTCTCTTCCCAAAATCTTGGTTGTTCTATCCAGGACTCTAAACTTCTAAGCTAACAAAATGAATGGTATTGGGATCTTTTGTCCTATATGTGCAAATTGCAGACATATCTTTACTCATAGTAGAGCATAAACCTAAAAGAATTGAAGAGGCTCATTTGGGAACAAGAAAATTACATCGTGATTTGGATTGAATCTCGATGAAACAATACATCAATGAGAGGTTAGTTTGATAAGTTTAGTGAATTCCTTTTATTTTTAATTTTTTAATAGGCCTGTTATGAAAATGAAAGAGGGCTGGAATTGACATATTGGTTCTCTTTTTATCGCATGTTTTTGAGTTGTATGCGTCCGAAGGTGCAATCAGAGTTTGTGATTTAAAAGGCATGTCTAGGTGCATAGGCGGGGTGCATTTTAAGGTATGTGCGTCGCCTAGGCCCTAGGCACATCATTTTCAAAAGGTGTGCCTTCTGCTTCAATGTGGCGTGTGCCTTTTTAAAATTTGTGCCTTAGTTCAGGTTTGCTCGCTAGCTGAAGCTCCGAAAGCCCCATATTTGTTAATGTTGTTCATTCATTCATCCTAATAAAATACATTTTTAAAATCCAATTAAAAATATAGAATCAATTTTTGTAGGGATTAAGAATTTAAGACCTTAATATGGATTTGTTTGGCCTTGCCTTAAGGAGCTTGGTACAAAGGCGACTTGGAAATCAGTAATGAAACATGCTTAACCAATATTCAGAGAACTGGACCGGGCATAGAACCAAAGAAGCGAGAGTTCAACCGGGGTGGTGTATATGTATATCTATATATATATATACTACGGGTTATATAAATACTATATATAATATATTTTATCTTTTAATACATTTAAATATGGTAGGTAGATGGCAAGTTCCTTAAGTTTTAAAGCAAATGACTAGGTTCAAGTTTCTTAATTTACATTTTCTTTAAAATATGTGAGTAATAAAGTAATATGTACAATAGAGTTATTAATTAACACATGTAAAGAGGTGGACTAGTGGTTATTAAGTAATATATGGACATATGAGTCATGGGTTCAAGTCTTACTAAACACATTTTAAAATTTCAATTGTTTAAAGGACTCAGGTGGTTTCACAAAACCGGGACCTGTTCACTAGTATTTGGTTAAATTGGACGGTCAGCTGACTTTCATTGATTTTTGATTAGTTGCTGTTATTGGGGCATGACCGAACCGGACAAGGTGCCAGGTCACGGTTCAACCGGTTTGATCGGTCGGTTCGGTCTGGTTTTCTAAACACTATGTTTAACATCATATTATCTATTTGAAATAGTGCAATTAGGAAAGAAACAAAGAAATTGAAAAATTGACATACTTAACTATGTTTGATTTTATTGTTTGCATTTTCACTCTGAATATGTTTTATATGTAATGGTTATGTATTTTAATTTGAGCTAATAAGCTTTGTAATTTTTTTAGTTTAAAATTAGAGTTTGCATTTTTAATTCATAATTTTATTTTTTAATATTTTCATAATTTACTTTGAAATTTTTACACTTCTTTCACAACTGTTCGCACAATTTTTGATTTTTTTTTTAATCTTTGTACCTTGCTTCAAAAAGGCATGTGCCTCACCTTGTGCCTCACGCCAAGGGTCTCAAGCGCAAAATGCCCTATGCGCTTTTTGTCCGCCTTCTGCTTTTAAAACACCGGTGAAAGTTGAGCCATGAAATGACAACTTTATAATCACTTCTAATTATGACTCTATCTTAGGTGCGTCTCTTACATTGATTAAGTTGGTCAAACACTCCTCAACTTATTATCAATTATCAAACTCCCTTGCATTCCATCCCCCCACAAAGTTGCAGCTCTTGAGAAGACAGCTCATTTTGAGAAGACAGCTTCATTTTTTTTGTTGATATAAGTAGATCTTGAGAAGACAGCTCCATGGCATTTTGAGGGGCATTCCAAGATTTTTTTTGATAAATGAGAGTAGTTTTATTAATTCAAATAAAGAAAATACAATCAACCTAGGAAGAGGCATGAGATGTTACCTCCCCCGAGGACTGAATCATCTACACTAAACATGCCCAAACCTGAAACACGAATTACAAATTAGCCCAAAACAGATCTCCCCTTGACCCCCCTTGCTTGGCCAGAGAATCAGCCATTGCATTTGCTGATCTGTTGACCCACTAAAACCTAACAGTCATATTTATTGTCATCCATTTAACTTCCTTTAACAGGTCCCTGTAGCCTCAACAAGCTGTATTTGGGCTCTTCAGCCAGCCCACCACTACCTTGGAATCCCCTTCTACTAACAAATTGTTCACTCCAATTTGACCAGCCATCTGTATACCTTGTATCGCTGCTAGTAACTCTGCCCTTACAGAATCACCTTCACCCACTGGTCCTGAAAAAAGAGACAACATATTGTTGTCTTTGTCTCTCAAAATCCCACCAATTCCGGATGGCCTTGGGTTACCTTGGCCGCTGCCATCAAAATTCAAATTTACCATTCCATCCAGTGGGAGCTTCCATTCAACTTGTGATTTGTTCTTGGTGGAGACTGTAGAAGCCACTGCTTCCCAGTTTCTCCTTAAGTCATCAAAGGAGAAATCTGCCAACAATTGTGAAGATTTCAACCATGAGATTGTCCTTGTCAATATGCATTCCTTGATTTCAGCAAGACTTCTTTCCTTTTCTTGAAATATTCTAGCATTTCTCTCCTCCCACAAAATCCACAAGGTAGCGGCTCTGATACATTTCCACATTAGCTACCTTCTTTTTGTCAATCTCCTAAGAGCAGCTGGAGTGAACAACATCTTTACTTCAGATGGCAAGTTCCACCTGTACCCAAATAAGGAAACAACCCTGTTCCAAATATTGGCAGCAAAGGAGCATGATATCAGCAAATGGTTATAGTCCTCCTTCACTTTACACATAAAGCACCAATTTGGGGACAAACACATAAAAGGTTTATTCTTTTGCAAATTTTCCACAGTATTGATCTTACCATAATAGGTTCCCAACAAAACACTGCTATTTTGGGGGGAATTGGCCTTGACCAAACCTCTTTAACAGGGAAGACCTAAAAGGAAGGATTAGAGCAAAAGGCTTGGGCTTTAAGGAAATATGTACAAGTGGAGAAGCTAACCGGGGTTAGGGCCCAGACTCGTTTATCTAGGTTAGTGGGGTCCAAACACATCGAATCTAGAAGCAACAATAGCTTTGAAACACAATGAAATTCTTCATCCCCCAACCCTCTTTGAAACCTGAAATCCCAGTTTAAAGCCAAAGGGAAAACTGGGGGGGGGGGAAGGAACCATGAAATGGGTTTCTTTTTAAAAAGGGAGATGGAATAGAGAGAAGGGATACGATCTTTTAGGGATTGAGTGCTCACCCAAGTATCTTCCCAAAAAGAATGGAGTTTCTAGAACAAGCATCATACCTTACAAAACTGATGAATTTAGGGAGAATGCCAGAGATAGCCTTCCAAGGTTCTTGTTGTTAGTTTCCTCTCTGGATACTATTTCCATTCTAGAGTGAGATTGGTGAGGAGAACAGAATCGTGATTGTAAGGTCTAGAAGATGGGAGAGTTTGTGGAGGTAGGCCATTGGAAAAAAGCTTTGAAGATTGAAACTAAGGAGCTTCTATTTGAGGAACTGAGACTAAATGGTCAGCTGAGCTTGAAAATCAGGGAAGCAAAGAGAGGGATGGTGCTATTAGAAGGTTTGGGGGTAATTGAAGGGTTCAAGGAGGTTGTTGAAGGTGCAAGTAACGAAGGCAAACAAAATAGTTGGAAAGAGTTTCTCTCAGGAACTGGAAGAAGGTTTGTTGTAGAGTGTAAGGGAAACTTTAAAGGTTCTTTTATTTCTTTGACAGATTTTTTTGGCAAGGGTAGGAAGCAGATGGTCTGTTTCCCAGAGGGAAGGAAGAGTCAGGGCTGGAAGGCAGTTCATGGGGTCTTATGTGAACTGCTGCAACACTTGGGTGCTAGAAGAGAAGTAATAGTAAAAAGGAAGATAAGCAGTTCTACTAGTTTGGTGAGCAATAATAAGCAAGAGACTCTTATAGTGACAGCTGAGGCAGGTAAATACAGAATGGGAGTAAACATACAGAGAGGAGATTGGGAAAGTTAACTGATAGTTAAAGCTTCAACTCACATTCTAGACTGGAGGAAAGTTGTAGATCTGTTAACAACAAGCTTGAAGTTGAAGAGTACGTTTATTTTAACACCTTTTGAGAAGGACAAGGCTTTGCTGGACTTGCTTGAGAATAGAGTAGAAGTTGAGGCATTAAATATCCAAGCTGAACTTGGAAATTTCACATTATCAAGATGGTGTCCGGGATCAAACTCCAAAGGTTTCTTTGTTGAAGATGGAGTGCTGGTGCGTCTCTTAGGCCTTCCCTTTCACTTGTGGAAGCAAGAAACTGCTGAAGCCATTGCTTTGATGTGTGGAGGATCACTAGGAGGTGCCTTTTTGGGAGATCTTTTTTCAGCTTACATTTTATTGAATGGAGTAAAACCTGAGGAGATTCCTCGGAAGATAGAGGTGCTAGTTGAAGGACAATGTTACTCAGTGTGGCTGGCTTCATCCATTGAATCTGTGCTTTGGAAAGAGGCTCGTAGGGAGGGAGATGAGAAGGTTGAAGAAGAATTGCATGGCAAGAAAGGATTGGATGATTCAAACAAGAAAAGCACTTTCACTAAAATGGAAAAACAAATGCTGGAGAAACAAAAAGGTAGCATTCAGGGGGTGGGTTTTATGTGTGTGGAAGCAGTGAACAGTCTGGAGGGTGGCATGTCTTTTGCACAGGTTGTAACTAGCGCCAATCTGGCTTTCTTAAACAAGGGAAAGGGGTTGGTCCAGGGAAGAACTGAACCTAGACCTGATAAAACCAAACCGAGCCTAGGGTTGGACGTGCATGGCCCTTTTAAAAGTCATGTGAAGTCGCGGTTTATTAAGAATGGGCCAAAGCCAAAGCCCATGTGGAATGATATAGTTGTTAATAAAGGCCCAAATGGGTCAGCGGGCCTGACCCAGTCATTTAAAAAGGCACGTGAGCCTTTAAAGAGTCACGTGACTAGGGTTATTACCAAGGTAGACGATGTTAATGGTCTATCATCGTCCCAAGTCGCGAGAAAGGGGGGGGGGGGAGAATGCGCGCAACGACGGAAAATGGAGAAGAAGTTGGATTTGCAGTGGGTTTCCCGACGAAGTCTAGAGGAGCTTAGCCCCCTACGACGCTCCTCAGAGAGGCTGAATCCAAGGTATGCTAGGGAAACCCACAATGGCTTTTTATCAGGACTGTTGGGATATCTTGAAAGATGTTCTTTTGCGGGTGTTTGAGGAGTTTTTCAGGAGAGGAATTGTCAATCCGGGTGTGAACTCTACATTTATAGCCTTAATTCCAAAAAAGAAAGATGCATCCCACCCGAAGGATTTTAGGCTTATTAGCTTGGTTAATGGCTTGTATAAGATCATTGCAAAAGTGTTGTCTATGAGGCTGAAGAAGGTATTGCCAGATATCATTGCACACTATCAAGGAGCTTTTGTGAGTGGAAGACAAATTACTGATAAGAATTTAATTGCTAATGAGAGTGTGGAGAACTTTAAGAGGGATAAGAAGAAGGGAGTGGTCTATAAGTTGGACTTGGAAAAGGCTTATGACTTGGTGGACTGGGATTTCTTGAGGAAAGTTTTGACTAAATTTGGGTTTGGGGCTAGATGGTGTAAGTGGATCATGGGTTGTGTCCGGAATTGTCATTATTTAGTGCTAGTGAATGGGACAGTGGTAGATTTCTTTCCAACCAGTAGGGGTATAAGACAAGGAGACCCCCTTTCTCCTTTCTTATTCATTCTAATTGCGGAGGTTTTGGGGAAACTGGTTCACAGAGTAGATTCTAGGGGGCTCATTAGAGGCTGGAGAGTTGGGAGGGTGGAAACCCCCCTCACTCACTTACAGTCTGCTGATGACACGATTATGTTTTGTGAAGGCGGTAATGTGAGCTTTATCAGGAACTTGAAGTCGGTGATACAACTGTTTAAGCAAATGTCCAACTTGAAGGTTAACCTTGGGAAAAGCTGTGTAGTGGGGGTGAATTTGGAGGAGGGAGAGATCAGGGATCATGGAGAGTGCTGAAGTGCTGGGGTGTGAAGTCTCAGGGTGGCATTTGAACTACTTAGGGTTGCCATTAGGTGATAATCCCATGAGAGAGTTTTTGGAACCCAGTGGTGGAAAGGTTTGAAAAAAGACTGGTATCCTGGAAAAAGAACTACCTCTCTCTTGGTGGGAGAATTACACTAATTAAGGCCACACTTGCTAACTTACCCATCTTTTTCTTGTCTGTGTTTAAAATCCCAGTGAAGGTTGCTAACAGATTGGAGAAGCTAATGAGAGATTTCCTGTGGGAGTCGGGAGAGGAGAAGAGGGATCATAGAGTTAGCTGGGAGATAGTGTGTAGGAGTAAGACTTGTGGTGGTTTGGGGCTTGGGAGTATTAGGAGAAGGAATATGATTCTGTGTGGAAAGTGGTTGTGGAGGTTCCCTATTGAGAAGGAGAAGCTATGGGCTAGAATAGTGGCAAGTATACATGGGCTGGAGCACAATGGATGGGACGCTAGAATCAGAGCTAGGACCATAAGCAATTCTCCTTGGAAAGCCATTCATGACCTGCTACCAGTTTTCTCCCCTAATATCAAGTATGACTTGAATTCCAGTAACTCCATAAAATTTTGGGAACAAACCTGGGTGGGGAGTGCCCCCCTAAAGGATCGGTTTCCTTCTTTGTATGCTCTTTCTGATTTTTAAAATGAGCCAATCTCGTCTTTCACCACCCCGTCCTCTTCCACTTCTGGGATTGGGTGGAACTTGGGTCTAAGAAGGGATTTGAGGGACTCAGACTTCGACAGTATTTCGAGCCTTTTTGCACTTCTTGATAGTGTTGTCTTAGACCCCACTAGGGCGGATTCTAGAATTTGGACACCTATCCCCAATGGCATCTTTTCTTGTGCTTCGTTCTTCAAAGTCTTAAGTCAGTCCACTAGTCCTACCTTCTCCCCTTTCCCTGTTGGTGAGGTTTGGTACAGAGCAAACCTACCCCTAATGGCATATTTTGTTGGGAAGCCTATCTGGAAAGAATCAACACTGGCGATCTACTCCAAAAGAAGAGACCCAATACTTGCTTGTCACCTCAGTGGTGTGTTCTTTGTAAAGCGGATGGGGAGACTGGTTTTCACCTACTGGTGTCTTGCCATTTTGCGAGGTCAATTTGGGATTGGGCTTTCTCCCTATTGGGATGTAGTTGGAATCCCCCATCAGACTTGCAGGGCCATTTTTCCCCTTCTTTTTTCAGGTGGCGGATAAAAAGGGGAAGGACAATGTGGAGAGGACTAAGGGCTGCAGTATGTTGGACACTTTGGGAAGAATGAAACTCCAGAATATTCTCAGAAGCTCAGAGAGGAGCAACAGATCTGAGGGCTATCATACATATTAGGGCGGTACAGTGGCTGAAATCTTTGGAACTATTCACAGATTACACTGTGGATGACATATTGAGGAAGTGGGGTGAAATTGCAAATTGCACACAGACCAAGTTAGTAATGAGTGTGGCTTGGACCCCTCCACTTGGGGGATTCTTGAAATTAAACTTTGATGGGTGTAGTAGGGGAAATCCAGGACAATCGGGGATTGGGGGTGTTTTTAGGGATGAAAATGGGGTCATTTCTGCCATGTTCTCAGGCTCAATTGGAGTGGGTGACTCCCTTAGAGCTGAGATCTTTGCAGTTATGGGAGGAGTCCGGAATGCTAAGGAGTTGAACATCAGGAAACTCATAATTGAAGGAGATTCAGAGGTGGTGATAGGGTGGCTGATTAAAGATCACAATGGTTTATGGAAGTACAATAATGAGAGAAGGAAATTCAAGTGGCTGGTGCGGGAGATGGAAGTTAAGACATGTTGGGTTAAAAGATTGGCTAATTCCCTAGCTGGCAGTTTAGCTAAACAAGGGGTAGAAAGGGATTCACTGTTTTGGGCTAAGCTGTAACTTTAGTGTTTTTATTTTTCCTTTTCTTGAGGTTCTTTGTTGCTCTTGGAAGATAAGTGTGTTTGTCTTCCTCTTGTAAGTCTTCTATTGATGATTTAATGAAAGTGTTATTGATAAAAAAAAAGGTGTTGTGAGCAAAGCCCTTCGGGATACCCCTGCATTCAAACCTGATTCAGAACATGGATACTTTTCACTACTTCATGCCACAACCTCTCCCTCTCCAGGGTCCACCTCCAAAGCCACTTACCTAAAAGAGCCTCATTCTTACTCACGACATTCCCTAAGCCTAGGCCTCCTTTTTTGCTTCGACTCACCACCTTCTACCTAATCAAGTGATCTTTTCTCTCTTCTCTAGGTTCCCATAAGAAGTCCCTCATTAGTTTTTCCAACCTCTTTGCCTCCCTTTTAGGAATTCTAAAGACTGACAAGAAATATTATGGCAAGTTGGCTGAAGTTGCTTTAATCAAAGTAACTCTACCACCCGCGGAAATATAGTTTCTCTTCCAAGCTGTCAATCTTTTTTCGAATTTTTCCACCATTGGGTTTCAAAACCTACTTTCCATTGGATTTGCACCTAATGGAAGTCTTAGGTAGGATAGAAGCCACTGAGAGCAAGTGCATTCTAACAAGGCTGCTATAGACTCCAACTCCTCTTTGTTCAAATGAACTCCCACAACACAACTCTTCTCAAAATTTACCTTCAAATTTAAGGCCCTCTCAAAGTGAATTATTAAATCCTTCAGATTCCTTACCTCCATCAAATCACAACCTTCACAAGAGATTATTATGTCATCTGCAAATTGGGGATGGGTTACTGAAACTCTATCTCAACCTATTCTCCACTCTCTTAGAGATCCGGTTCTATCCGCTTCTGAGAGGAGTCTACTAAAAGCATTGACGGCTAAAGTGAAAAGGAAAGGTAACATGGGATCACCTTGTCTCAAACCCCTACTAGCTAGGATAAAATCAGTAACTACCGCAATGACTAGGATGGAATAATGTCAATTTGAAAGGCAACGATTTATCCATTTGCACCATTTATCCCCAAACCCACACTTCCTTAGCACGAGTGGTAAGAATCCCCAATCCACTAAGCCATAGGCCTTTTTAAGATCTAGTTTACAAACAAAACCTTGACACCCCGATCTCCTCATCTCCTCCACACATTCATTTGCTATTAGAATCTGATCTACAATTTGTCTCCCCTAAACAAAAGCTCCTTGCGCTTGGTTAATAAGACAAGGAAGCACCTTTTTTATTCTCAAAGATAAGACCTTTGCCACAATCTTGTAAACACTAGTCACCAAACTGATAGGTCTAAAGTCCTTTGGATGCTTGGCCTCTTTCTTCTTGGGAATTAAGGCTAAAAAAGTAGCATTAATTCCCCAACTCATCACTGGATTATTCTCAAATTCCTTGGAGACCTCAATTAAATCTTCTTTTACCACGTCCCAACAATCATGAAAGAAAGCCATTGTAAACCTGTATGGCCTTGGTGCTTTAGATCTGTCCATGGAAAACACGACTTTTCTAATTTCTTTCTCCTCAAAATTCCTTTTCAGCCAACTTCTACTCTCTTTTGGAAGCCTTTGCTAGGTCAGACCTTCCAACTCCACATTAGGGCTTAGGGGTCTCCTCAAAATGGATTTGACATAGTCAACAAAACAATTAGCTATCCTCTCTTGGGTATCATAGACTATTCCATCCACTTCTAGTTTGGACACTAGGTGATGAAAAAATTTAGTGTTCCCATCTCCTTCCTTAATCCACTTACATATAGACTTTTGCCTCCAAGAAATTTCTTCTCTCAAAATGACTTCATCTAATTCTCTTTTCAGATTCCATCTTTGATCTCTATCCTGAGGGCTTATGGCTCTTTGGGATTCCTTCGCATCCAGTTCCTCTATGTGGGTCAACAGAGAGGATTTCTCAACCTTAGGTCCCTTTCCACTTCACCCCCCTTAGGTCTTCCCTCCACCATTCCTCAACCTTCTTCACGAAGTCTAAGCGAGTCAACCACATGTTCTCAAACCTAATGGATCGAGGTCCTTGCCTAAAAGGCTCCTAGGCCGATGGGGCAATGGTCAAATGTGACTCTAGGTAGAGCCCTTGTTATCAAGTCCGCCCACTTATTTTCCCAGCTTTCATTGAAAAGGAACCTATCTAATTTGGAGTAGATTGGTGTCTCCTGAAAGTTGGACCAAGTATAGAGAGCTTGCAGCAATGAGAGTTCCTTTAACTCAGTTATTAATAAAATCGTTGAATCTCCATATGCTGGTTGTAATGATCTGTTGGGGGTTATTTGATTCATTCGTAAATCGAATTGCACTGAAATCTCCCCCCAAGCACCACAGACCATCCCAAAGCCCTTGAATCTCATAAAGTTCTTCCCAAAATTCATTCCTTTCTCTGTAATTGCTTGGTCCATACACAATAGTTAGAGCCCAAGTAAATCCATCCTCTGCCATCTTGAATTTTAACGACACTGAAAAAAATACCTACTAGCTCCTCCAAAACCTCCACCGTATCCTCTCTCAAAAAGTAACAATCCCCCCCGAAGCCCCCCAAGAAGGTGCTGAAATCCAACTTATTCCTCTAGATTTCCAGATGCTTCTTGCCCATCTTCTATCAATATCAGCTAATTTGGTCTCCTGTAGCATCACTATATCCGGCCTTTCCCTTCTAAGGAGGTCCTTAATCAACCTTCTTTTCCTAGCACTCCCCAACCCTCTCACATTCCAACTGATGATTTTCATGGAGATAAGAGATTTTGCATCCCCTTTTGAGATCAGGCCTCTACTTAGAGGCTTTCCTTCTCTCCCCCCTTCTGCTGAATTCCAAATTTTCTTCTAATCTGATATCAACCTTTCCACCTCTAATCTTTTCTTCTTCCTTCGGTTATTAATTGTTCTAGATCTGCTTAAGGCTGCTTTTGTTTTATTTTTCCTTTCCGAAATTCCTTGGTTTTCCTCCAAAGATTCCTCTGTTTGCCTATACTCCTCAAGGAGAGCACAAATCTGTCCCCAAATCCTCTCTAATTCCTCCTGCATCTTTCCCATAATTGATTCATCCCCTGCTTTTTTCCTTCTTTGAACCCCTGTTTTTACTGAACCTTCTTGAACCTCATACTTCCCTGCCTCTTCCTCTTTCCTCTTAAACTCCTCCAAATACATACAGATCTGATCCCAGATTTTCTCTAACTCTTCCTGTGGTTCTCTTCCCCTTGTCATTTCCTCTTTTTCTTTGCCCTCTTTGTCCCCAACTAAATACTTTCCATCCATGGCTGTTGCATCAAGTTGAGCTGCAAAAGCATCTGTTCCAGGCAGGAAACCCACATCAGTACCAAAAAACGAATTGACAATATTACCTGAATGGTTGTGGGAAGAGAACAATGACTTGAGGAGCCACACGAAGGGGGAAGGTCGCGGCTAATCCTTCCAAAATAGATGACTGTGGGTTCTCATTGTGCTCAACCAATGTTGTTTTAGTCCTTGCATCAGAGTTTGCCTTTAGATGTTGTCCCCTGGTTGATGACTCTGTGATCAGTGACAAGGTAAGTCCTGTTCCTTTATTCCTCTATCAATGCCGTGCCGCTCTAGCGAACTGGGAGCAAATTTAAGAACCGGTGTCCCCTGCCTCTCCTCTATAATAGCTATAGTAAACCCCAATTCATTCCTTAAGGTAATGGGAGAAATTGAGAGTGCTTCTTCTGGGCTGAGTTTGTTAAATCCAAATCATTGTTTTCCAAAAAATGAAGCTTGGTGTGAAGGCCCTCATCAGCATTGAGAGATTTGGCTTTTTTCAGTTCCACGCTTCCAATACTTGAAGAGCATTCAGGATTTGATTCTGAGCTACCTTCTTCCTCCGTCACACAGACCTCAAACGTGTCCGTAATATTCTAATTTACTATCGTCGGAATGAGGGAACACCTTGTCTCCACTGGCAACGGGTGCTTCTTGAACCTCGGATTGCGCCGTTCCGGGGAGTAGACTTTCTTCTTCTTGCTCGGAACCCATGCCCAGTTCAGATTTGCTGCTCCACTGTGGCTAACTTTCTCTCCTGCAGGCGGTAGATGAGATTTGCTCGAGGGGACGATGATAGACCATCTTTTTGGTCCATCATCTCCCCATTTCCTTTGGTCACGTGCCTACTTAAATTGGTGTGTGGCTCTTTAGATCCTGGGTCCACACTATTTAAAACAGCCGGCCCATTCACAAGAATAGACCCATTAATTTTTAATGGGCCTGGGCCCAGCCCCCCAACCTCTTTACCAGTCACATGTTTTATAAACATGTGACTGGCCTCTGTTCAATGGACCAGAATGAACTGGCTCACAAGACCGGCTTGACACCTGAACCCTTGCCAACCTTTGTTCAATTTCTTTTGAAATTTGAACTCCTGGCGCAAGTCTGCCTCCAATTAATCCTCCTGTCACCGACTGAACATAGGACCTGTCATCCCTCAGCCTACCCTGCCATGTAGACTTTCCTCAAGTGGTTAAATTATTCTCTTTTTTCTCTTTTTTCCTGGTTACCTCAGATGACTTGGCCTCTTCTGTAGTGACTACTCTGCCTTGCAAACCAAGCAACCAAGCATGTTCTGCCCCTTCATCTTCCTCCCTTCTTCCCTCCTTCCATAGCTGGGCTTCAATGGAGGTAGCAAGCCAAACGGGGTATACTAAACCCTCTGAAACAACCTCTATCTACCTTGGAATGTCACTGGGTTTAACACTACCTAACATCACTGCAACTGAATGGAGATCACAATCAAAAACACCTTCTAATTTTGCATCACAGATTACAGCTATTGACTGTAATACTTCCTCCTTCCAGAGATTGAAAGGTAACCCAAGCAATCTGACTATTACATTGTCTTCAATCTCAAAACATTTGGTATTAGAAAGAGGACACCATTTCGTCACTGTGGCAACACCAGCCTCTGAGTGAATGCTTAAAGCTGAAATCTCTACTTCGTCTTCACCCAAATCTATCAAAGCTGTACATGATTCATAAGGAGTAATCACCATCGGCTTTTGCAGGTTTAATTCTCTGAGTATCGCCTGAGCAATACCTCTCCAGTCCTTTGGTGGACTTGAAGTTTCCACCACAAATTTCTTCCCCCAATCCTCTTTTTCTACTGTTGCTACCAGTTTACAACTTCTTTTTCCTTTTTCTGCAGTCATCCATTTCCTATCAATTGGTTCTTCCTCTCTTTTGTTTACCCCCCTTTCTTTTCCTTTGCTACAGCCTCTACTTGTTTTGTTTTCAGCTGCTGAGTAAAGTCACTCAGTACCTCTGCCACTACCTTCCATCCATTACCCCTTCTACTTTCTAGGAAGCAAACCAACTGCTTCTTTCTTCCTCCAAAGAATTCCTGCAGAATTATGCAGCATCTTTTTGCATTCTAACTCATAACTCTTCCTTCCATCAAGGTTGAACTTCGTAAAGTTCATTTGTTTACCTTTAGAACTTGCTTCTGAAACAAACATCTGCATCCATTCGATCACTTAAAGACCTTCCAACAGTATCGTAGCTTTCTTTGCCTTCCTAATCTTCAAACTCTGCTGGCCTCTGTTCTTGATCTCTTCAAATATGAGATCTTTTGCTTCAATCTTCATCACTTTCCTCCATCTTGCAACTTCTACGAACCTATTCTCCATCTTCTCCCTCAACTTCTCTCAACTTCTACTAAAGTGCTGTTCAGAAGTTATTTCACCACCACCTTCGGCCAAAGATCATTCAAAGAGACTCCTGTAAACTTGGAAGAGTTCATCCTTTGAGGAACATTTCCAGGTCATTCCAAGATTTACCAAACAGGGTTAACAAGTAGTACCAAATTTGGCAGATACAGTGACAAGACAAGAAAATGTGACTTGAGCCTTTACCACTTTTAAGACAGAACGCATGCATGTGGGATAGGAGGCACTTTTATCATCTATTTTATTTTTTTCCTTAATTTTCTTTTAATTTAATATCTATGAGCAAATTGACTAAATCGTATGACTAGTATTGTTTTTTATTCTTCTCACTGGGTGTTTCAGGACTTGAGACAAAGAAACAAATTGGACTTCAGTCTGGTGGATTAGGAAGCACATCCTTGCAGTCATCCTCTACCATGTCGCCTCTCCAGTTGCACTGTTATTTGGGTCATCCCTCCTTGTTGAGTCTACAGGGCTTATTTTCTTCATTAAAGTCCATGTCCTTTGAAGTGTGAAGCTTACCAGCTGAGTAAACACCACAGGTCATCGTTCTCGTCATGCATCATTAGTCGTGTGTTTGGTCACTTTCAATTAGTTCGTTTTGATGTTTGGGGTTCCTGTTTTGCTGTGTCTTATGTAGGATTTAAGTACTTTGTAACATTTGTTACCATTCACAGATGACTTGGTTATATTTAATGAAAGATCTGTGTTATTTCTTATTTTTAAATCCTTCAATTTGGACTAGTATTTTTGTGTTCCAATTTGACAATGCCAGGGACTATTTGCCTGCCTGTATCTTTTTCTGCATTTTTTTTTTATGTTCATGGTATTAAACATCAAACCTTTTGTGTGCGTACTCTTCAATAGAATGGTGTAGTAGAATGTAAAAATCATCACTTTCTAGATGTTGCTAGAGCTCTCCTTCAGATGGTTGTACCCAAGTCTTATTGGAGCGATGCTGTTCTTATTGCCTGTTACCTAATTAATCATCCATTCTCTTCAGTTTTGGATGGTAAGACTCCTCATTCCTTGTGTACTTTTTATTGTTACATGGGTAGCTTTACACATGCTTTTGATTGTCACATGGATAGGCTTAACCCAAGTTCTGTGAAATGTGTTTTTCTAGTATACTCAAAAACCTAGGAAGATCATAAATGTTATAGTCCTCACTTTTTTTTGCCTTTCTTTATGCTGACGTCACATTTCATTAGAACACTCATTTTTTTACATAAATTCCTTCTCATAATATTCTTCTTCTTCCTACACCTGTGTACGAGTGATCTTCTATATCCATAGCATAGGATCTTCCACTGAGGTATATTCTATATGTTCACCAGCTCAGGCTCATTCCTTTGCTTTGCCGTTTGATAGTCCAGCTCCATAGGTAGACCTTGCTTCCAACGTTAATCTTGCTATTGCACTCTGAAATGGTAAGTGATCTTGTACATCTTGTACAATGTCCTTACTTCATTAAGGGGATGGGTAAGGGATCAGGTGTATACTTGAAACCATAGAAAATGACCATGAAAATAAAATGTTACTATGTATATTTTGAATATTTACAACAATTTCTTTCTGTTCTTCATGGAATTGCTTGTCATTCCCACCACTCCAATCCTGTAGATTCTTTTAGGTGGGTTGGGTGGGTGTGGGGGAGGTGATTTGGAAAAGAAAAACAAACAAAAGAATCTCATGTAAATCATCATGGAGAGAGCCTCATCTCATACTTCTACTGGTTCTTGTGTTCTCTTCTGTACATAGATAATAATAGAATTTTCAGAACAGTTCAGAAAAGAAATTGATTGTCCTGGTAGGGTTTCAATTGAGGAGAACAAAGGCCTAAGTAGTAGTAGTCTTGGATTGCTACATCTAGAGTAGGAGTTGCTCCAAGTACTGCAAAAGAATTCTGTAAATCATCAAGATTCAGGTCTGAAAACCAGACACTATCTTCTTTTACGCACTCCCCCACCTGAAAACTTCCTTTGGTATCAGTTCTTGCCACTTGATCAATGTGTAGTGCTTGGGATGGACTAACCTCAGTTACACCCATATCATTAATTTCAGTAAAAGGATCGTTATCAACATCATACTCTGGGGTTCTGAAGCTTTCAGATCCTGTTTCAACTGCCTCAAAGGAGTCCATAGTTTCCTCGTGGGAGTCTTCTTCCTTTTGCTGTTGAGAATTCACCCAGTTGTTCTTCTTGTTGTAAATTCGACAGAGAACCCAATCATCCAACTACAAGAGCGAGAGTTTGATGTGAGCTTCGACAAAATAATAATAGTATATAATTGTAGTAGTACCACTTGTGATGTTAATGTTACATACCCTTAGGCTGCCAAATTTGTTGGACCGCAGATTTGATTCTGTGAGCCGATACTCGTGCATTATCCAATTAGTCTTGATTCCTTTTGGTGCTTTTCCACAATAAAAGACTAGTGCTTTCTTTATACCGACATGTCTTGCACTTCCTGTTGGTCTAATGGGTTTGTCAGCCCCGGTTGCTTTCCAGTATCCACGTCCAGCGGCCCTGTTGGGCCTTGATCCGTTTGGATATTTCCTATCCCTAGGAGTGAAGAAGTACCATTCTTTGGTTCCAAACAAAGCTTTCTCTGCTCCATTCAACAGAGAATGAGAAAAAAAGAAACATACTGTCTGAATTACATTAAATCGAATTTTTTAGATCAAGTTAGATACCTGGAAGTTGCCATGGATCATATTTGTAGAGATCGACCTCAGCGATTATTGGAACAGGCAGACACTGGTAGCTGGCCTTACGACAAAGGTAATGAACAACGAGCTCCTCATCAGTTGGGTGGAACCGGAACCCAGGTGGTAGGTTTAACTCAGCTTCTGCGTCTCTTGCTCTCCCCATGCTGCTTCGCTGATTTTCTTCTCGTCAGCTTTGTTCCGTTTGTGTTCTGAGCAATAAAAAAACTGTGAAGTTTGCCTATGACCATAACCATACATGCAGTCTTTGGGTATATATAGTCAGGTGCCGGAGGGCGTCAGGGGTGGGTCCCATAGCCATAGGGGCTGTGGAATAAAAGGACGCACGTGGGGAATAAGACGCCACCCATGGACTGAATTGTGAGGAACGGTGGCGCTAATGGGATCCTCTTGTCGACCCATTTTGTCGTGTCGCGGGAGGCGGGGCGGAACTGAGTCAAAGCTTGGAGATGAGACCGCCGACGCCTCCCGAAGGGTCAGCAAACGACGCCCGCAGACTTTTGGCGTTTCTGCGGGGCAGGAGACAAATTATAATTTCTTGTTTACTCTATAATTTAGAGTAGCCTATTCTTATTTTACTTGGGCTCAGTTTGGAAAGAGTATAAATACAAATATGTTAAGTGAAAAATATTGTATTTTATATTATTTTATATGTATTTATATTGTATATATTTGTATTTATACTCCTTCCAAACTGAGCCTTGTTTCCTATTGGGTAGCAAACTTTCAGTTTAATAGGGATCACTCGGATAAATGGTTTTTTTTTCATCATCAGGTTGGTTTCGGATGGGGCGTAATGCCAATGGGAGGTGGTGGGGTTTGGTATTTAAATATCTTAACCGGTATCAGGAAGTGGACTCTCTTGCAAGGACATCAGATCAAAATGATCAACATTTTTTTTTATTAATTTTCCGGCAATCTTGACTGTGTTGTACTGTGTTAATGCTGCAAACGAAAGAGACCAAAAAATGGATTCTGAATTGTGAATTGTCGACATTGGCAGATCCAGATATGATTTTTCTGAAGTTAAATCCCTCTGGTTAGTCATCAAAGAAAGTTGAACCGGTTGTTTAGTTTACGCACATCAATCTCCCTGCCACGTTGAAATACAATACAAGCTTCTCTAGTGGCCTTGTTTAAGCCCCAATTAGCAAGCCACATGGCTTAGTGTCTTTTTTTTTTGTGTCACGGGGCTAAGGGTGTCAATGGACCGGTTTTGGATTGGGCCCCGTCCAGTGCAAAATCAATCTGGATGGATTGGACACACCAACAAGACATTGGATTGGACCAATCTGGTCCAAAATATTTATTAGATTGAGTTGGACCTGATCCGTTCATAACAAATTTATATTGGACTGGGTTGGATTAAGTCAATATCTGATCCATTGATATTATGATAAGAATACATGTCAATGTACTGGGTTTGGGTTGAAATTAATCTAAATCAAAATGAATTTGAACAGATTGGACCGTCCAGGCATTGAATTTGACCGGTCCAAATTGGTTTAAAACATTCATTGGATTGGATTGGACCTGGTCCATTTATAGTGAACCTACATTAGATTAGATCAGATTGGACCAAATCCAGTCCAATTGACATCCCCTACACAAGGGCTAGAGAACCAGGTGCATGCGGGGCTTTATATTAAATGAAGTAGTCTTGGTCTCTCTCAGTTTATTCTTTCTTTTATTATTCCTTTACTTAGTTCTATCATAATTTTGTGATCTTTTTAAATTAAAGAAAATAAAAACATTAAGATTATGTTTGGTTTGAGGAAAAGAAATGGAAAGGTAAGAAAACCTATATAAGGTTTGTAAAGGTTTTCCTACCTTTCCCTTTCCCTACTTTTTCTTTCAAACCAGTCGTTAACGCTGGTACGAGACTCTTTGATTCTTTTTTAATGTAAAGCAGTCGTTAGATTTATTTGATTCGCAGTATATGAAAAATTCAGCAACAATATATGTTCTTGACCGTAAATTTTCTTGTATTTTGATTTTTAACAACGGAAAATAAAATAAAATAAATCTATGCTACCACAATATATGATACTGAAAAAGCTTTGACAATCGAAATCATTGTGAATTTTGATTTATGATACCGCTGTTAATTGGTTACAAGTTTTTTGGGTATCATAGTCGAACGACTCGAACCCAAATGACAATTATTGAGAACAATATATATATATAAACAAATATTGTGGTCTTCCCATGTCGATTGACAGCTGTAGAGCGGTTTGGTCTCTTTGACATCTCCATCCCCCCAATTGCCGGGTTTTTTTTATTTTTTAAAGACACGTGGTTTTTTATTGGCCATCTACTATCCATCGAACCGGGAAAGGTTGCCACAGGCACAGCTTCGCTTGGCTGCTGACGTTGAGTCATCCTTTCGCTCATCTGCTGATGTTGCCACTGATTGCATCATCGCTAATGGCATCATTTCTTCGTCATTGCATACGTCTCTTTTTTGTTTTCTGTCGATTCGGTTAAGTTTTGACATAGATATTATCTGTATCTGCACTTGCTCTATTCCTGCCTTCTCCCTTTCAGGTGTTAAATCATTTTCTGTGGGCCCCTGAAAGCTAGAATGATAAGGGAAGATCAGTTTGGTCGGCCCATTCTAACGGTTCATAGATATTACTATGCGTTTGGTTTATAGTTGGAATCAGAATTTTTAATGATTTTTCTATGATCTGTTTGCTCAGACATAAATTGTAATTAGTTAAAATAGAATTTCATTTCCAAGAGAGAAAGAGGGAATGGCCATGGGGATGTATTTTAGATATGGTGAGAAATTTAGGATACACATGGATATGTTAGAAAAATTCAATAAATCTCAGGCATATACATCAAAAATACTAAATCCAAGTCTGAATGATGATTATAGATGAGATATACACGTACAAGAAATACATACTCTGATAGTCCATGTGAAGTGTGAACTATTAGGACACACTTAGAAAATGTTAAAAATATATAAAAAAGTTCAAAACTAAAAACATGCATTCATATTTTAGGGTCTGTTTGATTTTGGTTAGAATCAGAATCAAAATCTATCGGAATCGAAATTGTTTATTCCCATAATTTGTTTAATTCAGACAGGAATCAGAATGAGAACGAAATCAGTAGGAATGGAATTTCATTCCCAAGGGAGGGGGAGGGAATGGCCATTCCCTCACATGGGGGAATGCCATTCCACCAGCAATGGGAATGAGATTCCAATTCCGCCCAACCAAACAATTGGAATCGGAATGACTCATTCTGATTTTGATTCTAAATCACCTATTCCCACAAACCAAATGATCCCTTAATTATTTGGGAGACCAAAATTGTACTTGTTAATATTCATAAATATATAAATTTTAATAATCAATTATTTTTAATAATTAAATGTTAAAGTTTAAACATATACAACTATATGTAACAAAAAAATGTAACAAAAAGGAATTAAAATACGTCCATACTAGCTGAACAACCCAATATAGAGCAATAGTATTCCCGTATTGTGCAGTTAATATGAGTATCCGGATTGACCTAGATCTAATTCAAGGTTCATGTTATTGGTATTATAAAGAGTATAAAAAAATTATTTCTGATGTATGGGAATATGTTTTTGAAATGTATAATATAATTATGGTTGAAAAATTAATTAAAATATATATTATATAATTAGGGCTGTAATTGTGTCAGATTTGGATCAGCTCCAGCCTCATCTAAACCTAATCTGATTATTGAAACTTTAAATCCAAATTAGGATCGGATTTGGATCTAATCTGAATCTACTTAATTTTCTTTAAAGTAAAAAAAAAAATTGAAAAGTTTAAGAAATTACTTTTGAATTTATATACATATATAATAAATTTATGTAAATATAAAACATTGGATTTAATTATTATGGATCGGATGGGATCAAATCCAGATATAATGGGATCGTTAAACGAAATGCAGGCTTTATTCTCCGAATTCGAAATACCAAATTGGATGTCTGATTGGGTTTCGAATTTTTTTGAATCCATTGACAGACTTGAATATAAAGCCTGCATTTCGTTTAACGATCCCATTATATCTGGATTTGATCCCATCCAATCCATAATAATTAAATCCAATGTTTTATATTTAGTAAAATCAAATAATATTAAACGACCTGAGTAAGGACTTAGAGCCTCGTACATGCTCCTGTCCTGTCCTATTTAGATTGATTAGCTGTCTCCAATTGTAACTTGCTGCTTCTGTGAGTTGTGTTCCAGATCCATCAAAGTTGCGCCCATTAGCATTAAAGCTTAGTCCTACACAAATTGGCCATATACGCATGTTTGGCTTTGGCCAATTTGTATACGCAAAGGAGAATTTTCTTCAATCTCACTTTAACTAAATGAAATAAATTATGCTAATGAGCCGAGTTTTTCACGAGCTGTTCGAGTTTGATTCGTGAAAAGTTCAATTTGGCTCGGTTTTAATTGAGCTTGAGTCCAATTTATAGGTTTGATTAGTAAATAAGTCGAGCTCGAATATATATATATATATATATATATATATATATATATATATATATATATATATAATAAAATTATTATAATTCTTAATTTTTAAATATCAAATAAAAAATATTTTTTATATATAATTATTTATTTTTATAAAATATTTTTCCTCAAATCGAGCTCGAGCCGAGCTAAACTCAAGCTTGAGTTTTTGACTCGAGTTGAGCTCGAACTCAATATTCTAGCTCGACTCGAGCCTTATACAATCTTGGCGAGCCTAGCTCGAGCTTCATACTACTCTGCTCGGCTCGGCTTGAATCCGCCCCTAAAATTAAGCGCCCATAAGCTCAATTAATTTTTACCTTTTTTTTTTTATAAAAAAAAAGAAGTAATGTAATAAATGATTCTAGCTAGTCAGAAGAATTCTCCATTAACCAACCATGTGCCAGTGGAATGATTTCTATTGGTGCATTTTTTCGTCAACGCTCTTTTTTATTTTTTCACTTTCAAGCTTTCCATGGTCATCCTAGATGCCTTTGAGAGAATTTTCATTTGCACAAACGCTTGAGATATTGCATTAAAAAGGAGAAAAAAGCTCATTGAAATCAAGAATAAGAGGATTGATGCATTTTTTGTTTAAATCTTTAGTAGTAGATCTATATATTCCGGCTTTTGAATTGCAATGATATATTGATTTGTTATGGGATTGTAATGTTTTTGCCTGTATTAATAGATCAATAGATTTTCCCAAAAAACGGGGAAGTCCAAAATTAATGGTTTTGATGGTAAGAAAGAACTATAAAATGGATCTATGAATCATCTATAAAATCCATTGATCAATCAACAGCTTTATGTAAAAACAAAAAACTTTTTAACTTTTTGGTAATTCAAGAGAAACAAAAATAGGTTAATTATTTTAGTAGTTAAAATTTATGAATTGCAAATGACATGATATCTATCGTAGAAATTCTAAGATATTTTTGAATTAAGATTTTAAATTTACATTTACTAAAAAGTTTATATAGAAATTCTAATGGATCTAATTGATGATGCGTGATTTGGCAGCTCCCCATTGGAGGCTGACTTGGATGCTGAGCTAGCTAGTTCGCCTGTTGACCTGTAAAAAGACAGTGTCGGAGTGCCCAAACTGCTTTACCCGGGGTGGGCACTCCGATGCTTAAGTCAGTGAACTGAAGATTTTGGAGAGCTAAAGAGCGAGAGCTAGTGTTTTTGAGAGATGAATGGCACATACCTTTTGAGGTTGGAGGTGAGGCCCTTATATAGGCATTGTTTGGCATGGGCTTCATGCACCATGTCTGAGATCTCTAGGAAGACATGTTTGACCGGTCTGAAGTCCTTAGAGGTAGTGGCGCATGTAAACCAGGCTTTGTGCTTTATTCGGTTTCTTCCAGAACATTCAGTGCGGGAGCTAACTTCCGAGAGACCTGGGAGTGATGGGATGTATGTAGAGGAGGTTAGCAAGCACGTTTCACAGGTCACCACCTAGACTTAGTCAGGTTGGCAAGTCATCGAGGGAGGTCGCTCCTCACATTGAGGTCACTTCGACCGATACTGACGAGGTACCACAAGTCGGCAAGTCCTCGAGGAGGAGTGACCTCCCTCAAGGACTTTCTGACATGACTGAGTCCAAGTGGCGACTTGGGAGATGTTCTCGCCGACTTCCTCTAAATGCATCTTGTCACTTTTGGGTCTGTCGAAAGTTAGCTCCCACACCAAATGTTGTGGAGGAAATTGAATAAGGCACAGAGCCTGGTTTACGTGTGCCACTATCTCTAAGGACTTCGGATCGGTCAAATACGTCTTCCTATATAAGGGTCTCACCTCCAACCTCAAAAGGTATGTGCCATTCATTTCAAAAGGTATGTGCCATTCATCTCTCAAAAACACTAGCTCTCGCTCTTTAGCTCTCCAAAATCTCCAGTTCATTGATTTAAGCATTGGAGTGCCCACCCAGGGTAAAGCAGTCCAGGCACTCTGATACCGTCTTGTTGCAAGATGCCCTAGTGAACTATATAGCTCATCATTATTCAGCTAGGCATCTGAGTCACTTGCCAGTAAGGAGCCACTTAGATTGAACCCGTCAAGTTGCACCCCTAATCCCAAGTTTCTGTTACAATGAGTTAGAGATCCCACCAACTGAGCCACTATTAGATAGTCGATCTTACATTGTTTGAAAATATGGGTGCATTTATTGAATGACTGAAATTACTTGAAAACTAGCATATTGCTTGATTGCCAATATA
Organism: Nelumbo lutea; assembly: GCF_056320005.1. Classification (NCBI taxonomy): domain Eukaryota; kingdom Viridiplantae; phylum Streptophyta; class Magnoliopsida; order Proteales; family Nelumbonaceae; genus Nelumbo; species Nelumbo lutea. The sequence continues at coordinate 248,668 of NC_142690.1, forward strand.
TGGTCAAAATTGATCCATTCCTCTTAAAGAAACCACTTTAGCAACCTATATTTTTTGGTTGATTTAGTGCATCATAGACTATAGTCACTATATTAATTGGAATCTTGGAGTATTGTTCCGAATGTTGAGATTAATTCCCTGATTTTAAGATATCACTTTAACATCCCAGATCTTTGGGTTAATTTGGTATATAATTTGAGTGGCTATAATTTGGTATAGTAGCTTAAGAGGCTACTATAGTTAGGATCGTAGGTTTATTTACTACATTACTTAACTCACGTTTTTTTTTTCTTCAGGCTCAGTTTGGAAGGAGTATAAATACAAATATGTAGAGTGGAAGACCTTGTATTTTGTATTATTTTGTATGTATTTATACTATACATATTTGTATTTGTACTCTTTCCAAACCGAGCCTCGAGAAACTTTGGTGCATATTTGAATGGCCAAGGTTAATAGGAACTAGTGGTACCAATAGACCGGTTTTGAGTTAGATCCATTCAAATCAAAAACAATTTAGACAGATTAGGCAGACCAATAAGACATATTGAATTGGACCAGTTCAGAATTGATGGCCCAAAGTATCTATTAAATTAGATTAGATTGGATTGGACTTGGTGCATTACTCGGATGGCCAAGATTGATTCATTGATATTGTGATGTCACTTTCGATAGCCCCGAATTTTGGGTTGAATTGGTACGTTATGACCTAGATTAATTCAATTTTTTTACATAATTTGGACAATTGAGAACGTATTAAACTTAATAGATCTTTTGGATGGCCTAGATCTCTAGCTATTTTTATTTTTGATACATTATTTATATGGCTTGGATCTTTTTAAAAAAATGGGTGATTTGGTACATCATTTGTCTTGGATCGTTTTAGAAAATCTACAGATGGCCTATTCAGACAACGAGCTTCAATTTAAACTGTTCTGACCTACAGCGAGGACTTTAACTCAACCAAAACCCAGATTAAAGAAATAAAAAATTAGGTCAAATTACACAATGTCACGTAGGAAATATTTTGAATTCATCACTGGGACCTTAAAGAAAGCCGAATAAAACCGAATCAGGTTAAAAAAAATAGTGTAAAACACAAAGATACATATCCAGCTTGAGACCCTTTCTTACTATAAAAAAGTCCAACTTGATCTGCTTTGCAAGGGTGTTGATTATATGGTCTAGACCACCAAACTCCTGTTAGACAGTTTTGTATGCCCTTGGTTTCAATCAATTTAATGTAATTTATGAGTTTATTGTAAATGAATAAAAATACATATTTGATTCATGTTCCCTTGGTATGTTTCTATGTAATACCCTTAAACTTGACACTTAATGAGACTCGTGTTAGTTTAGAATGTCCACAACTAGTGGGCCGGTCTGGGGAGACCTGTCCTGACAAGGCTGACACTGTGGTGCCACCAAGTTGGTTGGGGTGGCCTGTCTCAGCTGCCAGGGTGAGACCCTAGATCTAAATAAGATTTAGATTTGAAAGCCTCATAATTAGATTAGGAGATGGTTGATCTAATCTGCAGATAAGATAAGGATTATCCCTTATCACTTAAAGGGACTTTAATCCAAATATGATTTGGGTTAGCAACTCCTAATGGAATTAGGAGCTGATCCCTTTGAGATTATAAAAGGAGGAGGGGGTGACAGCCTTTAGACATGCAACCAACACACTATTGTCTTCAGAGCTGAGATTACAAGAAGAGAGAATTCTGCACCCTGCAAACACTCTCTTGCCGCCTCCTTCCTGCAGCCGCCGGTTCCAGCAGTTCAATTTTTAGTTCTTGGGAGAAATCAAGATTTGATCTTGATACCAATCTTTTGGAGAAAAGATTGATTAGAGTTGTATTCACAAGCAATCCAGTTGATCCTTGCGAATGATCAAGTTCTTTTGAAAGAACACTATTGATTCTGCTCCACCCTACACTGCGCCATCTTCAGTGGGGGCAGATTTTGGATCCTTCCTTGGGCGTGAACACCTTAATTGGGAGATACTGCTTTTCCGTATCAGATATAATCCCTCCCTACTTCTTTTGGTTTAGATCTGATTCAGTCTATGGTTCAAGAATGATTATTGAAAATATGATTTTCTAAATAGAGAATTTGATTCTCAGTTGAAATGAGAGAAAAATTTTTGAAATTCACCCCTTATTCCACAATCTTTGAGCATCCATGCGATGGATATCCTATCCCTTCAACTCCATCAAACTAAATCAAAATTAACAATTTCATCTGATCTGGTCTTACAAAGTTTTGGTTAGAGAATTCCTTGAACCATAACTTTCTAGTTTGGTCTACTTTTCTAAATGTAGAAATCAAACAAAGCCATAAACTATATTAAACCAAATTATTATATTTATTAATGTATATAATACAATTCATATTTTAAACATACATATGTACAAATATATTCATTTAAAGTTTGTTTGCATTTTTAACTTATAATTTTATGTCCAAGGAGATGTTTGTGTTTGAGAAAGTGTGAATAAGTGGCACTTGTTAATATTTTAATTTGATATTTAAATTATATTTATTATTTATATAAGTATACATATTATTTAAACTTTTTAATTGAAGTCAATATCTCCCGTACTTGTGTCTTGTTATTTACAGAGAAATGTTCCCAATACACAATGGGATGTGCAGGTGCCTGTGAGGAGCAAATCCTGATTCTTCTAATTGGGTTAAGCTCAATAAAATGACCCAAAGTATATTAAAAACCATACCGAATTGTTCTATAATAATAATTTGGTCTGATTTGGTTTCTATACTAAAAATGGTTTGATTTAGTCACCGAAATTTAGCGGTTTGACTTAAGATCTCCAAGCTAAAGCCGAACCAAACGGGACTATGAACACCCTTATTTGCAAATAAATAATCTTTTTTTTAATAGTATTGCAAGTAAATAATTTTCAACGAGGCTCGCATATTCATACCCAAAATGAGCAGCTTATAACATAATAAGTAGCCCGAACAATTTATAGGAAACAATTTATAAAAAAACCGCATTGCAATTCCCAAAACCATATATTCATTAACAATGAGACGAACGCACATTAGTAAAAGACCAAGGTCCCACAAGCATTGCAAACTCCATCCACACTCTAGTTTAGGTACATAAACTCAGAAGTTTCACGTAGGAATATCTTTTCCTCCCAAGACAACCTTCTATATACAGGGAAGGCTACCAAACAAGTGAATCCTGCAACCAGTTGAGTAAAACAGCCAGAAATAAACAAAATAAAGTCAGGTATTATGAACAGTTTGATACTGCGCATCATAATATGAACGAAATAGAAAGACACGATTTTTCATGGGCCATAGGGAAATTGTAACTTTTCTTTGGCCCAGTTCATTTTTGGGATTTTGAAGAGGGGAAAATTGGTCAATAGGATTGTGGTTGCTATAACTTACCCACGTTCTTATTTCAGAAACATATGAGACTCATGGCAAAATTGATTTTCCCATGTATTTACCCCAGTAAATGATACCCTTTTCAGACTTGGTAAATTAAGTTTCCCAAGTAGAGGGTAAATGAGAAAAAATAAAATGGTAAAAAATGCACCCACAAGATAGATTTACCCGGATAAATTAAACAAAAAAGAACATTGGTAATTGCACTTACTTAGGAAAGTAGGTTCCTGAAAAACAAACAAGGCCTTAGACATCATTTTAACAGAATACCAATGGGCAGCCAAGAGGCTCCCGCCAATACAGGATCTAAGGAGGGCCAGATATACAGTAGACCATTTTAAAACGAGATATTTAAGGGCTTACAGTAGGGAGCAATCTTCCATCGTTGGTTATCTCCTTTCTTCCACTCCCAAAGCACGGCAATAGTACCATCATGAACTCCTCCATGGTTCTTATCTCCATGAAATGCATCCAAATTCAAGCGAATGTTATTTACCATTCTTATGCACCTGAAACCATCACCCAAGTCTTTGCTCTCTGTCCACAGGATTGACTGATCGAGAACATCTGGATTGTAAGGTACTAGCTGAACCTGGAAGAGTTTTTATACACAAGGCATTAAATTTAATTAGTATTGAAATAAGATAGATGAGGAACTAGGTCCACTTCTGTTTTAAGAATATTTTTACCACAAGAAATTAAATTTAATTAGTATTGGCTGAGCTCAGCTCCCCACCCTCCAAGAAGGTGCCATGTGTTCACTTCTTGACCTGACAAACTATTGTTCATGCAGTCAACTTTTAGAACATGATCTGCTATGTGGCCAAATTTATCTGGTTATTATTTCAATTAAAAAACAAAAATTTCAGCATTTGAATTTGATATTGGGAGTATAAAATTGACATTCTTGCTAGGATAAATATGATGGACAAAGAAGGGAAACTAAGGAGATAAATTAGGGGCGGGGGGATTAAGATCTGAGATAGAGAAGAAAATGAGAAGAAAGATAGCACCCTTTTTATGATAAATAAGAAAGATGGCACCTTTTGGGATAAAGAGATAGACAGTGAGAAAAAAAGAATATCGCAGTACTATTAGCACGTGCCTTCGTCATTAAATCAATTCTTAGACTTCAATTACAGTGGCTATATTTATAGAATCAAAATAAGGCCTTGGATCTCCCTTTACCTGAGGCAAACTCTAGGGAATCCATCTTGGGCAGAGCTGAGCATTCTATTGAGGGTGGGCCAGATCAGATGTTACAAGCACATGCAAAATTTTAACTTAAAATCGTTTTTGTTCTCATTGGGAGGGGAATATTTTTAAGGGTAAAAGACTTAAAGCATACGCTGAGGTTCTCCTAATTGACTTGGACATACCCTGAGGTTTATAAATAGATTTAAATATACCTTCCTGACATTATGATAGGTGAATTTAACAAGATGATGCTTTTGCCCTTTGTTAAACAGTGCCATCTTCTTCCCTATACCCCACCCCCTGCAAAACCTACCGCCACCCCTACAAGAGAGCTTTGGTTACCACATTAGTACAGTGAGAGAGAGAGAGATCTGAAACGCAGGTCCCAGGGCTTAAAGTCTCTCTCTGGTCCTGCCTCTTTTTTCTTCATACAGGATGCTTGCAGCTTCTAGCTGCTGATATTATGACTGAGAGTTGTTTGAGACAGTTAAGCTTTCTCCTAGAAACCAAGCCCTTTGGTATCTAGCTCCACCGCTGAAACTATGACTAAGATCCAAAACGCAGGTCCCAGGGCTCAATGTCTCTCTCTGGTTCTGCCTCTTTTCATCCTGCAGGACGCTTGCAGCTTCTAGCTGCTGATGTTATGACTTAGAGTTCTTTGATACAGCTAAGCTATTCTCCTAGAAACCAAGCCCTTCAGTATCCAAACCCCACTGCTCATTTACGTTAGTACACACACATAAACAGATCTGAAACACAGGTCCCAGGGTTCAACATCTCTCTCTGGTTCTACCTTTTTTCTTCCTGCAGAACACTTGCAGCTTCTAGCTGCTGATATTATGATTGAGAGTTAGTTCAGACAGCCAAGCTATTCTCCTAGAAACCAAGCCCTTTGGTATCCAACTCCACTGCTTATCCACATTAGTACAGTAAGAGAGAGAGAGGGAGAGAGGGAGAGAGATCTGAATCGCGGGCCACAGAGCTCACTGTCTCTCTCTGGTTCTGCCTTTTTTTTTCTTCCTGCAGGATGCTTGCAGCTTCTAGCTGCTGATATCATGACTAAGAGTTGTTTGAGACAGCTAAGCTATTCTCCTAAACCATCCAGTATCCAACTCCACTGTTCATTCAAAACATCATTGAAGTTCAAGTTGACACAGGTACCAAGTGTTAATAGGTAAAATACGTTTTCTTACATTACGCTTTACCTGTTTTCTTTTTATTTCCAACATTCTATTTCCTCTACTCATGATTTCAGTTATTTCTAGGATGTTTTGTTTTTGAGTTCCATAGTCTACATTGGAGCTGGGTAATGTGTTTTTTTTTGTCTTTTTTTTTTTTCTTTTTCATTCAAAATAGAGAACTGCAGCACTTAATTCTGCCCTTTGTTAATCACCATTATTAACACTTTGTTAGAAAAGTCAGCAATTCACTCCTCTTCTCCATTGTTTTCCTTTTCCATTCTTTTTTCTTCTCTTTCTTCTACAGTTCACTACACACCAATTGAATTGGCGTTGTCAAAACCTTAAAGTATACAATACGATTTACAATTTGAATCATGAATCCCAAGGATTTCAATTTGAATCCTATGTCTGAATCCTTTTCTACAAAAATCTTTATGATTTTTGTTTGAATACTATGATTTGATTCACAAATCTTATGATTTCTACGATTCACTACCATTCAGATTAATTCAATTAAGAATTAGTTCATTACTTTAATATTTGCTTGTTTATATTTAGTTTTTCCAAGGGAGACTTTTTTTAAGTCCTTACTAGAAAATGATTTATTTATGTTATTTAAGACTAGAAATTGAGTTTATTTTCCATCATATGTAGGTTAAAGAGCTATTGTATGTGGATTTGTTTGACTTTCAAGTCAAACTTGATTATATAATCTTAAGCTTCTATTGTACAAGTGGTGAATTCTATTGTTTTAGGTACATATATGGCATATATAAATTAAAAATAGAGCAAAGTCACTTTCCGATATATATTTGGCCTCTTAATATATCTATATGTTTAATTTTTGACAAGTTTGTAAACAATAGAAATAATCTTACGTTTTACGATACAATTCACGATTCAATTCGATTCAACTTTCTCTATGATTTACAATACAATCACAGTTTTCAAAACATTTTAAAATTGCACCAGTCCAACCACTCTCCTGTGTTACTCATCCTCGTGCCTCCTTACCACCTCAGTTAGCAACTAACCCCCTTCAACCAACAATTCGAACTGGCTCCTGCAAACTGACTTAGCATCTCCAACATAATCTAGTTGGTATGAAGCTTCTGAAGGAACGCAGAAAATTTTCGCCTCTTATGTTTGCAATCCCAGTTGAAGTTTATATAAAACGACATTACTAGTCGGGCTGATTCATCACCGTCATGTTAACCTCATTTCACCTCTGTTCCATCCAATAAGTAGCGTCTTTTCATGTTTTTAGTAGCATATTCTCATCAATCAAAGCCATTTTTTATTCCCTACAGACCCATTATCTTTTTCTTGATAGAAAAACAATGTTAAAGAAGGACAATATGGGGTGTTAAAAATTTTAAATGGGTCACATGGCATCACATGTTAGCAGTTTTAATGTTTTATTGGAGGGTATGTTTAAGTCCAGTGAGATCACCCTACAAGGTACATTTAAGTCCATTAAAAAAACTCAGGGTATGTTTAAGTCTTTTACCCTATGGCAATTCTGTTTTTTGAGTAAAGGGTTTCACTATATATCCCTTTCTATCATGTATGGACAGTGATTCCTTGTACATGCTTTTTGAGGATGCCATTCCCTCTTATTAATACAGAAATCATACTAATCAAAAAAAGGACTCAACTTCTGAAATTCTGAATGCATAATTAATCTACTAAAACTGAAAAAAAAAAACAAAAGCTACAAATAATGACATGATTGCATCTTTAACTTTTCAAATTTCTAGAGCATCTCTAATAAGACTCTTGAAATTAATTTTATGTTTCAAATTAAAATTATTCTCAAGATACTGATGAGATGAATTAGGAGATAACTAAAAGAAACATAATTTTGTGTGAACACTGCAATAGAACAAAAGAGACGATAACTTTCTTCCATACCAACTAAACAACATACTAGTTGTAAGCCAGTAGGTGAGAAACAGTCTGTAAGCTCTAAAAGTTGGGGTTCTAGATGCGGAGGGTCTCTGTGTGGGCAAGGACCTTAGGGTGGAGGAGGAAAAGAGGAAGGGCAGAAGAGAGGAATCAAGGGCAATAATCTGTTCAAAAGGTTATGCCCTAGCAGAAGACCAAATCCTGTATTTATAGCAAAAAGCTGGCCATGCAAACATGCATAGCTTTAGGGATATTCCTCGACTATTCCCAATTAGCTAGAACAGCAGATCCTAGGTTGCTTCGGTGAGGACATGCATGGAGTGGAGGACCAGGTATTGGCCTGTGACAGTCTTCCTTAACACCACTCTCCCACTCTTGCCACGTGGTACAATCCTGGGGTCAAGGTTTTTCTTGACACCACTCTTCCGCTCTCAAAACGATCTTGACAAAGCCAAAAGAAAGAAAAAGCTGAGGAAGAGGTGGACAAGCAAAGTTGAGGGCCATCAAGTCCAAGGTTTCAGGCTTCGCAAGTTCCATGACAGCAAGGTTGGGTATGGGCGATCTCAGATGGTGGGAGAACACATTCTTGTTTCTAGGATCGGCTTCATTTGCAAGTCCTAGGATCCTGATCTGTGAGTCTCTATGCGTGTGAGCTTGGGATTCATGGTGCTCATCAAGACACCGCAACAATGTATATATTCGTTATCTTACATTAGCCCCCTACTCTAAGACAGAGACTTCTGTTGGTTGAGCAGAAATTAGGTTAGGTGTTTAGTTCAAGGTTCTTGGCTAAGTTACGTTAAGTGATTGGTCCGAGGCTCTCAACTATTAGCTCCAAAAAATCTGAAGAATTTTTTTTGGGGGATTATCCCTTGAAATTCTGAAGGATTTTTCAGAAAGAATTAGCCCCTAAAAATTTCTGAAGGATTTTCAAAAAGGATTAGCCCCAAAATTCTGAAGTATTTTCAGAAATGATTAGCCCCTAGGGAATGACCTGTTGGTGGGGCTTGGGCTTGTGAAGCTGTTCTGAGATGTGTACATGAGATGTAGGGGTTGATTTTTGTGACATTAGGAGATGTGGGACCAAGTCGTAGTGCTGGGGATGGGGGTGAGAGGCTGCGAGGTCAGGTTATGAAGGCGGGGGTAACTTGACCTATAAGCAATGTTCAGAGAACCGGACCGGGCATAGAACCAGAAAAGGGAGGGTTCACAGGTCATAGGTTCAATTGGGGTCAAACCAGTGGTCAAACAAAGATGACACAGCACATATGAGTGTGTGTGTGTATTACGGGTCACCGAAATCCTATATATAATATATTTTACAACCTTTAAGTGGATAGATGGCAAGTTCCTTAATTTTTAAAGGAAATAACTATGGTTCAAGCATCTTAAATTTACACTTTCTTTAAAATATGTGCATAATAAAGTAATATGTACAATAAAGAGTCATTAATATTTTATAAAGCAGTGTTTCATGGACAATACATGGATATGGGTGTCAGAATCTGATACATGTCCAAGAGTGACTCAACTCTTGGACCTCAAAGGTTCGTGGAAGCTGCAAGATGAAGGAAAGCTTTGAAGATTGAAGCAACAGATTTCATATTTGAAGAGATAAGGATCAAAGGTTGCAGAGTTTGAAGATCAGGAAGGCAAAGAAAGCTACGGTAGTGCCGGAAGGTGCTGAAGTGATTGAATGGATGCAGAAGTTTGTATTGGGAGCAAGCTCTAAAGGTAAAAAAGTGAACTTTATGGATTTTAACTTAGATGGAAGGAAGAGATACAAGTTGGAGTGCAAAAAGAATGCAAAAAATTGCTACATAACTCTACAGGAATTTTTTGGAGGAAAAAAGCAGTTAGCTTGCTTCCCAGAAGGTAAAAGAGGTCAAGGATGGAGGGTAGTGGCTGAGCTACTGAGTGATTGCACAATAGCCGAAAACAAAACAAACAAAAGATGTAGGAAAGGAAAAGGAAGTGGGTAAATGAAATAGAGAGGAAGAATCCAATGAAAAGAAATTGGTAATTGCAGAAAAAGGAAGAAGAAACTCTAAATTGATAGCAACAGGAGGAAAGAAAGAACGGAAGAAGAAATTTGTGGTGGAAACATCAAGCCCACCAAAAAATTGAGGGGGATTGCACAGGTGATACCCAAAGAACTGAAACTGACAAAACCAATTGTGATTACACCTTATGAAACTTTAAGTCTCTGATTGATCTGGCTGAAGTTGAAATAGAGATCTTGGCTTTAAATCTTCGTTCAGAGGCTGGTGCTTTTACAGTCTTGAAATGGTGTCCTCTTTCTAATACCAAAAGTTTTGAGATTGAGGATAATGTTACAGTCTGGCTGCTTGGGTTGCCATTCAATCTCTGGAAGGAGTTGTTACAGTCAATAGCTATAATCTGCGATGCCAGACTAGATGGAGTCTTTGCTTATGATCTTCATTCAGTTGCATTGAATCTAAGTGGAGTTAAACCCAGTGACATTCCAAGAAAGATAGAGGTAGTATCAGATGGTTTATCATACCCTGTTTGGTTGGCTATTTCTATTGAAGCTCAGCTGTGGAAGGAGGGATGAAAGGAGGAAGATAAAGAGACAGAACAGGCCTGGTTACATGGGTTGCAAGGCAGAAATGTTACTATAAAAGAGGCTAAATCAACTGAGGAAACCAAGAAAGAAGAGAGAAAAGAGATTAACCTCAACACCTGGGAAAGATTTCAGGGCAGAGTAGGCAGAGGGGCTGGCAGAATGTTCAGGCAGAGACAGGAGAGTTAAATGAAGACAGGAATGTGCAAGAGGTTCAAAATTCAAAAGGAAATGAGCAAGGGTCGGTTAGATTTCAAGGTTCAAATCAGACACTTGAGTAGGTTCAATCTGGTCCACCGAACTGAGGTCCATCACGTGACAACTTAATTGATCATGCGATCATTAAAAAGTTTGGGGGATTGGGCCCAGGCCCAAATCAAATTAGCAGGCCTTTAGATAAGTCTGGGCCAGCGATGTTAAAAGGGGTGAACCCAAGTTCTAAAAACCCACGCCTCTCTTTAAAAGAGCATGTGACCAAGGAAGGGCGGAGATGATGGATGCAAAAACTGGTCTATCATTGTCCCCTTTGAAAAAGACCAGTTCGTCACCGATTGCTGGTAAATGTTTCAGCCACAACAGAGCGGTGAAACCAAACTGGGTTTGGGTTCCAAGCAAAGGAAAAAAGGCCTATTCCCTGGAACAACGCAACCCAAGGTTTAAGAAACACCCGCTGGCACTTGGCAGTGGAGGCAAGGTGTTCCAACGTTCCAGAGATGGTGAATCAGAATGAAAAGGACCCTATTGAGCGCTGCGCAACAGAGGAAGAAAGTAGCTCGGACTCAGACTTTGAAGATACCTCAAGCATCGAAAGTGTAGAACTTTCCAAATCTAAACCACCTAGTGAGGATGAAAGCTTCCACACCGACGTGGGACTGAGAAATCGCCCAGAAGAAGCCCTTTCAAAATTTTCTCTACCTAAAGAAGTGGAGAACAAGGCAGTTTTTACAGAGGAGAGACAAGGGACACCGGATCCCAATTTTGCTCCCAGTTCCTGACAATGATAGAGGATTAGAGGGACAGGATGCATCTTTGTCACTGATCATAGAGTCATCAGTCAGGGGACAACTCTTGAAGGCAGATTCTGATTCCATGGATAATACGGTTTTGGTAGAATCCAGTGGGAACCCACAGTTACTTCACATGGAAGGATTGACCTTGGCTTCGCCCCTTCTAGTTGGCTTTTCAGCGTCATCGCCCAGTTCCCCTAACCTTTCAGGTAATTTTGTCAATTCGTTTTTTGGTATTGATGTGGGTTTTGTGCTTAGTACAGGTACCCTAGCAACTCAACTTGAAGGAGTGGCCATGGATGGAGAGAATCCAAATGGTGACAGGGAGGGTAAAGGACAAGAGGAAGAGTTGTGGAAAAGGAAACTCCAGGAAGAGGGGTTAGAAAAGATCTGGAATCAGATTTGTGTGTATTTGGAGGAGTACAAGAAAAAAGAGGACTTGGTAGAAAAGGCTGAACATCAAGAAAGTTTAGTAAAGTCTGGGATGAAGGGCTGCAAAAAGGATGGAGGTGAATCCAGGAAGAGGGGTTAGAAAAGATCTGGGATCAGATTTGTGCGTATTTGGAGGAGCACAAGAAAAAAGAGGACTCGGTAGAAAAGGCTGAACATCAAAAAAGTTTAGTAAAGTCTGGGATGAAGGGCTGCAAAAAGGATGGAGATGAATCAACCTCAGAAAAGTTGCGGAATGAGGAATTAGAGAAGATTTGGGGGCAGATTTGTGCTCTCCTCGAGAAGTATAGGCATATAGAGGAATCCATGGAGGAAAATCTAGGAAATTTGGAGAGGCCAAACACAACAAAAGTTGTCTCAGGCAAATCCAGAACTATTAACAACCGAAGGAAGAAGAAAAGATCAGAGGTGGAGAGGTTGATCTCAGGCATAGAAGGTGATCTGGAATTTAGTGGAAGAGGGGAGAGAAGGAAAGCCTCCAAGTAGGGGCCTGGGATGCCAAAACTTTAGTCTCTATGAAGATTGTCAACTAGAATGTGAGGGGGCTGGGGAGTTCTAGGAAAAGAAGGCTAATTAAGGACCTTCTTAGAAGGGAAAGGCTGGATATTGTGATGTTACAGAGACCAAATTAGCTGAAATTGATAGAAGATGGACAAGAAGTATTTGGAAATCTAGAGGACTAAGTTGGGTTTCTGCACCTTTCTTGGGGGGCTTTGGGGGGCATTGCCACCTTCTATAGAGGTAATGGAGGAGCTAATAAGTAATTTCTCAGTGTCGTTAAACTTTAGGGTGGTGGAGAGTGGATTCACTCGGGCACTAACTAATGAGTATGGACCAAGCAATTATAGAGACAGGAATGAATTTTGGGAAGAGCTATATGGGACTCAAGGGCCATCATATGGGATGGTCTGTGGTGTTTTTTTGGGGGGGGGTTTCATGTAATTCATTTTACATCAATGATTTCATCAATAGCCATGAGTTGAAGGAACTCCCTCTATTGCAAGCTCTCTATACTTGGTCCAACTTCCAGGAAATACCAACCTATTCCAAGCTAGATAGGTTCCTATTCAATGAAAAGCTGGGAAAACAATTGGGCAGATTTGATAACTAGAGCTCTACCTAGAATCACTTTTGAACATTATCCCATTGGCTTAAGATAGGAGCCTTTTTAGGCAAGGACCCCGATCCTTTAGGTTTGAAAACATGTGGCTGATTCACTCAGACTTTGTGAAGAAGGTTGAGGAATGGTGGAGGGTAGAATTAAGTGGGGTAAAGTGGAAATGAGTAAGATTTCACAAAAACTTGAAAAGATTGAGATCACATTTTAAGGAATGGAACATGGACCAATTTGGGAGAATAGAATAATTGAAATCTTCTTTGATGACCCAAATAGAGGAGTTGGATGCGAAGGAATTCCAAATAATCATAAACTTTCAACAAAGAGATGGGAAAACCAAATTTTTTCATGAACTAGCCAATGGAAGGAGAAGGAAAAACTGGCATCCAAATTGGATGTGGATGGGCTAGTCTTTGATTCCCAAGAGGGGATAGCCAACTGCTTTGTTGAGCACTTCAAATCCGTTCTAAGGAGGTCCCTAAGAACTAGAGTGGAACTGGAAGGTGTGACTTGGCAAAGACTTCCGGAAGAGAGTAAAGGCTGGTTGGAGAGGAACTTTGAGGAGAAGGAAATTAGGCAAGCTGCTTTCTCTATGGACAAATCTAAAGCACCAGGGCCGGATGGGTTTACTATGGCCTTCTTTCAAGATTGTTGGAATATAGTCAAAGATTAAGGTTTTCTAATAATTTGAGGATAATTCAATGATAAGTCGCGGAGTCAATGCTACCTTTCTAGCCTTGATTCCCAAGAAAAAAGAGGCTAAGCATCCAAAGAATTTCAGACCTATTTGTTTGGTGACTAGTGTGTAGAGGATTTTGGCTAAGGTTTTATCTCTAAGGATTAAAAAGGTGCTTCCTTGCCTTATCAGTCAAGCACAAGGTGTCTTTGTTCAGGGGAGACAAATAGTTAATCAGATTCTAATAGCAAGTGAATCTATGGAGGAGATGAGATCAAGTAATCAAGGCTTCGTTTGTAAACTAGATCTTGAAAAGGCCTATGATCTAATGCATTGGGGTTTTTTGTTACTCGTGCTAAGTGTGGGCTCGGGGATAGATGGTGCAAATGGATAAATGGTTGTTAATGACTTTTTCCCAGCTATTAGGAGCCTAAGACAAGATGATTCCCTATCACCTTTCTTATTCACTCTTGTTGCTAATGCTTTTAACAACTCTTAGTAGAAGCGGATAGGGTTGGGTCATTAAGAATCTTTTCCATATCATATTGGATGAGATGGACCAATCAACATTGGACTTTCTGTTTTGTGAATACGGTTGTCATAGGTAACCGGTTTAAAAAAAACAATTAAAGTCACATTTCATAAAAAAAAAAATTATTTAAAAATAAGAAAGAAGTTAGCGTATTCGCTGTTAAATGTCACCGTCCCCCTACTCACCTGAGAGCTAATCAGGTGTAAGTTTGAATATGGCGAGGGTTTCTTCTATCCCACCGCTTCCCTCCATAAACGATCAACCTACTCGGTTGCCTCTGTAACCTTAGTTGTGGAGAGCAATGGCTTCAAAGAAGAAGCTCTCGAGCCCAATACAAGAGATCAAAGTTCAAAAATTAGTCTTCAACATCTCCATCGGTGAAAGTGGAGATTGTCTCATCAAAGCCGCGAAGGTGTTGGAGCAACTGAGTGGGCAGACCCCTGTTTTCTCAAAGGCTAGGTACACCGTTTGGTCTTTTGGTATAAGACGTAATGAGAAGATTGCATGCTACGTCACAGTCAGGGGTGAGAAGGCGATGCAACTTCTGGAGAGTGGGTTGAAGGTCAAGGAATACAAGTTGTTCAGGGGAGGAACTTTAGTGATACTGGATGCTTCGGTTTTGGTATTCAGGAGCATATCGATTTGTGTATCAAGTATGATCCTTCAACCGGTATTTATGGTATGGACTTTTATGTCATTCTCGAACGATCAGGATATCACGTTGCTCACCGTCGTAGATGCAAATCTCGTGTTGGGATCCAACACAGGGTCACAAAGAAGGATGCTATGAAGTGGTTCCAAGTGAAATATGAAGGAGTGATCCTTAACAAGGCTCAGACAATAGCAGCTTCTTAGGGAGATCCCCATTAATCTGGATCCCATTTAAGTTTTGGCAAGGTTTGTAGACCAGGAATATTCGTTCTGTTTTATGTGAGTTTGTAGACCATTATATGATCCAATCTGACCAGCTTCTTAGGCAAGGTTTGTAGACCCACTCGTATAAACAAGGTTTGTAGACCAGCTTCATAGGCAAGGTTTGATCAGGATTTATATTGGATTGGGTCATATTGGCTCAGACAATATGATCAGCACTAGTAGTTTTGTAGGTGTTTCATTACGTGATCCTAGATACATATGTGATTCGTAAGCCTTTTTCTCTGTTTGGTTCTCCATTTTTATTTTTCTTAGGATATCTTTCACTTGCTTTTGTTCATATGTAGGTATCGGTTCTCTTTCTGAATTTTATAGAAGAAGAAGAAGAAGAAGAAGAAGAAGAAGAAGAAGAAGAAGAAGAAGAAGAAGAAAGAAAGAAAGAAAGAAGAATATACCTGTGATAGAGAGTGAGGGAGATGAATAACCTCTTGGATGTTGATTGAAGGCATTGTGGATTTACGATTTCAAGAGGGAGAAATTCGACCAAAAGAGGGAACTGGAAAGAGATAAGAATGGGTAAGGGAGGATTCGGTTAACGGATAGATTAAAGAGTTTTAAATTTTAAATAACATATAAAAAAATAATTACCGGTTACTTAAATAATTCCGGTAACTGTTGTATACATGGCAGTAGTAGAGGTTTTAGATATGATATAGTTTTCCATATCATAGTCAGACCCTATAATCTTTTGTGAGGGTTGTGCTTTGACGGAGGTGAGAAATCTGAAGGATTTAATAATTCTCTTTGAGAGGGCCTCAAATTTGAAAATAATTTTGAGAAGAGCTGTGCAATGGGGATGGAGTCTAAAGCAGCCTATTTAGAATGCACTTGGTCTCAATGGCCTTTATCCTACTTAGGACTTCCCCTAGGTGCTGCTAATCCAAAGGAAAGTAGGTTTTGGAACCCTGTGGTGGAAAATTTTGAAAAAAGATTGGCAGCCTAGAAGAGAAACTATATATCCTTGGGGGGTAGAGTAACTTTGATTAAGGCAACACTAGCCAACTTGCCAATCTACTTCTTGTCAGCTTCTAGAATTCCTAAACAGGAGGCTAAGAGGTTGGAAAAATTGATGAGGGTTTTCTTATGGGAGCTTGGGGAAAAGAAAAAAGATCACTTGATTAGGTGAGAAGTGGTAAGTTGAAGAAAAAAAGAAGGGGGGTTAGGGTTAAGGAATGTAGTAAGAACGAAGCTCTTTAGGTTAGTGGCTTTTAGGGGTGAGCATTATTAGGTTAAAACTAAAAAACTGAACCAAAAATTTTGGTTTCGATTTTTTTGGTTTTTTCGGTTTTTCAGTTTTACAAAATTTTCGTTTCAGCTTTCAAGTTTGGAAATTCAATTAACCGAAAAAACCGAATTAACCAAACTTTATTATCTATATAATATGTACAATATATATTATATTGCATTATATTATATATTGAAATATATAATTTACTATATACATTGTATAATACATATTACACATATAATATCTATAATATATATAGTGTTGAAATTTGGTTAACTGAAATAACCAAAAATTTCAGTTTCGGTTATTTCGTTTTTTCAATATTTCAGTTTTGGTTCATTTTCCATTTCAAATTTTGGTTTATTTGGTTCTGTTTTAACCAAATAAACCCTTTTCTCACCCCTAGTGGCTTTGGAGGTGGCCCCTGGAGAGAGAGAGAGAGAGAGAGAGAGAGAGGTTATGACATGAAGTGTTGAAAAGCATCCATGGTTATTCTGAATCAGGTTGGGAAGCTGGGGTATCACAAAGGGCTTTGCTCACAACACCCTGGAAGGCAATTTCTAGCGTTCTCCCCAAATTCCTCATGGTTGTAAGGTATGATGCTTGCTTCGGAAACTCAATTCTTTTTTTGGAAGATATTTGGGTGGGCACTCAACCCCTAAAAGCATCCATGGCTGTTCTGAATCAGGTTGGGCTGGGGTATCTCAAAGGGCTTTGCTCACAATACCCTAGAAGGCAATTTCTAGCGTTCTCCCAAAATTCCTCATGTTTGTAGGGTATGTTGCTTGCTTCGGAAAGATATTTGGGTCGGCACTCAACCCCTAAAAGACCATTTCCCTTCCCTCTATTCTATCTCCCTCTTTAAAAGGAAACCTATCTCAAGGTTCCTCCCCCCCGGTTCTCCCTTTGGCTTTAAATTGGGATTTTGGGTTTTGAATAGGCTTAAGGGATGATGAATTTGCTTGTGTTTCAGAGCTCTTGTTGCATCTACACTCTGTATGATTGGACCCCCCTAGACCTGATAAAAGGATTTGCTCTCTAACCCCAGTTATCTCTTTCACTTGTGTTTCTTTCTTTAATTCCCTTTGTTCTACCCCCTTCTCTCTAGTATTCCCTATTAAGAAATCTGGCCAAGGCCAATACCTCCTAAAATAGCTATATTTTGTTAGGAAGCCTTTTATGGTAAGATCAACGTTGTGGAAAACTTGCAAAAGAAGAAACCTTCTATGTGCTTGTCCCCAAATTGGTGCTTTATGTGTAAAGTGAAGAGTGATGATTGTCACCATTTGCTAATATCTTGCTCTTTTGCTGCCAATATTTGGAATTGGGTTTTATCATTATTTGGGTACAAGTGGAACTTGCCCTTTGAAGTAAAGTTGATGTTTACTCCCTTTGCCTTTCGGAGATTGACAAAGAGAGGGAAGCGAATGTTGAAGTGTATCAGAGCAGCTAGCTTGGGGACTTTATGGGAGGAGAGAAATGCTAGAATTTTTCAAGAAAAAGGAAAGAAGCCTTGCTTAAGTAAAGGAGTGTATCCTCAGACTTATTGGTGGATTACTCCTTTGACAATTTAAGGAGAAATTAGGCAGCAATGGCATCCACAGCCACCACAAAGAACAGACTACAGGCAGATTGTAAACTCCCACCGGAAGGAATGGTAAAATTGAATTTTGACGAAAGCTGTCAAGGCAATGCAGGGCCCTTGGGCATATAAGGGATTCTGAGAGATAAAGACAGCAACATCCTACCTTTATTTTCAGGACCAGTGGGTGTTGGTTATTCTATAAGGGCAAAGATACTAGTAGTGGTACAAGGTATATAGCTTTCTAGTAAACTTGGAGTGGAAAGCTTGATAGTTGAGGGGGACTCCGAGGTGGTCGTGGGCTGGCTGACAAATCTAGAAATAGCCCTTTGGGGTTGCAAGGATCTTTCAAAGAAAGTTAATTAATTGGCAAGAAATATGACAGTTAGGTTTCGGTGGGTTAGCAAATCGGCAAATGCAATGGCTGGTTCTCTGGCTAAACAAGGGGTATCAAGGGGAGACCTGTTTTGGGCTACCTTATAATTGTAATTCAGTCTAGTATGTGTTTATTTGCATATTGTTAAGTTCCAAGGGGAGGTAACACCTTGTGCCTCCTCTTAGGCTGACTGTACACTCTTTCTTTGATTAATAAAATTGCACTCATTAATCAGAATAAAAGAATCATTAATTAAAACAAGTAAAAAGGTGGACTAATGATAATTAAGCAATGTATGAAAATAAGAAGTCATGGGTTCAAGTCCTATTAAACACTTTTTTTTATCAGCAAAGAAAAATTTTATTTGATACTAGATTTAAAATTTTACAACTTTGTGTATGGGATTCGAACTCCCATACTATTACATATTTCTGTCCCTCTTTACATTGCAGCCCAAAACATTTGTTGCCTCAAAGCCCCTTGTTTAGCAAGATAATCAGCTAGCCCATTTGCACTCTTTCTAACCCATTTGAATTCAGCCTCTACCTCCCTTGCGACCTTTTCCACTTCCCTTATCACTTGTTTGAAAGTCCACGGAGTAGTTTTATTGTTTTTAACCCAAGAGATTATCACCTTGGAGTCCCTTTCAACTTCAATATGCTCCATTCCTAGTTGCTTAGCTATCTTCAGTCCTTGTAGCATTGCCATTAACTCAGCTTTTAGAGAGTTGCCCATGCCAATAGGTTCAGAGAATAATGCTAATATTCTCTTATCAGAATTTCTGATTACTTCCTCAATACCTGACAGTCCCGGATTTCCAAAAGAGCGTCCATCTAAATTTGGTTTGATTCTGTTACCATATGGAGGTTTCCATTCCATCCTTACTCTCTCTTTCACTCTTGAAGATTGTGCTACTTCTGTCCAAGATCTTATAATGTCCATGACTAAGAATTCTTGAAAGATATGCAAAGATCTTACCCAATGAGCTACTTTAACTTTAATTGTGTCGATTACCTCCTCAATTGTTCTACTCTTGTCCAAGAATATTCTGTTATTCCTTTCTTCCCAAATCACCCAACAAATGGCTGCCTTTGTAGCTTTCCACATAACCTTCCCTCTTTTCTTTGGTTGCCTCAAAAAATCTTGGTTGAAAAGTCCCGCCATATCTTGCGGGGAAACCCACCTGCAACCAAAGAGAAAGCAAAATAATTCCCAAATGTGATGCACAAAGGAACAAGATAATAATAGATGTGTCAAGGTCTCACCACTTTCCTTACAAAGGGAGCACATGTGAGGAGAAAGGCAAGCAAAAGGCCTTCTTCTCTGCAGCATATCACAAGTATTAACCTTGCCAAGGAAAATTTCCCAACAAAAGGCTTGAATTTTTGGGGGGATAGGCTTACTCCAAATTTCTTTTATAGGGAAGTCCCCATCCGGGTTATTAAGTGTGGCAAGAACACTAAAAAAGGAGAAACAAGAGAAGAGACCATCTGAGGAACCTTTCCATATTCTGGAATCTTCCAGGGATGGGTCCAAATGAACTTGTCCTAATAGATCCGGCAATTGAACTAAAGAGGCACACTCATTTTCCCTGAGGCCCCTTCTAAATCCCATATTCCAATTAACCCCATTTGGTCCAAGATCACCCAAAATGTTTAATGTTTCCCCTTTGAAGTTTGACAGTGTATAGGTCAGGGAAGAGATCTTTAAGTGGACTATCTCCCACCCAAAGGTCTTCCCAGAAACGAACTTTATTACCCCGGCCTACATCAAATCGAATAGAATTAAGGAGTGTTGGGTAAATTTCATAAATTGCTTTCCAAGGAGAATATGAGGAAATATGAGAGGCAACTTTTGCATCCCAACCATTTCCAACCACACCATGAATACTCACAATGACTTTGTGCCACAACCTGTCTCTCTCAAACGGGAATCTCCACAACCATTTTCCTAACAGAGCTGAATTCCTAAGTGAAATATTTCCTATTCCCAAACCCCCTTTATCCTTGGGCTTTCTAACTTGATCCCAATTAATCAGGTGAGTCTTCCTCTCCTCCCCTGGGTCCCAAAGGAAATCCCTCATGTATTTTTCTAACCTCCTTGCTACTCTACAGGGTATTCTAAAGGTTGAGAGGAAGTAAATAGGGAGGTTTGCCAAAGTGGCTCTAATCAATGTTATCCTTCCACCTAAAGAGATATAATTCCTTCTCCATAGGGCTAGCTTCCTAGCAAATCTTTCAATGACTGGCTTCCAAAAACCTTCTGACCTAGGGTTCCCACCTAAAGGTAACCCCAAGTAGCTAATTGGCCAACTTCTAATCTCACACCCCAAAATCTTTGCAAATCTATTAAGTTCCCCTTCCTCTAAATTGATCCCTACAATGCCTGTTTTGGTCCAATTTATCCTTAAACCTATCACCCCCATAAAGTTTTCCAATAGCAACTTTAGGTAAACCACTCCTTCCTCATTACCTCCCTCACAAAAGAAAATTGTGTCATCTGCAAATTGAAGGTGAGTAACAACCACTTGATTTCTACCTAATCTCCACCCTCTAAACAAACCTTGGGAATCAGCTTTCGCCACCATTCTGCTTAACACCTCAGCCACTAAAGTGAAAAGAAAAGGGGATAAGGGGTCTCCTTGCCTAATTCCTCTCTCACCCGGAAAGAAATCCTTTGCTACTCCATCAATAAAAATTGAATAATGAACCGAACTTAAACATCCTCTAATCCAAGATCTCCATTTGGTTCCAAAACCCAACCTTTCTAAAATTTGAAGTAGCACTTCCCAATTAACCATATCATATGCTTTCTCTAGGTCCACCTTACACACCAACCCTTTTCCTCTACCCTTTCTTTTTTTTGCAACACACTCATTGGCTACTAAAATTTGATCCACAATCTGCCTACCTTCCACAAAAGCACCTTGGAATGGTGAAATGATCGATGGTAGTACTTTTTTTATCCTCTCTGAAAGAACCTTTGTAATAATTTTATATACACTCCCAACAAGACTAATTGGCTTATAATCTTTAGAGGTTTTGGCCTCCCTCCTCTTTGGGATGAAAGTGATAAATGTGGCATTCACCCCTCGAGGCACCTCTCCTTTGTGAAAGAATTCATTGAACACTTCTAGAATATCAGTTTTCAACCAGTCCCAACATTCTTGATAAAAGGCCATTGAAAATCCATCTGACCTGGGGCTTTTGATCTTTCCATGGAAAAAAATTGCATTCTTAATTTCTTCCAAAGTGAAGTTCCTCTCCAACACCTGAGACTGCTCTTGTGAGAGCCTATCCCCTTCCATTTCTGGTAGCCCTGTTGTCACCCTGCTTGAGCTTGTGAAGATTTCCTTAAAATGATTGACAAAGATTCTTGTGATCTCTTGACTCTCTCTAACTTCCTGACCCCCCTCCTCCACAGTAAAAATTAAAATTTTCTTTCTCCTTCCATTTGCAATTGCATGGAAAAACTTAGTATTACCATCTCCTTCAACAATCCATTGACATCTTGACTTTTGTCTCCAACATATTTCCTCCTTCCTTAAAATCTCTTCCAATTCTTGCTTGATTTTCCATCGATCCTCTCTCTCTCTTCTTCTGATAACCTTCTTATTGCCTCTTTCTTGTCTAGCTCCTCAATCTTCCTTACTATATTTTCTTTAATTTCCTTTACCCTCCCAAAATGCTCTTTGTTCCACTCTTTTATTTTCCTTTTTATCCTCTTTAATTTCCATGCAAAGCATAACATTTTCATACTCCCCAAAGGTCTGAGTTCCTGCCACCAATCCTTCAATCTGGTTTTAAATAAGTGATCCTCAAACCACATGTTTTCGAATCTGAATGGAGTCGGGCCTCCCCCTGGAATTTCCTTCTCAATGAAGATGGGGCAATGATTTGAGGTAACCCTAGGTAGCCCTTTTACTACTATTTAGCCCCACAATTCTTCCCAGTCGGGAGTGATGAGAAATCTATCCAGTTTGGAACAGGTTGGGGGGATTGAAAATTTGACCATGTATAGTCCACCCTTAACATTGGAGGTTCACTCAATTCAAGGCAATTGATCAAATTATTAAACTTCCTCATGCTGGTAGTGATTCCTTGGTTCGGCTTGTTTGTTTCTCCCGAAAATATGATAGCATTGAAGTCACCTCCCACACACCATGGTCCCTGCCAAATTCCTCTAATAGCACTTAACTCCTCCCAAAAGGCCTTCCTATCTCTATAGGAGTTAGGACTATATACGTTTGTTACCATCCATTCACACCCATCTGAGGATCTTCTAATTTTTAAGGAGACTGAGTATCTACCAATCAATTCCTCCACACATTCCATTTCCTCATTTCTCCAAATGGTCAAAATCCCTCCTAAGGCTCCCCATGATGGGGCATATGACTAGCTTAGACCCCTGGCTCCCAAATGCTTCTTATCCACCTTTTATTCAGCTCTGATAGTTTGGTTTCTTGAATCAGAATCAGATCTGGTCTTTCTTTTCTAAGATGTTCCTGATTATCCTCCCCTTTTTGGCACTTCCAAGGCCTCTTACATTCCAGTTGACTATCTTCATTTCAACCTACTTAAGACCCCTTATCAATGGCTGCCTATTGTTCCCCTCTTTTTCTTTTCAGGCTCCCCTCTTCGGACCATATTCTAGCTCTCTCTTGTTCTAAGCTATTGTCCGGAAGGTTCTCAGAATCTTGACCTGTGGCATAGTCCATTAGAGTATTCAAGGGAGGATTGGCATTGGTTGTACCTGCGCAGTTCGATAAACATAGTTTAGAGTGGTGTATACCAGGACTCACAGATTGAAAAGGTGAAAACAGAGAAACGGGGTTAGGGACTCCCTGTGCCAACAAGTCTGAATCCTTCCCTTTATCAATACCCTCTAATTCGGAATCCTTGGCAGGCAAGTCTGATTTAACTTCAGTTTTTTGTTCATCCTGTGCTTCTTTGTTTGGGTTAGTGCCAAGATCCAAAACTCCATTATTATTATCTTGACGATGTGTCTCCCATTGGATTTCTTCCTCTCCCCTCCAGACTGACATTGGGTTCACCACTAAGACTGGCGCTGGACAATCTCCCGATTCTTCTCTTGGAACCAAGCTAGCGTAGTTAGTGGGGTCTTCGAATAGCAGCTCTGTTCCCATCGTTTCGTCTTCCCACAAGATGCGCATCTTACCAGTGTTGACACTTCCGATGCTATCTTCTAACTTCGATGATATGCCTTCTCTTGCATTAGATCTTCCCAATAGCTTTCCTCTTCAGATTCATCGCGCTCGTGCCTATTAAATTTCGGACTTGGCTTATTAGGGGATGTAGAGTTGTTCGTCGGCACCGGTTTCCACACCCAAGTGTCTCAGCCTGCTTTTCCGGCGATCCCTGGAGCTTTAGAAGTGGCCCTGCTTCTTTGTGTCAAAACCGTGGCAGGGGGACACACAACGGGGGTCGAGAAAGACGATGATAGACCCCTGCTGACGTTTGCCACCCTTTGGGTCGAACTGCGCAGTAGTTCGCTCGGTTCGCCTAACGGTCTCTCTACAGGCGCGGGCTTAGCATTAAAGGGGGCTTTATTGACCGATCCAGCTGTCACCTCCACAAATAACCATTTGGAAGCCACACGTGAATTAATTGAGGGCTCGGATTTAAAGTTTACATTAATGCCATGTTTTCCAATTTTCGAATTGGACAACTATTCATTTTCCTTTATTTTGCCAGAACAACCAACCTTCTTTGATTCTTAGACCCTTGCCACATCATCGTCTTCTACCTCCCACATGCTTCTCCACAATCTCTCCTCCACTGACGAAAGCAACCAAACCACATTCTGAAATCCGCCTGTTTCCACCTTCATTGTTCTTGGAATTTCTTCCACTTTAATCCCTCTCAAACCCAATTCAGCCGCGATAAGATTTGAAGTGTCCAGCACTTCCAAGAGGCCTCCGCACCGGGAAATTAAACACATTTTAAAATTTCAATTATTTAAGGAGTGGGTGGTTTTACAAAACCGGGACTGGTTCACCAGTTTTCCGGTTAAACCAATTGGTCGGCCGGTTTTCACTGGGTTTTTAGCATATACGGTTATTTGGGTGTGACTGAACCAACCATGGTCCTAGGTCGTGGTTCAACTAGTCCGGTCCGGTTTCCTAAACACTGCCTACGAATGTATCGGTAGGGCACTCCGCTTTTGGTAGTACTCTTGAAAAAATTGAATCCTAGTTACATAACATAGTAGGTAACTGAAACGTCAATCATATAAGCTTTGTAGCCAAGGAGCCCATAGGGTCAATACATGGCATGTTTAGGTAATTAAGTGCTAGTTTACGAGAATAATGATTGTGCCTTTTTGTGATGGTGATATTTAAACACTGTATGGTGTTCAAATTTGCTAAATCTGTTGTTTTTATTGTTGTTAGTGTTTCTTGGAGATCAAGTTTCCTAGGCTTTGGCTTCGCTCATCTCCTTGGTCTTGTCTACAGCTGTTTTACTATAAGAATGGAAAAGGTTGTGACCTTTGATGTTATTACCAATGACTTCCATCAGAAGATGAAGTCTCTGGATTAGGAAGAGGTTACAACAGTGTTAAATGAGCATTCTGATCTTGATCCTGCCTTGGTTGTTAATCCTTTGGACTCTCTGAACATGTTTCAAAGCTTACAGAAAGAGTGCAAGGTGACAAAGTTCTAGTGGAAGACGCTCAAGTCCAGATGTGAGCCATTTAGGAAATGAGCCGATTTCATGCTTCACAACCCTATGTTTGCTCTATAACTACATGAGTTAGGCCTATGGAAATTTACTATTCTTTTGGCCTTGTCGAAGAGCAACAAGTTAGGATTTATGAATACCCTCGCAATGTAGTGGTCGTCAAGCCCGCATACCTTCATTACTACATGGAGCGAGTTTATAGTGACTGTAGACGGCATGGTTGTATTGTTGTATTCCATATTTGGGTGAACGGCATCTGGGGGCAATGCTCTAATGAAGTCACTTGCCCAAGGATGCTGATGCCCTTCATCATGCCCTTCTTGCCCAAAGCGCTAGTGTCTTATTTCGCTTTGGTCCTAATTTCTTGTTTAGTAAGGCAAGAGTCGTTAAGGCTATGTTTAGTTTGAAGGAAAAGGTAGGGAAATGTAAGGAAACATAGGGAAATCTATACAACGTTTGTAAAGGTTTCCTTATATTTCTCTTCCTTTCCCTACTTTTTCCTTAAAACCAAACACAGCCTAAGGGTGGGGGAGCTGTTCACTTAGTGCAAGTCCTCCTGAGAAAGGCTATTAGCGAAGCCATTTTAAACTCGCTACTCAGATTGTGGTGGGGAACACTCTCCCTTTTTTATCAATAACTGGAATTGATTAGATTAAAAGAATTTAGTTACAGCGCTCCAAAGAGAGATAACAAAAAAGAAAAAGTTACAGAACAGCCCAAAACATTTGATCCCTTCCCACCCCCTGCTTTGCCAAAGCATTAGCAAATGCATTTGCTGTTCTCTTGACCCACTGAAACTTGATTTTCAGTCCTCTAGTTAGCCACTTAATCTCCCTCTCATTAGCATATTTCCTAAGTCCACTACCTTCTTGTAACCAACCTTAAGACCAGCTTTAAGTCCCCTTCAATGACTAATTTTTGTATATTCAGTTCCTTAGACTTCCTTTAGCTTTAGATTTAATGTTTCTTGTGTAATTTGAATGTAAGCCAATAGGCATGAAACAATCTGTAAGCTCTGAAAATCAGGGGTCTGGATGCCGAGAGTCTTTGTGTGGGCAAGGGCATCAGGGAGGAGAAGGAAGAGAAGACTCAAGGGCAAGAGTTTGCTCAAAAGGTTATGTCCTAGCAGGAGACAAAATTCCATATTTATAGAAAAAAGTTTTCCAATGCAGACATGCACAGCTTTAGGGACAATCCCCAATTACTCCCAGTTGGTTGGGGCAGCAAATTCCAGGTTGCTTCAATGAGGCACGCATAAAGTGGGGGACCGCTGACCTGCATTGGCTTTCCCTAACACCACTCTCCTGCTCTCGCCACGTGGCACAATCTTGGAGTGGGGGTCTACCACATGTTACACGTTGCTTCTTGTGGAGTGAGTCGCAACACGATCTTGGTGAATCCAAGAGAGAGGTGAAGCTGGGGGAGAGGCAGATAGGCAAAGCTAAGGGCCAACGAGTCCAAGGTTTTGGTCCTCACAAGCTCCGTGACAATGAGGTCAAGGAGGGGTTATCTCGAATGGCAGGCAAATGCATTCTTGTTTCCGAGACCGAGTTTGCATCATCAGTCCCCTAGGGGCATAATTTTCCATCCCGTCCAATTAAAATCGAATGTGTCACCCTCTCCCTCTTTCATTTCAAACTGACAGAGTCTAGACCTAATGGTAGTCTGGCCTCCAAAAAAATTATGAAATCCAATTAATCCGCTTCTTTCTCTTTTCTCATTCCCTCTCTCTTCTCTTCTCCTCCCTCCCCATTGTCCCTACACAGCATCAAACTGCCCCCACAACCCGAATCTCCACTGACTTCCACAAGAATTTATGTTCCAGGGACTAATTCTGATTTCCCAAAGCGGGCCTTAACTCAAGAGTTTCACTTTTCGTTGTCAAGTTATGTGACGAGATGCATTTTGCTTCTGCAAGCTGATTAAGTTAATAGTTTACAACCAAAAAGAAAACATGACTGTATAGAAAACACCCCAATCAAAATCAGAGAGGAAACTACTTTTTCACCTGGTTTCTCATCGTCATTCTCTGTCAGAATCACCTCTGTTAGAAAGAAGAGAGAGGGTGATGCCGAAGGAGGAATTTCAACCTTAATGTCTATGGTTCCCATGAAAGAATGGGAACTCACCTTCTCAAACAAAGATGGGTAGGAATGTACAAAATCATCAAACCCATCTTCGTTCTTGCTCGATTTGTACTCCCCCAGCACGTTAACCGCTTCTGACAACCTCACCTCTCCTTCCAAATACCTTACCACCTATCTCATTGTCGGACGTGACACAGGATCACTACTAGAGCACATCAACCCTAACTTGAGCACCATCACAACCTCAACTTTGTTATAAACCCCATTCAACCTTGGGTCTCTACCACATCATCCAAGATGCCCCCTTCTGTCCATCTGTCCCATACCCAATCCACCAATATTAACTCTTCTGGCAACACTTTTGGCTCAATGGATCTCCACTCGTAAGTCACCTCAACAAACAAAGCACCATAGTTTTCAAGGCACCAAGGCGAGGCGAGGCAATTGGGGGGAGCCTTGTTGCTTAGGCGATGAATTTTTTATGTTAAAAGCATAGATCCTAGGGTAGTTCCCTAGGTACCATAACCATATTTCTTTAATAGTTATTCATGATTTTCATAAAAAAAGTATAAATTTCATATTAAAGTATAGAAAATCAACATATTCATGAGAAGAAAAGGAAGAATGAAAATAAAATAAAAAAAAAATATAGGTTATTTTTCTTATAGGAAAGGAAGAAAATAAAAGGTATTGGTAGTAGTAGTAGAAGAAGAAGAATATATGGAAGAGGAAAATGTGCTGATTAGATAAAATTTTTAGTTCTTCCTTAATTATTGGTTCAGATTTTCAAGTCTTTTGAGGGTTCAATACGGCATTTAGCAATGTTTGTGTTGATTAAACCCTAATAAATAAGAAAATAATAAAAAGAAATAAGTATATAAACACACAAAATGATCATTTTAGTTTAATAATGTCTATTTTATAATTATAATCTCAAAAAAGAATGAATAAAAAACTATTTTATAGTAAGAAGTAGAAAAGTGCTAGGCGATTAGGCAAGGCGAGGCGAGCCTCAAAGGGTGCCTTGTCGCCTAGGTGCCCGCCTAGGCGTCGCCTAGGTGCCCGCCTAGGCGTCGCCTTAACAACAATGCAAAGCACCGAAAGCAAACACATCCGAGCTCATAGTAATCTTCCCCGTATGCATTAGCTCCAGCGCCAGACACCCCCAACGTGCACACCACCCGGGTGGTACTTTGGTTCAGCCCATGCTCGTACAACCTAGCGAGTCCGAAATCACCAGTCTACCATTTAGTTCACCGTCCAACAACACGTTGCTCACTTTAATGTCTCTGTGAATCACTACATGCTCCCATTCTCCGTGCAAGTACAATAGACCCGATGTCACGCCTTTGATGATCTTGCATCTCCATTCCCAGCTCAGAATCAACTTGGTTTGGTCAAAAAGGAACTTATCTAGGCTCCCATTTGACATGAAGTCATACACGAGGAGAACATCTCCTTGTCTATGAATCTACGACACCATCCCTTTAACCGGACAAGGTTTCTATGCCAAAGATGACCAATGCTTGCGATTTTAGACACAAATTCTCTCAATCCCTGTCTTGATTCATGCGAGATATGCTTAACTGTGATTTACCGAAGCATTGGAGATTGTCGTTAGGTTCCATCAGTTTGATATGAAAGAGGGAGAGGGTGGTGTTTTCAATTTTAATTGGATGGGACAGAAAAAATTCTGTCCCTAGGACACAAACGATGCGAACTCTCTGGGACCGGCTGTCTCGAGATCTGAATCCAT
Organism: Nelumbo lutea; assembly: GCF_056320005.1. Lineage (NCBI taxonomy): Eukaryota > Viridiplantae > Streptophyta > Magnoliopsida > Proteales > Nelumbonaceae > Nelumbo > Nelumbo lutea. Next base: position 277,406 of record NC_142690.1, read on the forward strand.
GAGTCGTGTGACTTTGGGATTCATGGTGCTCAACCAAGACATTGGAGCGATGTATATATTCATTGTCTAACACTAGTAGTTCAATGTCAAACCTAACTAGGTACTTGTATGCCCCCACCTAACGATTTAGGATCAGTTAACTTTTTGAACTTAGATCTCCTACTAGACATTTGTGTTTTATTCTAAGCTGCTCTTATGGAAAAACTTGTAAATGACCAACACTCTTCAAGCATTAATCCAAAGATAAATGACAAATGAACAGTAGAAAGGAAGCAAAGTAAAGATAAGAGACAAGAAAAGGCTAATGTGTAAAAAAATAGATAAAATATGATAATTGTGATGACTTTTTATAGCACCAAAAAGAGAGTAGGAACAATAAAGTCATTAGAAACATGGGAATCAATGATCCTAAAGTAGAAATATCAAGAAACATAACAGACACAAAACCTTTTTCAAGGTAAACCATATATCGAGCAGCATTTAGGGGGGAAAGTAGGATGTACAAACACACACAACCATAAGAATAATGAGCATTCCTATCAAAGGAAACTTATCAGAAACGCAATTTTCACTGCAACATAGATGGAAGCTCAAATTACAGAAATAAGAGAAAATGAAAGGAGAAGAAAACAATTGAGAAGGAACTATAAACATTTTTATAGAGTACTCTACAAATAATATTTTATATGCAAAGGGAAGGAAACATAAAACCCACCGTTACTTCGTGCAGAATTCAAGAATTCTTAAAATTTAGATAATTACGTTGTAATTCAGCTTAGTAGATGGAACTCACTGGATGGGTGGCTCCAATTGAATGTTTTATGGCCTGACCAGTGGCTTTATTCACCAGAGCAAAACTGGGAAATCCCTCTTCATCCTTTACCCTTGTGCTGTATTTCTCGTCTTTGTACCAGTGCTAGAACAATATAAAAAACCCAATTGTAAAAGCAAAGATAAAACAGAAATAACCAGATAATATCAATCAAAAGCAGATTAAATAAGGAAAAATGAAGAAAATAGCACAACACCCAAATAGAAATAGTTTGGATTCATCAATTGAACTGAAAGAAAAACCGAAATAGAACCAAACCAGAAACACCCAGGAAAAAAACTAGAAACACAAAAAAGCACAAAGTCCAACCACAAGGTTCAGATATGAATCGTCGGAAATCATGCCTGAAATTCGTCATTCTCATTAGATCGCGCAAGTATAGCTTTCCCATCTCGAATGGTGAGCGAGTACCCAATCTCAGCCTTGGTGTATATGCGAACAGTTCGTTTATTCGTCAGCCCAGAACCCTCTTGGTTGTGATGATGGACGAACGAAGGTAGGTGAGGACGATAATGGTGATGAGTTTCATGGTGAACTTCAGGAGTGTCCGGATCCAACCCTTGGCTCACCTGGTGCGAGACATGCTGAACCGAAGGGTGTCCAGATGGGAATGGATCAAAACCTTGGTGAGAAACATGCTGGACTGAAGAGTACCCAGGTGGGTCTGGTTGGATTACTTGGTGGGAAAAGTGCTGGACTAAAGGGAAGTGTGGCTGGGGCTGAAACTCAGATGAGTAGGATGGATGCAAGCCTTGGCTGGAGTGGTGAGAAATGTGTCGGACGGACGGATATTCAAGTTGGGGTTCGAAATGATGGGAACGTGGTGGCGGGCATTGTTGGTAGGTTGGACGGTCTTGTGGATAGGCATCGTAGCTGAGACCAGATTCAGATGCTAGCTCTGGCCTGTAGTTTGGTGGTGGGTACTGTTCTTCTGTATCCCCATATTGCCTGGGATGGTCAAACGGGAATTCCATTTCAGTTCACCGCGAATCCGCGTTAATCGCGCCTTCAAGACGATGAACCAAATATTAAAGGGAGAATGACTGTTCAGCCCACCTCAGAGTTCTTAGTCCAATCGTAACGGAGTTTACGAGGGTGGCCAGCCGCTATCAGCGGGGACCCGTGCGGTGTACGAGAGAATTTAAAAGATTTAATAATTTTATTTATTATTAATTAATATTAAATCATAATCAAAATTTATTGTTAATTAATTAAAAGTATTCAAAGTTATTGTTAGTATCTAAAATTTTAATAATTTTATTTTTTATTTAATGCTGATTTACAGAAAAATAATTATTAATAATTTAATATGAATAAATATTTTTTAATAAATTTAGTTTTATTAATAATTTGTAATAATTATTATTTTTAAATGAAATTTTGATTAACTTTAAATAAATAAAATTAATTATAAAAATTAATATTTTTATTAATTTCACTAATAATTAACAATTATATAAGAATGACAACGGGGTGGGTTTAGGGCGGGGCACCCCATCCCTATCCCTCCCATAGTCAAGACACTCTACCCCATCCCCACCCCGTCCCCAATGTCAAGTGGATTTAGAGCAATTCAATCACTCCTTGTTGGGTGAATTCAAGGGCAAGGCATCCCACTCCTCATCAAAGGATGAAGAATCCTCAAATTTCCATGCCTTATTTACAATTGGGGATGGGGATGATGACAAATTTTGTTACTATAACAAGATTTTATAGTGACAAATGTAATTGTCACTATAGGCCTAAAATTAATAACAAATTTTGAAATTAGTCACTATATGTTAAGATTTATAATGACGGTCATATATGTTGTTTATTACTATAGTTAGACTTTATAGTGATGGATGCAACTCTCACTATAGGCCTAATGTAAATGACGGAAATTGAAATCCATCACTATAGGCTATAGTGACGTCACTACAAGTGACGGATGATATTTCATCATTTGTTCATTAGTCTATAGTGACGGATTTGATCTGTCACTATAACCCTTTTTTCTATCTGTCCAATTCCATTATTAATTAGGACATAAGATTGACTCATAACCAAATTAATTATTAATTGTGACAATCGGATCTGACATGACCCAATTATACTTGACACCTATAATTACCAATGATAATAACAATTTAGAAACTTCATAATATAACCTTAACAAAGCTGAAATTAAAAATGCTAAAATGTTTATATGTTGATAAAATATATTTTTTTAATGATAATGAACTTATGTATTATTTAAAAAGTTTATTATTTTAGACATTAAAACAAAACAACAATTATACAAAAGAGATCTATCTTTATATTATTGACTATATAATTGGTTCTGGTCTTAATCAATTCAAAACAGAATAAACCAGCTTCAACCTATTACTAATTGGGAGAAAACCATGTACATAACCAAGCCAACATAGTTGGTTCGGTAAGTTCAATTTTGTCGGGTAAACTAAACCCGTTAACAGCCCTATCTACTAAACAATATTATTTTTCAATGCATAGTTTTTATGTATCGCTAGAAACATCAAGAAAATGCATATGCACTAATGACATGGGTTATGCATAACCCATTTTACCAATCGGCGAAGAAAGCAACGAAAATTGGTTCCAGATTTGCCCATTTCAACCTACTCACATTGAACACGATCATTGTGCTCTTCACGGTTGCAAACAATTCCACCCGTATTATCGCTAGAAACATCAAGAAAATGCATATGCACTAATGACATGGGTTATGCATAATCCATTTTACCAATCGGCGAAGAAAGCAACGAAAATTGGTTCCAGATTTGCCCATTTCAACCTACCCACATTGAACACGATCATTGTGCTCTTCACGGTTGCAAACAATTCCACCCGTTATATCATCTGTCTCTTGGATGGTTGTGCCTTACCTGTCCATTAGACAATACTGATATACCATGTTTGATACAATTTATGGCTAGATCCGTTCATTCATAGTTGATTGATCAGCTCAAATGACCAACAAACATGTTAGAACCAGTTATGAACCTGATCTAGCTTGGTTTTGACATGTTAATTTTATTAATAGTTAATTATTTTATTATTTATAATAGTTGATTATAAATTAGTAAAAAATATTAACACAAAAAATATAATTTTAAATTTCATTTGTGATTAATTATTAATAATACTATAATCATTAAAAAATATCACTAAAAAGATGAAAATAGATTTAGTTGTGGTTTAAAATAAACAATTAATAAAATAAATTAGAATTTCAAATAAAATTACAATTAATAACTACAGTATTTATTAATTTAAAATCCATTTAAAAATAACTACATTAATAAATAATAGGCCCTTATAAAATCAATCAAGAAAATTTAAAGTTAATTAATTATTAAATAACATTAATTTTAAATTTAATTAATTGGATTGGAGTAAGATTGCTTTAGCTCACTTGCGAATGCCACTTTTACTCCAATTTTGCTTTACAAAATTTGTACATTGTACTGGTCCCAATTAAAAACTAATATCTATTAATTTTAAATTACCTTTATTTAAAAACTAAGATTGACTTGATTTCACATTCCAATAACTAGTACACATAAATATTCAGTACCAACTCATCCGACAATCATTGAGGTTAGTCATTCTTCGATTCAAATTGATATTGTACTATACCATTGACCTTGTGGGGGTGTAAGAGATCACTGAGGATGTATCTCCTATGCAGGTATCAAGAGCTATACATGCAAGTGTTGTACATTATATATTTGTAACAAAACAAACTTGATTTGTACTTATCATCGAAGATTTACCATAAATACATACAATTATCAAGTACAGTTGCACCGGCAAATTCTAGTTGTTTTCTTCTTTCATTTTACTTTAAAGAGACAAGTTACACTATTTTCTCCGGAACTAATCAATAACTGTGATACAGACGCCCAGGGCATTGTGTAAATTAAAACTCAAGTTAATCTCACTTCTCAACTGCATTACTGAATGAGATCCTGACTTTCTTTTGCTGGTTTCATTATTTTTATCATAGACAACAAAATGAGATTACAGGATTTCCAGGAACAGGGTTGCTCTTGGATGGAGTCCAGCGTCTTTGAGGGTCATTCCCATCTGTTCGTAACCATAAACTTTTCTCGGAAAACTGGAGATCAATCTATAACTTCCTATCCCCGGTAAATTGAGTGAATCGATGTATCTGTATACTGAGTGTATCTTGTCTGTGCATAAGAAGCTACGTTCTCTTCTTTCCCCATTGGGGAACCGTATCAATATCTGGAGAACCAATTACCAATAAGTAATTATCAGAACCATTGGCAGAGTTAAGTGGAACATCGAGCCCAGAATAATAGTTTTGACAATGTTCTACCTGGGTAGTTTGTGGATCCTTTCCATGAATAGCAATTTCCCTACGTTGAGTTTCTTTGCTAGTCGCTTTGATTTTATTGGGCCGTTCTCGGTTTAGTTTTTCGCTATTTGCCTTGGTCTTTACTTCTACTGGCTTCTGAACCTTTTCTCCTGCAGCTAGTTCTTTAGTTCTCTCTTTCTCCTGGAATTATATATGGTCAATGAAATCTATTAGTCCAATGTGCAATAAAATTTCTAACTAGTTGTTCTTGGCGTACTATATAGACACCTTATCAATCTTAAGTGATGCAAGATATGCTGCATCTTGTTCTTCCCTTAGCTGTCGATCTATCTTTCTCTTTTCCTCTTCCTTTTCTCTTCCAGAACCAAAAGCCAAGCCTTGTTCCTCTATTACTCTTTGCAAAATCTCCACCAACTCAGTTGGGGAAACAGGACCTTCAACCTACATACAAGACAAGGAAACAAGAGAAAATTACTCAAGCGTTCCAAACTCATCATCATTATATTAATTCATTTTGCTAGATACTATATATCAGGAAATCCTATTAAAATATGCAGGATTTCTAGTTAAGCAAAGGCAACCCCAACCCACCTGTCGCAGGACTGCTATACTATTACCAGAAGGAGCAACTATTGCACAGAATGGAAAAATTTCTGCTTGCAAAGCATCGACCATCGGTAATCCCTCTCCCTTACTTGCAAATGCACCCCAAGAAGCAAAGTTTGCATCAAGGAATTGTATCACCAATTCGCAACATAGGGTATTGGTGCAGAAAGGAGCTGTGAAGGGGTGATCTGGAGAGTGGAGATAGATGAAAACGAACTCGTGTTCATCCTCTGCCATCTTCAGAACATTGGCAAAACTGCAGGCAAAGAAGAAAGGATGTGAGAAACCATACTGCTGTTCAAAGCTAGCAAGGAAGGCACACTCCTCGGGAACATCCAGAGGCGGCTCTTGGGGATGCTGCCACTGAAAAGTTGCTCTTTGTTGTTGATCTCTTCTTCCTGCTGCAACTGTGGGAGTTACTCTATGACCAATGGTTCGGGAAACCCCCTCTATGATACTCCGCGGGAGGTTCACCATTCGTCCGACAATCCCATTGAAAAATGCATCCCCTGATGCTCTCCCAGTTTCTCTTGTAATCAACGACATTGCTAGCTAGCTCGGCTGAAGAACTCTCTATCTTTGTTTTTGCTTTTAGTATGGTGGAGCAGAACAAATTGTGAACTCTAAATTCTTCTGTGCTATCCTGTTAGAAAAAAATGGAGCAAATTTATTCATACATTACAGTGCAATGCACGAGACTCCTACGTACAGGGTTAGGGGTAACTGGTAAGGCCCGTAAGGGAGTACGCAGCCTACAACTGTTTTCAAGATTTGAACCTCAACCGAGCAATCCAATGGTTGTGCCAAACCCCACTCTCAAATTTATTCATATATTCTGTGCCTAAGGATTCGACAATGATACCAGAAACACATCATACGGGAAAACCAAAGTTTGATTTCAAAAACTACAATTTTACATAAAAAACAATAATAATGTTTTTGATTTTTCAACTAGATCTGTTTTTGTTTTGAAAGATAAAAATAAGTCGGCGTTGTTGAATACTTGTTTTTTAAACCATGGATGTTTTTTAAACCCCCTACGCTCAGTTTGGAAGGATTACAATACAAATATGTAGAATATAAAACTTTGCATTTAATTTGTATTATTTTATATGCATTTGCACTCTACATATTTGTATTTGTACTCCTTCCAAACTGAGCCTTAATTACATTTTGTCCTCTTGAATGTGTGAAATTGTGAATCAACTAAAAAATTGGACAAACCGACCAGATGAACCAACCTTGGAACTGAATTTATCTTAAAATAAACCCCGAAATATTTTTAAAGATGTAAAGATTTGAATCTAAGCACTCATGATTACAACAGCCATGGTCTCACTTGATAGTTACTTAAGTGATTTAATCAGTTTTTTTTTTTAATATTTGAATGTATGTAATACATAATATTAAAAGGTAATATTTACAAAATTTAAACTATAATGACAAATTTTGAAACATATATTAATATATTATAATAATCTACATATTAAATTACTCAATTTAATCAATAAAAATAATATAAATTTTAAATTATATATTATTATTATTAAAAATCAAGCTTTTAAAGGATATGCTTCCTTTTTTTTTAAAGAAAATAAAAAAGAATAGATTCGATAAACTTTGAAACCGACCCTGGAACTATCAAAGCCAGAACTAACCCTGGAACAGTTCCAAAAACTTGGAACTGACCCTCACCCCTAATAAATACGAAAAGATTTTTTTTCTGATATTAATCACAGCTCGACACTATAGGAGTTGTCACTCTTTTCAAATGAACAATATAACATCATATCAACAACCTTAATAAATAATCACACAATTCTCTTTTTATTAACCGACTACCGCTAGGACAATTCATCAAACACACAACTGGACTACCCCTTAGTTGGCCATAAATTCGATAAGCTCTTATGATAGCTGCTGAATCCAGGACTTCTTTTGTCTTTTACTGGATAAAAAGGATTAATAATAAAGCATTTGATAGCATGGTTATCAACGATTGACTTCATTTTGTCGTTAACAATCGAGTTTAAAACTTACTTAATAACTTATTCACTAAACGATAAAGCAATAAGTCATTCAGTTCCACCACTCCAAATATTATTATCCAACCTTAGATTATGCCGCCCTTTATTATAATTTTCGTATTAGATTATTTTAAAGACATCATATGATAAAAGCCAACGCAATCGTTATGGTGATATTCTTTTTTATATTGAGATTTTTTTATTATTTCAAAAATTTTGAGATATTTTAATTAAATAAAATTTTCATTAGTATAGATTTTGAGAACCCCCAACTAGCTTCATATTGTAAGACTCGCAAAAAGATGCAGAAACTGTGCCTTATTTCATATTGGACCGAAAAATTTACCACGTAGAAATGCAGAAACTTGAAAAAAAAATGCAATTAGAATATACTTTAGGGATGGGAATGAGGCTTGCCAAAAGAAATCATCCTTATAACTGGACCCTGTTTATTCCCTATTGGTGCGGGTCTTCTTCAGAGCCTGTGCTTTATTTCCAATGACACTTCGGACCATTACTTTCTTTTCTTTTTCTTTTGGGTGGGTCGGCGGGTTGCTTTTTTATTTAGACCTTTGGATTCCCTTCAACTTCGATTTATTAAAGAGATGCCAAAAGGAATTAGTCCGCTTTAGCTTTAATGAACTGTCAGGCGATTGATCGTCAAAGTGGGATATGCATATAAAAATCCAGTAAAGATAGACTACAATATATAGAGAATCCGATTCCCCTTCATGCTTTCACACATTTTCAAGAATAGCATTCAACTACAAAGAATATATACGGTTAGGTTCACGGAATTAGGGTGGCTTCCTCTTCAAGTGGGTAAGGATGCAACTTGGGCCATGTTGCAATATGAAATTAGTTAGAGCGAACCTGGCCTTGCGCAACCAAAACCCAACTGAAAACCCAACATCTCTTCACATTTGCTAATTTGCATACGTTAATATTAAATATCTGTATTCATGTATATAGATGTCCTAAATTTTACATGATACTTTTAGAAAATAATAATAATTTTAATATCCTTATCAAAATCAAAACCCCTTTAAAAAGGATAAGTAATTACAGCATGGTGTGTTGGTGAATTTAAATTTCATGTTTTATTTCAATTGTTAATAAAAATATTTTTTTTTATTTTTCATATTTATTGTTGTTTAATTTGATAAACACTTAATATTAGAGATGTGCATAATTTTTTTTGACAAATCTCTGTATTTTCTATCATTTCCATTTCTATCTATTTTTGACTTTTTATTATATAATTCTGACATTATGCGTTGACAGTTGACCTATTTGACTTGAAAGAAAACCAATCTCTTTTTTTTTTTTTTGAAAATTTTACATTTTCTATTTTGTTTCCATGATTAATTGTAAAATCAGTTCTTGTTTATCACACTTATATTTGTTAAATATGGAAAATTTGTAGTATTTGAGATATGTTAAGTTTTCCTATAAATTTTTTTTATATTTTTGTTTTTGTAATTCTATCTATTATTTACTTTTATTATTTAATTATAGCATCATTAGTTGATCCATTTTACCCAAAATATTGGATCATTAATATGTAAGTTGGGCAAATTGGGTCAAGTTTGTGCTCAATGTAAGCCCAATCTACGTTGAAATTTGATACACCTAAGTTGGGTTAGAGCTTGGATTAGTCGATCATCTTTATGCTAAAATTTGACATAAATGTATGTCTATACATACACATTTATGGAAGTATGTGCCTTTATATGTATGTATGTATCCCCTCCGCCCCGAGCTCGTGGTACCACTGTTCTTTTCCTCCCCCTCCATCGGGTAAAGGCTCCAAGAAAACATGGGTTTATGTGGTAGTTGGAGTTGCAGCCACTTTATTTGTGCTTATTGCTGTCTTGGCCGTTGTTCATTATGTTGTCTTACGAATAAGAAGTCGGAGGCGCCCAATTAATTCTGTTACTGTCATCAATTCATTCGAGAAACCCCTCAAAAGTACAATTAATGGGGACTTGGCTGCCATCAAGAAGATGAACAGGGACGTCTCGAAGGAAATAAGTTTACTCAACAAGATCAATCATTTCAATCTTATCAGGCTCTAGGGTGTTTGTTTTAGTGAGGGGAATTGGTATCTTGTGTACGAGTATGCCATGAACGGACCTCTGTGTGACTGGATCTATAGCAACCAAAGTGGACGAAAGGTTTTGAGCTGGACACAGAGGGTTCGAATTGCTTTGGATGTGGCAACGGGGCATAGCTACCTCCACAGTTTTACCAGTCCTTCCCATGTTCACAAGGATATAAGGAGCAGCAATATTCTTCTTGGTAGCGATTTCAGAGCCAAGATTGCTAATTCTGATCTAGCAAGGTCGACTCAAGGGGAGGAAGGTGAATTTGCTTTGACAAGGCACATCGTTGGAACAAAAGGTGGTGGAGGAGCCTTAAACCATCCCTCTGAATCGGTTTTGAAAATAAAAAATAAAAAAAAAGTGCCGATATTACCCGATACACACTACCGGTGTATCAATATTTTGAACCTTGAGTGGTACTGCATGTCTGGGGGTAGGGGAACACCACCATTTTCACCGTCTTCCAGCAGCAAAACACAGTTCACCAGATAAAAGGGATCAGGCATCATCACCGGAATTGCTCATCAGTTGAGTTTAATTTTGAAACTTGAGGAATAGTAAAGGGCAATTTTGATATTTCATTTCTTTCTATTAATATTTGATGATGATGCCAATTTTTAGAAATAGTAAGAGTACTTTAAGATAATATGTAAATAATAAGGATACTTCACAACCAGTAGGAATAACTTAAGAAATTTACCCTTAAATAAAATGAAAATGTAAAATAGGATTTAAGTAGTTGACAAGGCTTAGATGATGGTCAAGATTATGCTGGCTTAAAAAATCATGATTATGTGTTAAACCTAATTCAAATTTCGAACTTCTAATTTTTTATTATTTCACACAATAAATGAAGAATTTAGATTTTGTCCTGAGACGGGCCTCACAACTCTTGCAACCCTGCATTGGAACATCTCCTTCATGATATGACAACTCAGAAAACATATTCCCAATTTAATTTGTTTTACATAATTCGTGATATGACGTGTCTAACGACAGGAAATCAATAAATCAATACTTCGAAGTTTGAACCATGTTTTTAGCCTAAATTTTTTCTGGATGAAGAGGGGAATTTGAAGACTCCTTTTGAGCTCAAAACTGCTTTGCCACACGAAAACCATGAACTCCTTTCGAGCTCGTTTAGGAAAACTTACAAACCAATCCAAATTGAAGACCTGTAACCTCTAAATATAATACAACATTTGCATCCTGTCAAAAATCACCTGCAGGATGCATTCATTTCTAACATGAGATAATACTCTTTTTTTTGCATCTTTGTTCAATTATTTACTTGTAGTGAACACAAACTCTCGTACCAATGGCATCAAAGTTGGTTAAACATAGTTACATAGGATAAATCGTGCATGGCATGATACATTTGCATATCGATAGGCAGAGGATCTAGGAAATTTCCTGTTTGCTGCAGTGCCCACGTTTAGAAAAAACCCATGCAAATATGCAGATAGAGAGATAGCAAGTGCGCATACACACTCACATATATATATATATATATAGAGAGAGAGAGAGAGAGAGTCCCACAATGTTAAAACATGAAGCAGAGTTGTATTACCAAGACGGCAATAATTGTACAAATGACGGGCTAGGGCAAGTCCGGGCAGACTCGCTTACTTTTCAAACTACCCACATCGCCTGAAAAGGCCATGTCAAGCTAGAGACATTCATTTCTACAAGCTTGGTCGTGGAAGTGGCCTTGCCACCACTTGTAAAGACATACCCGGGCCAGGCCTCCAAAGTTCTTTTATTATGCCAGCCCCATTGTAACATCCCAAAACATAGAAATTCCATTTCCATTGAGATTTTCTAGGTCCAGATTCACCTGTGCGAAACATGAAGGAAAGTGGGAAGAACTAATTCTCAACCATGTGTGATAGGGGCCTGGGATTTGGTGGGATACATGAGTTATCATGGCTACTTGGAGATCTGAGGAGAGGGTTCCATCGGTCAAATACTATCCGGCCTCCACGACCAATTCTTCCATGAAAACGATATCGCAGTTTAGATGTCTCATTATCAACTGGAGGAGTTGGTGGTGCAATGCCTGAAGCAGCCACTTTTCCTGGATCTAGAGGTCTCGTGAACAAGAAAACTGGCTCAAGAGGATCCTGCATTAATCCCACACTAGGTTGCATTAGCAGTTACTTTCCATGCAATGGGAAAATAAAGAAAATATAAACTGGAATACGATATTCATGAAAAATGCTTAGAAGGCCACATCAAACGGTACTCCGAATAAATTGTAGTGTAGGGACAAGTTGCATATAATCTTCTGGTGAACTGTTTCTATCGAGTAAAGGTTTCCATCCCAACTAAGAATTTTGCAGATCCTGTCTTGCACTGCCACTGCCAATCCCAGATAAAAGAAGGTCCCAGCTCAATTCAATAAAGCTCTAATTCCAACTATTTTTGGATAAGCTACAAGAATCCTGTCACACCATATCACTCAAGGGCCATATTTTGCACCACCACCAAGTCCAGATAAAGTTGAAAAAGAAACTTGTACAAAACTCTTGTACATGAATCCCATTTGTTTCAAGCTAGTGGACTACACAGAGAATGGAGAAGGATTTGAGAAGTCAGACTCAAAATAGTTGGACTAGGGCTTGGTCACCTTGGTATGTTTTCTTATCATGGCGCTCAAAACAATTGAGAGGGAAACATGTACTTACAGTTTGGTTTACCACTCCTTGCTACTAACCAAAAGTTGCAAGGAAATAGGATAATATAAAAATAAATAAATATAACTTGATCTTGCAGAAAAAATATATTTGTATACCCTCCTATGGAACCATCCATGAGGCAGATGCCGCCGTCTCAACTCTCGTTTCATCCGCCCTGTTGGGATCAACATTGTCTTCGGGTCCATGAAGGACAGATTTCCTACAGCAGCTGGTCGAATACTAGGGCGACTATTTTCCATGTCATCAGAGTCAATAAAATCATCCTCACTTGATCCAATTCTAGAAGAGATGGGTGGGAAGCCTGGGATTGCCAATCCATCTTCAATGAGTTGTGTCTCATGCTGAAAAGCCATGACAATTTGCCAATTAATTGCTCAGTAAAGATCACTATCAGCCGCAACAGATTCTCTAATATAACATGATCACTGTAATTTAAGAAGCTGTGGATTAGTATTTATATTAATTGTGTGTACTGTTTATTTTAATTTACATTTGGAGAAATATATATTTTTTCTTTACAATACACTCTCTCTACAACTCTTTCTTTATCACCTGTTTCTGCACACCATATACAGCATAATCTGTACATCTGTGTTGCAGCTGTGATCTTTCCTCCAACATTCCTTCAATTCAAAAACTCCAAGTACGTCAGTCCTGGTCTGCTCTCAGAGCATTCGGTGATGGTATGATCCATCACAATAACTGTTATGATTGGTGTAAAGTGATATTATACTTTTTATTGGCACAGATTGTGAGGGATTATGAAGCTGTTTGTGAAGAATACTTGATCACAGTCTCTGGACTCAGGTGATTGAAGTTGCTGTTTGGTGAAGTGAAATGAGAATTATAGGTGAGCAGATCTGGTTGACGGTCTATAAGACCTTTTCTGTGAAGTATAATCTGTGACTTGTGAAGTGAAGCAAGAAAAAGTGGTGAACAGACGGGTGATGATTATTTTAAACTAGAATTTGGTGAAAGAGAACAGAATCCAAGTCTTCTACATCGTGCTGTTTATTGATTTCATGTCATTTTAGATGACTTCCATAAAATTGAATGGAAGTAATTTTGTTGTTTGGACAGAGTCTTTAAGATTGACCAGTGCACCTCACCAAGAGGCACAATATGACTTTCTGAAGACTGCAGATTCCAGTCAATCATCAAATCAAATGTTTGACCAGTGCACCTCACTGTTTGGTTAAGGCATGTGTGAGTGATGGTAAATTTTGGTTGAGGTAGAAAACTGTCTAGCTGTGTCTTCTTTCTTCAAATAATTTAGGGAGTTCAATTAATAGATTTTAGAGCAAAATACGAGTACAGAATGATCAATGGTAGTTTAGGAAAGTATATATTATCTTTATCTGTTGATATATTTTCTGGTTGTTGCAATAAAATTTTAAGTTTTCTTTACTATTCTCCATAGCTGATTTCTATAAATTCACTTTTGATTGACATTCTTCAAACAATTGCTGGAAAGTGCCTTCTATTAAACTTTAGTGAATTTTCTTGTGGTTTTACTATTATTAGAAGGTATACTGCCAACTTTATAAAACTTTTGGAAGATACTGGGTGGTCTCATCTAACCTGAAAATCCTCATCCAAGCATGAACGATAAGGGACTAAGGGTTTTCTCAAGAAGAGGATAAATTCTATGAACCTGGTCCCTTGTTATCAGTTTATCACAAGAGCTCCAGGGAAGACAGTGATTGCTAGAACTGAACACTTCTTTTGGTCTCCAATTTTACCAGAGATGCTTGATTTATTTTGGCAAATTTTATACTGGCTGGCTTGATAATGTATTTCCAACCAAGATATAAGTTGTAAATGTTGCATGTCTCCTACAAATGATCATTTCATCCTTGTAACAGCAATATTAAAACACAATACAGTGTTATTGCTAGAGCTGAATACTTCTTTTGGTCTTTGATTTTACCAGAGGTTGCTTGTTTTACTTTTGCAATTTTTTTACTGACTGGCTTGATTTCATATTTCCAACTCCAGATGATTTAAAGGAATTAAATCGTCTGCACATGTCTCATACAAATGATCATTTCATCCATGTAATTGGGATATTACAACACAATGCTAACTCCACTCATTGAAGGAAATTATAATAAAATAAAAAAGCACTATAAAATATTGTTGCAATCAAAACAGAAGAGACTTGAAATCATGTACTTACCTTATATTTCATTTGATTACGTTGAAGGTTAACTTCACATTCCATGACCTCTCTTTTCTTTTCTTCCCTCTGCAACCAATTATTTTGTTAGGAAATAGAATTTGTATCCTTGTAGTTGGTTCAATATCTTTACAAGCTAAAAAAGAACAAAAGAAACTCAGGAGATTTTAAATTTGTCACCAGAAAGATGTTGTACCTTAATCAAAGCCTCCAACACTGTCTTCGCCTGGTCCAAGTTGCGCCTCACCTAAAGATAGTGAACTCAACAAATAAAATGTTTCAACACAAGGACAACATGAACAGTTAAAACAATAATCTAATTTTTATTTAAAATAACATTAGAACATATGTAACATAACATCATAACAGTTCCATTTACCTATTTTCAAGAGAAAACATATACCAGCTCTACAAGAGAGTGGAAATTTGTGGCATATACATAGATTAGGCTAACTGTTGAATTTTGCTTAAATCTATTATTAGTTGTTTAGTTGTTAATATAAATATGATCAAGGGGGCTGACCACTACACCTTTTGGAGTTCTCTTTATTTTCTCAATCTCTCTCTTTTATCCTTTCTGGTTTTACGGCTGAACAGTAGTAAACTAGGAGATGGGGGGGGGGGTACCTAGACATATCAAGCCCAACAAATACTCAACTAAATGTCATAATACTCATGAGAGAGGGAGAGAGAGTATAATTTATGAGAAATTAGAAAATTTCATATTTGCAAGTTCTAATGATAAAACCATAACATTCAAAACATAGAAATGAAGTATCACGGCATGAAGTATCATCATCCATAATTAGATAAGTGTCACCAGATATCAATATATCACTTGCAAAGTGGAAAATCAGAGTATCAGAATTAACGATCCACATAAATTGCATAACATTAACATAAGTGTGTCATCTCATATTCAATTTAATGTGATGCATTGAAGGAATGAGAACCATGGTACCCCCATTTCTAATTCTAACATTTTAGTATAATATTACAATAGACAAATTTGGAGGGTTTTCATTCTTGGTATTGTTTCCCTCACTTTTATTTATAATATATGTATTACAAAAAAATAGCTTAAAAGGTAAGAGCATATACAATGTATGCCTCATGCGCGCCGAGGTAAATAGGCGAGGTGCATTTTGGGGTATGCGCCTCGCCCAGGTCCTAGGTGCACCCCTTTCAAAAGTATGTGCCCCGTACTCCCGACCACACCCCTCGAGGCAAGCACTCTTATCTTCCAAATACAGCTTGAGCCCTCAAGAAAAAGAAAACGAAATAAGAAAAGCTCCGAGAATCCCCTATTTGCTAATGTTGTTCATTCATTCATTTTAATAAAATATCTTCTTAAAAGGCAATGAAAATTATAAAATCATTATTTTTTATGTGAGAAATAAGAATTTCATACCCTAACATAGACTTGTTCGGGCTTGCCTCGAGGGGCGTGGCACAAAGGTGACTCAGAGAATTAATTTGTGGGTTTTACATGCTTGAAAATGCTTTATATGTTTGCTTTACATGTTATGTTTATGTATTTTAATTTTAGATAATAGGTTTTTTAAAACATTTATTTTAAAATTTAAGTTTATATTTTTATTAACATTATGTTTAATATTTTTTTTGCATTTTTTTGGCTTTTTTTTAAATTTTCTGACTTCTCTATTTTTTAGCTTTTTTTTTTGTAATTTTGGAACTTGCTTAAAAAGGCATGTGCCTCGCCTTGCGCCTTGCACTTTTAAAACACTAACCTCTAGACATTTTCTTAACATCTTGCTTGGACGCATGCATCCAAGACTCCAAGTGTATGCCTCCAGTACCTTTAGAAACATTGGTTTGGCATGTAATGCAAGAGAAAAAACTAGAAAGGATGGTATCTTTGTCCTTGCCATTGGCTGGCCTTCAGGAATTGTGGTTGTGCTTTAATGGGAGTGTCATTGATGATCTTGATTCTCACTGGAGTTTTAAAGTCAGTAATTTAGCAGGAACCAATAAGTCTATTCTTTTAGATAGGAATGTGGATGATGTGGACAATCAATCAGGTGACAGCTGATTATGTATAGGGCTAAACACAAATGTAATAGGTAGAGGGAATCAGGATAAGGGGAGGAGAATCTATTAGCTCAGAGGTGGTAGGTGGGCTACGGTGTGCTAGGAGCAAAAAGGTGTATATGATTGGGGTGATAGCAGTGTTTTAAAAGGCGTGCCTAGGCGCACGCCTGGTGCGCCTAGGCGTACACCTGATATGCCTTGCGCCTCAGCCCAGGCGTGCTCCTTTTTAAAAATTTGCACTTTTTGCTTTTTTTTTTTTTGAGTCTAACAGCTGGGCCAAGGGCTCCACCCCCAGACCCCCGATCATGCCCCTCGAGGCAAGCCCGAATAAGTGTATGTTAGGGTTTGAAATTCTTATTTCTCACATAGAAAATAATGATTTTATAGCTTTCATTGCCTTTTAAGAAGATATTTTATTGCAATGAATGAATGATCAACATTAGCAAATGGGGGGTTCTCGGAGCTTCGGTGAGCGAGCGAACTGGAGCAGAGTAGGGCTTGCCTCGAGGGGCATGGTACAAAGGCGACTCATAGAATCAAGAATGCAATATGTTTTACATCACATTAGCTACTTGAAGCAATGCAATTAAGGAGAAAAAAGAGATTGTAGGTTTTACATGCTTGAAAATGCTTTATATGTTTGCTTTTATTTTTAAATTTTCATTTGAATACACTTTACATGTTATGTTTATGTATTTTAATTTTACATAATAGGTTTTTTAAAACATTTATTTTAAAATTTAAGTTTATATTTTTTTCTATTAACATTATGCTTAATTTTCTAACTTTTTTATTTTTTAGCCTTTTTTTCTATAATTTTGCGCCTTTCTTAAAAGGCGCACATCTCGCCTTGCGCCTCAGGCCCGAATTGGCCCTCGCGCTTTTAAAACACTGCGTGATAGAGATGTTTTTTATGCATGAGAAGGTAACTCTATATAGTCTTTTTTGTTGAGCCAAAGTTCTCTATGCTCTTTTCAGTTTTCTTTGAGAAAATTTTCTTTACCATGAAAAAAAGCTGATCATTTTGTTGATGTCATGTATTTTGCTTTATTCTTGTGCCCTTTAGTTTAGTTGATCTTGTAGGGCTAAGATGTTGGAATATACATCTTGTATACTTTTTGTAGAGGAGATGGGCCGAATGGCCCATAAGCTGTCATTCTATGTTATGTTTATGTTTTCCTCTGTAATGGGCCTTATTCTGGGCCCATATTCTTGTATACTTTGTTTTTGTAATTTCTTGCCCACCCAAGGGCCTCTCTGTAATAATTCAAAGATTAACTTAATAAAATGTTTTAGAGTGTTAGAGGGAGGTTAAGTTCGAAACTCTCACTCTTTAACTCTCATTGTCGCCATCTCTCTTTATCTCATCTTCTTAGTCTTCTCTTGTTTGTTTTCTGGTTTTGCATCTAATCTCAAACAGTTCTATACTTCAAGAGGATTGTTTTCAACTTGGTATCAAAGCAGGCCAGAGCTTGGCATGACCCTCATGTGGTTCTAGTCCAGCCGACTGCATGAGGATGTTCTATGGCTGGAAGTTTAAAGTCATTCGTCTGGTTCTTGGAGGTCATTGGAAGGTGCCCAAGTCTCTACCCACTTGGAGAATAGTTCGATGACCAGGAAGAATCATAGAGAAAGGTGTTCGGCCTAATTTGAAGCTCAAATCAGAGATTCACATACTGTAAGTTACCGCAATTATTGCTGGGTTATTTTCTTTGCTTGGGAGGGCTGTTAAAGTACTCGAAACCCCTCTCCATTCTGCCCTACTGTTCGGTTGTTGCTGGACTGATTCAACTCAGAGATTTCTAGGTTATTTTGGGGAGCAGTTCGGCTGTTGTTGGACTGTCAAGTTGCTGAAACTGGTTTGGACTCAATGGTATTAGTCTCTAATTCAGCCCAGCCTTTTCTTGGACCTATACGAAATACTATTGAAGTGGTTTCTACTAGTTATCAGTAGGGTGTTAACTACTGCACACAGAGTGTTTGTTAAAAGGCCTATTAAGGACTGTGGATTGTTATTTCTTCTCTTTGGGACAACGGTTGTTGGGGACCTGGAATACTTTGTGTTTGGAGGTCTGTTGCTTGCCCCTTGAAGGCTGAAATAATATTTCTTTTTCTAGAAAGAGCTGC
Source organism: Nelumbo lutea (assembly GCF_056320005.1). Taxonomy (NCBI): domain Eukaryota; kingdom Viridiplantae; phylum Streptophyta; class Magnoliopsida; order Proteales; family Nelumbonaceae; genus Nelumbo; species Nelumbo lutea. The sequence goes on from NC_142690.1 coordinate 296,381, forward strand.
CACCGAGCTTGGCTGTCACGGTTGTCAAGACTGAACTAATTTTGTGAGTTGTGTGGTGTTGCCGATTCAGCTCAAACCAAGTTCATCAAGAATCCCTGCACTTTGAGAAACATATTAAAACCCTAATTGGAACCTTTTCATGATGGACTTCTCAGACCTTGAAAGCAAGAGTGCTGCTGAATATGGACAGACTTTGGGAACCCCAGTCGATTCTATGTTGGCTATAACTACAGTTAAACTTGATGGGACCAACTACTTGGCATGGTCACAATCAGTGAAAATCCATATTTGTAGCAGAGGAAAATGGGGGTTTGTTTCTAGGAGCAAGAAAGCTCCCCCAGAGGACGATCCATCTTATGAGAGATGGATGCAAGAGAACTACACAGTGATTGGGTGGCTTGTGAATTCAATGCAGCCACAGATTAGTCAACACTATCTTTGGATGAACTCGGCTAAGGAAATCTGGGATAGTGTTGCAGAAACCTACTCCCAGAAATTGAGAGTTGCCAGAGCCTATAAACTAAGTGATGTGAAGAATCTAAGACAGGGGGAGAAATCCCTTCGGAATACTTCCCAACCCTGAAATCTTTATGGCAAGAGATTGATCTGATAGAGGTTGTAACATGTGATACCCCCAATGATGCTGAAACATACATGAAATTAGTTGAAAGGAACAGGGTATTTGAGTTCCTAACTGGGCTGAATCTTGAATATGATATCACAAAGCAGAACATTTTGCCCAAGGAAAGTGTTTCATTGCCGCAAGCATATGCTTTGGTCAGCAATGAAGAGAGTAGAAGACAAGTACAAGTTCAAGGAGTTGGCATCAATGATCATTTTGCAAATATGGGGGTTAAACTCAAAGGGGTTATAGGGGCTCCCAGTGGCATAGGAAAGAAGGAGGTGGTTTGTGAATATCGCAAGAAGCCGAAACACACCAAGGACAAGTGCTAGAAATTGCATCCCAGTCTTGTCCCTATTCGGTTCCAAAAGAAAAAATGATAGTAGAAAGACGGGGAGTGCAAATGCAGCCATGGGTACAGATACAGAAGTTGAGCCTGCCTGTGCACAGTTGGCAGCCATGAAAGCTGAGTATGAGAAGTTTGGAAAGATGATCAACCATCTTGAAGGTGTAACTTCATCATCCAACCCTTCTGGAAATTCAGCCACCACCGCATTTGCTCACTCAGGTATAAGAACTTCTGCTAACCATGCATCCACCTCAGGTAATCCTAAGACCCCTTGGATCATAGACTCAGGTGCTTCTGATCACATGACCAACCTTTCCACTCTGTTTGTTTCGTATGATTTGCTTCCCGGTCAAGACAAAATCACCTTAGATGATGGTTCTCTTGCCTCTATTTCTGGCAAGGGAACTGTCAACGCTACAGACTCCTTACTCTTATCTTCCACTCTTCATGTACCTAAATTAAATACCAATTTATTATCTGTAAGTAGCTTGACCAAGTCATTGAATTGTTGTGTAACATTTTTCCCTTCTCACTGTGTGTTTCAGGACCTGGAGTCTCGATAGGTGATTCGGAGTGGCCATGAAGCAAATGGAATATACTTGCTCGACACTCCTGGCCAATGCTTTGATCATCCCAAGAATGCTGCCTTTGGTTCTACTTCTTTAGAGTCTGTCAGTCGAATTATGTTGAGCCATTGTCGGTTGGGTCATTTACCTTTTTCTGCTTTAAGTCATTTACTTCCCGAATTGTTTAAGGGAGTCAGTGTGTCCAGTCTCAATTGTGAGTCATGTAAGTTGTCAAAGCATTGTAGAAACAATTACCCTGTGAGCAATAAAAGATCTTTTTCCTTTTGATATTGTGCACTTTGATGTGTGGGGACCTTACCACTTATCTTCTATGGGGGGCTACAAATATTTCATCCTATTTATTGATGACTTTTCTAGATTCAATTGGATATACCTAATAAAATCCCGTGATGAAGTCCCAACACTTGTGAGGCAATTTCATGAGCTTGTTTTAACTCAATTTGATACCAGAATTAAGGTTTTCAGATCTGACAATGCAAAAGAGTATTTTGAGAAGAGTTTATCCTTGTATCTCTCTGACATGGGGGTTATTCACCAAAGCTTCTGTGTTAAAACCCCTGAACAAAATGGTGTTGTTGAAAGGAAAAATAGACATATTGTTGAAGTTGCAAGGAGCCTTTTGTTTGCCTCACATGTTCCCACGAGATTTTGGGGTGATGTTCTTCTTACTGCTACCTATCTTATAAACCGTATGTTATCCAGGGTTTTAGGGATTAAATCCCCCTTTAGTCTTCTTCATCCAGACAAGGACTGGCACTCGTGTGTTTGGTTGTACCAGTTATGTTTACATTCCAAGAGCCCAGAGACATAAGTTTGAACCAAAAGCCCATAAATGCATCTTCCTTGGTTACTCCCCCACACAAAAGGGTTATTGGTGTTTTGATCAAAAAACTGGCACTCGACATGTCTCTATGGATGTTACCTTTGATGAGCTTTCTCCTTTTTATGGTTCCTCTCAGGAAAGACATTGTCAACAGGGGGAGAGTCTGTCACAAGTATTTGCTCTTCCTCTTCCTGTCCCAGTTGAGTCACATGACAAGCCTGTATCCTCACCAAATGAATCAAAGGAAGATCAACCACTTCATTCCTCTTGCCCTAGTGCCCCTATTTCTTTACCTCCTCGTCCTACCCATAATCCCAAAGTGTATCAAAGGCAAAGATCTAGGAATGAGCAAGTTGTTTCCCTTACAACAGATGAGACTCATACATTCCCAATCACAAATGAGATAACAAGTACTGCTTCACCCACTTTGTAACCATCTTTCCCAGATCTTGATGTCCCCATTGCCGTTAGGAAAGGAAAGCGAAAGTGCACTGCACATTGCATTTCCAAACACCTTTTTTATGATCTACTTTCTCCTTCATACTTTGCCTACCTCTCTTCAGTTGCTTTTAACCCCATTCCAAGGTCTGTGTCAGAAGCTCTTGGGATTCCAGAATGGAGAGATGCCATGAAGTCTGAAATGGATGCTCTACACAAAAATGATACTTGGGAGGTGGTGGATTTGCATGAAGGGAAGGATCCAGTTGGGTGCAAGTGGATCTTTACCATTAAATGCAGGGCTGATGGAACTATTGAGAGGTACAAGACCAAACTTGTTGCAAAAGGCTACACACAGACATATGAGATTGACTACCTAGAGACCTTTGCCCCTGTTGCCAAGATGACATCTATGGGGATTCTCTTATCTCTGGCAGCTCACTTTGATTGGCCTCTTTATCAGTTGGATGTAAAAAATGCATTTCTGAATGATGACTTACATGAAGAGGTCTACATGTGTCTCCCTCCAGGAATGTAAGGGAAATATATGCAAGGAAAGGTATGCAAATTGAAGAAATCACTTTATGACCTCAAACAATCTCCTAGAGCCTGGTTTGAGAAATTTAGAGCTGCACTTGTTAAATTCGGCTATGTTCAGACACAGTCAGATCATACTCACTTTGTGAAGAAAAGTTGATCTCTAGCAGTGTATCTCATTGTGTATGTTGATGACATTATAGTGACTAGTGATGATGCCTCAGGCATTCGAGCCCTTAAGCCTTTGCTCCGTACAGAATTTGAGATTAAGGATCCAGGGGAATTGAGATACTTCCTTGGCATAGAAGTTGCTAGATCCAAGGATGGGATTCTTATTTCCCAGAGGAAATATGTCCTTGATTTACTGTTTGAAACTGGAAAAATGGGTGCTAGACCAACTGCAACTCCCATTGATATGAGTCACAAACTTTCAGCTTCGGATGGAACATTGTTGGAAGACAAAGGGGTCTTTCAGAGACTTCTTGGGAAGCTCATATACCTGTGCATGACTCAGTCAGATATTGCGTACGCTGTCAGTTGTATTAGCCAGTTCATGCATGCTCCTAGAGATACTCATATGGCAGCAGTATAACGAATTTTGTGCTATCTAAAAGGCTCTCCAAGAAAAGGAATTCTATTTACCAAGCATGGTCATCTGAAACTTGAAGCCTATACAGATGCTGATTGGGCTGGAAATATTGATGATAGAAGATCTACTTCAAGGTATTGCAGTCTGGTGGCTGGTAATATTGTCTCTTGAAGGAGTAAGAAACAACCAGTTGTGGCCCGATCCTCCGCCGAAGCAGATTATAGAGCCATGGCACATGGGGTCTCTGAATTGTTGTGGCTAAGGTCCTTGATGGAAGAACTTGGGATTGATCATGACAAACCCATGATGATGTACTGTGATAATCAAGCTGCCATCAACATTGCTCACAACCTAGTACAACATGATAGAACCAAACATATTGAGGTTGATAGACACTTTATTCGAGAAAGAGTCTCTTTCGGTGAAGTGTGTCTTCCATTCATTACTTCTGAAGGACAATTGGCAGATTTCCTCAGCAAGGATATTTCCAAGGCAAGGCTTCAACATGACACTGGCAAGCTGGGCATGATTAACATCTATGCTCAGCTTGAGAGGGAGTGTAGAGGAGATGGGCCGAATGGCCCATAGGCTGTCATTCTATGTTATGTTTATGTTTTCTTCTGTAATGGGCCTTATTTTGGGCCCATACTCTAATATACTCTGTTTTTTTAATTTCTTACCCACCCAAGGGCCTCTCTGTAATAATTCAAAGATTAACTTAATAAAATGTTTTAGTGTTAGAGGGAGGTTAATCTTCTCTTGTTTGTTTTCTAGTTTTGCATCTAATCTCAAGCAGTTCTATACTTCAAAAGGGTTGTTTTCAACTCTTTTCTTTCTTTCAATTATTTTTTGTTGAACTTGCAGATGGTACTAGAAAGATGAAGTGATCCAAGTTACTACTTGTAATTCTAAGAACGGAAAGGAATGCAAGCACCAGCTGGTAGGGTCTCGGATCTGCTACCCATGAGTTGTTCCCACATCTCTACCCATTAGACATTATAGATGCGCATTGGGAATATCTCCCTTTCCATTCATGGGGAGATGTTCCCAATACACGACAGTAGTGCTGTGGGTAGGGATGTGGGAAAATTATGTGGGTAGCAGATCCGGAGTGAGCTGGAAGATATAACAATGGCAAGCTTACCTTATCTATGTCAGCAACAAAATTTCTTTAACAATCAAATTGGAGAAAGGTAAATACTACACATAATTCATAAAGAAAGAGGAAAGGCAATTACTTCAAAGGATAATGAAATAAAGACAAAGAAGATATTGACTGTAGGACAAACTGAAAGATTAGCTTATGTATGCAGGTCAAACCATAATTATTCCCGAAAGGTTAAACCAAGCTCTAAGCTTTCAAGCTGATCCCCCTTATTACCATAGTTATGGTATTCATGCATATTAGCCAAGATGAATTCTATGAATACACAGGAATAAGGTGATAGTGGTTTTTACCTGACGAAGTTTTTCAAATGACTGCACATTGTTTTCTCTCCTTTGCATCTAAAAACCATGAAGAGAAAAGCTTGTAATTCAATTGACTAGTAAATCTGGTTTGTGTGTGCTTCAACGAGAACAAAAATAGAACTTATCTACTCAATTGGAATAGGTATTTAATATTTAACTAGCAACAAAAGTCATGCACCAAACTAAGCATAACATCTCACCCTTCTTGTATGGAGTCTGTGTGCTTTCTCCCTTGGTCTAAATACATTGTACGGATTGGTGTCATTAACCGGTGGAGGTGGCTGAATAGGCAGAAAAAATCTGAACATTAGCTGGTGCTTCCAGTGCCGTAAAACTTAACTAATCCATGGAACAAGATAGTGGTGAGCAGAGCATGCATTATACTACATTTATCTTCATGTATCTGAATCCTTTTGCCACAGTAAGTAGAAGAGAAGTAAATATGTCTTCAGAATCACTACAACAAGGAGTCACTCTGATGACAATTTAAAATCAAATAGGAGACAAAAGTTGAACTTTCTCATGGATATTCAAAAAAAAAATGAGAAAAGTGCATTATATGGTTCTTAATTGGTGGACACAAACAGGACTTAATTTCCAATTGGATTTACTGCAGTGATTCAATGATTAGGACAATATCCAGTCTACACCTCCCAAGACCCCAGATAGCTGAGACCAACATTGGACAATGGCCTTTTTTTTTTTAAATTACAGCAGTGATTCAAAACTTGGTGGTCTAGATCAGGGATAGAGTAGGCCAAATCGTAAGAACTGGTTCATCAGTTTATTCCTGATGAATCATAATTCTTTTACTATCTTCTATTCCTATCCCTGATGAATCAAAATTCTTTTACCATCTTCTATTCCTATTCCTGATGAATTGGCTAAATCGTTAGAATTATATTCCTAATGAATCATAATCAAAACAAATAGAGTAGGCCAAACTCTTTCCAACTTCATCTCAATTTCTGATTTATCTTCTTCCATTATCAGTTTATTCCTTAACTATCTTCTATTCCTATATTGTCCAAGAAGCTCCTGCCTCTCCAAGGTAGCTCAAAGCAATGGAGGAGGAATTTTCCGCTCTTGAACATAAAAACACATGGGAGTTTACTACTCTCCCATTGTTGAAGCATGTTGTAGGTTGTCAATGGGTTTAAACTGTGGAGTTTCTACCAAATGGCTGGATAGAATGACTTAAAGCATATGATTTGGTGGATTGGGAGTTCATTCTTTTTTTTTTTATTAATGATTGGGAGTTCATTCTTGAAGTGTTAATGTAGAGAACAGTGATGTGGTCCCCATTGTGTTCGTGAGATTGTATTAGCAGTTAGTTATTTCAGTTGGTAGTTTATTTCAGTTTATAGTTTATTAGTTCTTTTATTATTTCTTTTGCCATGTAAGCAGTAAGGGTAATTCAGCCCTTTCACTTTTATTTGAGTATTAATATAAATTGTAGAGTGGGGAGACAGATTGTCAACTCTCTCTCTCTTTTTCTGAAATCTCCTCTTTGAATTCTCCTTCTCTTCTTCTCTTCGTCTTCTCCTTCTTTCTCTCTCAATCTTTCTTGATTATTTTCAGTGTACCTAGGACTGATTGTAGTCCTATTCGACTACATGGTATCAGAGCCAACCTAGGAGTTATTATGCTAGTCTAATTAGGCTAACATGAGAATTTCCTAGGGTTGGAAGTTTCAGCAGAGGTTTGCTCATCAGCTGGTTCTTGGAGGTTGCTGGCAGTGTGCAGTCGATTCCCAAATGTTTGTAGGGCCTTGGAGAGTGTTCAGCAATCAGGAAGAATCAGAAGGGAAGAAATCTCAGTTTTAGGGTTCAGACCTTGGTTGGAAGGTGGCGGCTAGACTTTTCTGAGTAAGTTGACTTTTTTCTTGAGATCGAACCTTAAAAGACCATCTTTTTATCAATCTGGGAGGTGCGGCTGGAGGCTTTAGTTCTCTCCTGAGTTTTTTAGGGTTTCAATCCAAGAACTGATCATAGGTCAAGAAAGAAACCCTAAAATTTGAACAGTTTTGATTGTTGCCAATTCTAGGGCAATAATTTGACCAGTTTCAGCATTCAAGAGTGAGGTTTCTGCTTCTGGAAAACCAACAAATCTGTTTCATCATTTTTGGGTGGTGGCTGAACCTTCTAGGTGCTGGTCAAGCAATCTCTGGGTGTAAAAGGTTTGAAAGAATTCTGAATTCTGATATTGAGTGGGAAAGCCAGAAGGATGCTCAGACTTACAGAAGGCAAGTTGAAACTAATAGGGTGTTTGAATTTCTAACCGGTGTGAATTCTGAATATGATATTGTGAGACAACAACTTCTCACAAGAGAAAGTGTGACTTTATCACAAGCCTACTCCTTAGTGCACAGTGAAGAGAGTAGGGGAAAAGTCATGTTGCAGCATCAACCTTTTGAATCAGCCTTGGCAGTAGCTAAACCCAAGTTTAGGGTGATAAGGAGAGGGATAAGAAGAAGGAAGACAAGAGTGACCTAGTATGTGAACATTGCAAGAAACCTAAGCATACTAAAGACACCTGTTGGAAGTTACATCCTCATCTAGTTCCAGTAAAACTCAGAAACAAAAGGGGAAATGTCAATGTGGTTGTTACTACTGATTGTGCAATCTCATCGGGCACAAGTGCCACATCCCTAGACACTTTAGCTGCTGTCCGGGATGCTCTGACTCAGTTGGAAAGTGAAGTTGGTAATTCAGCACCATCATCTCAGCCGTCAGACACAGCATCAGCTCCTCCCACTTCAGTTTTGCTCATTTAGGTACACGGGCCGCAGCTTATCATGCTTCAGCCCCAGGTAACAGTAAACACTGTTGGGCGATAGATTTAGGTGCATCTGATCATATGACTGGCTTGTCCTCATTGTTTACTACCTATCACTTATCCTCTAGTAGAGACAAAGGGTCTATTGCTGATGACTCTCCTGTTCCCATTTTTGGCAAAGAAGACATTAAGTTGTCTAATGCCATTTCTATCTTCGATTTTGCATATTCCTAAACTTAGTACTCATTTGCTTTCAATTAGTAGCATTACTAAAACCCAGAATTGTTCAGTAACATTTTTCTCTGATTGATGTGCTTTTCAAGATTTGGAGACAAGGAAGGTGATTGGGATTGGCCATGAGGCGAATGGAATCTATCTGCTTGGAAGGAGCTCACATTGGGAAGATAGTGAGGTTAGGAGGTCTTTTGTTTCTCAGTTTGTTGGTCAGGTTATGCTTTGGCGTAACTGGTTGCGTCATTTATCTTTTAGGTCTTTGAAAAGTTTGTTTCAAAGTTTGTTTGAGTTTGTCCAAATGTCCAATTTGAAAGGTGAAAGTTGTGGGCTTGCAAAGCATTGTAGAACAACCTATTCATTGAGTAATAAAAGTAGTATTCCTTTTGAAATTGTGCATACCGATGTTTGGGGACCTTATCACATCACTGCTATGGGTGGGTACAGATATTTCTTGTTGTTTGTTGATGACTATACCCGCTTTTCTTGGGTTTACCTTATGCGTTCTCGAGATGAGGTTCCTACCTTGACTTGGATCTTTCATCAGATAATTTTAACCCAGTTTGAGGTCAAAATCAAATTTTTTAGATCCGACAATGTAAAAGACTATTTCGCAAAACCATTAGCCTCATATTTCCTTGACCATGGGATTATCCATCAGAGTAACTGTCCTCCTACACCTCAGCAGAATGGGGTTGCTGAGAGGAAGAATAGACACATATTGGAGGTGGCTAGAAGCATCATGTTTAACTCCAATGTGCCTATACGTTTCTGGGGAGATGCCACTCATACAATTGTATATCTCATCAACCGCATTCCTTCAAGGGCTCTTGATATGAAAGCCCCATTCACTCTTTTATATCCTGATAAAGAGTTGTTCACCATTCCCCTTAAAACCTTTGGCTGTACTTTCTTTGTTTAGACCCTTGGTCCTCATCGTTCCAAATTTGATCCTAAAGCCTCAAAATGCATTTTCCTTGGTTTGTCTCTATGGATGCCATTTTCTTTTAGAATGTACCTTATTATCCTAGGGTTTCTTCTTAGGGGGAGAGTAGTGAGGTTGGGGTTCACTCATCAGAAGTTCCATTACCTGTCCCAATTATTGAAGAGGGGTGTAGTGGGGAGGGTTGTCAGAGGTGTCGGGATTTGAGAGTTTATCACAGATGGTGGAGGCAGGTTAATTTCAGTCATCAGTAGTCCAGGCCAGCCCCTATTCCGTTTGCGGATCCAGATCCAGGTACCACAGTTCCTTTATCTTCCATTACAGATGAGATACCTTCCATTGTTGAGCCTTTACCTCCATTGGATGACCTTGACCTCCCCATTGTAGTCCCTAAAGGCAAACGTCGTTGCAGCTCATCTACAACTCATTGTATTTCCTAGTTCCTATCTTATGATCATTTGTCTCCATCTTAAAAGTCCTTTCTTGCATCCATTGTTGATATCCTCATTCCCTAGAACAGTGCAGGAAGCCTTGTCAGTATCTGAATGGAAGGATGCAATGAGGGTAAAAATGGATGCCCTTATAAAGAACAATACCTGGGAGCTAGTTGATCAACCTAAATGGAAAAAACCGGTTGGATGTAGATGGATGTTTACTGTGAAGCATAATGCTGATGGTTCCATTGAAAGGTATAAGGCCAAATTAGTTGCAAGGGATTTACTCAGACATATGACAAAAACTACTTGGAGTCTTTTGCACCAGTAGCAAAGATGACCACTATCAGAGTTTCTCACCTCCAACATGCAGTTTGCAGACCTTCTCACCAAGGTAGTTTTAAAGAAGAAGCTAGAAGCAGATCTATGCAAGTTGGGAATGACAAACATCTATTCCCAACTTGAGGGGGAGTGTAGAGAACAATGATGTGTTCCCCACTATGTTTGTGTGATTGTATTAGCAGTTAGTTATTTCAGTTTATAGTTTATAGTTTATTAGTTCTTTTATTATTTCTTTTGCCATTTAAGCAGTAAGGGTAATTCAGCCCTTTCACTTTTATTTGAGTATTAATATAAATTGTAGAGTGGGGCAACAGATTGTCAACTCTATCTCTCTCTTTTTCTCAAATCTCCTCTTCAAATTCTCCTTCTCTTCTTCTCTTCGTCTTCTCCTTCTTTCTCTCAATCTTTCTTGATTATTTTCATAGTGTACCTAGGACTGATTGTAGTCCTATTCGACTACAGTTAAGTTGTAGGAGTTTCAAGGAAGGTTGTGCAATTGGATAAGGGGTTACTTTCCTCCTATTGATAGTTTGATACTAAGTTTGACCCACTTTCCCCATTTCTTTTCACCGCAGTAGCTGATGTTTTGAGTGATATGATTACAAAAGTTGATGTTGATAACCTGATAAGAGGTTCAAGAATTGGGAGGGATGCAATGGTACTAACACATCTGCAGTTTGTAGATGACATTATTTTGTTTTGTGTAAGGGTTTCGAAGTTACTCATTAACTTCAAGAGATTGATGACTAAATTTCAAAGGGTTTCAAATCTTAAGGTGAATTGGGATCAGAGTTGTGTGGTGAGAGTGAATAGATTGGTAGATGAGGTGGGACTTCTAGCTAGGATTGAGGGGTATGAGGTATGGGAATGGTGTTTACATTATCTGGGCTTACCTCTAGCGGAGGGGATCCGAACTTTGAAAGTTTCCGGTAGCCAATAGTGGAAAGATTCACGAAAAAGCTTGCAGGGCGGAAGAGAAATTGGTCTCACTACTCACTACGCGATAAAATTACTCTAATTAAATCCACTTTGGCCAATTTGTCGTTTATTTTCTATCTAGCTTCAACCTTCAAGATTCCTAGTAAGGTTGTCAATCAACTTGAGAAATTAACGAGGGATTCATTGTGGGAACTAGGAGATTCAAAGGACATTTGGTGAAATGGGAGGTGGTGTCTAGAAGTAAAGATATGGGGGATTAGGTATAAGAAATATCAGGGTGACGAATCAAGCTTTATTGGATAAATGGTTATGAATCAAGCTTTATTGGGTAAATGGTTATGGGCAAGGATCAATGTACCGATATTAGGTATTGTATTGGACAATCAAATACAGATATGCTTTGGAAACACATGAATACATACGAAAAATATGAAAATACATACAAATTCCACAAACAGTGTACAAATACATAGAAAATGCATATTCTAATGGTATATATGAAGAAATACATAACAATTAATATAGAGGGATGCATCAATATCACACAACTATACAATAATGCATCAATCAAGAGTCCAAGCAACATATTATATAGATTTTTACAAATCAATACATGCACAAATCCATTACTTTTGTTATTTTCTATTTATGTTCAAAGCAGAAAACATAAGCAACTATTATATTTTAATTATTATACCAACTTTTTATTTTACTATTTTCACTTTTTAACATTAATAAAAAAATAAACTAAATATTAAATTCTAAAATGTTTAGTAAACAACATTTTTATTTTTTTAAACAACAAATATTTTATCAAATCTATTAAAATTTCTAAGATATATTTCATATGCAAATTCATAATTTTTAATTACTAAAATACTTATTCCATTATTAATACTTTTATTTCTATAATTTTTTGAAATTAAAATCGCTTATGGTATAAAAGTAAGTTTATTTGATACATTCATTCAATATTATATTCTCAAATATTTTGTAAACAATATTTTTATTATATAATAGTAAATATATTTTTATTTAATGTAAATTAAAATAATAACTAGTAATTTTAAAAATATATAAAAATTTTAAGATGTTTATCATGTACAAATTTCTAAATTTGAAGTACTTAAATCATTATTTTATTACTAGTATTTTTGTTTAATTTTTTGAGATTAAAAATCATTTTTTATATAAATGTGGATTTAATAGATTATTTATTCCATTAGTTTATAAAATGCCAATTCTGAATATTATTATTATTTTTTTTTAGTTGAAGTTGAGTTTTGAACATAAACATATGTTATTTGTTGGATTGCATGTGAACACAAAGGTTTATAAAAGTTATTATGTTTCATTCAATATCACAAGAAGCAAGGTGGCGTAGTGGTGTAAAAGCACACTCAAAGATTGAGGTGTAAAAATGACTAGAGTTCAAATCATGCTATAATCATTTTTTAATAAAGAGACATAAAAAGTGAGTGCAATATAGTATCAGTTCATATTAGTGCATATCGGTTTGATACAATGTGATATGCACCAATACATGCCCATATTGACCCAATACGCATGATTCAAGGGACATGCCCCTGTTCGTAGTGTATCTCGTACCCATACACACCGATACTGAATTACTAATATGATATGCCCCTTATCGGACATGTCGTATTGAGATTTAAATCCTTGGTTATGGAGATTCCCCTTGGAGCAAGATAGATTGTGGTACAAAAATTTTAAAAACATTCATGGCTTGGAAAACAACAGATGGGGTGCTGGCCACAACCTTATGGCCTCTAGGTTTTCACCTTGGAATGCTATCCACGGAATTCTGCCTTCCCTTCTTGCTTTCTGTAGGTATGATGCTTGCACAAGGAAGAAAGTGTGATTTTGGGAAAATGTTTGGCTTGTACAAGGAAGAAAGTGTGGTAATGGTACCTTTTGGGATTTAGGATAGAGGAGAGGCTTAAGGGAGTCTGAAATGGGGTTGGTAGATGATTTTATTTTGATTCTAAGTTCAGTGTTCTTGTATCAGTTGTGCTCAAATACTAGAATTCTAAGGGTAGTCCTAGGTAGGTTACAAACCAAATCCTTACTTCACATCCCAATACCTCCACAAAACTTAGAAGTTCCCTTCATCCAAGCTAATTCCAACAATTCCACTTTTATCCCAATTTATCCTCAAATTTGAAATGCCCACAAAGTTGTTGATCAATAACTACAAATTTCTCACCATGTCTAGGTCAACATCCACACAAAACAATTACTTGATCCCCATCAATCCTCCAACCCTTAAATAGCCATTGTGTATCTACCTTCATAATCATTATGCACAACACCTCAGCCACTAGGGTGAAAAGAAAAGGGGTTAAAAGGTCCCCTTGTCTTATACCACTTAGCTGGAAAGAGATCTTTTGATACACCATAATAAGAATTGAGTAATGGAGTGAGTTGACACAACCTTTTAACCATAGCCATAATAAGAATTGTTAGACAGTGTATGCCCTTAGCTCCAATCAGAATGATGTACGTTATGACATTTATTGTAAATGAATAAAGTACATATTTGATTCATGTTATTATGGTGTGTTTCTGTGTAATACCCTTAAACTGGACACATATGAGACTTGTGTTAGTTTAGAATCTTCACAGTCATTGGATAGATCTGGGAAGATTCATCCTGCCAAGGCTGACACTGATGTGCCGCCAAGTTGGTTGGGGTGTCTTGCCTCAGCTGTCAGGGTGAGACCTGAGGTACATGCAGTGTGGGTTAAACCCTGAACCAGACCAAAATTCCAGTATTGCCCTGGACCTTGGAGATTGATGGGCAAAAACTAGAATGTTACACTTGACCCCTAGACTCGATTATGATACTGCACTTGGTGTCAGATTGGGCTGTCTTTGATATGCCAATCAGTGAGATCCTTAGATAAGATAAGGGCTTATCCTTATCTCTTAAAGAGAGTCCGGATTCAAATAAGGATTTGAATTAGGAAACTCCTAATGGGACTAGGAGATGATCTCTTTAAGGCTATAGAAGGAGGAGGAGGGCGAACCTCCATTCACTCAATCTGACTCAGATACAAGAGAGAAAGAAAGCAACAGTAAGATTGCGCCATCTTCTGCTCTTGTCTTCTCCTCCTATTGCCGTCATTGCCAGTTCGTTCTCCACCTGTAGGAGCGATCAAGAAAAGTTCTTGACATCAGTTTTTGGTGAAAAACTGATTTGAAGTCGTGCTCACATACCCTCCATCGAATTCTTGCTGAAGGATTTGGTTCTTGTGAAGAGCCTGTTGATTCTGCTCCACCCTACATTGTGTCATCTTCAGTGGGAGCAGTCTTTGGAGATCTCCTTGGGCGTGAATACCTTCATTGGGAGTTATTATTTCTCCGTATCAAGTATCTCTCTCTCATACCTTTTGGTTTCAGATCTGATTCAGTTTAGGATTCAAGACTGATCCTTGAAAATGCAGTTTTCTAAAACAGGGAATATGATTCCCACGTGGGAGAGAGAAATTTTTGAAATTTCGCCCTACCTTCCTGCAGGGTTCGGTTGTCCATATGATGGATCTCTCATCCCTTCAGTTGACACAACCTTTTAACCATAGCCTCCATCCAACTCCAAATCCCAACTTCTCCAGGACTTCTAAAAGAAACCTCCAATAAACTAGACCGTAGGCCTATTCCAAATCCAGCTTACATACTGATCCCTTCTTTCTGCCCCTTCTATTCTCGACAACACACTCATTAGCCACTAAGGATTTCATCCACTATCTACCTGCCTTCCACAAGTGCCCCTTGGAACGGAGAAGCCATTGATGGTAAAACCTACTTGAGCCTTTCTGACAAAACCTTTGAGATGATCTTATAAAGACTCCTAACAAAACTAATAGGCCTAAAGTCCTTTGGAGAAATTGCCTCCTTCTTAAGTATCAATGATATGAAAGTAGCATTTGCTCCAAAGGGGATCTCCCCTTTACCCTATGTGTGGTTGCAGTGCAGTTTTATTTGCACTACTACAAATGCATGGGAGTTCAAATGAAAAGAATGCAAATTCTAGTTTAATTTTATTTTGGATTTTACTTTATTCTACATCAGGTCTTATTTTACTTCATTTGTACTGAAATCAAACAAAATAAAGTAAAATTTGAAATAAAAATATATCCAAATTTGCACCCAAATCATTTGTACTACCATAACTTTGCATCAGTGCAAATTTATTTCCAGTGCAACCAAATGCAGCCTTAAGGAAAATTTCATTAAAGACTACCACGAGCTCAAACTTCAAGAATTCCCAACACTATTGATAAAAAACCATAGAGAAACCATCCAGTCCAAGGGTTTTAGATCTATCCATTGAGAAGATTGCTTCCTAGATTTCTTCCACCGAAAACCTTCTTTTCGATAATTGGGGATTGTTCCTCAGAGATTCTATTCCGTTCCAATTCCACCCAGTCTGAACAACTCCCAACTGGTTCAGAAAACAGAAACTTAAAATGATTCACAAATATCCTTACAACCTCCCGACTCTCTCTAATCTCCTAACCTTCCACTAAGAGGATTGAAAAGTTAAAAGTGTTCTTATAGGAGCATTTTCAAACCAAAAACCATGGTAACTTAAAATACCTTTTGGGTGTTGAAGTTGCAAAGACAAAGCATAGAATTAATTTGTGTTAAGAGGAAGTGTGTCCTTGATTTTCTTGAAGAGGCCAATGTTTCCAAAGTGCAAAGCACAAAAAAATGTGCACGGGCCATTTTATGCCCAAGGTGCAAGGCGCAAGGCAAGTTATGCGCCTTTTCGAAGCAAGGTGCAAAAATGCAAAAAGTACTAAAAATTAAAAAAAAATGCCAAACAATAAAAATGAAAAATATTAAAAATATTAAGCACAATATTAATTAAAAATATAAACTTAAATTTTAAAATAAATGTTTATAAAAACCTATTATCTTATATTAAAAACACATAAACATTACATGTAAAACATATTTAAAATGAAAAAAAAAAACAAGCATAACATATAAAACATATTCAAGCATGTAAGCTCTTAATCTCTATTTTTTTCCAATTGCATTACTTCAAATAGCTAATGTGATGCTAAACATTATGCGTCCCTGATTCTACGATCCCAAATAAGTCCATATCAGGGTCTTAAATTCTTAATCCCTATAAAAAAGGTTTTATAACTTTAAGCGTCTTTTCAAAATATCTTTTATTAGGATGAATGAATGAGCAACATCAGCAAACATGGGGTCCAACCCAACTGCTAAGCACAAAAAGACTGAACAAAAGGCACAAATTTTCAGAAAGCACGCACTTGGAGGTGCTTTTTGAAATTGTAGCCTATACTTCTGATGATTGGGTTGGATTAGCCTCTAATAGGAGGTCTACAACAAGATACAAAACTTTCCTTGGAGGTAATTTAGTCACTTAGAAGAGTAAAATGAAGGGATGAGAGATCCATCGTATGGACGCCCGAATCTTGCGGAATAGAATGGGTGAATTAAAAAAAAAAAATTCTTCAATCCTATTGGAAATTGTATTCCCTATTTTAGAAAAATCATATTTTTCAAGGATCAATCTAAACCAAGAACCGAACCAGATCTGAACAAAAACAGTAGGAGAGGGATATACCTGATACGAAGAAACAATATCTCCCAATGAAGGTGTTCACGCCCAAGGAAATAACCAAAGACTGCTCTCACTGAAGAAGGTGCAGTGTAGGACGGAGCAGAATCAACAACGTTCTTCAAAAGAACTAGATCCTAAGCAAGAATCAGTTGGACGGCACGTGAGCACGACTTCCGATCAGCCCTTTCACAAAGGACTGATATCAAGATCCAATCTTGATAACTCCCATTGAGAATAGGAGATCGAACTGGCAAATATAGCGGCAAGAAAGAATTAGCGCAAAGATGCTGAATTCTTTCTTCTATGATTTCAGCTCTGAAGAGAATGTGAATATGTAAATCTCTCTAAAGGCTGCCGCCCCTCCTCCTTTTATAAGCTTAAAGAGATCAGCTCCTAATCCCATTAGGAGTTGCTGATCCAAATATGATTTGGATCAGAATTCCCTTTAAGTGATAAGGGTAAACCCTTATCACCCTTATCTTATCTGCAGATTAGATCAGCCCTTTCCTAATCCCATTAGGAGGTTTCTGAATCTGCTAATCTAATCTCAAAATTCGCCCATCATTTAACTGATCAAATCAGCCCAATTCAAAATGGGCTTTAAGCCCAATAAGGATATGTGCTCACTTAGCCTTCCAAACTGCTGCCCAGTTGGGCTTCCTTGTATGGCGTGGGACCCAAACATTGATCTACACATCAGCCACATGGGTTCAGCCTAGCCTTTGTTACAAGGCCTGGCCGAATACACTATTATGGACAATGCACCCCCCTAAAACCCAACACATGGGCTCTATGGGTCCAACACTTACCCTAAGTGGTCCCTGGGCCAAGCCACCTTATAACACGTAGGGACTGTGGGCAGATGCAAGATTAGCCCATCAGGTATTATCCTCAATGGTCTTACACTTAACCTCTCAGCCCATAATGATCAAACACTGCCCGACAAGAGAGAACCTCTCTCTCGGCTGTAAGGAACAATGTTGCACTCTCTGCTCACATAGATCCTAAGAATTAAAACATTTTGCAAACGTTTGAAAACCGTAATATATATATGCATATAAGTATATAAATATATTTTGCAAAACAAAATTTCAACGATTGAAATCGGCTGCTGGCAGTCTTGGTTTCCATTAGAGAGAGTGCATCCCCGATCATTACCTTTGTCCGACAAAGGGGTTGATCCCGTCACTATGATCACCCACTCAGATGAATTCTCCGACTGTCCCAACATACCTAGGTTTTGCCCCTGCTAAGGATCTCAACCTAATCCAACACCTAGTGCAGTATCATAATCAAGTCTTGGGATCAAGTGCAACTTCCCAATTTTGCCCATCAATCTCCAAGGTCCAGGGCAATATTGGAAATCTAATCCGGTTCAAAGATTGAATTAATCCTACACTGCATGTGCCTTGGGTCTCACCCTGGCGGCTGAGACAGGCCACCCCAACATTTGGAAACATACCGGTGTAAGCCTTGGCAGGATAAATCTCCCCAGACTTATCCAACGACTGTGAACATTCTAAACTAACACGAGTCTCATAAGTGTCCAGTTTAAGGGTATTACACAGAAACACACCACAAGAACATGAATCAAATATGTACTTTATTCATTTACAATAAATTCATAATGTACATCATTCTGATTGAAGCTAAGGGCATATAACTGTCTAACATAAAAAGCATATTGTTATTGCAAGGATAGTGCTGAAGTTGAATATAGAGATATGGCACATACCACATGTGAGCTTTATGCCATTAAAGCATCTATTTGAAATAGTTGTATTCACCCATGAGAAGACTTATGAAACCATATTGTGACAATCAAGCAAGTATCCATATTTCTTCTAATCCGGTCTTTCATGAAAGGACCAAACACATAAAGGTTGATTGTCACTTTGTGAGAGAAAAATGCATTTGGTGGAGAGATCAACATATCAATGTAGGTTAGGAGAAGCAATAAGCAGATTTTTTACCAAGAGTTTTAGCCACAGAAGAGTAGTAGAATACATATGTAACAATCTGGAACCTTATGATATATGCTCTCCAGATTGAGGAGTGTTAACAGTCACCTAATCAGGGGTGTTTTAGTACTTTCATCATGTTTTTATTATGATCTAATGTCATTGTAAATGGACAACCATGTCCTAACTAAAGTTGTAGCACATGCTTAATCAGGGGAATAAAAGTAATCATACCTCACTTTAGAAATCTATAAATAACATTTGACTAGGTCGGTAGGTTATTCTCTTTAGTTCGGCCCCTCAGTCTTCTTCTATTCTTTTTCTTTCTCTCCTCATTATATGTAGGTTTCTGTGGGGTTTTCTTGATAACCTAGACATTATCAGTATCAGATTGCATGCCATAGCTTATCAGAACCTCCACACCCTCTTTCCTAGAAGTGTAATCCTCCCCAACCCTAGGCCACCTTCTAACCTTCTATGAGACTCCTGCAAACCAACTCCTATTTTGCCAAGTAAACCTGTTTAGAACTGTCTGGTTCCCAAAGAAAGCCCCATGCTTTCCTCTAACCTTTTTGCTACTGAACTCAGAACCTTAAAAACAAAAGATAGTAAATGGGTAAGCTAGTTAATGTTGCCGTAATTAGCGTTACACTTCCCCCAAGAGAGATGTAAATTTTCTTCTTAGCAGTCAGCTTCTTGGTGAATCTTTCCACTACCAGGTTCCAAAGGATTGTGGATTTAAGATTGCCTCCCAATGGTAGACCCAATTCCCAAACCCAAGTAAATTATTGACCAATGTGAAATCGAGCAATATAAGGATTTCGATACTTTTGGATGTTCTCTATAGCATTAACGCTTTTAGAAAATGTAAAATTGCACTTTGTAACAAATTGTAATATAAAAACAAAATCTCCATGTGTTATTTATTTACATTTAAACAAGTTTTGACAAATGATATCTACCTTCAAAAACTTATCCTACCCGGATATAGTATGGATGGAAATGGATGTGTTATCAGTTGCAAAATTTACAGTCAAAACTGAAGTATCTGACACAAATCAGCACCTTTATGTGAATAGATGATCAACTTGTTAACTTCTTAACCAAGGGAGTTACTAATTTGACAGGATTCTAGGCAAGTTGAGCATGATCGACATCTATGCTCCACTTGAGGTTTACTAAAGGTAAGCTATAAGGTTATAAATAAAAGGGCAGTATGGTCTTTGGTCATTTCAGTAGTGGTAACTGTGTTTTTCCTAATGACTGAAGTGTAAAAATATGAGACGTGGTTTTCCAGCCCTATGTCAGTTTACTCTATATAGAAAATTTTACACATATAGGTCATTCCAAGTATTTAGCATGTGGAGGTTAATTTAACCAACTTACAAATCAGGTCCAAGATGAACAAGCAGGGTAGTTTTAAGTCAGTTAACTTGGATGACAATGGACCCAATAACAACTATGAAT
The DNA here is from genome assembly GCF_056320005.1 of Nelumbo lutea. Classification (NCBI taxonomy): domain Eukaryota; kingdom Viridiplantae; phylum Streptophyta; class Magnoliopsida; order Proteales; family Nelumbonaceae; genus Nelumbo; species Nelumbo lutea. The sequence continues at coordinate 316,514 of NC_142690.1, forward strand.
TAATAAAGTAACCAAACTCACCTGCAAGCGGCGTAGAATAGGCTTTTGCCACCGCTCTCGCTGATAAAAAGAGCAAGAAACCATACAAAAGAATTTAGTCAACAACATAAAACATAAAACATAATTCATAAATAAACTGAAACTACACCATTTGTTAACAACAAAATAAAATATGCTCTTAACTACATAAATGAAGAACAAGAAAAACCACTAAACTGTTAACTGCTTGACATGCACAAACATACTTAAATAGGAAACCAACTTGGACAGTCTAAAACACACCTTTGTCTTCCAGTAGTTATATACAGAATGCAGTACTGCATACTTTACGGAATGAGACTGCAATGCCTGCATCATAAAGGCAACTGCAAACAGTTAAAACATGAAAAAATCGATCTCTCAAGCAAAACATTCCACATGTCCTCTAAGGGAAAACCCTCATCTCATGACAAACCAAAATGATAAGGACTGGATTTTTTTTTTATTACAGAATTTTCACAAAGATCAAAGGAAGAAGATTATGGGAAAAGAAATCCTATAACAGAAGATAGCCCAGGCAATACAACCCCAGGGTCCAATCCCACAGAAGACAAAGTAAAATCAATGACAAAATGGTACAAAGAAACAAATCTCTGACATACTATTGCCTATGAATGCCTATTTGTGCAAGACAGGAAATAAATTTGCAGATCCTGGGGTCCAATAGAATGGAGGGTTCACCCTTGCTCACCAAAGATATTCTATCTCTAATGTAACGACTCATGCCCTAGGACCCTCATGAGGGAACGGTCATCCAACAAATAATCACCTGTAAAACATCCTCATTTATCAAGTGGCTGCATCTCAAGGAGAAAGATAATCTGAGAGCCGGAGGTGAGGGAAGAAAGTCATTCTGGTAGAGACTCTTCATCCCACTGGACCAGAGTGGACCAAAATTATATCAACCTAGAACTAGCAGAAAACAACTCCTATGCCAAAGGCTCCCATTGCTACACAGTTTTCAATTGAGCTACATCATGTTTCTGACGAAGGAATCCAACCAAGGACCCTCTTGGAAGGTCAACACGTTAAAGAAAAAAGTCAGGCAATATACCTCTGAACTAGACCTGTTCATGTTAAGCCCGCGGGCTCGGGCTTTCCCAAATAGTCCCCACCCAATCCCAAGCCCAACTTAATAATAGTATATAACTATATACACAATAAAAATATAATAAATATTATATAATATCATGTAATAATAATATCAATAGAAAAAAATGTATTATATACTATCCTATATATTAAATAATATACAAAATATTATATAATATATAATATATTACATTTTTTAAGATAAAAAAATATTATTAAAAGAAAAAATAAGGCATATATCAAACAAGGAATGTGATAAGATATCACCACACAACAACCACAAGAAAAGGCCCCTTAACTTCAAATCCAAACTACATACTCGCAAACCAGCCCCACCCACTTTTACCAAAAACAACAGAAAAACTTGGACAAACAAAATAAAATCCACATATGCCAACAGCTTGACACTATCAAAACTTGCACTACAGAAAGGACTTTCTTCTTTTCCAACCATGATAAAGACAGTCTTGAAACATAACCTTGAAGGCAAAATAAATGAACCCAGACACAAGCCCGAGACTTCTGCTAAAACTCTTAAACTTCCATCCTCAACAGTGGCCACTTCACCCAGCCCCACCCCCCATCATCATTCTTTGTCCACAATTCCTTCCTCTCCTCTTTTACCTTCCCCCCTTCCCCAAGAACTCTCAATTTGTTAGACTCTTCCTTTCTATTTTTTTTTTATTTTCAATTGCTCTTCTCACCACCACTTCCCTCCCCGCAAAAAGAATTATCCAAGAGGCTTCCCAATTTCCACGTCTATCCACTAGTCAATCAATACCCACCCTCCCCTTCTCCGAGTTACCTTCCTTAGAAGACTCTTCAACTCCACTCCCCCCCCTCTCCTTTCCTTTCTTCCTCAAATTGAGATTCTGCGATTGCCATTGCCATATTTCCCAACACTCTAGATCTGTCACCCTTCCCCCCTCCCTCCACTGCTACCTTTTCTATGACCTCCTTCACAGCGATGTTCTCTTCACCTTCCTTCTCTTCTGTAAGATTGAACCCATTTCTTCCCCCTTCTCCCTTTGCGAGTCCTCAGATTTTTTATTGGATGGAAAAGAACCTAAAATCTTTCAAGGTTTGACCTCAAGCCTTGATTTTCGATCCATTCCTTTTGTAAATTATCTTGAATCTGCAGCAAGGGTGGTCCCCAACTAGCCCTTCCTTATGCCTATGAAAGACTTTGGTAACATGAACCAGCTGCCTGTTTTAAGTGTGTCATTAACAAGATTTTTTGAGACTCCTTCAACCTTTCTCATAGCTAAATCCACCCCCAATTTTCCTACTAAAACCGATTTTCTCAAAAGCTTCCTCCTCACAAGCCAGATCCATTTCCACTGCACTCGTTTCTCCCCAAAAAAACAGGTCCAAGACCATGCTTCCAGCCCCTCTTGAACTCACCTTACTCTTTGATGCATAACCTAGAGCATTTACTCATCCCCTTCAACCTCAGCTGGTTCAGCAGAACTAATTGTCGTCAAGACCCTATAACTCTCCTCTACCACAGCCCTACCTTTCGTGGCACCATCATCTGGTTCCAGCAAAAGCACTTGAGATTCATCCGGGATCGTATCTGGGCCTGTTTCAACCTTCAAACTTCTCAGACAACTTGACGAGCTCAGCTCTTCAGTGCAAACAAGCCTTGTGGTCACCCACTCCCAAACCTCTTCCTTCCTCTTTCCTTAACTGCTGGAAGGTTTTAAGACATGATTTTTAAATCCAGCTACTTTTTTTGCCTTCAACCGATTAGACGCACTAGCCTTCCCCAACCTCCTCCTATATGACCCAACCCCTGCTAATCTTCTTGAGCAACAGACATATTTTGGGTTGCATTTTTCCAGCGATCCACCATGTTTGTTTTCTCTTGGAATCCACCGCAGAACCGACTGTGTGGAAGCTTTTTCCTTTCCCACACTCATCTGTCAAACTTCGGTTAAGGACGATGATGGACGCAAAATACCACCCCCCATCATCCCCCCAACTTGACTCATGTGAGTCTTTAAAAAAACATGTGCCCTCTCTTTTATGGGCCTGAATGTCGGCCCACCTTCCAACATATGTTCTCCACATATCACTTTTGACAAAACCAGCCCAACTCCCTCTTTAATCCCGAACTCCTTCACGTGACTACTTAAAGAGCCACACGGATGCGCCTGATCTGTTAGGCCCACCCGGTTTGACTCTCCCTTCTGGTTGACCCCAGCAATTCCTCAACTTAATTGCTGGCCTGAATTTAAATTCTCTTTTATCTAGACATATGTGTCTTCTTTAAAACTATTAATTAATACTTGGGCATATGAAGAGCCATCTGCCACTGTTTTTTTGTCGTTTGGCTTTCTCAAGACTCTACCCCTGCTGTTCCAATTTGGTGAAACTTTTGTTCCCTAATGCTGCCACATAAGCACTCCCTCTCCACCTGTTCATATTCTTCCCTCCTACCTTCCTTCCCCAGAAAGGCTTTCATGGAGTTTGTCATGCACACAGAGTAGGAAGATGAACCATCTGTCACAAACTCCACCTTTCTGGGTGTTTCTTCTGGTTTCACACCATTGAGCTTTAAGGCTGCTGAATGAAGATCACATGCAAAAACACCAACCAACTGAGAACTGCAAATGGATGCCAAGGATTCAAAAACTTCTTCTTTCCACAGATGAAAGGGCATCCCAATTATTCTAACGATGATATTATCTTCAATACCAGCTTCTCTGGCATTAGACAGAGGGCACCATCTTGACACTGTTATCCAGTAAATTGACTAGAGCCTTACATTTTTCAAATGGGGTAATAACGTAATACTAATGGAGCTTTTTTTTTTAACTCCATTACTGCTATGAACTTCCAATCCACTGGCCACTGCTTAGTTTGAATCACCAGTTTCTTTTTCCACTCCTCCATACCTCCGTTAGGCAATCACCCTACTTCCCTGAGCACCCTTTCTAATTACCATTGAGAAGTCTTTTGGATCCTTCTGCTCCTCTATGACCTGCTCTGGTTCTCCATGTTGTTCACTGCTTAAGTGGTCTCCCTTTCCTTGTTATAAACCTGGGCTTCTTGCTGCTCATTATACTCCAAGAACTCTCTGAGGACTGTTGAAATCTCCTTCCATCCTTCACTTTCCCTTCCTTCAGGTAAGCATATAATCTGTTTTCCCTTTACCGAAAAACTCATATAGTGTAATGAATCTTCCTTTAGCATTTGATTTCCTTTCAGCCTTAAACCCTCTATTTACCTCAATCTTTGTATTCTTATAGGTATCTTCTCTTCTCTGAGATAAGGCTTCTACCACAAACCCCTGAAACAATTCTATTACTTCTTTTCCCACTAACAGCACCATCGACACATTCATCTCCCTTACCCTCAAGGTGAGCTTACCTTGAGTTCTGTAGCTCTCAAACAACAGTCTTCCCTTCCACCTTCACCAATCTTCTCCATCTCCCAGTCTTCCTGAGTTCTGTAGCTCCTGAACCCATGACCTTATGCATCAGATTCATTGGGTAGCTCACTTTGAGGGAACCTTTTAATTACATCTATGCATCAGATTCTCTTAATTACATCTATGCTAGGGGTAGAGACAACCTTTTAATTATGAAAGAAGTTTAAATGAATAGAGTGGAATATATTATTAATAATATATAATTAATTTATTACAAAATATCTGTCCAAATCGGGCTTCCCGCTTTATATACGACCATGCTCAGGCTCAAGATCTAGGCCCAATGGTCAGGCCAGGCCCGTGAACAGGTCTACTCTGAACTGGCCAACCTGCTTAAGCCAGTGCATAAGCTTAACATTCACAAGCTTTGTTACTTCCTTCTATGAGTAGTTTACACCTTTGGAGATTTGCATTCCTTCACGACCCCCCCCACACACACAATGTGCATATATTTAGTTACACAAATATGTAGAATTCTCTCCTCAGCAGTCATCTCTCATCTACACCATACCCAGGCCCCTCCTCTATGGTTCACTATAGAGCACTAGTGCAGAATAATGTATACATGCAATCAGCATTGCAAAAGAGTTGACACCTAGGAGTTGCAAGGAAAATAAATAAATAATATACTATAATATATAATTAATTAGTTAAACCTATTGCCAAAGATTGTCATGTTGTTCTGCAAAGAGTGTACGCCCTCTCAACTGGTGGTCACACAATCAGTGTAGGAACAGGCAGTGTCAAGGCAAGGAGTGCGCCTTTTTGAAGCAAGGCACAAAAATACAAAAGAAAAAACTTAAAATTTTAAAAAAAAATGTCAGAAATTAAAAAAAATACCAAAAAAATAAAAAAAAAATGCATACAATATTAAACGTAATATTAATAAAATTATAAACTGAAATTTTAAAATAAGTGTTTTAAAAAACCAATTATCTAAAATTAAAATACATAAACATAACATGTAAAGCATATTCAAATGAAAATTTAAAAATAAAACCATACACATAAAGCATTTTCAAGCATGTAAAACCCACTATCTCTTTTTTTCCTCAATTGCATTGCTTCAAGTAACTAATGTAATGTAAAACCAAGGTTCAACATATCGATATGCCGGTAGGGGCGTATCAGCCTGTATCTTTGCTCATCTTTTATTTTTTATTTTTTTAGTTTTTCTTTGAAACTGGTTCAGAGGGGTCGGCTTAAGCCCGTCTACCCCCTGAACCAAATCAGACCCTGAAACTCCCCCTGTAGGGGCATATCGGGAAGGCGCCAATACGTATCGAAATTTTGAACGTTGTGTAAAATATATTGCATTCATGATTCTACGAGCCACCTTTGTACCAATGCCCCTCGAGGCAAACCCAAACAAGTCCATGTTAGGGTCTTAAATTGTTAATTCTCACATAAAAAAGTGAATGTTAAGCTTATTCTCCGCAAGTCAAATTGGATCTTGACGGAAGTTATATGGGAGCAAGTGGAATGGCATGGTGGGGTTATAAGAGGTGCAAATAGAGCAAGTTTGTCACTCTATTCTGGCCTGACAGAACAAGGAATAGTTCTTCGAGCAGAAATTTCTGCACCCTATGGCATGAAATTGGCAGCATCACAAAAATTAAAGGATATTTTGGTGGAAGGGGATTTCAGGATAACATTTAACTGTTCAATTGAGGGCAACCCAGAATATGGAGGTAAAAAAGTATACTAAGAGAAATAAGAGGAATGCTAGCTATGTTAAGAGCACAGATATGCTGGATCCCAAGAGAAAGGAACAATCTGGCAGATTCTTTAGCTACCAATGTAAATGGTGTAGGCTGAAGTTTTAAATGGGTATACGAGTGTAGCAGTGGCTAGCAGGGCTCATAATGTTTTACAATTATAATTTCATCATTCTTGTATTTCTTTCTTCTTTCTTAATAAATTTTTTTCTTTATTTATCTTCAAAAGAAATGAAACCTAATTCACCTCAACTGCAGAATCCAACTGTAAAAGAACAGGGACAGGTGAACCAAGAGTAGGCATTATGATTCCTGCTCTTTCCCGGGCCTTGTGATCCAAAACCTCCAATTTGAAAAGAAGAGCCTCGAACCTGTTTTGACATGCATATGCACAGACAATTACCACTGGTGACAGGAGAAATATCAATTTTAGAAAAGGAAAAAAAGGCAGCAAGAATTGTTCAATGGTTTTAAAGAAAACAATTTCCAAAACAATATTTTGTAATCATCTAACACAAGTATTTCTAGGTTGTTGACTGTACATACTCCCATGGACATGAACACCAAAAGGTAGCTTCTTACATGCATGTTGGTCATCATCAACTGAGACCTCGGAATTTAGACTTTATCTACTACAAAATTAAAATGCATTAAGGAAAAAGGTGTGAACAAGTTGTTGGGCTCAAATGCTACACATGGCAGCATATGAAAGAGAAAGTAGTTTTGATAAGCAACATGTGCATTTTGTAGACAAATTGTAATTTACTAGTACTCAATAAACAATACAAACAATCCTTTTCTCCCAAAAAAGAAACCCTATCCTCACTATTATTTTAAAAAGATTGAATAGAAAATTAAAGTTTGAAAATATATTGTGATGCATATTTGAGGTTATCAAAGGCAAAGGTTCCAATAGATAAAAAAAAACATCAAATTAGGGTTGTCTTCATGTCTTGGGACATCGATCGGAAAAGAGGTTTAGGGGAAAATAATGTGTCACTGGCTATGGATCCTCTCTATTCCCAGACCTTGAACTCCATTGTCTTGTCCTCTTGTGCCTCCTTTGGAATGGTCCTTTGAAAAGGCTTGGTGCTGCCTAAAGTACAAGTTTTCTATTGAAAGGTTTTGCAAAAGAGGAGACTTAGCTAGAGCCCTCCCCCCATGCGTTTCCTATGACAGAAAGTGGTGAATCACTGTCTTGTGATACCTATGGGAGTATGTACAGTCAACAACCTAGAAATATGTGGAATCACTGTCTTGTGATTCAAGACTCCTTCAGTCCGGCCAAGGGGTTAGTTACTTTGGAAGTATGTGGAATCACTGTCTTGTGATACCTATGGGAGAAGAAGAATGCAACAATCTTCAAGGAAGAAGCCTGCACCAAGGGTGAAATTATTAAGAATATCATGATTAGGGTGGTCCATTGGGTAAAGGCTTTACCATGCATAAACAATGGACACCATTGAGGCTTTACCCATGTTTCCATGGAGTTGTTCTCTTCTTATTCATATGATGACTTGTGGAGAAGGTGGGAGGGAGGTAGCTGCATCTTCTATGAGGAAAATAAAATTCAATAAACAATGGGCACCATCTGTGGAGGGGTTTGTCAAATTAAACATTGATGGGAGCAGTGTAGGAAATCCAAGTCCATCAGGTGTGAGAGGTGCTTAGAGACAAGGATGGATGCATAATTGCTATGTTCTTGGATCCAACTGGTGATGGGAACTCCGCAACGGCTTAACTTTATGCCGTACTTCAAGGATTACAATGGGCCAAGGAAATGAATATAAATAATTTAATTGTAGAAGGTGATTCCAAGGTTGTAACTGTATGACTAAAAAATAGTGAGAAATCAGTGAAGGGCTATGGAAATGAGCTAAGACAGATTAAATGGTTACCAAGGAGCAAATATGCTGGATGATTGTAATGCTACAAGAAATCAATTGTATTGAGCTTGTTTATAATATCAATGTTCTTGAAGTGGTACGGTAGTAATTGCTACCCCATCCAAAGGTTGATTGTAATGCTTGTAATATTTCTGATTTTCATTGATAAAATTTATAAGTTATTCATCCTTAAAAAAAAAAATGTATCTAGCCAACCACCATGGCTATGAGAAGAACCAATTTATCCAACTGATAAAATCCAGGAATCCCTCTTCATGAAGAGGTCATGCTTATATATTTGACAGCATTCCACACCAACAGGACTAGAATATTACTGAATCATGTGTAAAATAGCATATATTTTCTCTCCAACCTCACCATTCTCTCTCACTGTACACTACTGAGTTCTTTTCAACCCCCACTTCATAAATGGTTACAGGCTTACAGCAGTCCCAGGTTGGCTAGTGGCTAGAACTGAGAATCAGTGAAATGAGCACTTGGGTCAGCCAAAAAAGAAGATAGAATAAGATCAACATTACCTGAAAGAATAGAAAGATGAGAGAGGGATGAGTTTCTGGAATTATCTGGTTCATTCGTTTCCAGCCCCCAACTGGCTCAATTAACAGGTTTTCTTGATGGGCTTGGTATAAGAAAACCTCCATTGTGGTATCTAGTTGTTGTATTGAGTCTACATATTTGTTAGGTGAATATTGAGTCTACTAGCTGTTCTAGGATTTAGAAAGTTTCTCTTTGACTTGTCTAGTTTATAAATATAGAGGAAGACGTCGTGTGATATGATGCATTGGAAATGAAATTGAATTAGGCTTTAATGTCCAGATACGGGAACAGGAATGCAACCTAGTTTGGAAACACCAATACACTAGGCATGTGGAGGTATCCAGGTATGATAGGAATGATGTTTTTGTTAAGGTTCTAAGTCCTTCTAAATCTAGTTTACTGCTGTTGTGTTTAGGGGTGTCCATGAAAAACCGAACTGGTCCGTTTGGTTTTGGTTCGGAATTTTTGAAAAACCGAAGGACCGGTTCGGTTTTCAGTTAACCTATAAAAAAACCAACGGTTAACCGAACTGACCGGTATATATATTTATATATATATATATATATATATATATATATATATATATATTATAAATATTTTTAATATGTCACATATTTTCTATGTATTTTATATAAATATATATTCATTATATATAAATATATACTTAATATTATATTTATAATGATCAACTTACAAATATATTATATATTTTTAAAATATTTATAATATATTATATACCATTTATTATTTATAATATAATATTATACATTTATTTATATAATATATATTATAAATATAAAAAACCGAAGAACCAAACCAGTCAAAAACCGAAACCGGAGGACCGGTTAATAGGTGGTACCGGTTCGGTTTCGGTTTGGCAAAACGAAAAAACTAGTACTACCGGTTCGGTTTACAAAAATGGGCCATGGTTCAGTTAACCGAACCGTGGACACCCCTAGTTGTGTTCTCGTTCCTCTTCCATTAAGTCTTTGCTGCTGTTGTATTCTCATTCCTCTTCTCAATTCCTTCTTTTAGTACTATTTGCTTTAACTCTTCTTACTATCTATATCCTGCATCAAACATTGTGTCATCCCCCCTCCATCAATAGATTCATAGTGATGGAGAGGCCTCAGCCCTAGAGTAAGAAGAGGTATGTGACAAGTCTAAAGAGACCAACAGAAAAGAAGCAACAAGCTTCTGATTTCACTAGTTAATTGTTTTTCAATTCTATTTTGATGACTTCTAGTTGTGTCTCAGTTAATTCTAGCATTTCTAGTTGATTTATTGCTGTTAGAGGATCTTTGAATTAATTATTAAGGTTTTATCAGACACAAAACAGTGGGACTGCCTTGTTCTTGATAGAAGAGCACCTTGCTATTGCCAACCAGTTTCTCTAAAAAGTCATTAAAGGAGAACTGATGGAACAGAGCCAAAGTCTTCAACCATTGTATTGCCCTATTCAATACAGTCTTTTAGTTGCTGTTTATTTTTTTCCTTCTCTTGAAATATTCTATTATTTCTTTCTTCCCATATTGTCCAAATCAAGGCTGCTCTCGCACATCTCAACATTGATCTCCCTCTTTTTGTAGGCCAACTCAAGGTAGATTGGTCAAAGATCAACCGTATTTCTGCTGGCGAGCTCCAATTACACCCAAACAAAGAGAGAAGCCAAACCCACAATTCTGTAGAGAGTGGACATGAAATGAATAGATGGTAACAGTCCTCCCCTTGAGCTCTATAAATAGTACACCAGTTGGGAGAAATACAAAGGAGGGGTCTTCTCTTTTGTAGGTTTTCTAAAGTGTTTACTTTTCCATAGTACACTTCCTAGCAAAAGGCCATAACCTTTGGGGTAATTGGCCTGAACCAAATTTGCTTCGAGGGAAAGACCTGTTGAATAAGAGGCTGGGACAAGGACTTAAAGAAAGAGGCACATGATTTATCAAAAAAAAAAGAAAGAGGCACATGTAAACATCCCTTTGGGATTAAGGACCCACGCCCTTTTGTCTAGCTTGAAAGGATCTAGACAAATTTGGTTTAGGAGGCCAAGCAAAAGAGATAACGAATCAACTTCAGCATCCCTTAACCCCCAACAAAAGCCAAAATCCCAATTTGGCTCCAATGTTATCCCCAAGGATGAGACAAATTTTGAAATAACCTCTTTTTTAAATGAAGAAATAGAGAACAACAAAGAGAAAAGGTCCTTTAAAGGGGTATTTCCCACCCAGATATCTTCCCAAAACCTGACAGAATTACCAGAACAAGCTTCATACCTAAGAAATCTGAGAAACTAAGGGATGAGTTTGTGGATGGCTTTCCACGGTGCTGCCAGGTTAGCCCACCTTGATACACCTGTGTCCCACCCATCCTCTGAGATGCCATGAATACTCCCCACCACTTGATGCCAAAGCCTCTCTCTCTCCAAAGGTCAACGCCAAAGCCATTTCCCCAATAATGCTTGATTTTTTTGAACCACCCTCCCTGACCCCAAGCCCCTTCCTTTCTGCTTCTACACACAATTTCCCACTTAATCAAATGATACTTTTTTCCCTTGTCCTGGTTCCCAAAGGAAGTCTCTCATTAATTTCTCCAGTTTCTTGGCTTCCCTAGGCGGTATTCTAAAGACAAACAAAAAGTAAGTGGGTAAATTCGCAAATGTGGCTTTTATTAACGTGATCCTGCAGTCCTTCCACCCAAAGAAATGTAATTCTTCTTCCATGAGGCTAATCTCTTCTCAAACTTCTCTACCACTGGGTCCAAAACCTACTCCCCTTAAGGTTTGCCCCTAAAGGAAGCCCTAAAAGGACAAGGACCAGGATGAGATAGAACACTGAAGACACCCTACAATAACCTCAATCTCCCTGTCCTCCAAACTAATACCCGCTATGCAACTCTTTTCCAAATTTATTTTCAGATTAGAAAGTCTTTTAAAGCATTTTATTAACTCCTTCAGATTTGATACCTTTTCACTAAATCCCCCTTCACAAAAGATCATTAAGTCATCAACAAACTGAATGTGGGTAACTGGGACCTTGTTCCTCCCTACTCCCCAACCCCTAATGATCTCTTCCCTGTCAGCCTTAGAAGTGCTTCTACTCAACACATCAACAACTAAAGTAAAGACGAACAAAGAAAGTGGATCCCCTTGCCTGATATCCCTGCGAGCTGGAAAGAAGTCCTTTACCACACCATTGACCAATATAGAGTAGTGGCAGGATACACACCCAAGCATCCACTTACACCATCTCTCCCCAAAACCACAATTCCTCAATACCTCAGAGAGGAACTGTCAATCTACCCAGTCGTAAGCCTTTTCAAGATCAAACTTGCAAACAAAGCCCCTTTGCCTAGATATCTTCATCTCCTCCACACAATCATTCGCAATTAGGAACTGATATGTTTTTTATCTTCCTGGGATAAATGCCCCTTGATTTTGCCTAATGATGGATGGGAGGACTTCTTTAATCCTTAGAGAGAGCACCTTAACCAGAATTTTACAGATACTTGTCACCAAACTGATAGACCTAAAGTTTTTTAAATGATTGGCATCAATCTTCTTAGGAATTAGAGCCAAGAATGTAGTATTGACTCTAGGACGTACAAAGCCATTGTCTACAAATTCCTAAAAGACATCACATAAATCCTCTTTTAGCACCTCCCAACAATCTTGGCAAAAAGACATTGTAAAAGCATCTGGGCCAGAAGCCTTAGATCTATCTATTAGAAAGACAACATGCTTGATCTCTTCTTCCTCAAAATCCATTCTAACCACCTTGCCTTATCATCCTCCACCCTAGGCCAATCTATCCCTTCCACACTTGCTTTCTCATTCAAAGGCCTCCTGAATATTGATTTGAAGTGGTCCACAAATTTCCTGGTTGGTAATCACCTCCCCATCCACCTCTAGTTTTGTCACAAAGTTCTTCCTCCTCCCATTGGCCAGGTCATGAAAGAACCTGGTATTCCCATCCCCTTCCTTAATCCACTTATGCTTAGATATTTGCCTCCAATTAATTTCCTCTCTCAGAAGTACCTCTTTCAGTTGTCTCTTCAACCCTTTGGCATCCTCAAACATGATATTTTGAGATTCCTTCAGATCCAATTCTTCTATTTGATTGATCACGCTCATTTTTTTGTTCCTCAAGTCTCCCAAAATAATACCTATTCCACTCTTTTATTATAGATCTTAACCTCTTTAATTTCTTAAGAAATCTGACTCCCTTCCAGTTTATCCCTATTAGCTCCTCCCCCACCACTCCTTCACTTTATTCACAAATTCCAGATGGGTTAGCCACATATTTTCAAATTTGAAAGGTTTAGGTCCAGTAGCAAAGGACTCTGAACCTAACTTGATAGGACAATGATCAGAGGTGACCCTGCGCATAGCTCTAGCAACCAAATTTCCCCACAAACTTTCCCAAGCTAAGTTAAAAAGAAATCGATCCAGTTTTTGAATACGGGGTTTTCCTAGAGGTTGGACCAAGTGAATTTGGCTTGCAAAAGTGTGGTTTCCTTCAACTCACCAAGAAAACATGTAGCAGCTTGCTTGCTTTCTTTCTATCTTTTCAAGTTCAATTTTCTATTTAATCTTAGGTGATTTCTACTGTAAAAATCAGTAGAACAGATTTGGTAGGCCTGTTCTCCACATTACATAGATCCAGAATCCTTATCCAACTCTTAAAGGAATCATCAAGTCGAGTTTCCATAATCTGGGTCTATCAGGGCTAAAAGGTGCCTTCTAAGATCATGGGCTTCTGCTATTGTTTAATTAGGATTAGGTAATTTAAAATGAACAAGGGCTGAACTGATGCCACTTTTTCAAGATCTCAGATTAGCACCCATGCTCAAATACACTTCCTTGAAGATTGAAAGAAACTCTCAATTGGTAATTAGATAGATGCACGAAGGTGGAGAGGTAATTGGACAATTTATCACTTTTAAAGAGAGGCTAGATTATTTTTTCGATCAATAAACGTAAACTTCATTGATTGGATATGAATTATAAAGATTATAAGTACAATAGGAGAAAAAACAGTTTATCTCCAATACCAAAAAGCTTTACAATTGAGCCCAAAACATTTGATCTCTCCAACCCCTTGTTTTGCCAAAGAATCAGCCACGCTGTTAGTCATCCCTTGCACCAATGGAATTCTAGCATCCATACCCCAGGCTATCCATTTAATCTTCTTTACTGTGTTTTTGCACATCCATAAATCATTTCTTTATTTTGTAGCCATTGGATCATCAATTGTAAATCTCCTTATACAATCAACTTGGGCACATCTAACTCCTCTGCTCTGCCTACCCTTCAAAAACCGCCATTACTTGAGCCCTCAAGGAATCACCAATGCCAACTGGACCTGAAAAAGTTCAGCCAATTCAGTTGTAGATTCCCTTGCTAGGGCAGGGTTTACAGGGGAGAATTGTATTGAGGCCATCCAATTAGGGCTAGCCTTTGTTTCTTTGGAACCTTTTTAGGGTGTGTGTCTGGTTGTTAAGATAGCAATGGGTATGTGAGTTGTTCTTGTGCTTTTCTCTTTATTGCTATGAAGATTCTCTGTTGCTATCAATTTATAGCTATTACAGCTCCATTGAAAGGAGAAACTTTGTATTAGAAGGTATACAGGTTGGGGAGTAGAGAGTGATACTCTGTAATTGGGATTCATTTTCATTTCTCTACATTCTTATGCCTACAAGTAATAATATTTTTGTTACAAAAATACTAAATTCCCATGATGATCTAGTTCCCATGTGTCCAATATCAGGTTATCTTAAGTTATTCAACAAGGACTGAAGAGAAGTATTTCACTTGTACGAAAGACCCTTTCTTTTCTTTTTTCTCTTTCCATTTTATTTAAACGTTTATTTTGTGGAAATAAGCTGGAAATGAACCAGATAATTCAATATAATAAAACAAAACTAAACAATAGTACAACATAGATCTGCCTCAGCTTAAATTGGATTTACCAGAAAATGCAAAAAAAATGCAATTAAATAAAAAGAAATTGACAATTAGAACAGACGCTGTTATATAAGGAATGCAAAAGCATTACAAGAGAAAAAATATATATTATATATCAAATGGACATGGTAAAGTGATGTCACTTTTCAGGTGGAAGAATCTTCTTTTCATTGTTGAACTCTTGGATCCAATCGTCATCCTCATTGTCTAGGTCATACTCAATAAACTCTCCAAGCTCAGCCCGAGCTGCAAATTATAAGCAAAATCTTAATAATCCAATAAAAGATAAATTATGTAGAAGATACTGTCACAGTTTCTAAAGATTCAAAGAACAAAGTTAACAAACCTCCCTTTCCACAAGGGGCGCAGTGGGCAAAAGAGATGTAAGTGGAAAATTGGCCATTGAAGGGGACTTCAAGATGATAATTAGTTGGCTGGTTAATAATGAAGCATAGAGTTACATAAATGAAATCAAGCAGTTCAACTGGCTCAAAAGGAATGTGCCACTGCAAATACATTGGGTGAAGAGATATTTACATGGAATGGTTGACGGATTAGTCAAATTGGCAGTGGATTGGGAACAAATTTTCTGAGCACAACCTTAAGAGATTCGTAAGAAGCATTGCGGCAGCGACGTGGGGGGAGGGGGGGTGTTAACCATGCTCTCTGACCTTTGACTGTATAATTTGTAAATAATTTACAATGAAGAAATCTGTTATTGATCAAAAGAAAAAAAAAAAAACAAACAAACCTCCCCTTCCACGCAAATAAGATGTTGGCTGAGTGAAGGTGCGGGAATAATCTCGTTCATAAGTATCCACAACAACAAACTGTGGGATCGGTATTTCAGGGGCACTTTTCTTGTTAGAAGTTTGTTGTACCTGTAAGATAGAAATATAATCAGTCAAATTCTGGCTAGATACAAACAAGGTTTAAAGTATCGATATTATACTCCTGATATGAGAAGTATTGTATCCCTATCCATGGCCATAGATATGAGATATGCCACAACTGGATACATATCTCACAAGTTCTGTGTATCGGCATGATATGTCTCCTTATTGAACCGTATCGGTGGATATGATCTGATGTGCACCGATACAAAAATGCATTGGTGCTTAGTCCGATGAAATTATGTATTAACCGCTTTTGGATTACTTTTTAACTTTAATAAAAATTGAAAATTATAATTATGAAAATCAAAACAGAATTATAATTATAAAAACTGAAATAGTTAATTTAAGATTTAATTTCCCCAAAATTTAATAAGAACTGAAATTTATAAAATTAATTTATTTTGTCTACCTTACATGATTTATGTATTTCATTTTACATATAAATTATATGTTAAATATAACATATAATTGTATGATGTGCATCTTCATGTTAGTATTGTTGTTTGCAATGTTTCTCTTCATATAAGCTATTAAAGTGTGCATCTTCATGTGTTTATACCTTATTCACAGATAATTCAGCTTTAGATTTAGTGTTATTAATGTATTTATGTGATTTGGATGCATTTCTTAGCCTATCCAAGGGTTTCGATATCTTTCATCTGTATCCATGTCTTTCCAAAGTGTATCCGTATTTGCATTTGTATATGAGCTATCCAATTCGATACTCAATACTGATACTTCGATCCTTGGATACAAATAAAACTTTAATTTTTTAAGATAAATAAACAAGAAGATTTTGTTACTAAAAAGAGTAAATACAACTAACACAGGTACCAAGGAGTCACCCTGGCAAACAGCATAAAGAACAAAAAAAGATAGACTCACTAATCCATGGAAGACATGATACACAATGCAAGAAAAGAAATCCTAATCAGCCATTTAAAGTGCGCCAAAAGTCAGTCCCAAAATCTTCTTTCTTGAGGCCTTCAAATTCTGGAAGAACCAGCACCCAATAACAATCTTTGAACTGATTTCCACCCCAACTTTCCATGCTTTTCATCTTCCCCTCAAAGATTCTTTTGCTTCTCTCCTTCAATACCTCCCAGCAGACAGCAAAGGGAATACAGCTCCAAATAACTTTATCTTTAGGATTTCCATGAACTCTCGGCCAACAACCAAAAATTTCAACAGAGTCCCTTGGCACCCATCAAGACACCTTGGAGAGCTTGAAAAACACAGAACACATCTCTTTGGGAACTGATAGCCTCTTTTCTTCAGCATAGATGCCCATTGAAATCAGCCATGCAAAAGCTTCCACTCTTGGGGGAACTGGTTTCCCCCAAACACCTCTAATTTGTTCAGCCTCCAGCTGATTCCTTATCAAAGCATTATACATAGATTTTTTTTTGAAGAGTGAAGAAGAAATTATTAAAAAAGGAAGGTGGAAGGTTTGATTGTGAATCTTCCATCTTTACATTCTTTCCACCATTTAACATCTGAAACCAAAGTGTCACAATCTGACACAGGCCTAGCCTAACCTACGCTTGGTGGCCTTCGTTGAGTGGCACTATCATAAATATCTCCAGTATGATTTTTCGGAAAAGTGATGTTTCCTACTAGTAGACCTACAAAAGCTTAACGTACTCTTTGAGGGGTGGTCAACCTCCTTGGGTACCTAACCTTGGCACTCCATAAACCAACATCCCTTGTGGGGCGGCCTTGGTTAATGGCTAGCATGGCTACCAAGGTTCCTCATGGGCACACACGCTCATGGGGACAGTTCATGGACCGGCACTATGCGATGCACATTAAGGGGAGGCTTTCCATGCGGGTCAAGCCCAAGCATGTCCCTACACCTCACCAGCCCCATGCCCAAGCTAATCAAGCTACCCCATTGTCCATAGCACAGGGTGTGCTCACAACCCAGCGGTTGCCTTACATCAACGGCACACAGTTGCCTCACATCATGGCATTCCCCCTTTAGCACGGAAGAGGTGCCTCCCATGGACCGGAAAGAGCCACAAAGAGCCTCGGCCATGCACCGCAAGGTCATGATCCAATGCCACTAACCTTGGTGGAGCCTTCATCGGGCCAACACATGGCCCTTTCAACACTAGGCTTGTCCTAGCCGCACATGGCCTGGATGCTACACGGGTTTCTTCTGTTGCAAACCTACCCTGTGACAAAAGGGTCAATTTCCATTACCTATAGCTTATCCAGCAGCTCCACAGACTCTTCCATCTCCCAATCAAACAAAGATCTCCTAAAGGTAGGGCAAAGCTCACACAGCTTTCTAATTCCAATCCAATCATCCTCTAAAAATATTACACTAGACCCATTCCCCACCCTCCAAGAGAAAGAAGGAAGCATCAATGAACTTCATAATCCTCTTCCACACACTTACCCCATAAGATGACCTCACCTCCCTCACATCCCACCCAAAATTCACCACCCTATACTTACATACCACCACATCCTCCATAGAGCCTCTGTCTCCCTCCCAAACCTCCATACCCACTTCCCCATCAAAGCTTTATTAAGGACTCCCACCTTTCTCACTCCCAATCCCCCATCTTTTTAGGTCTACACACAAAGTCCCACTTAACCAAACAAAATTTCTTCTTTTCCACCCTAACATTACATAGAAAACCTGTTTGAATCAACAAAACAACATTCATACTAAATGTATGAAGAAGCAGGGGCTCTTTTTAAATTAACAATGGTTTTTTTGAAGATAAATAAAAAATAAATTTTATTAAAGAAAGAAGAACAAGGTAAAGAAAAGGTGATGAGAAATGACCCATTCCCAAAGGAACAGAGAAAAACCAAACCAAAAACTATTGCACATCAAATCCCATCCACCAATCCTGAAATGCGAAAGGAAAAAAGGACCCACCCAACCCTATACAACCAAACATAAAAATCAATCACACAATAACTTTACTTCAAAGCCCTAAAAACTCAAGGCTTGCCATCCCACCCATCCAACACAATGAAACCACCTGCTTGCAGTTCTAATCCCCTCTAATCCTTCTAAGCTCACAGCATAATAGCCCCATCATCTTGAAAAGAAATCTCATTACTTTTTTTTTATCAATAACTGCAGAATTTTCATTAATATAAAAGTTAAAGATAGATACAGAAAGTACATAATACAACATAAAGTCAATGAGAGACAAAAACTCTTGTATCTCCCCTACAAAGTTCCTGTCTTACAGCTTTGCCCAGAAAAGTGTTCCCCTCTCCACCCCTTACTTGGCTAATACATCTGCTATAGAATTAGCACAGACTCACTGAATCTTCACTTCCATGTCTTTTGTTGTCCATTTAAACTTCTTTTTCAGATTACTGTATATTCACATCCACAGGTTATCACATTGTAGCCAGATCACTACCAGTTTAGAGTCCCCCTCTACAATTAATCTCCTAATGATCAACAATCTTGCTCTCTGTATTCCTTCCTTCAAGACCAACAATTCTGCTCTAAGAGAGTCTCCTTCCCCAATTGGTCCTGAGCATAGAGCAATAAAACGGCCACTCTCGTCTCTAAAACACTACCTATACCTGATGATCCAGGGTCTCCCATACTACTTCCATCAAAGTTAAGCTTAAAGAAGCCTCTGTCTAGTTGAGACCAATATGGAATAGTTATTATCCTACTAGATTGAGATCCTTTAATTCAAAGTCCTTTTTGCTTTCTTTGTCTTTTTAACAGGACCCAATCCAAATAAACCCCCTTCAGTCTTGTGAACACTTTTGAAACCTGAACCATTCATTGAATCATCTAAACTGCAGACAAGACCTTCAATGAAATTCGTATCTCCTTAGGCTCAAAAACTATTCTTTCTTACTCCCAAACCGCATTTTTCTCAAACACCTGATCTGCCTTCTCCAGCCTTTTTCCCTTTCTAGAAGTGTCCCCGGACAAGACCCGTCTCTCTTGGACTTCCTCATTTCTTAAATCGGTCATCCACTTCTCAACATCTGCCTATGAATCCTTTTTACTCTTTAACTGCAGACAAGCTCTTTCTTCCATTTATCTAAGTCCTTCTGCCAATTTCCTCTCCCCCCAAGAAAAACAAACCCAATATTTTACTTACCTCCATTTCTTTATTGACCACAGTCTCTAGGTCAGCACTTTTTCAACTCCATGGGTTTCATTGATCATAACGTCCTCTTCACTTGAGTCCAATTTTGATTTTTTTTTACCAGAACAGAAAATTTATTTATTAAAATACTAATTAACAGTTACAGTGCAAGGATAATCCATCATATATGTGACCCCCCAAAATAAAGTGGGTGTATTAACCCCTGCTTTGCTAGCACATCAGCCAGCCCATTGTGTAGAATTAAAAGCAGAGCCAAGACATTCTCCAGCTCCAAGACTCTGACTCCCCTCCTAAGACCCAAATTCCAGTCAAGCTCAGAACCCCTCCTAGAGGAGGACAAGAAGGTGGATACAGGCTTATTCTTAAGGTTGGATATGGAGAATAAAGACCCAAATTGTTCTTTCAAAGGCAAACTCCTCACCCAGACATGTTCCCAAAACTTTACCAAATTACCAGAGCACAGATTATAC
This sequence comes from Nelumbo lutea, assembly GCF_056320005.1. Classification (NCBI taxonomy): domain Eukaryota; kingdom Viridiplantae; phylum Streptophyta; class Magnoliopsida; order Proteales; family Nelumbonaceae; genus Nelumbo; species Nelumbo lutea. The sequence goes on from NC_142690.1 coordinate 336,680, forward strand.
CTGAAAAAAGGTAGGAAAGAAGGATAGCATGTATGGATTTTCAAGGAGATGCAGTAGTAGCTCTAGCCAATACTCCCTCATCCCAGCCATCAGTTGCTAGCCCATGGATGTTAATAATCACCTTTGCCCAGAGTTTATCCTTATCCACCAGAAGTCTCCACGGCCACTTCCTATACTTCCTTTGAATGTTCCTAATTCCTAACCCACCTCCAGACCTACTTCTACTTACAATCTCCTAACATGTGGTCCTTCCTTTCCTCTTGTGATTCCCACAAAAAATCTCCCATTGGCTTTTTTAGGTTATTGGTTCCCACAAAAAATCTCCCATTGGCTTTTCTAGGATACTACTAACCTTTGCTGGAATTTTGAACACTAAAAGGAAAAAGATAGGCAAGTTGGACAGAATTGATTTAGTTAATGTCATTCTGCCACCCAAAGAAAGATTACTCCTCGTCCAAGAAGCTAGTCTCTTTGTGAATCCATCCACCACAAGGTTCCAAAAACTTGCATTCCTCGGGTTATCTCCCAAAGGTAACCCCAAGTAATTCATTAGCCATTGTGAAATTTCACATCCCAAGATAGCTGCACACTCTGATACCACCCTTTCCTCCATATTAATCCCCACTTCACAACTCCTATTGAAATTTATTTTCATCTTTGACAACTGCACCACTATTATTTTGAAGACAAATAAAAGTTATATTAAAACAGAAAACACCCGGATGAACAGCAAAAACCCCCAACAACTGCTTAAGACATCCAAATATGCCAAACCATCCCAACAAATCCAAACCCATACAAAGCAAAAAGAAACAACATAAGAACAACGAGACTCAAATCCAAAACCCATACAAAAACCAAAGCAAAATAAAACCACCCTCACCCTAGACCCAAAGTGGGAAACCAAACCCCCAAAAGACTCCAAATCAACAGTCAACTTAATCATTTTGATTGTCATCTTCCTATTGTCTTCTGACTGCACTTTGGTGTTTCCTTACCTTCTTGTTAGGTGCAATGCCAAAAATACCTCCTTTTATCCTTGCAAAATCCTTTGAGACTGGTATCTGCTGTTGGCTTCTCTTGATCTTCTGACCTTTGAGCCTTCTAACTGTATTTAAAGTTCCAACAGCTTCTTCCATCTTCTCCTCAGATTTTTTACCCTATCTGGAACAACCACCCCCCTCCAAATCCTCTTGCTTCTCTTTGATGTTATCCTCCCCACCTCCGTTAGGCTTTTCCATCCCCTGAATTATGAAATTACTTGAGTTGTAATTAACCATTGTATCATCTTTATTATTGTTCTCCCCATTCCCTTCCTCCACAGACCTGAAAGCTTCTTTCACGAACTCCTCCCCTCCTAAGAAAAATAGACCCAGATTTCTGATAACTTCCACTTCCCCATTCACTACTTTTTCAATGTCACAAGTTACCTCCACCTTATGTGTCTCATCTATCATTATGTTGTCCTCACTTTCCTCCCTCAAGACCTCCCCTCCCTAAGTCCACTTTCAGTCCCCTTTCTCTGTTTTCTTCTAAAGGAAAAGTTCTGTATCTTTTCCTCTTATACATTCTGACCCCAACCCCGCTCTTGTTTCCTGCCCCCTCACTTCCCCCTCCCTCATTCTCTGCTCCTTTCTCCGCTCCCTTCTCGTCCACTAAACCATTATCCCCTTTCCATCCTATGCTCTTTCCCACCTCCGCCTCCTCTCTTGTTTCCTCTGCCCCCACAAGCCCAATCATCTCAGCTCCTTGACTGTTCTCCCCCTCTTCCCTGATTGCAACTCCATCTCCTTCCCTCACATCCCTTGCCACCTCTCCACTTTCTCCTTCTTCCATAGCCGCTCTTTGCTTTTCCATATCTCTAACTTTAATTTCTTCTGTAGAATCTTCCTTACCGTCAGTGCCTTCCTGTAAAACTTTGTGCTCTTCTCCTTTATTCTGTTGATGGATTTTGTCTTCAGAACCCTCATGAACTTCTTCCTTCTCTTCTTCACATATCTTTTCTTCCTTATCGATTTTCTCTGTAATCAATAAATTCTTCTTCCTAGGGAAGAATTTTGCTTTTCTCTAGATGAGTCCTTCTACATTGCTAATAGCCTCTTCTGTGACCTCCTTCTCTATCGACCCCTCTTCATCCGCTGCATTACCTACTCAATCATCTAATTTTTCAAAACCTTCTGTCGTCCTTTGCATCGCACTCAAGCTACCTGATTTAGTAATTTTAAAACCCTTTTCTTTACTCCAACAATAACATTTTAAAACTTGAGCATCCCCTCCAAAATCACTAGGCCTATTCTTCAGCCCAAAACTAATGGACTCAAAATTCTTGGGCCCACCATTGAAGACCTGTCCTAAATTTGAATATATCCTTCCTGAGTTGTCTACTTCAATTTTCCCCATGTGCTCCCCATTGCCATCATGTGTTGGGCAATCATCATCAGGCCTTGCCAAGTGTACATGTCCCTCTTTCTACCGAGATGCATGTCCCCTTTCTATTCCATTTTCTCCAGCCTCCCCTTGCTCATTCTCAACACTAATAAGGTCAGTAGAAGTTCAGGACTGTTATCAGTCTTGAACCCTAATGGATTTCAGGTTCGAAAATAAGAAGAAAGGTAAAGAGAAAAGAGGAGGAAGAGGGAGGAGAAGCAGTAGAACACAATAGTTGAAAAGGAGGAGCAGAAGCTTGATGTTCTGGCGCCGCCACTTTAATTAATATTTATAGGTTATGCTCATTACATGGAAAGGACAGATCTGCCCTTAGTCTTTACATAACAAAATAGAGCAAAAAGACTGAAATGAATAATAACTGAAACAACTAAATGACCAATAGCTAACCCTAGGAAGACTAGAACACCTTCTACCCTACGAACACAGTGGGACCATAGCTGTGGGGCCCACATCGGTGTTCTTTACACTCCCCCTCAAGTTGGGAATAAATGTTTATCATTCCCAACTTGGATAGATCCGCCTCTAGCTTCTTCCGTGGTACAGCTTTGGTGAGGATATCTGCCAGCAGAATGTTGGAGGTGATGTATGGGAGACACACTTCTTGTGATGAGACCCTCTCTCGTACAAAGTGTCGATCAACTTCAATATGTTTAGTTCTGTCATGCTGCACCGGGTTGTGTGCTATATTAATAGCCGCTTGAATATCACAATACAGCATCAGGGGCTTCTCATACTCAATACCCAAGTCCTCAAGTAGTGATCTCAGCCAAAGAATTTCAGCCACTCCGTTAGCCATTGACCTGTACTCAGTTTCAGCACTAGATCGGGAGACAACACTCTGTTTCTTACTCCTCCAAGAGACCAAGTTACCTCCCACAAGGGAACAATATCCAGAGGTAGACCTTCTGTCATCAGCACTCCCTACCCAATCGGCATCCGTATAGACTTCCACCTTCTTGTGGTCATTGTTCTTGAACAGTATACCTCTACCCGGGCATCTCTTCAAGTATGCTAGTATTCTTTCTGCTGGTAGAAGGTGTGTGGTTCTAAGAGAATGCATGTACTGACTGACAACACTAACTGCATAACTGATATCTGGCCGAGTGAGGCATAGATATAGGAGCTTTCTCACTAACTGCTGGAACATAACTTTGTCTTCAAGCAGCTCCCCACTCTCGGCACTAATCATGTGGTTCTAATCAATGGGTGTATCTGCAGGTTTGACACCCAGCTTTCCAATTTCAGCCAACAGATCTAGAACATAATTCCTCTGAAAGACAAAGATCCCCTGTTTAGATCTAACAACCTCAATACCCAAAAAATACCGTCGTGTACCCAGATCTTTCACCTCAAACTTTTGATGGAGCTGTTTGAGGGACTCAATCTCATGGCTGTCATTTCCTGTCACCACAATATCATCAACATATACTGCAAGTAGTGTCAGTGAGGACTCCACCCTCTTGATGAACAGTGTATGATCTGACTGGGCCTGTACATAATCGAACTTCCCAAGGGCTAGTCTGAATCTGTCGAACCAAGCTCTAGGTGACTGCTTCAAACCATACAATGCCTTATTGAACCGGCAGACCTTCTTACCTGCCTCTGTATCATAGAATCCAGGAGGCAACTACATGTAAACCTCTTCCTACAAGTCCCCATTCAGGAAGCCATTTTTAACATCCATTTGGTACAAAGGCCAAGTGTAGCTTGCTACAAGAGATAATAGAACCCGAATGGTGGTCATCTTGGCTACCGGGGCAAATGTCTACAAGTAATCTATACCATAAGTCTTAGTGAACCCTTTGGAAACTAGTCGAGCTTTGTACCTCTCAATGGAACCATCCGCATTGTGCTTCACAATAAATACCCATCTGCATCCAACTGGTTTCTTTCCTTTGGGCAAGTCAACTAGCTCCCAGGTATTACTTTTCAACAGGGCATCCATTTCAACTTGCATTGCACCTCTCCACTCCGGGACTGATAGGGCTTCTTGCATTGTTCTTGGAATAGGGACATTAGCAACGGAAGTGAGATAGGACCTGTAGGAGGGAGACAGGCGATCATAGGACAAAAACTGGGAGATGCGGTGGGATGTAGATGTGGTGCAATGTCGTTTTCCTTTACGGATGGCAATGGGAAGGTCAAGGTCATTTGCAAGGGGTGAGGTAGCAACAATGGAAGGAGTCTCTGTGGGCCCTAGGACTGTAATATCTGGACTTGGAGCCACAGAAGAGGTTGGAGCTGGCTAGGACTGCTAATGACCGGCCCCCTGACCACCCTCGCTACTACAGCCCTCATCACACACTGGAATAGGTAAGGGAACAGCCCCAAAAGTATTAACCCTACCCTCACTGCACTCCCCTTGAAGAAAAAGACCCAAATCTCCACACTCACTACTCTCCCCCTGAGGAGAGACCCGAGAATAGTAGGGTGTTTCCTCAAAGAAAGTGACATCCATGGATACAAACTTCTTCCCTGAGACAGGATCATAGCAGCAATAACCCTTTTGAGTTTGTGCATAACCAAGAAAGATGCATTTGGAGGCCTTGGGTTCGAACTTGGAGTGATGGGGACCGAGAAGCTGAACAAAACAGGTACAACCAAATGTTTTGAGGGGAACAGTAAACAACTCCTCATCTGGGTATAGAAGGGAAAAAGGAGATGACATATCAAGAACCCGGGAAGGAACCTGATTAATAAGATATACCACCATGAGGATAGCATCACCCCAGAAGCGAATAGGGACATTGGAGGTAAACATAATGCTTCTAGCCACCTCCAAGATGTGCCTATTCTTCCTTTCTGCAACCCCATTCTGCTAAGGTGTATGAGGGCAAGTGCTCTAGTGAATAACCCCATGAGTAAGAAGGTAAGATGCCAATGGCTTAGCAAAGTATTCCTTTGCATTATCAGATCTAAGAACTTTGATCTTGGCATCAAACTGGGTTAGGATCATTTGGTGAAAGTTTTGAGTTAGGGAGGGAACCTCATCTCGTGAACGCATAAGATAAACCCAAGAAAACCGGGTATGGTCATCAACAAATAACAGAAAATATCTGTACCCACCCATGGAAGGAACGTGATATGGCCCCCAAACATCCGTATGCACAAGATCAAAAGGACGATTGCTCCTTTTATTGCTCAACGAATAAGAGTGTCTACAATGTTTAGAAAACTCACAACTTTCACATTGCAACTGGGACAACTCAACAGACTCAAACAAATTAGGAAACAGACTCCTTAAGGACCGAAAAGACAAATGACCCAATCGGTTATGCCAAAGCATAACCGAACTCACACTCTGGGAAACAAGTGACTTCTTATCCCCTAACTCTTTCCGACGAGAACTCTCCCCGAGCAGATAGATCCCATTCGTCTCACGGCCAGTCCCGATCACCTTCTTCGTCTTCAGGTCCTGAAAAACACACCGGTCAGAGAAGGTTACTGAGCAGTTCATGTGTTTGGTAATACTACTGACTGAAAGAAGGTTAGTATCAAGTTTAGGGACATGTAAGACAGAAGACAAGGAGATGGTATCCGATAGCCTGGGGACAAGAGAGCCATCAGCAATAGATACTTTATCCCTACCAAAAGATAAATGATAAGTGATAAACAATGAAGGCAAGCTAATCATATGGTCGGATGCACATGAATCTATTACCCAACAGGGTTCAGTGGTACCTGGAGCTGAGGCATGGCAAGCTGAGGCTCGAGTACCTGAATGTGCGGAAGCAAATGTGGCGGGGGATAATGGTGACTGCGGTGGCTGAGCTGAGTTCCCAACTTCCCCTTCCAACTGTATAAGAGCAGCCCGAACTGCGGCTAAGGTCTCTAAGAATGTGCCTCTTATGCCAGACGAGGATGCTGAATTAGTATGCATTGCCACATCAACGTTACCCTTCTTGCTTCTTAACTTTGCCGGGACCAAATAAGGATGTAGCTTCCAACATGTTTCTTTTGTGTGTGTGGGTTTCTTATAATGCCCACATACCACATAACTGTTGTTCCCAATACTGCCTTCTGCCTGATTCTTAAACTCCATTTCGGTCAAGAACCAGAAGTCTCAAAATTAGGGTTACTACAGTCAAAAACAGCACTTGGACTACCAACCACAATCACAAAATCAGTATAGAACCAATCTGTACTCACAGTGGATGTACACGAAACAGGTATAAAACTGATCTGAAATCAGTAACCACACACAACAGCAACAGTCCGAACTGTTTTCACCCCCTTAGAAGAGTTCGAAACCCCAAAAGAAAACTGAAAAACAGTTTGAAGAACAATCTGAAATGCTGAAGCCGAATTGGGGTTTTAATCAGTCCTAAAAGTAAATTCTCAGCCGTACAATCCAGACAGTACCGTACGGATAAGGTTTGTAGTAGGGTTAATATGAAACCCTAAAACTGATCAATGTTGAGGAGAGAACTATTAGGGTTTGCCGTAGTATTAGATCACAAGGTGCAGTCTAGTACTAGGGTTTGCCGCAAGATTAAGACAAAACCCTAGAGAATAGAAAGATAAAACCCTAGAGTAGTTCGGCCGCCCTTGCTAGATAGGTCAACCCTATCTTCTCTAATAGTACTTCTATCAGAAAATGAAAAAAACTTACAATAGGATGTTGTTCGTTGCCTTCCAAGGTTACCCAAACCCTAGCCTTCTCTGATTCTTCCTGATCGCCAACTCGCTGCAACTGTGGCAATTCTTCAAACAGTTGCTAATCCTCTGGAGATCTCCAAGAACCAGTCAACGAACTCTACTTTCTCAGCTTCCAGCCTTAGATGGTTCTCATGTGGTCGGCTGGACTAGACTCACATGAAAAACCCTAGCTCTGATACCAAGTAGAAGTTCAGGACTGTTATCAGTCTTGAACCCTAATGGATTTCAGGTTCGAAAATAAGAAAGGTAAAGAGAAAAGAGGAGGAAGAGGGAGGAGAAGCAGTAGAACACAAGAGTTAAAAAGGAGGAGCAGAAGCTTGATGTTCTGCCGCCGCCACTTTAACTAATATTTAAAGGTTATGCTCATTACATGGAAAGGACAGATCTGCCCTTAGTCTTTACATAACAAAATAGAGCAAAAAGACAAATAAATAACAACTGAAACAACTAAATGACCAATAGCTAACCCTAGGAAGACTAGAACACCTTCTACCCAACGAACACAGTGGGACCGTAGCTGTGGGCCCCACATCATTGTTCTCTACATGGTCCTTTTTTTAAACATGGCCAGCAATTTATTTTGCCTCGAACACTTAAACTCCATTGCCCCTTCAGTCTAATTTCAAATTTCTCACCCTATTGAGTTTATCGCCTTCACAGAATAAGTTTGTATCGTCAACAAATTGTAGGTGGGTAAAAGACACTCTATCCCTTCCCACTCTCCATCCTCTCACCAGCTCTTAATACACCCATGAATCCACTTAAACCATTTGTCTCCAAAACCATAGTTTCTCATCACCTCCAACAAGAATTCCTAGTCCACCAAGTCATAGGCCTTCTCAAGATCAAGCTTATAGACTAACCCATTTCTTTTCATCTCCTCCACACACTCATTATCAATTAGAATTTGATTAATAATCTGCCTATACTTCACAAATGCTCCTTGATTTGGGTAAATAATGGAAGGAAGAGCAGATCTAACCCTTCGCGAAAGCACCTTCGTAATGATTTCATACAAACTATTGACTAAGTTGATCTAAACTCTCTTGGATGGTTTGAATCGAATTTTTTGGGGACCAGGGAAATGAAAGTGGAACTCAATTCTGGTTTTATAACCCCTCCGTCAAAAAACTCATCAAAGACCCTTAATATATCATTTTCCAAGATGTCCCAACAATCCTGGTAAAAAACCACCGTAAACCCATCTGGTCCAAGTGCTTTTGCTCCATCCGTAGAAAAGACTACCTCCTCTATTTCCTCCAAAATTAAAACTTATTTCTATCCAAACCTTGTGATCTCCCGATAGTCTTGGTCAATCTGTCCTAATCCTAACCTCTCATTCAAGGGTCTTCTAAAAATAGATTTGATATATTCCACAAAGAATTTAGTGTTTCCATTCCCTTCCTTTATCCATTTGTGCCTGGAATTTTGTCTCCAACTTATTTGTTCTTTGAACAATATATCCTATGATTGCTTCCTTAATACCCTTCTTTTGTGCTTGTCATTTTCTTTAAAAGTTCCTTGAATTTCTTCATCATCGAAAGCCTCAATTTGATTGATTATTTCTCGCTTACTCTCTTTTAATGTCCCAAAATATCTAATATTCCAATTTTTATCTTAACATTCAAATCCTTCATCTTTTGGTGAAACTTCATGCCTTCCCATTTAAACCTTGGATTACTTTCCATCCACCACTCCTTATCTTTTTTCATTGAACGATTTTTTTTTATAAATAACAAAGACTTTTATTAAAAGATAATAATAGAAAAGGTACAAAAGGAGGGGTAAAAATTCTTAACCCTCCCAAGAAAGCAATTCAGATTACAATGTTGCCCAGAAGAAATTAACTCTTCCCACCCCTTGTTTGGCCAATGAATCTGCCAAGGAGTTGGCACACCTCTTTATCCATTGAAGCTTGACTTCCATATTTTGGGTGAGATGTCTAACTTTCTTTTTTTCATTCAGAATCTTCCACAGACTAGAAGTATCCTTCATTAACCAATTTATAGCCAACTTAGAGTCACCTTCCACTATCGATTTTCTAATATTTAACTCTTGAGCTCTTTTTAACCCTTCTAAGACAGCCAATATTTCAGCTCTAAGAGAGTCCCCCCATCCAATAGAACCAGAATACTATGCAATAATTCGATCTTCATCATCCCTGAAGACTCCCCCTATACACGACAGACTTGGATTTCCTTCACTACTACCACCAAAGTTTAGTTTAGTGAAACCTATAACTGGAGAGGACCAAATTGGGTGGGATACATTCTTTCTTGGAGCTGACCAAGCCACTTCTTTCCACTTCCTGATGATGTCTCCTTCTGAATAATTTTATAAACTTTGCAAAGTTTTAACCCAATGGATCACCCTTATAGAAATCAGTTCAATGATTACACCCTTATTTCTTCCTTTGTCATGAAAGATTTGTTGATTCCTTTCCTCCCAGACTGTCCAACATACAGCTGCTCTTACACACCTCCATAGAAGTCTACCCCAGACTTCCAAAACTGGAAAAGGGATTCCAAAGACGGGAGGGGAATGAGCCAGTTCCTTGAAGAAAGAGGAACAAGAGAAGATACTCGAAGGAGACGGAGCCCAAATCCTACTATCCCTCCTAAGGGGGTCAATAACCACCCCCTCAAGGATATTTAGAAGGTCAGCAATGAGGTTCAGTTCCAGTTCTCTAAGGGCCCTTCTAAAACCCAAATTCCAATCAATGGTTGAATTAGAGGTGGTCAAAACAATGGAGACTGGCTCATTTTTAAACCGTGATAAAGAATACAAGGGAAAAGTTCTTTTAGCAGAGTGCTTCCCACCCAAACATGATCCCAAAATTTTGCGCAATTACCAGAGCACATATCATACCTGATTAGAGGAAGAAAAGAAAGAAGTATGTCATGAATTGATTTCCAAGGAGAAGCTCTCGTAGCCCTAGTTGAAACTCCAGAGACCCAGCCATCTGTCGCTTGCCCATGAATACTTAAGACAACTTGAGCCCATAATTTATCCCTTTCCAAAGTCAATCTCCAAAGCCATTTCCCCAACAAAGCTTCATTCTTTTTTTTGCAAATTGCCTAAACCAAGCCCACCATCACTTTTGGTTTTGGAAACTATATCCCACCTAACCCTATGATCCTTTTTCTCCTCTCTTGGTTCCCATAAGAAGTCTCTCATCAACTTTTCCAAAATTCCACATATTCCTTTGGGCATTTTAAACTTTTTTTTTCTTTGAACGTTGGGTGACAAAGCCACATATTCTCAAACCAAAAAGGAGATGGACCCCTTCCTCTTAGATCATCCTTGGACAAGGAAATTGGCCAATCATCAGAAGTTATTCTAGGCAAAGCCCTCATGACCAAATCTCCCCAATGATCCTCCCAATCCACTACAAACAAAAATCTATCTAATTTGCAACAAATCGGGTTAGTCTGAAGGTTAGACCATGTGAAATTATTATGCAAGAGAGGCAACTCCTTGAGCTCAAAGAAAATTTATAAACTCATTTAATTTCCTCATGCTAGTAGTAATTCTTTGCCTCTCCTTATTTGTTTCCCCGTCTTATTACATTGAAGTCCCCTCCAATACACCATGGTCCTTCCCACAATCCCTTTATGTCTTTCAATTCTTCCAACATATCATTCCTTTCCCTGTATCCATTGGGACCATAGATATTTGTCAAAACCTAGTTTCAAAAGAACAAAAAAAGTCCGCAGCAAGTTCCAGTTTCAAAAGTCTTTGCATAGAAAAAAGGAGGCTTATATGGTATTAGGCCTAATAAGCTCATCAAAGATCACAAAAGATGAGAGAAAAGGTGACTAGAAGATTTTTCTCAAAAAGATGATAAGAAGAGTTTTTGAGTGGGAGTTTTGGTTGGGAGTGGGCAATAGGGATGGGTTTCCGACGAGTGCCGATATTGGTTTGTAGGGTCTAGGTTTCGTCATAGTGTTTTTTTTATGAATGGGTTTTACCATAGTGTTGTAGTGAGGTTTTCTCTTTTTAGCTGGGTCAAAAGTATTATTCTATGTTTGGGGTGGTTTTCTTTCTTGGGGATTGGGGCTTCTTTGCTTGGTTCTCTAGGTTTTGCTTCCTCTCTGGTGATTGCTTATCACCTTCCTTGTAATTAATTGTTTTTTTATTTAATATTTTTTTTATATTATCTTTAAAAAAAAACATTCAAACCCATCAACCACTTGTCGGAATTTGATTGAGACTATGAATTTCCTTACCAGTTCTTCCATCCCTTGCACCACATCATACTTCTAAGGGTCACTAGTCCTCCCGAAGCTCCCCAAGACAGACATAGCCCAACTTATTCCCCCGGCCATCCAAACACTCCTAGCCCACCTACCATCAAAAGCCAATAGTTTAGATTCTTGAATAAGAACTATGTTTGTGTTCTCTTTCCTAAGCAACTCCTTTATTAGAGTTCTCTTCCACATGAACACACACTCCCTAGCCCTCGGACATTCCAACTAACAACATTCATTTCTAACCTATTCCTTTTACCCCTACCTCAATACCTATTTACTTGCTCCTTCTTCTTCTACCCTTCCTTTCACTATAGTCCCAATCACATTCCACATACAACATTAGTCTTTCAACCTCACTCAACTCTTTCTTCTTCATTTTCCCATCACATTCCTTCCTTCTTTTGTAGGAAGACTTTCAAATCATTTGGATCTTTTAATTTACCCCCATGACTTCCCACAAAATCACCAACTGAATTTTCTGTACTCTTTTCACTAAAGTCCACATCACATTCCACATCCAACCTTGGTCTTTCAACCTCACTCTGTGAAGAGTCTCACTGATGTACCATATTAATATAGTCCCTTGTTGTATTGTATCTCTTATTTTATTGTTATTTTCTCTTTAGCCCTGCAAGAGCTTTTCTGTAAATATTCTCATTTCTTTAATCTATATATTGAGGCTCTTGGGATTGGGTCGAACTATTCAGTTCTTCACCCCAGAATTCTGTCTTCTCCTCTCTGGTACGAACTGCTTGTTTGACATGGTATCAGAGCACACTGCTCTGTAATCAGTATTTGCTTCACGCTCACTCTCTGACATCTCAAAGGTTGCTGATTTCTGGGTGCTTTGTCTGAAGATAGGGCTGTTCTGATCAACCCTAATTCTTGCTCTCTGTTCTGTGATTTCAGCAAGAGGTCTTCCTAGAACTCTCTTGGAAAGCTTCTGTTTGGAAAGAAACTTGATTGGTTGTGTCACCCTGGTCTGTTCTACTAACTCAGAAACTTTCTTTGAGATTGGACAAGTTTTGGAGGAGTTCTGATCTTCTCTCTAGGGCAGCAGAAGTTTTCCTCCTCCTTCCTTTGACTGGTGTATTCCCAGGTATTCTCCAAGCTTTGAACATTAAATCCTTGGCTGCTATTGCTTCAGATTGAGGGGTTTCAACAGACCTACTACATTCCTCTTCAAGCTGTCATCTGAATTGTATTGGTAGCCAATTTGTACTGCACAAAGTTATTCCCTATCTGGAAAACTCCCCACATCAGGTTGGTGAATCTCTCTATCTTCTCAATTGACTGTCATTTATTTAGAACCCTAGTTTTCTTTGTGCTGCCCTAGGGTATCTTTACCCTTCGGTTACTTGGTAGGCATTTGTATTCAGTATGGAGGGTATTTAATCCTCTCCTCGGTTCAACAGACCTGGAACACTCAGGTTGGACTGTCAACACAGCACACAATCTGGTTGGTGTTGTTCCGGACAGTTTCTTGGAGGATTTTGATTCCTCTACAGAGTGACATATCTGTATTGAAGATATTCAGTCATATTTCTCTTTTTGGAAGATATTGATTCGGGGACATACTGTTTTTATTTTTATTTTTTTTATTTTTTGATCAATAACACTTTCATTAATTCATCAATAGAAGATTTACAAAAGGAAGACAAGCACGCTTATCTTCCAAGAGCAACAAGGAATCTCAAGAAAAGGAAAAAAGAAAGAGAAAAGAAAGAAAACACACTAAAGTTACAGCTAGGCCCATAAAAGTGAATCCCTTTCTGCCCCTTGTTTAGCTAAACCGTCAGCTAGGGAATTAGCCGATCTTTTAACCCAACGTATCTTAACCTCCATCTCCCGCACCAGCCACTTGAATTTCCTCCTCTCATTATTGTACTTCCATAAGCCATTGTGATCTTTAAGCAGCCACCCTATCACCACCTCTGAATCCCCTTCAATTAAGAGTTTCCTGATGTTCAACTCCTTTGCTTTTTGGACTCCTTCCATAACTGCAAAGATCTCAGCTCTAAGAGAGTCACCCACTCCAATTGGGCCTGAGAGCATGGCAGAAATGACCCCATTTTCATCCCTAAAAACTCCCCCAATCCCCAATTGTCTCGGATTTCCCCTGCTACACCCATCAAGGTTTAATTTCACGAATCCACTAAGTGGAAGGGTCCAAGCCACACTCATTACTGACTTAGTTTGTGTGCAACTTGCAATTTTACCTTACTTCCTCAACATGTCATCCACAGTGTAATCTGTGAAAAGCTCCAAAGATTTCAGCCACTGTATCGCCCTAATATGAATGATAGCCCTCAGATCTGCTGCTCCTCTCTGAGCTTCTGAGAATATCCTGGAATTTCTTTCTTCCCAAAGTGTCCAACATACTACAGCCCTTAGTCCTCTCCACATTGTCCTTCCCCTTTTTATCCGCCACCTAAAAAAAGAAGGGGAAAAAAGGCCTTGCAAGTCTGATGGGGGGTTCCAACAACAACCAAATAGGGACAAAGCCCATTCCCAAATTGACCTCGCAAAATGGCAAGACACCAGTAGGTGAAAACCAGTCTCCCCATCCGCTTTACAAAGAACACACCACTGAGGTGACAAACAAGTATTGGGTATCTTCTTTTGGGGTAAAGCACCAGTGTTGATTCTTTCCAGATAGTCTTCCCAACAAAAACTACCAACCCTAGGAGGTATTGCTCTGCACCAAACCTCATTAACAGGAAAAGGAGGGGAGGTAGGACTGGTGGAATGACTTAAGACTTTGAAGAAAGAAGCACAAGTAAAAATGTCATTGGGAGAAGGTGTCCAAATTCTAGAGTCTGCCCTAGTGGGGTCTAAGACAACGTTATCAAGAAATGCAATAAGGCTCAAAATAATGTCAAAATAATGTCAAAAGGAGGGGGCATACTGTTTTTATTGCACATGAGAGTAAGAAATCTGGTGGGAAGGATCCCTCTAAAACTCAAATGTTATGAGTGTAAGGAGTTTGGACATATAAATCACATTGCAAGAAGAAGAATGTCTGCACCTATTGCAAACAGCATGGTTATATCATTCCAAACTGCCCAATTTGTCCATCCAAGGGCACTATGAAGAAGAATCATCCATGGACTTATTAGGTGTCCCAAGGAACAAATGACCGATGCCTCTACTGCCAAGGGAGAATCCTCTACTTTCATGAATAAGGAAGAGATACAACAACTTGTATCCTCTACTATCTCATCTGCCTTTTCTGCTATTGGTCTATTTGGTGAGTTCTCTAGTTATTGTTCTTCTCCCTCTCAAGTTATTCTAGTACTACAAATCATATGACTGGAGCCTACCCTAAACCACCAAACAGACCTTCTAAGGCCAACCATAAACATATTGTCATTGCTAATGGTGAGAAACTTGACATTATTGGGAGTGATGATTTGTGTCTCAAACTCCTTGTCCCTTACCAAAACTTTCCTTGTTCCTAAACTTACTGCTAACCATATTTCAGTTGGTCAACTAGTTGATGAAGGTCAGATTCTATCTTTTCCTCCGGTGGTTGTTTGATTTAGGACTGGTGCACTAGGAAGGTGAAAGGGAAGGGGCGTAGGCAGGGCCACTTGTTTGCATTGGAACTTGAGAGATCACAATCAGCACCATCATCTACTTATTTTAATCCTTCTACATCGAGTCTTGTTTTGGGTCAAAGAAACTATGTCTGGGATTTGTGGCATAAGCGTTTGGGGTCACCCAAACTATGAAATACTTAAATATTTGTTTAAGTCTAGTTTTATTAGAACTAAAATTCCTTATATGAAATCCTTTGATACATCTTGTGTTTCTTGTTGTTTAAGAGTCGTATTTTTCCATTCACTCACAAAGTTGAACATCCCACTTCACCCTTTGAAATTATACATAGTGATGTTTGGACTTCATCTATTGTTTCTCGATTGGGATACAAGTATTTTGTACTCTTCATTGATGACTATACTAGGTACACTTGGATCTACTTTCTTAAACACAAGTAAGAAGTTTTCCTAACCTTTCGGTTGTTTCATACCATGGTTTGAGTGCAGTTTCAAGAAAGTGTGCAAATATTACGCTCCGACTCAGAGGAGAATACAATGACAGAGAATTTCTGGTTTATTTGAAAAATCATGGCATACAAGTCTAACGGTGTTGTCCAAACACTCCTCAACAAAATGGTGTGGAAGAATGAAAGAATGGCCACATTCTCAATGTTGTGAGGACTCTTCTACAAGAGTCACATGTGCCCCCCACCTTCTAGGTGAGGTCGCTAGTACGGTTGTGCATTTCATTAATTGTATCCCTTCATCAGTTCTTGATAACATATCTCCTTACCAAAAGATGTTTCAGTCCCCCCAAATCTTTCCCATCTTCATGTTTTTGTATGTCTATGCTTTGTACATCTTCCCCCTCGTGAACATTCAAAGCTTTCAACTCAATCTGTCATGTATGCTTTTGTGGGATATAGTCCTAACCACAAGGAATTTCTTTCTCATGGATGCAGAGGTTCAAGCTTTGCACGAGAACGACACTTGGGACCTAGTTCCAGCACCTTCAAATGGCTCTGTTATTGGGAGAAAATGGGTCAACTCCATCAAGTTGAAATCTGATGGGTCTTTAATCAGATATAAAGCTCGGCTCGTGGCTCAAGCTATATGCAGGAGTATGGCATCAATTATGAGGAGACATTTGCCCTAGTGGCCAAGATCACTATAGTCGTGTTCTCTTAGCCCTCTCTACTGCACACTCTTGGACTATCTTTCAACTAGATGTGAAAAATGTTTTTCTACATGGACACCAAAAAGATACTGTATATATGAAACCTCTACCCAGGTACTATAGTTATCACTCCCTCACCTGTTGGTTGAAGAAATCTCTCTATGGGCTAAAGCAAGCTCCTCGAGCTTGGTTTGAAAAAATCAGAGATGTTGTTGTGCAAGCCAGGTATAACCAGAGTGCTTTTGATTACTCTCTCTTTGTGTAGAAAAGACCCCAAGGTCTTATGATTTTCCTCCTATATGTGGATGACATGTTGACTGGAGATCATATTGAAGGAATTCAAGAGCTCAAGTCTCTTCTTCATAGTTCCTTTCACATTAAGGGTTTAGGCCCTCTTGACTATTTTTTGGGACTTAAAGTTCAAAGAAGTTCTCGGGGGTATTTCATTTGCCAACAAGCCCAACACAAGTATGCCTCTGATCTTGTCCAATTGGTCGGTCTTATCGACGATAAACGAGTAGACACTCCCTTGGAGTTGAATGTAAAATTGTCCAAGTCTGAAGGTCCCTTGCTTACTAATGCCTCCCTCTATCAGCAACTTGTGGGATCTCTCATATATCTCACCATGACTCATCCTAACATCTCACATAAAGTCCAAGTTGTCAATCAGTTTGTCTCTGCCCCTTGTCAACCCCATTTGACTATGTTACATCGGATCATTTGTTATGTTGGGGGCTCTTTATTCTTCTCTTCATCTTCTTCTATACAATTGAGGGCCTATGCTGATGCAGATTGGGATGGATGCCTTGACACAGGTCGTTCCACTACCAGGTGGTGTGCCTTCATGGGTGACTCTCTAATCTCATGGAATTTTTTTTCTTGGAGGGAAAGTAAGGTATCATTGTATTAAATACGAACAAAATATACAGCAAGATAAAGTGCTAAAGGAACTAGAAAACTGATCCCTCTAAACTTGAACCCCACCCTGCTTTACAAAAAGATTATCCTGTGCAAAATGGACTAAGAACCCATACCCCTAACCAGCCTATTACCAGACAACCAAGAAAACATCTTTCCCACAACTTTTTGAAAAATAGAGTCAGCAGAACTTGTCTTATTTTTGAAAACCCGACTGTTTCTTTCTTGCCACAGACACCTAAAAACCACTGCTGGGGTTAAATTCCAAACTAATCTTCCTCTTTTACTCAAGCCCTCCACTCTCCAACCTTTTACAAAACCCTGTACTGAACCTGGGCAGCAACTTTTCACTTCAAATAATTGTGAGATTCTGTTCCAGATCTCTGAAGAAAATTTGCAGTGAAGTAATAGATGATTCACTGTTTCCAGATGTCCTTCGCATAGGACACAGCTATTTGAGTCCAGCAGAGCACCTTTCCGAGAGAGGTTATCCCTTGTAAGTATTTCTGTTGAGGTAAGTTGTCCATACAAAAAATAAAATCTTTGAAGGCACATTTTTACTCCAAATGATGTGTGTTGGAACAGAAGTCCTTCTGAACTGTCCACCATCATGTAAAAAGATTTGACTGTAAACTTTCCAGTCTTCTCCCACCTCCAGATTCTACTATCAACCCTTGTTGCCTCCACTTGAGTGCTGTAAAGGAGTTGCAGAAGTTCCATCCACTCCTCCACTTCCCAATCATTTAGAGCCTCCTCAATTGTGAGATCCAAACCACATTATCATCTTCGATTTGCAAACTTTCAACAACCTTAGCTTCCTTGTTTGCTGCAACTTCAAACAAAACAGAGAACCTCTCATTCAAAGGTCTCTCCCCACACCAAACATCCTTCCAGAATTTGACCCTCTCCCAATTTCCTACCTTGAATTTCACACCTTTACAAACCAATGGTAAGATTTCTCAATACCTTTCCAAACCGAGTATCCATAGGAGTGATTTGAAGTTCCTGGATCCCATCCCATTTTTCTAACACCATGCTTGGCCTACACCACCCTTTTCCACAGCTCTCCTTGACTTTCCCCAAATCTCCAAAACCACTTCCCCAGCAGAGCAGTATTGATACTTTTCACCCTACTAACCCCCAGAACCCCTACAGCTTTGGGCTGGCATACCTTGTTCCAGTTCACCAAGTGGTATTTCTGCACTTTCCAGCCTCTCCAGAGGAAATCCCTCATCTTCTTTTCGATGGTAGCATCCATTCCTGCCGGGATTGGGTATAAAGAAAGCAGATAATATGGGAGGGAGGATAAAACACTTTTCACCAGGGTAACCTTGCCTCCATAAGAAAGATACTTGGTTTTCCAGGATGCTAGCTTCTTTTCAAGTCTTCCAATAATTGGCTCCCAGATTCTTTTCAGATTACATTTAGCACCTAGGGGCATGCCCAGATATTTTAGAGACAACTTTCCCACCTTGCATCCCCACAAGTCTGCCCAACTGGTCAGCTCTCCCACAGCCACTAACTCACTTTTGTTTAAGTTAACTTTCATGCCCGAGACTACTTCAAACCATTTTAGCACTGACCTCACAAAATAGAGTTGCTCTTGTGATGCATCACAGAAGATCAAGGTGTCATCAGCATACTGCAGTAAATTAACCTCCACCTTCTCGTTACCTACTGTTAAAGCCTTCTAGGAAACCCCCCAAACCAGCCCTCTTCACCAATCTGCTTAAAACTTCCATCACGCAAATAAACAGGGAAGGGGATAGTGGGTCCCCTTGCCTGATTCCTTTCAAACTTTTGAAGTTCCCAGAAGTTTTCCCATTTACTAGAACTGAGAAGGAAGGAGTACCCAACAAACCTTCATCCAATTTCTCCATTTAGGCCCAAAGTTCATTCTTCTAAGCACATAGTCCAGGAAGCTCCGGTTCACATGATCATATGCTTTCTCCAGATCTACTTTGCATATCAGCCTACCCCTTCCACTTCTCATCCTTGAGTCGATCAGCTCATTTGCCACTAAAACCCCATCTACCATCAGCATTCCTTCCACAAAAGCTCCCTGGCACTCCAAAATGATGTGCCCCATGACTAGCCTCATCCTTTTTGCTAGCACCTTTGCAAGGATTTTATACATGCTTTCTATTATTAGACTAATAGGCATGTAGTCGTTAATATCCTCAGCCCCTTTCTTCTTTGGGACCAAAGTGATAAAAGTAGAGTTTAGACTCCTTTCTAAGATTGCTGATGCATGGAATTGGGTCATTCCTCTCCTACACCCATCCCTCCGTATGCAGACAACACTAGTGCTATTAAGACTGCCTCTAATCCTGTCTTTCATGAAAGGACGAAGCATATTGAGGTGGACTGCCACTTTATCCACGACCTGTTTCTTGTGGACTCTATCTCTCTCACTCATGTTGCCTCCAATATGCAAGTTGCAGGCATCTTCACAAAGGCCATGATGAGATCCAGACACTTGTTCCTTATAAGCAAACTGATGCTCATGCCTTTGCATCAGTTTGAGGGGGAGTGTGAAGAGTCTCACTGATGTACCACATTAATATAGTCCCTGTTGTACTGTATCTCTTATTTTATTGTTATTTTCTCTTTAGAAATGCAAGGCCTTTTCTGTAAATATTCTTATTTCTTTAATCTATATATTGAGGCTCTTGGGATTGGGCCAAACTATTCAGTTCTTCACCCCAGAATTCTGTCTTCTCCTCTCTGGTACGAACTGCTTGTTTGACACACTCAATTTTTTCTTCCTCATCTTCCCATCTTCCTTCTTTTGTAGGAAAGATTTCAAATCATTTGGATCTTTTAATTTACACCCAAGCTTTACCACAAAATCACCAACTGAATTTTCTGTACTCTTTCCACATCCATTCCCTATCTCTTCCCTCACTTCTATAGATCTAGAACCTGAATTCACCTTAGTAACCACATGATCAGTAAGACTCTCAACCTCCAACTCACTCTTCTTCATGTCCTCCAAAAACTTCTCAATTAGTTCCCAAATTTCTCCTCCCTTACTCCTTAGAAATAGACCCAGAAACTCTTCGTCTCCAATCCTTCTCAGAACAAGGAGCTCGCGGCTTTTGGACAAACTGGGGAGCTGAAGTAAAGGCTGCAGACATAGCACACAAGTCAGTACCCAAATCCAAATTCACAACTATAGCACCATACCTGGAGGGGGTGTAGGGGAAGACTTTGTAGCCTTCCCCAAATCAGAAGAAAGGGGTTCACTAGCTTTTCCGAGTTGGGTCTGTTGTGGCAAGTTCCCTATAGAAGAGGCACACTGTGCTGGACTTCCATTATTCAGCATCTTACTCCCTTCTGGATTTTCCTTGTTAGGCTTCTGATGGCTCACCATTACCTCTTTATGAAACACCCTGCGAGAGGTCTCTATAGGGCAATGATTCTTGTGTCTGGCCTTTGGTTTTACCTCCTCAACAACCAAAACATCCTCCACCTCCTTCAAATTTCTTCCAACTATCACCTGACTCCAATCAGGGGTTGTTTCCAACACCTTTGTCTCTTCAAAGAAAAGTTCAGATATATTAAGATCCTCTTCCACCTCTACTGTACCTTCATTTTCACACATGCTGCCAATCAACGAATCTGTGTCTAACTCCAAATCATCTCCGTTGGACATGTCATAATCCAACCATCCTCCATCCACTGTATCTTTCTCCTCTGATCTCTCCCTACTATATCTTGGATTGGGCCGATCTTCTGTTGATCTACCAATGCCTTTTTCCACATTTGTTTCTATTGGACTCCACTGCATTGACTGTTTTGACCCAGGCCTGGCATCAATCTTCACTGTAGCAGCTAAGGGGCAAGATGATAGATCAAAGTTATCGTCCTCCCTCGAGTTCTTTGACCTACAAGGGCCACAACTCCCAGTGACTATTTAGAGAGTCATATGAGCCAATTAAATTGACCTAACTTGGTTTAGAACCACACCCTTTCCCGGTCTGGCCCATAATCAGTTCAGACAGGGCCAGGATCTTTTCCTTCATTAGTCTTTCTGGACCCCACCTAGGATCAGACTGGGCTCCACCTTTCACCACATCAACATAAGAGGATGGCCCCACTCTTTTTTCAAGGTTTTAAAATTTATTAGAAAAACTCCCCTTTTTTGTGATAACCATTTCATAGACTACATCATTTGACTGTTCCACTTCCCTGATAATTTTGTCTTTTCCAATCCCCCCTACTCCCTCTCTCCTTTCGCCACATGGGAATCATCTTGCCAAATCACCATCACCATCAACCTTTGAGTTGCCCTTCCAGATAGGCACTTCATCTTCCGTAGCAAGCCAAACTTTCCTCCACCAACCTTCAACCAGCAGATCACAGTAGCATGGTATAACATTCCAGCTTCCTCCAACCATCTCGAAATACAAATCATCAAAGATAATCTTCCAGAGTGCCTTCAAGAGCTGTTACTACCTTTTCAATAAATCCTTCCTTCCAAAGATAGAAACGCAATCCCACCATCTTCACTAATATACTCGAAGCAGCAGTTTCCTTTTCATTGCAACTCATTTTCCAGCCTTCAAACAAAACCAATCCTACCTCAGTTTGCACAGCTGAAACTTCCACCACTTCATCACCAATGTCGAAGACCGCTCTGTTATCACCGAAAGGTAGAATAACCACTGCATTCTTGATCTAAAGCCGTTTCACCACCACATCCAGAACTGATTTCTAGGCATTGATTTTCCCACTTGCAATAATTACATACCTCTTCTTACAATCTTCTCTTTCAACCTCTATCGCCATTTTTGGTCCCTGTGAGAACTTGCAATAATCACCAACCATGTACCTTTCGTTGACCATCGCTTGAAGAAGAGTCACCCATATCACAGCCTGGGTTCTCCTCCACCCCCTTAGACTGAGCAACATCAGCATCCTCTTCAATCAATTGATCCTCCATATTTCTTTCTTCAGAATGAATCAGGTACTGCTGTATCTTCTCATTGACTAGCTTCCAGTCACAGCATCCCTTCGCTTCTGGCAGACAAACCATTTGCTTTTTACCTCCTTCAAAGAACGCTGTAACTGTTACAAACCATCCCTTTACACCTCAGAACCACTTCATATTTCCTGCTTGTAACACTCAACGAGCTTTTCCAACCATGCATTCTAACAGAGAAGATTGCCCCATCAACAAAACCCTTCAACCACTGTGCAGCTTCTCCAACCAGTAGTATGGTAGTTTTCCTCTTCTCCCTAATTTTCAAAGTACATTGGCCCTGGTTTCTGCACTCTTTGAAAATCATCCTCTTAGCCTCAACCTGTAACTCCCTTTTCCATTTCATTGCAGCTGTGAACTTTTCTCTCCCTTCCATTTTGTTCCCAACAAAACAAGGTCTACCAAACGTCCATCTTCAAATTGGGCCCAAGGACTTACCCCCCCCCCTCCCTTTCAGCACCAGTTATCTCTATAACGTTCCTTACAGGCCTGTTCTTTTTCTGGTTTCCTATATCATCCCTTTCTGAGATCACTGAAGGTGAAGACAGACCCCTATTAAGGTCTACCAAACATCCATCTTCAATCTTCAAACTGGGTCCAAGGACTTACCCCCCCCCCCTTCAAGCCCATGCATGTGATACATTAAGTGGTCACATCACATGATACAGTTTGACCCACTGAAACAACCCGGTTATCTTGCACCAGTTCAAGAAACCTCTCATCTCTGGGGTCAAATGTTCTGAGCTCAATTATAAGATCATAATCTTTTGTCTTACATGGTATCTACCAGCCATTACATGGAATGCTTGGCACACTGTTTATAAATTATTCTTTTATTAAATTAATACAGTTCAAGCGTTACTTTTTTTTGGTAGAAAGTTCAAGTATTACTCCAAACAAATGGCATAAGGTGTCCATCTTGCCATTTGGCAAGGCTAGGCGGGTGCCCTCTAAACTAAGTTAGTACAATCCATTGCTATATTTTGAAGCATCCACATAAAGCAACCCTCAAGAAATGCTTATCACCTAAGTGATCCCTTGACAACTACAAAGAAAACAATAGAAAAGGCAACAGGCTCAGTTGAACCATACAACAAATGAATACTCCTTCAATCCCAAACAGCGATCTATATCTATTACAGTACAATTTAGATTAGCTAATTGGACAAAGAAAAATGGTTTCTATACAAAGCTGAAAGAAAGCGCAATATGTCTATATTTTCTAGTGAGTAAGGGAACAAAATACAAAATGGCACTTTTGAAGAAGTACAAAGTTGGCTACCACACATATGTTGCAGAATAAGCAATTGAAACAGTGCATCAGAGAATAAGCTTAAAATGGAATATCAGGACATAAGGATTACCTCATTATCAGCCTCTGCAGCAAAACGAAGTAACTGTGAATTACGTGTAGAAGTTGTCGCCTCCTCATCTTCAAAGTCTTTAACAGATTTAACAATCTGAATCTTTTTATGAATATCTAGAGGACGAGGCCTGAATGACAACCTACTCATGTCCACTCATCTCCCAGTGAAGCAAATATTTCTCATGGGTCATGGCATACCCATTACACTTTCAATCAAGGAGCAGTATGAAGAAACAATATTCAATATTACTCAAATGTAACAAAACTCGGCATTAACAAGCAATCCTCCAGTTGCAGATTAAACATCTATTCCGAGCAACAGAAAGAGCACAATTGACGATTGAAAACATCCTTTTGTGTTGGACCAACACAGCATTGCGAACTAATGGTTTATGCACTCAACTTGCCCCTAATAGGCTCAACTCAGGAAGTGTTAAAATTGGGAAGTTACAACCAGGGACCCATCTGCCCGGAAAAAACAAAAAAAAATAATAATAATAATGTTAACAAATAGCAGAATATAACTGTACATAATTAAATAACCAACCAAAAATAAACAAGTTTAAAAAAAACTGACAACAGAAGAAAGGGAAAAGACAGTTTTTTACACATCCTTGTGGCAATATGAACTTGGGAGAGAGTGGAATTAAATGCATAAAACAAAACCCCTATCCATCAATTGTACTTTTTTTTCAATAAATAACAGAAATCAATTCATTAGTCAGAAGCAAACACCAGCTGCTCAAAACAAATGGGCAGCAAGACCGCTTCCAAACAAAAGCCTAAGAAGTAAAAAAGAGAAAAAGAGAGAGACTTGTTACACATTACAGCCCAGCCTAGACAACCCTGCAGAGAGACTGGACCGAATGGGCCCTAATATTTCTTTTATGTTTAAGTAATGCTGTATCTGTTTTATGTGTTAATGGGCCTTTTCTAAATGGACCTGTTAACCTCTTTTTAAGTTCTTTTAAGTTAGTGCTTTGCCGCCCGCCCAATTAAAGGGCAGACTTGTAATTAGCATGATTGATTAAGTTTAATAAAAGATTAGTGAAGGGAGAGAGAGAACCATCAAACTCTCTTCTTCTTCTCCATCTTTTTCTTCTATTCTTCTGTAACCTTTCTTTCTCTCTCATATTTTTTCTTATTTCTTTTATCAGTCTTATAACAGATTTGAAGGACAGACTCACATCTTGGTATTAGAGCGTGATGCCTCCTTTTTGCATCTCATGTTCCTATTAAATTTTGGGGGATGCTATCTTTACTGTCACTTTTTTATTAACCTTATGCCTTCACGGATTCTGGGTTTCAAGACCCCGTTTAGCCTTCTCTTTCCAAATGAGGATCTCTTTTCTCTTCCTCTCTGAGTTTTTTGGTGCACCTGGTATGTTCATGTTCATAATCATTAGAGACACAAGTTTGAGCCTAAGGCACATAAGTGCATTTTTCTAGGATATGCCTCCACACAGAAGGGATATGTTGTTTTGATCCGATTCATGACACCCGCTTTGTCTCTAGGGATGTCACTTTTGCTGAGTCTATTCCTTTCTTTGGTATTCCTCCAGAGGGGGAGCATTCTGAGGATCATTTGCTATGTTTCCAATTATTCCTCTTCTACTTCCTTTTGAGTCTTTTGTTGAGTCGACTTCTTCTGTTGCCTCTCCTTCCACTATGTCTACCTCACATGTTCCTGCTCCCCCTCCTCCCCCAGCTCATCCTCCTATATTTTCCTCACATCCTATTCTCCAAAGGTGGTACCAAAGACAAAGAATATAGCATGAGCAAGTTGTTTCCACTCCTTCATCAGAGCCTCTTGCACCTCCCATCACTATTGAGGTAACAAGTCAACCTTCTTCTGACCCACCTACTAGCTTACCGGACCTTGGCCATCCTATTGCCCTTTGCAAAGGCAAGTGGAAGTGTACAACACATTGTATCTCTAAACATTTGTCCTACAGCCTTCTATCCCCTACCTATTATTCTTTTCTTGCCTTTGTTTCTACCCATGTGATTCCTAGGTCTGTACCAGAAGCCTTGTCCAAACCTGAATGGAGGGATGCTATGATGACTGAGCTAGATGCTTTGCATAAGAACCATACCTGGGATATTGTGGACTTGCCTGAAGGGAAGGAACCAATGGGTTTTAAATGGGTATTCACTATCAAATATCATTCTAATGGCACTATTGAGAGGCTTAAGTCTCGATTGGTTGCTAAGGGTTACACTCGGATGTATGGTATTGATTACTTTGAGACTTTTGCTCATGTGGCTAAAATGATTTCAGTTCGAGTTTTGTTGTCTCTAGCTGCTACTTTCGATTGGTCCCTTCACCAGTTTGATGTTAAAAATGCCTTCCTAAATGAAGACCTACATGAAGAGCTCCATATGTCTTTACCTCTAGGGTGTATGGAAAGGAAATGCAAGGGAAGGTGTGTAAATTGAAGAGGTCTCTTTATGGTCTCAAACAGTCCCCTAGAGTCTAGTTTGAGAGATTCAGAGCTGCCCTTGTTTCTTTTGGTTATACACAGACTCAATCTGACCATACTTTGTTTGTAAAGAGAAGTAACTCTTTGGTGACTCCTCTAATTGTTTGTGTTGATGACATTATGGTTACAGGAACTGACACTCAGGAAGTGATTAAACTCAAAAGATTTCTTAACACTGAATTTGATATCAAAGATTTTGGGGATCTCAGATACTTTTTGGGAATTGAAGTTGCTAGATTTAAGGATGGTATCTTCATTTCTCAACGCAAGTATGTTCTTGATCTCCTTGCAAAGACTGGTAAACTTGGTGCTAAACCGGCTTCTACCCCTATAGACCTAAACCATAAGCTTTCTGCTACTAATAGTGAATTATTGAATGATAGGGAAGTGTTTCAGAAACTGCTCGAGAAGTTGTTATATCTCTACATGACTCGACCAGATATTTCATATGTAGTAAGTGTTATTAGTCAGTTTATGCATTCTCCTAGAGATACACATTTAGCAGTTGCAAAAAGAGTTTTGTGTTACTTGAAAGGTACTCCAGGGAAAGGTATTCTGCTTGTCGAGCATGGACACATGAATCTAGAGGCATACACTGATGTTGACTGAGCCAAATGTATTGATTATAGGAGATCCACCTCAAGATGTTGTGCCTTGATGCCAAGGAACATTGTCTCACGAAGAAGTAAGAAACAGTCTGTAGTTGCCAGATCCTCAGCTAAAGCAAAGTACAGGACAACGACTCATGGAGTGTCAGCATTATTGTGGTTAAGATCACTTTTGAGAGAGTTGGGTATTGACCATGAAAAACCAATAATGCTCTACTATGACAACCAGGCATCTATTAACATTGCACATAATCCTGTTTAGCATGATAAAACTAAACACATAGAGGTTGATAGACATTCATAAGGGAGAAAGTTGCTTTAGGGGAAGTTCGCTTGCCATTTATTGCTTCAAAAGAGTAGTTGGTTGATGTTTTCACCAAAGGTATTCCAAAAGGAAAGCTGACACACTATATATGCTTAGCTTGAGGGGGAGTGCAGAGAGATTAGACCAAATGGGCCCTAATATTTCTTTTATGTTTAAGTAATGTTTTTTTTACCAATAATTTATGTTTAAGTAATGTTATATCTGTTTTATGTGTTCATGGGCCTATTAACCTCTTTTTAAGTTCTTTTAAGTTACTGCTTTGCTGGCCGCCCACTTAAAGGGAAAACTTGTAATTAGCATGATTAATTAAGTTTAATAAAAGATTAGTAAAGGGAGGGAGAGAGAGAGAGAGAGAGAACCATCGAACTCTCTTATTATTTCTCTTCTTCTTCTCCATCTTCTTCTATTCTGCTGTAACATTTCTCTCTCTCATTTTTTCTTATTTCTTTTATCAATTTTATATCAGATTTGAAGGACAGACTCACATCTAACCCCATTCAAGAGAGTCTCTTCCAATCCCAGCTCTTGCTAAAGAATTTGCCAACATGTTAACACTCCTAGGATTCCCAGTTGAATTAGTTGTTCAAATTTGAACCTAGCAAGCCAAACTCACCATAGGCCTGAACTACCACGAATCTGATTCTGAAATCTCATCCAACCTATAACCTGTTTAGCATTCATCCTCCACTTCCACAATTCTCAAACCCTGCATCATTGTTAGTTTTAGGCCATGAATTAGGGCCATCAATTCTGCCCTTTAGGAATTCCCAAAACCAGCGGAACCCAAAAAACTTAGGATTGCATTCCTCCAATGGTCCCTAACATCTCCCCCCACTCTAGACATCCCTGGATTACCCAAATAGCACCCATCAAATTTTAGTTTACACCTCCCTGCCACTGGTGGAGACCAATATTATCACCCTTTGGGGATCACTAATCTGAAACCCAGTAACAGCATGTGAAGCAGCAGATATTACAACCTCTGCAAGTAAACATCAGAGCTTAGCAATTTCAGAAGCACTGCAAACAGCTAAGAATTGGAAAAAAAAAATCACTGTTCTATGATACGCAAGCTGTTATTTTGGCTCTAAAATTTGCTGGTTAAAGTATTTCATGGCAATCTAGCTAGATGAAATTAAGAAATGTTGTGTAGATATTGGGCCTGTAGACTTCTTACATGTTCCTAGAAATTTTAATGCTCCAGTCCATAAATTAATCTAACTGCGCCTATGAGGCTTAGCTATTCATCTCAGGCAAACCAGAAGAACAATGTGAATCTCCTTTTTCTTCTATTGGATGGATTCATTATCCGTGTGGGCATTTTCTGTAGGCTCTCTGTTTTTTTTTTTTTTATATAAGTAAATTTTTAACTTCTTCCTGTATTTAGAACAAAAGCAAAACCAAATTGTGGTTTTAAAAGACAGATGAAGTAAATTATTAACTTGGGAGAGCAGCTGTCTAAAAGAAATTCAGAAACCATGCATAGCACTATATTATGTTTTAAAATTTGCTGCATCATTGTTCTCTGAATTTTGGGTTTTGTTTTGGAGTCAATGAAGATCCATGCAGAGATAATGGGAATCAAATGTCAATTTTAGACCAACGTTCCTTTCAAATATTATGAACTTGGGAAGCAAGGGTACAAAATTTCTTCATCCTAATCACAAAATATTGTATCCAACATGTTAGATATGTGAATAGAAAAGAAAAGAAAATGTTGGAGAAAACTATCAAAATTCTGATATAAGCAGAATATCTATATCTGACTGGGCCTAGGTTCAATTTGGTCTCAGAATGCAAGACTCGGAGGGATTATAAAGCTACTTTCCTGTAACAAAAGATGTGACAAACTGACAATTTAGATGCGATATAGGAAACTTCCAAAGAGCGAATGCATTCTTCGAAAATTCCAAAAGATATTATTGACTGTTACTGGAAAAATGTGTTTTTAAATGACAAAAATATGTTTTTACAACGTTTTGCATCAAAAGATTCAAGAAATCTCTTTATTCGTGTAAAAAATCTATAGATGCCTAAAAGTTAATTCTTCATCGTGTGTCCATTTGGAAGTCATTGGTCTATTTATGCTGTAAAACATTTGGAAGTCATTGTTCGCCAATGTTACCATTTACCAACATCAGTTACTATAGTTTTAGACCTTTGGATTCTATAAGCTCATGTGTCATGTTAATCTGTATAGACTATGGAGAAATATCCTCCTTACATGGCTTTCTTTGTTCAAAATTGGAACTTCATAAGGTTTAGAGATCTCATCAACATTAATGTGCTACATGATTAGTTTCTATTATATATCTCCATAGTCCACACTAATCGAAACAGAATCACATATCTCCATTAGAGTTGAGTTAACACAGTTCTTACATTATCTTTGTTTCAATTTTTCCTCAAGTTGACTTATGGAAGTTATTCTGGTATTCTTTCCCTCCCAGGATGATTGTCATAATGGAGCAGAGAGAAGCTTTAAGAAGTTCAAGAGACAAAAGATAGAAAATGATGAAGTTGAAGATGCAGAAGTTGCAGGAAGTTCAATCTTGTCTGAACAGATAAAGCATGACATTCCATGCCGGGCCGTTGAAGAAATCAATCAACAGGACTGCCTAGTAAACTGGATGAGCATGGATGAAACCCAGCTTCTGAACTTTGAAAAATATAAAGATGGTGACTGTGGTGCAGATTATGAAGATACTGATGACAGTGACGATGAAGATAACGAGTGCTGCGATGAGGATGATATTGATATTGATGTTAAGTACAGGCAGAATGATGGCATTTCACAAGTTGCAGACACAGTGAAAAGAAATGCCCATGAAGGCATTGATGGGGAAAAAGATATATCATGCTCAGGAAATCCAGCTGGTGGTCAGAATGAACCAAGGAACCAAATGCAAGTGAAGACATAAATGGATATCAAAACAAAGGCCTGTTAGTAACTGATTCACAAATTATTAACAACAAGAAAGAACATAAAAGGCATTACAAAAAAGAAAACAGAAAGATTGGAGGAGACAGAGTGTTCTAGTGATTTGAACAAACACCTCACGTGCGGATTGAAAATTTTGATGCTGTGGTTACAGATGCAAGTCAGTTACATGACATTGAGCACATTCCAATTAGTTAACAATTTGCTTAGAATGTTATTCTTTATTCTTTTTTGTTTTCATGATGGACTCCATGTTACAATCACCTAAGAAATTATCAACCAAAATGTCATAATGTCATCTCCCTTCTAAAATGGGTGTGAGTATTGCTATTATCATCCAATATTAACAATATTGGCCAACCAAATAGCATGACAATATCTAGTCACAGTGGATATTATGCTCTACTTCAGTTTTTCCCTTGGTTTTTCTTTAATAGCCATCTATGAGATTAATTTATTTCTCTGTTTTCTGTACCTATTTACCTATTTGACTGATTCCCTGAATGCTATATATTACTTTTATAAATATATAGCTGGAATTAGTTTTTCTTTGGGACAGCCTTTTCAAAACTCGAAATATGGAGTGACTTATTGGACCGGATTGGACTGGTCCAATCCAATCCACTGTCCTATTGGACTGTTCAACCTGGACCAAATTGGACTAGTCCAATCCAATCCATTGACTTATTGGACTGTTCAATATGTTCAACCTGGACCGGATTGGACTGGTCCAATCCAATCCACTGTCCTGTTGACTGTTCAACCTGGACCGGATTGGATTGGTCCAATCCAATCCACTGTCCTATTGGACTTTCCAACCTGGACCAAATTGGACTAGTCCAATCCAAACCATTGACTTATTGGAATGTTCAATATGTTCAACCTGGACCGGATTGGACTGGTCCAATCCAATCCACTGTCCTATTGGACTGCTCAACCTGGACCGGATTGGACAGGTCCAATCCAATCCATTGACTTATTGGACTGTTCAATATGTTCAACCTGGACCAGATTAGACTGGTCCAATCCAATCCACTATCCTATTGGACTTTCCAACCTGGACCAAATTGGACTACTCCAATCCATTCCATTGACTTATTGGACTGTTCAAAATGTTCAACCTGGACCGGATTGAACTGGTCCAATCCAATCCACTGTCCTATTGGACCGTTCAACCTGGACCAAATTGGACTAGTCCAATCCAATCCATTGGCTTATTGGACTGTTCAATATGTTCAACCTGGACCGGATTCGACTTGTCCAATCCAATCCACTGTCCTTTTGGAATATTCAATATGTTCAACCTGGACTGGATTGGACTGGTCCAATCCAATGTGATGAATTACTGTATGACCCAGGAATTTACGCCTCCTTTTCGAATCAATGCTTTGATTGAAGAAGCCAGTCCCCTTAAGGTGAATATAATCTTTTTTCTTAACAATGTTCTTAATTTGGCTAAGTATATCTTCAAATCTGGATCAAGTTTTAACACTTCATCATTTAGGCTGAGGTATTGATCAACAAGGTGAATAATTATCAATTATCTTTTTTCTTAACAATGTTCTTAATTTGGCTAAGTATATCTAATCTAAGTACAAAGTTTTAACACTTCTAATCTGTGTTGAGGAGACTCGAGGTGTTGGAGGATAAGGTAGACATGCTTCAAGCAAAGCCAATTGAAATGCCTTACGAAAAAGAAGAGCTGTTAAATGCTGCTGTTTGCCGTGTTGATGCATTGGAAGCAGAGCTTATTGCCACAAAGGTATCACATCCAAATTTAGTGCTATAATTACAGTGCCTCTGCAATGTTAGGGTGTCATTGTTGGGGCTTTCTAATGATTTTGGAGCACTTAGTTTCTGCCAATAACTTGTTTCTGCAGTTCTCATCTTTTAGGAGTGCATGCATATGATTCTTCTTTGATGAATGATAAACTTTGTATTAAAATGAAGGAGAGGTTCTAAACTTATAATGTAGGGGTTGGTAGGTAGAAGGCAAGGTCAATAGGTAGCCTTGCTTCAAATCCAACAAGGTATGTTCTGAGTCTAGTGGAAAATCCAGAGAATAGGTACTGGTTTTTTCTAGTAGCAGAGAACTACTAGAAAATAACAAGAAAAGAAGAGATCATGTGTTTCTCTAACACTGATTTTCAAGAGAACAAAGAAGTAGAACGAATATCTAAGGAAGAAAAAAGCTTAAATTTAATTCATTCCTTGTCTTTTTTGAACCGAAATACATATATTTATAGAACTCTTCTTGACTGAAAGAGAAACCCAGAAATTCAAAATTAGAAGCTCTTCAAAACAGTAGTTGATTTAAACTAATAATTTCCTATTCTACTAAGTGCAGACCTTCTTAAAAAAATAGGACACAGAAAATAACAGTTGGTTTGAAAACACAAAAATAGAAACCATAAATTTAGAAACTGCTGCCAGCTTCCAAATCTAGGTGCACCCATTGATTTCTCCTTCTACTCACATGTTTTGGCAACTTTCAGATGCCTAAATTTCTCCAGAAATTTATTTGTTGTATCTTCTATTGTGAAGGCACTGAACTACTTCAGGTTCCTCCAATGAGAGTATAAATATGTGGAAGACACAACCAAAACAAAGCCTACTAGTTACTCTGAAACACAGAAGCCCTCTAGAAGATATTGAGCTCTTCCTTCTTTTCTTATTTTTTCTCTTTCTATTTTATCTGTTTTTTTCTCTCCAAATCTTTTCTGTTTTTTTTTTTTAACTTTTGTTTCTCATATAAATTATTAGTAAGAAATTCTGCATATCCATGTAGAAAAAAAAGGACCCTATGAGAGCAATTTAAGGTGGCTGGCAAGTTTCCACTATGAAAGATAAGCAATCTTTTCATATTTGTGAGTCACATTATAGTCTTATATAATCCAACAGATCAATAACTATTTCTTATTTTATCTCAGAAAATTTGGGGGGGGGGCTCAAGTGCAGAGTTCCTGAACCCAAAACCAAAAACAGATCAATAACTATTTCTTATATCATAGTCTTACTCTTGAAGTTCCTGAACTCAAAACCAAAAACAATACAAAATTAAACTGTTTGGAATGACAGAGAGAGGAAATACCTGAACGAGCAAGGAGTCTACCGCTGGATAAAGAGAGAGAGAGATGAGATAGATAACCACAGCAGAGACTGGGGAGTGCCGTCGGTCGCCGGATAACACTAGAACGATGGAATGATGGTCACCATCGCTATTCGCTAGAGAGAGAGACGAGAGAAAACAACTGGAGAGAAACCACAGCCGGAAGTACTGTCGGAATTCGAGGAATACCACCGCCGGAGAGAAACCTTCTTCTTCGTTCAATTGCCGGAGGGAGCGGTGAGGCGTAGAGCTAGGTCTTCGAAGAAAATTTTGGAGAAAACTTCAAACGAATGAACGAACCTTTTGATTCAGCGGCCTTGTCCAAATTCAGTCCGCATTATAGATGGACCACTTAAATTTGGACTGGTCCGAGTCCATACGATTATTTAGACCGTCCGGTCCGTCCATAATACCTTCGGATTGGACGGGGTCCAACCCGAAACCGGTCCATTGACACCCCCATTAGGGACCATTGGAGCAATGCAATCCTAAGTTCCCTAATTCATGGCCTAAAACTAACAATGATGCAGGGTTTGAGAATTGTGGAAGTGGAGGATGAATGCTAAGCAGGTTATAGGTTGTGATGAAGGGCATTTTGGTCAATCCACACAATTATAGACACGTGGACGTTGTCAGCGGCACAACGTCCAACTCAGCGAGACAGCTCAACAAATTGGCACGTGGCAATCTACATCAGGTACGCGGCCGAGTTGAGGCGAGCTCGGCCCACCAACAACAACAACTCCCCCCGAAACCGTTCCACGCATTGCTCCCGCACGAACACCGTTACCACAACTATAAGAACAGTTCGCTAAACCGTATGCCACAAGACTCGTAAGCAACTTGTAAACCGTCGCGTGAATCTAGCGACTAACTGTCCAGCACAACCCCAAACTGCGGAAATAGCTCCGCAGTAGAGTCAAAGACGTTGCCTGATGACACCTGAACCCCATATAGCAATAAAAAGACCCAAGATCAATCCAAAAGGTATGCACACATAAGCTCTCATACTCTCTTACATATTCTCACTTAGTCCTACTTACTAACTTAAGCATTGGAGTGTCTCCCTGGTAAAATCTACCCAGGCACTCTAACTCTTATTTTCGTACAACTCTTCTTACCTCGAACTCACAGCTCACAGCTCGGCATTATAGCTTGGCATCGTCGGGTTGGAACCCAGTTCGAGCCACATTACTAAACACAAGGGAGTGAGTAGATTGTGCTTCACCAATTAGCGTCATTTGTGGGAAACGCAGCAAAAAGCTAGTGTTTCCTTTCATTCATCTTTTACCTTTTCTCATTTTCCTCGAAGAAATCTTTCAATGGCATCTTCTAGCAACCCTTCAGCCAACAATGTCAATGGCCAAGTACCAACAGACACAATAGGCCAGATTGACATTCTTTTACCCGCCATCGATGTGTCGGAAAACATGAATATGCCACCCCCACCTTCGATTGTGGATCCTGTGGCACCTCCCCAGTGGTGGACGCACAATAGTTCAACGACTTGGTATAGTGTGTGCACAACATGATGAACAGATACGATCATGGGAAAACAGGTTCATCTTCATTGCTGGGCAACAGCAACAGCCATTCCAACAGCAGCAATTCTGACAACAATAAGAACAGTTCCAACCACAGCAGCAGCAGTATCAGCAATGATAGTAGTCCCAACAGCAGCATCACGTGGCACCAAATCAACCACTTCCCCATGATAGTCAACAGGTACTACAAGGCAGTCAACAACTCCCTCCACAGAATAATAATTTGGAAGAACCACCTCACCCATGGATCCACAGTCAATTTTAGATCCTGGACAGAGAAGATGCAGCAGCTCGGAACGAGTAGGTACCTGCGGAAAGCCAAGCCGAGGTACTTGCCAAAACTAATGCAATTAGCTCCACTAAGTGCAACAAGAAGAAGAAGCGTACGCATCACGCGGGGAGGAAAAATACTGCTCGTCCGCGCAAACAACGGTGCCCAACCTGGAGAGAGCAACACGACAACCAGTAAAATGACTCCATTTTCAAAACAGCCTAGCTTGACCCGCGAAATCCCACTCGCACCAGAGATCCTCAAAGCACCGTGCCCAAAAAACTTCCAAGCTCCTGCTTTGGAATTTTACCGAGGGAAGATAGACCCAGTAGAGCATGCTAACAGCTTTGAGGCACGCCAACATATGCATTTGTTCCCCACCACGCTGAAGGAGGAAGCATGGCTTTGGTATTCAGGATTGGCCCCAAGATCCATCAGAAACTAGGATCAGCTCGCTAGGCTACTTATTAACTAGTTCGTCACTAGCATGCAACACTCAAAATCAACAACATGCCTATTCAACATTGTACAGAAGCCCAACGAAACACTCAGGGAGTATATTTGAAGATTCAATATAGAACGACTACAAATCCCTGACCTGGATCCCTCCGTACAGCTCATAGCAACAAAGGAGTCAAGCATTGTGAATTGAAATGGGAACTCGAATTACATCCGCCAACAACCATGGAGAAATTCCTTGAAGTATCCCACGACTTCATCAGGGCAGAAGAGGTAGTAGGAACGGAATTTGAAGCAGCATGGAAAAGGAAGCGAGTAGATGGAGGCAAGCACAAGCTAGACTAGGCAAAGGAGCAGGTCGCCAAGAAAGAGCAGATCCCCAAGGAGAAGGCGTAGCAACTTGCTATGCCGCAAAAGTAGGTCACCATCCAGAAGAACAAGTTGGCATTCAGCAACACCACCAGCATACACCAAAGTGTTTATCACATTAAACACCAAGAGAAAGGAAATCATAATGCAGATTCATTCCAATGACTACGTGAAATGGCCTCCCAAGATGAAGGGAGACCCCAACTCCCAGAATCCAAATAAGTATTGTCATTTTCACAAGAATTTTGGACACGACACTGAGCATTGTTGGAATTTAAAGAACGAAATCA
The DNA here is from genome assembly GCF_056320005.1 of Nelumbo lutea. Lineage (NCBI taxonomy): Eukaryota > Viridiplantae > Streptophyta > Magnoliopsida > Proteales > Nelumbonaceae > Nelumbo > Nelumbo lutea. Next base: position 372,429 of record NC_142690.1, read on the forward strand.
AAGGCCTCATCAAACGAGGTTACTTTAGATGCTTCATCAAGGATGAACGACAACCTGAGGCAGGAACCAGCAAGGAGGCGTCCCAGAACAGCAGGCAGCAGGAGCAAGCTACTCGAAACCAACAAACATAGGAAAGGCAGGTCTGAGGGACCATAAGCGTAATCACTAAGGGCTCAACAATAGCAGGCTACACCACATCAGGCGGGAAGAATGCAGTGCAAGAACTAAAGCAAGAGGACAGTCAGTTGTGTAAGCGTCCCCGAAAGGAGGAAGTTATTTATTTTACAAAAGATGATATGCGCGAGGTTCAGTACCCCCATGATGATGCCCTAGTGGTAAAACTACTCATCAATGACTTCAAGGTAAGAAGGATCCTAGTAGATTTGGGCAGTTTGACAAATGTTTTGTTTGTAGAGGCTTTTAACATGATGGAACTTAGTAAAGGTGACCTGCAGCCCACCGACATACCCTTAGTGGGATTTAGTGGTGAAGTGGTTTGCCCGATTGGCAGAGTCAGGTTGCCGATCGAGGCGGGCTCGCCACCCCACACGGTGCGTTTTGAGCATGATTTCCTGGTAGTGGTTATCGCATCGCCATATAATGCAATCCAAAGGACCAATGTTACACGCATTGCGAGCTGTGGTCTCAACGTACCACATCGCATTGAAATTTCCAATAGATACGGGGATAGGTATGCTTTGAGGAAACCAATTAGAATCTTGAAAGTGTTATGTAGCTTCTCTAAAAGCCAAGGGCAAGATGACAGTCGATATCGACCTAGTGCCACCATCAGAGAATGCGGACGAAAGAACTCGCCCAATTGAGGAAACAGTTGCAATACATCCGAAGCTGAGCCTAAAAAAACACTCCAAATAGGAGTTGGCCTCAAGGAACCCATGCGATCTGAACTAGTAAGTTTCTTATTAAATAATTTAGAGGTTTTCGCTTGGTTAGCTGTTGAAATGCCTGGTATAGACCCTAGGTTGATAACTCACAAACTTAATGTGGACCCTACAGATAGACCAGTCCGGCAGAGGAAGAGAAACCTTGCCCCAGAACGATGGAACATAGTGAACAAGGAGGTGGGAAAGCTGTATACCCGAGCTGTGTGGCAAACCCAATTCTAGTAAAGAAAGCAAACGACAAATGGTGGATGTGCATAGATTTTACAAACCTGAAACCAAGCCTGCCCAAAGGACAACTTCCTTTCACCCAACATAGATCACCTGGTGGATGCGACCTTGGGATATGAACTACTCAATTTTATGGATGTCTATTGGTGTGATACAGAGCGTGTCATTAACCACTTCAGAATACCAATTTAAATATTTATAAATTTGTATGATTCTCAAGCAACTACTAACGCAGTAAAATGATGAGAACAGGTCGTATCCATAGGGAAGCGAGGGAAAAATTAATACATACTCAAATCCGGATAAGAAACACAAGAGGGAAGTATAGAAATATAAAAATTAAGTAATTAAACTAAAAAAAGATAGAATTAGAACATTGCAGAAAAATAAATAAATAAATAAATAAATGAAGGAAACAAAAAAACAAAAAATCAGTAATCCGATCAGAGGTAGCAGTCTTCGGATCTCTCCTTCAACCCTCGAACTTCTTGAGCTAGGCCTTCCGTCTTACCTGGCCGAATTCCAGATCTGTAGAAAAGAAAACGAAGATCAAACATAATGAAAATAAATTGCAGAAAAAAAAATAACAAAACTGGAATTGAAATAACTAAAATTAAATCTAAGACTAATGGTTAGGATTCGAATCCAGAGGTGGCAATAGTGGCTTTGGCGAACTACAAGTAGGAACCCCTCCTCTTGCTTGTGCGTCCTCCTCTTCCTCTACCCTTGAATTTATCAATATCAACCTTTCGTCTTACCTAGAGGTAGAATCCAACCCCTTCTCAGGAGCCCTTGGGTCCTTTTTTATAGAGAATGATGGACACAACTGAGATTAAAGAGAAAGAGGGAGGCTGCAACCAGGATTTAGTAAAGATATGGGTGCCCTAGGGTTTCTAATGGAGGGTTAAGATGGTTTTGGGGTGATCAGGGTGCCCAATATTATGTAGGGCTGAGATTTGGGTGTCCAGAAATAAATGGTGGAGATTGAGGCACCTAGGGCTGAAAGGTGGAGATTAAAAGTGATGAGTAGCGCCCTAAAGTGGATGGCTAGGATAGAAGATGGAATGAAGGGTTGAGATCTAGTGGTTAGCGGATGAATGGTGAGGATTAGCAATTAGGTGGCGCCTTAGGATTTAAAAGCTACAAAAAGAGTGCCCTAGAATGAATGGTGGAGATTAAAAGAAGTGGAGGGTGGAAATTAAACAACTGAAAAGAATGGGTTAAAAGGCACCCTGGGGTTTAAGGAGAGAGGAGCATGCTAATACAGTAAGAGATGCGCCATTATGGGTTTAGCAAATAGGAGATGCCCTCTTGTTCTCAGTTTTTCACAAAAACACTCTCTTTCTTAGTTGGACCTTCACACCAACTTCCCAATAACTGCAATTCAGCCATTAAACATTCTCAGTTTTGCACAAAATTTGTACATAAACCCTCTGAGGTCACAATATTGAAAATAACTAGGAAAATGACACAATTTGACTATTCTAGAGCTGAAAATACCCCTGAAATGATGCCCCTAAGGCATTAGAATGCAGAATTATCACACCCCCAACTTAACCATTGCTAGTCCCTTAGCAATGCAACCTTAAAATTACACTGATCATAGAGATCCTTCCATCTCAACATCATCCCTAACAAAATTAGTCAAGCATTCTGATTCTACAATTTTCAAACTCTGTATAGGTCAGTATTGGGTTTAAGGGGTCAAACTATCTTACTTTGAATATTACAGAAACTTGGTTTAAAATTCTTATATACATTTACATTTGCAAACTGTCTTGATAAGCTGAGATTGATTTTTAAAATCAAACGTGTATTCTTCTTAGCATTTTTTTACGGTGGATTTCTACCCCTGAATTTGATTTGCACACTTATTTCTATTGTTACCTTTCACCGTTTTACGCGAATGTCGACACTTGCCTTAGGTGAAGAGACTCGATTACTAAGTGTTAGGTGATTGTCTTTGCCATTCCCTTTTCCATTTGATGGGAATCTCGACACTTGACTTAGGTGAAGAGACCCCGTTATTAAGTCTAGGGTGTCCATTGACCTTTTATTCTCTCTTATTTTTAGCAAACATTGTTCAGGGTAGTCCACTGTTTTTAACAATTTGAATAATTTTTGTCTAATTTCTCAATCGTTCTCTTCTTATCTTTACAGGGGCAAACTTGTGAGTATTTTCCAATTTCTAAATGGTTTCAACAATGTTTAAATAAGACCAATTTTGACTCCTATCACTTGGTACCATTTTCTAAAAATTCAATATTCTTTTATCAGTTTTCTCAACTTTTTCTATTTGGGAATCTCTTTTAATGGAAAAAAATTAAAAATATTTGAGTGAAATTTTAATTCTACATATTTAAAGGCTTTACTTCTCATTCTTTTTTTTTTTTCATTTTTCTCTCTCTCTTTCCTCAGCCCCCAACTTAAATTCCATTATCCCCAATGGCATAACTAGACTGATGAAAAAAGGACTTGGGCCAAAGGGAACAATTAATAGGTTTTCCTGAGGGTGGTTCAAGGTCTACCAACTGGTCTCGAATCAAGAAAAGAAAAACTCTAATCCTGACATCAGAAACACTAAAACTATGTTGGGTTGCCTCCCAACTAGTGCTAAGTTTAACGTCTTCAGCTGGACACATGCACACATTTTTTTCATCTAAACTCTCTGACTCACTTTCATCTTCCGACAAACAGGGTTCAGATTGGGCTAACCAAGGGGTAGGCAGGGCCTCTAAAAAATCATCCACTATATCCACATTGCACTCATCTTCCCCTAGGTTTGGATACTTGAGGCACTAAAAACATTTTATTGGACTTTCTGCTCCCCTAATGAAATGTCCATTTCTCCTGATTTATAGTTTGTATTAGCCGTTGCTAGAAATAGACATCTTAAGATTATCAGGATACAGTTCAGTTTCTCGGTTGGGGTCATGTCTATGATGATAAAATCAAATGGGAAATGACAACCCTCTATCGTGACAATGACGTCCTCAATAACATCTCAAGGAGTCTTGACTAACCAATCAGCGAGTTGTAGAATTATCAGGGTAGGTTTTAAATTGCCGATCCTGTACCTATCATGAATAATGAATGGAAGCAGATTTATACTGGCCCCAAGATGCAATAGGGCCCGATCGAAGGTGATTCCAGAGATGACACACCTTATGAGAGGAGCACTAGGGTCTTTCATTTTTTAGGGAAGTTGGTTTAGGAGAGCTGCACTAACATCTGCCGAGAACATCATTTTTTGTGGGGCCGATCATGGCTCCATCGTTTGAGTACACAGCTCTTTCAAGAACTTGGCATAGGTCAGGATATATTTGATTGCGTAGAGGAGAGGGAAATTAAGATGGACTTCTCGACTTTCCTTGTTGCAAGTCTCTTTGTTCTTTCGCACCGGCCCGACTATGAGTGTAGTTGAAAAGGGAACTACGGGTTGGTTCACTATAGGCTATTCTTCTAAATTTTCCTTTCCTTTTTCATCCCCCCAACTTATGGTCTCCTTGCTCATTTTTTTCTTCATTAACTCTCTTTTTCTCACATGGGCCCTTTAAAATTCTCTCACTCCTTAAGGTTGTAATAGCCTTGGTATTTTAAAGTTGAGGGTTCATAGGAGGTGGTTGAATTTGCTGTGGAGGAAAACTCGGTGGTTGATTTCTAGGATTTGCAACCGGTTGACTCAGTAGTTGCCTTACTCCTCTTCTTGCCTGACTTTGGCTAGCTGTCCTATTTGGCTCTCTAATCTATCGATGGACTGTTGTTGATTTAGAATCAGCTGCATGAATTGGTCATCTACTATATGGGTCAGAGGAGGTTGTGGCTAAGCTTTGTAAGATTGGACCAGTTGGTTCCTATGATACATCTACTATAATTGGTTCTACCCTTGTGGGCTCTGAAATTCTTGGGCCATGGAGTTAGATGGACGATAGTGCTGTTGGGACTGTGTGTAGGTTTGACATGGTTGAGTCGGTTGAATCCCAGAGTAATTATTGTAGTCCCAGTGAGTCTGGGTTTTAGACTATTGAGAGTGCACATCTAATAGGGGGTTTGTTGGACTTGGGCCCTATAAGTGAAGTTAGGTTGATTCCCCCTTATAGGCGGCCATTTGGCCTGCCTCTTGTGGGGGGGGGGGGAGGGAAGTTCTGGTTCCCCCTTTTTCCTTTTTTCAACAATAAAGGACTTTGTTTCTTTCAATGTTCCATGCTTGTCTGTTGTGTGTGACTTAATTGTGTTGTGTTGTTTCTGGTTTATCTATTGCCTACTATTGGGCGATCTAATTTCCGGTGCTGGCAAGCTATTTGAATCTCCATTTTAGGCATAATACTGGTGCATGTTGTCTATGTTCCATGCCTGGGGAACCATTTTGCCTTCAAGGTCTCAAGTTCATATGCATTCCCACCAAAAATTTTAGAGACCCTATAGGGACTTTCCTAGTCTGGACCGAGCTTCCCTATTTCAGGCTCAGGCATCATGATTTTCCTGAGTATTATGTCGCCAACTCGGAAGTTACGTTTTCTGACTTTAGCATTATAGTATCGCGCAACACGTTGTTGATATGTTTTAGTCCAAATGTGAGCGACTTCTCTAATTTCTTCTAATAGGTCGAGGTTAGCTCGCAACTCTTATTCGTTTTATTATTCGTTCTAAAATGGTTTTTGGTTTCTGGTTTTACGTTTTCTCTGTCAATTTTTCTCATTCTTTCTCTACCTATCGTTATCCCCCAATCTCTCTCTTTCTCTTTCTCGGTTAATCTCTCCTTCACTTGTAATTTCTATCATTCTCCCTTATTTTCTCTCACACTCATTCTCTTGTTCTTTTTTTTTTTTTAATTTTCTTATGCACTTATATGGTATTAATCAGACCGTATAAAAAACATGAGACCAAATTTGGTATAGTTCAAAATTCATTACACCAATTTGATAAAAGTTCGTAAGAAACTACTAGCTATGAAATTTACACCAACTTGATAGAAATTTATAATTTGATTGTACAAGCGGTTGGTCCCTTTAGTTCTTTTATACGGGTTGATTAATATTATAAAAGTGTATGAAAAATAAAAAAAAATGAGAGAGGTAACGGGAGAAAGACTGAGGGAGAAGGACATATTAACTGAGATTGGGAGTGAGAAAGAAGAATGAGAGAGAGAGAGAGAGATTGAGGTTTTGATTTGGCTACATATCAAAGCTGAGAGAGTGAGAGATCGAGAGATGACTACGAGAGTGAGAGAGAATGGAGGGAGATCAAGAGACAGAGGGAGCAAGACAAAAATTGAAGACCTATTTTCGGAATAGTTTTTTTTTTTTGTGTCAAACATGGATTATGAGTCCCATGTTGCCAACAACCACATAAGGCTCTAATGACATGACAGGGTTTTTTATAATTTGAAATGTAGAGTTGGCTATCAGAGTTTTGTTGGTTTTTGGACAAACCTACAACCTAATTTTAAATGTATAACCGGCTTTGACTATAAATTTCCCTTTAAATTATATTTCATTTATATTATATAAATATTTTTTACTTATCACACTAAATTTTTGTTTGTCTATGATATCATTTGACCCAAATCACTAACCCACCACCCAAAAAGAAAAATAGTTTGATTTCTAGTTTGACATTAAATTTTGTATTACATTTCTATCATTGAATTTTTTTCTTATGTATAATACTTATTTTTGTTCAATATAACGAATGCATAATATTAGAGATGTACCCAATATTTTATTTTTTATAAATACATAACATTAGATATGTGCCCAAAAATTTCTCTATCTTTTTTTTTTAATTTTTATGATTATTTGTATTTTTTATTTTTTAAAATTTTCTTATTTGACTATGACATCAAGATGCACTATTCAATGAGCCATCAAGAGGCACTATTCAAAATTAACAGTCAATAACTATTAACTACCTTTTAATAGTCACAATTTTTTTAAATTGTGACTATTCAATGAGCCTTTTTTGAACCAACACCTTTCTCTACTCCATGAATATTTAGAAATTATTTAAGGAGCGTGAATCAATGAATTGCACACATAATTTTCAAAATTCATTTGGTCTTTCTCAGTCTGGTCTGCTATTGTCTCATAGAAAGTTTTTCGAAAACTTTTTCAACTTTGCTAGTTGTATATTATCACCCAAGGCTCTGTTGTATCCTAGGAACGGATTTGCCTGTAAGCTGTAACCCAACAACAAACTCAAGGGAACTGAGTGGGGGTAAATAACGTTCTAAAGACAGTGTTTTCAGACACGCCTTAGAGCTTCTCCTTCAAGTTCCAGTGACCCCAATTTCCAATAATAAGTTTATCCTTTTTTTTTTCCTAATATGCATTTCTCATTTAGGATTCCCATTAACGTTTGAACAACTTAAGTTCACACTTTTTTTACGTGGTTTGTGCTGATGCTTTGGTTCCTAAATCCTAAATAGTTTAACAACCTTAATCAATTTAGTGATAACCATGTTCTTTCTCATGCTTTGCCCCTCTCTAACAGGCAAAGAACTCAGACAATTGAGTAATTTCTAGGTTTATTAATAGATTCTGCTTGACTTTCATTCTATGTTTTAATAGAACCATCCTCTGATTCCTTAATTTCTTTTGTTTGTTTCCAGCAAAGGGGGTGGACTAGGTTGGGTTGCTATACATTTTTAGTTATTTTGGGTGTGTTAGATAGAGATTCATTTCTAGTCATTGTGTTTGGATGTGAAAGGTAGGCATGTACTGTTTCGCTAGTGTGTATACAATGCCATGAAGGTGGGGTTTCCCTTTCCAGCTGATCCAATTGCTAGATCACCCAAACAGTTCGGTTAACTTGTTTCTTACGTTTTAATTTCTAAGTTAGGGACTCCGATTTTCTGATTTAGAAAGAATTGGAAATTCTTGAACTCTAGAGATAGATGCATGCCGATGTTGTCGAGATCAATTTTGTGCTCTCCATAAAAAAGACCACCAGGAAAGAAGTGATTGTAGAATTTTCCATCATATTTATTGATTCTCGATGAGTTTGCAGTTGTTCACCATTACTTTGGTTCAATCTTAATTACCAAGAAAGAAGATGATGAATAATGTTTCGAAAGGTAATTTTAACATTTTAAAAAATTTTAAGTAACACATGTCATCATGTGATACACATTATTGACGATTGATTAAACAATAAATACTAAATTGGCATGTTTTAAAAGTTTAAGTACTAGATTGACACATTTTAAAATTCATGGACCAAAATGAAATTAAGTCCAAAGTGAGATATTAATATGTAATTTCCTTAATTTTTAAAAATTTTTAATGTATTATCATCTATGGGCAAATTGAGGATTTTAAAACATTTAAAATATCACATCATCAAGGGTTCTGATATGCTACTCATTACTTATTCTCACATTTCAATCCAAAGAACATAACAGTTGCGCATTAGGAATATCTCCCTTTTCATTGAGATATTTCCAATACACGGCATCAATGTTCGATTAGTACAGATGTGGGAGCAAGTGTGGGTAACGAGTGCTCATCAATTGCCCTCGATTACCATCGATCACATGTGCGCCTCAAGAGAGTGCCCTACAGACACCCCACATGCACATCTCAACGTGCATTCGAAATGAAGTTGTGAGTGAGATGATACCAATATACGGTTGGGATATGCTGTGGGGCTTCCAAGGTCACCGGGAATTCGGGATTTCGGGAGCAAAAGAAAAAGAAGAGAAGTTAAAAATTTATCATCCCGAAAGCTCACATGGAATGAAATTTCCGAAATGATTAAGTTTTTCCTTTTCTGGTAACAAATTTCCGAAATGTCAAACCTAGTGTAGAAGACAAATGCTCAGATCTTTCCCTCTGCGTTTTTCTCTATCTTCTTTCAGAGAGAACCTCCATACATGCTTAGACCGAGGTTTTGTTTCCTTGTTGAGCCAGTGCTCAAACTTCAGACACATAATTCAAATTCATGGGTTCATGGTTCCAAGAGGGTTCGATCAGGACAATCTTCTTCTCAGCAAATTCGTCGAAACATGCTCCATCTTGAGTTTCAAGGATTATGGGTATTTGGTTTTCACCCTTAAAACACAACCAGATGTTTATCTATATAACACCATGATCAAGAGTTTCTCTCAAACCGACTCTGCTAAAGAGGCTATCTTTTTATTCAATAGAATTCAAATCATGGGCTTTCGACCCGATACTTATTCTTTTCCGTTTGCATTGAAGGCTGTGATTCACCTGTCTGCTATTGAAGCAGGAAAGGAGATTCATGGTCAGACAATTCGAACAGGGTTAAGATTCTAATGTTCATGTGGTGACTGGTCTAATTCAGATGTATTCGTCTTGTGGACAGATACATGATGCCCGGAAGCTATTTGATGGGGTGCCCTTTAGAGATGTTGTCTCATGGAATGCAATGGTTGCCGGTTACGCAAAGGTTGGTGACGTTGACAACGCAAGGGTTCTGTTTGAGCGCATGCCTGAGAGGAATGCCATCTCCTGGACAGCAGTTATTGCGGGTTATTCTCAGGTGAACAGACCAAATGAGGCAATAGAAATCTTTAGGAGAATCCAGCTTGAGAATGTAGAGCCAGATGAAATTGCAATGTTGGCTGTTCTCTCCGCTTGTTCCCATCTGGGTGCTCTTGAGCTGGGGGAGTGGATCCATAACTATACTGATAAACGTGGACTGTACAAGATAATTCCTCTTACCAATTCTCTCATAGACATGTATGCTAAGTCAGGAAACATACAAAAGGCTATAGAAGTATTTGAAAACATGAAGCATAGGAGTGTTATTACTTGGACTACAATGATTGCGGGGCTAGCTCTACATGGACTTGGCAGAGAAGCCCTTGAAATGTTCTCTCACATGGAAAGAGCAAGAGTTAAGCCAAATGAAGTCACTTTTATTGCCATTTTATCTGCTTGTAGCCATATTGGATTGGTTGACGTAGGTCGCTGGCATTTTGATTGCATGAGCTCGCGTTATCAGATCACACCAATGATTGAACACTATGGGTGTATGGTTGATCTTCTTGGCCGTGCTGGTTATCTTCAGGAGGCACTGGAACTAGTTCGGAAAATGCCATTTGAAGCAAATGGAGCTATATGGGGTTCTCTTCTAGCTGCTTCTAGAATCCATGGTGATGTTGAACTCGGGGAATGCGCTTTGTGGCATCTCATTGAGGTCGAGCCTGACAACAGTGGCAACTACACACTTCTATCTAATATATACGCAGCCCTTGGGAGGTGGCATGAAGTCGGATTGGTTAGGAAGATGATGAGAGATAAAGGAGTAAAAAAGATGCCAGGTGGAAGTTCCATCGAAGTGAACAACAGAGTCCATGAATTTGTTGCTGGAGACAAGTCACATCCACAGTCTGAATGGATATATAAAGTACTTTATGAGATTAACAAGATATTAAAGATGACAGGATATGTCCCAAAGGAATGCAAGGGGTAACTTGACCATGATGAGGAATGAGGAAACAATTATGCGTCGTCTGACCGGCTGGGCTGCTATAATTTGTATAAGGAATCTAACTTATACTTGGAAATCTAAAGGATTTTTCTTTTTAATTTTTTTATTTGGGGTGGTGGGGCTGAGAAAATGGTTTCTCTTGAATCAAACGCCACAGGTGAATCGGGTGATCAAATTTAAGAGTTCTTTCGACTGTTCAGACTGCCTGGATCTGAAAGCTAGACTTTACTGGGTCTCTTGCTATATGATATTATCTCTAATGGATTTGATGTTACAAGTGATGGACCTTTAGTGCATGAAGGTTCTCAAAGACAAACTCTATCAGGTACGTAGTTAGATTGAAATGTTCAATGCTAGGCGTAGATATATAAATTTATCTCTAAACAATAAATTAAATGACTAATTGATTATATGACAACTTACACCCGATTTTCATAGAAGATGAAAATGTTTTTGAATAACCTTCTGGTTCAGAGGAGACACATACATTAGAGGGATTACGATCCTTATATTTTTAACTCCACATACTCTTATCAACCTGAAATGGGTTATATACTCGTATCAATATTGTAAAGATGGCATAATTACTTATTTGCCCCCACTACCCAGTTGGTGGCCTAGGAAATTACGCCTAGGCAGTTGACGTCACCCATGCAATGCTTCTCTGTTTTTAACAAAAAAACCTGTACTGATGTGGCCATTATGCTTGTAAGGAATTTTAACATGTAAGAAATTTCTCGCGAAGATGGCATATTCCATTATTTTCATGGTTTTGACATGATAATTTTTTCTTTGCTGGCTTGGTAATAAGTCTCTCTCTGTCCACTGCAGAAATAAGAGCTAATTTCAGCTGTTTAGGAGACAAATAAAAGGGCACATTCATGTATCGCCAACTGCCTAAATCCTCCTTACACCATACTGTTTTTGGGAACATAATAGTAGAACCAAAGCATATGTAGTTACACATACGTTAACGTTTGAAATAAATCCAATGCATATTGACATGAGCCAGCAAGGCAACCAAAAGTTGTGCAGCTCTTGCATGTCCAACTTGTAGGCTTGTAGCAGAGTAACCTTAGTCATACAGTTGTTTTGGTTGCATTGACTACTTACTTTAATTTTCATCATCCAAACATTTTTTAATATGATCTTGCAATCTATATCTATTTCCAATAAGCGTTTTTGTTTAATACAAGGACAATATGGTTGTTATAAGAAGCTGTTGTGCAAACACTATGGCAGAACTTCTATTTTGTGTTTGATTATGTTGCCACTATGCACTGTTTCTTATCTTGCTGATGCATGCCTTTTGTAGCTTGATGGAATACAAAACCGGTAACATATCTTTGCATATATCATATATTCATATATGGCACGCCAATATGATGAACCTTCTTTTTATGGGTCTAGGCTCCATTTTTTTGTCGATAACTGGAAATTTCATTGATTAATTAAAAGGATACATGTCTTGCGTGCTTGATTCTATTCACCAAGGGATTTTCCACTTTTAGTTTAAATCATCTGATAGCTGAGCAACCCTCCTATATGTGGCCATTCATCAAAGTTCATACTGTTTTGGTAATTTTGACTTTAGTCCATTTAAGAGGTGGCCATCAATTTGGTGGAGCAGCCTTGGACACAAGATTTTATAAATAATTTTAACATGATCTAATTGCTAATAAAATAAAATATATTTTTTAGGGAGGAAACCAATAAAAGTTTATTCAAACAAAAGAGGTAATGTGCATTAAGGCCTTACAACTGAGCATATCTAGACCCCTCATTCATAATAAGTGTGAGGGCATCAGGGAACTCTATTTAGGTACAACTAATGCTCTTTTACAAACAACTTTGATAAAGTTAGCAATTCTATTTGCTTCACTAGGGGTGTAACTAAAATGGATTTAATTTAAGGTACATTAGTGCTCAGTAAAGAAGTTTTGCCTGAGAATACAATGTCTTGTGGTCAAGCCTTTATAGTTTTACTTCTTTCTTATGCTTGCCTTTTTACCTCTCTTTTATCTTGTACAAATATCTACATGTTGGAGCTAACAAAGTTCATACAGTCAAGGCTGTTCAACCCAAGGAAACCTCATAAAAGAAACAAGTAAAATGATTGTTAATGTCCTAAGGCAATTTCCATGGCCTGACTTCATGTTGTGTCCCATGAAAGCTCCTTTAGAGAGTCAACCCATAGAAGAAGTCATGGTTGAGTCCTAAGTTTTGAACTCCCAATCCCAGAAGAGCACCGGCACATATGATCTGAATTTTTTGTCGGAAAAGGTGATATATCCCTAACCAGAAAACAAGAACTGATTGTAAGATGATACAGAGTGCTCCAATGGATGGAAACCATTATATACTATTGTTTAATTGGTGCATCATATCTTAAGAGAAACACATTGTAGAAACTGTACAAGATAAGAGGAAAAACATATTTTTTTGAGTTCTCACCTAGCGTGTGTATTTTCTCTGAGGACCCAAAGGAGATCCGTGCAAGATTTTGGTCTGCAAGACTTGGGTCCCTAAATAAAGCTCTTTGTGATCTCATTGTGGATAAGAAATGCCTAGTGTTAGTTTCCATGTATTGAGGAGAGGCACATGAATTTCCATTCTCGTTATCTTCACTCTTCATTCTATCATCGGATGAGATAGCTTCTGTTTGGATCTTTTCCTCCCTCCATCCAGGGCAGGCCATAGCTTCATTGCAAGTTTCATTGGGCTGCCTTTGAATTTCTGGTTCCAATTTGGAATATAGAACCTGATCATGGGACTCTTCTTTCAAGTGAATCATATTATTCCACATTTTAAATGGTGAGTAGTTACACTGACTGTCCTTGCACATAGAATCTTTTGATGAATTGTGTCCATCTACCTGCTTAATGGATGTTCCATATACCCTATAATCCTCGCCCTGGTTCAACCTATCATACACCACAGCAGCTAGAGTAGGGATGCATTCATCTTTTTTTGTGAAACCATCTTTTGAATCCCATGTTTCTTCCATCACCTTATTGTCGGTTATGGAAGATGTAGAAGTGGGGTTGCAGCTGGAGTCATCAATCACAAAATCATCCAATTTACTTGGTGTTTCATCAACTACTACCCCGATAGTAGTCTTTCCAGCTGCCCCTGAATTATCCAGTTTCTTGATACTATCATTTTTGAGGAACTTTTTCTTTGGAAAGTTATGATTACAGCCTTTTTCATGTTGTAATGTCTCTCCCTTGTTTTGTCCATCACACCTGCTTTTCTTCTCTGGAATAGGAATAGCTATCACCTGTTTACCCTGATGAATGTATGTGTAAGTAGTGGGTTTATTCTTCTGCACATGAATCCAATTTTTCATGGTTAGGCCTCTCTTGGAATCAGTTCTATTCTCTTTTCTATTTGCATATTCCACGTTACTTTTATGGATATGGTCAGTTGTTGAGCGAGACAAATTCATTGGTGGTTCTTCCTGTTCTGGGAAAACAACCATTTTGATGTCACATTCTGATGCATCTTGACTGTATTCTGTTTCATTATCTCCACTATTCATATCTAGATTCAATAAACAGCTAGTCTTGGAAGTACTGCATATGGAGCTGTATTCTGAAATGGAGCGGGCTATAGTCTCAGCATAAACAGATGAAGATCTTTTCCTTCCAGGGAGTGCATGCTTCTTCCATAAAATCTTTGAAGTTTGGTTGTCTGTGCCAGATTTCCTTCTACTGCAAATGGTTGGCCTCATAAATCTTGGCAGTTTTATTGAGGGATCTGCTATAACATCTCTATTGTTGTGCTTATCCATATCCATGTTAGAAAGTGGCAATTCATTAAACAGATGCAAGGCCTCCAAGTTCTCATCATATGATGTTGTCCTTATAAGATGTTCTAATCTTTCTTCTAGCTTCTTGATATTCCTTTTAATGGTTTGACCCTCGTATTCAAGCTCATTCACCTTCTGTAGCAGTGTGGTCATTTCAATTTCCTTCTTGGCTTGTATTTCCTGTTTTCATTTTCAGTGGTTAGGAAGGGGTTGAAAAAGTCCAGACTAACAACATACATCTTATCCGTTCCTATGCTAGTGAGGAGATGAAGCTCCTGCAATGCAATCCTTGCAATACTATCATTTGACTCTTAGTTGTTATTAAAGATGAATTTTTAGCTTCTTTTGGGAATATATATTTAGAGGTTTTGTTTTTAAGGTCCTAAGAAACTTAAGTCTCCTGGCCCTATAAGAGAGATAAAATCTCTACTATGGTACAATAGATGCGTTTAAGTATTACAAGGGCTCTTGCTATAAGTGAGACCAGTTTTTAGAAAGCACACCTAAAATTACAGGTGAAGCTCATTTATAGGGTATGCTGCACTTGAACCCAGCTGTACCTCATCTGCCTTTTTGTTTTAATTAACCTTGAATCTAATGTTAAATAGGTGTGGAATGTGGTACCGGATGCAGTTGTGTGGGCCTTTTGGGGAGAAAGGAATGCATATATTTTTGAAAACAAGGCTATGGAAGGTGTCTTGGTCACTAAGAAGATCATAGGGATGTTGCTGTCTTGAGCGGCTAGGTATGATTTATTTAAAGGAAGATCCTCTAGCACTTTTTTGACTCCGATTCTCCTTTCTTGTAAACAGAATGTGATACAGAAGCAACTCTTTGTAAATTCCCAATGTAATAGCCTCTTGTTGTACATGGATCTTTTTGATTAATACAATTATATACGTCACATTTTCTCAAACATAAAAAAAATGATGTTAAATAGGTAACTAACTGTATTTAAGTTGTTCCTATGATATTTAACATTTAATGGTTTTGTCAATGTAGGACTTAAATATACAAGGCAACAATCTTTGTGTTAATAACACGGTCCTCTAATCAATAGAACTAATGGCTTTTTTTATTGTTTATTTTCCTTTATTTTAAGTGGTGACTCAATTCATTCTGATAAGTGTCTTCCCTTGTGCCTTAGGGTCAATTCCTTCCACTTTAAATGCTTCTGCCTTTTAAAACAATGGATGAGACTGACATTTTCTTTTCTTTCCGTAAATTGTATTCACAGATTTAACGAGATTCCATTTCCTTTCCTTTTTTCTCCTTTATCTGTTTCTTTAGTTTATATACATTAATAATTTATACCACATATATTTTCTTCTATTCCTGTTAAAGGAAATTTTAAAATGATGAATAAAACATTATAGTCAAAGGCTCATGACTAACATTTTTTTTTCCAGAACCTTTCTTTTGACTTGCCAACTGTTTAGTAGAGACTGAGTCAGGTGCCAATTTTTGTGCTATAGAAATAAATAGATATTTCATGAAGTAATCATGGTGGGAGTTTATAACAACTTACATTTGATTCCTCCATCCCTAGATGGATACTTCTTGCCCGTGTTGCAAAACCCAAGGAACAAACTGTCTCACATAGATCTTCTTCTTTGGGACTAACATGGACAAGCATTAGTGTTTTTGAATCCTCCCCTGAAAACAAGAGGGCACAATATTTAAGTGTAGAGGAAGACAGGAAAGACTCAGCCTTGCTACTAAATTCTACCATCCATGCACAGGGAGAGTTTATGGGCATACTTTGGTCAATCACCTGACAAGGCAATCAAAGCCATATGATGCCTAAGCCTTTTCTTTTTTTCTTTTGTTCTTTTTCTCCCACTCAGAAACAAGTAATCCATACTAATTTTCTTCAGACATCCAGAAGGTATGGCTTGGTAAGATCCCTCTGGTAGCATTGCTAGAATGGGGGGATGAACAGCCTGGTCTCTGTGCCACATATATGGCACAAGTTATCAGGATGATTTGCTCCTGTCCTCCCCTTCTGAGGGCAATCATTTTGTTAAGAAAACTTAATAGAATGATTCAAGCTAACAGGTTTGCAAATGAATAAAAAATGGGAAAAAAAAGGAAGAAAATATGGAGCTGAGAGAGGTATTGTTACCAAGAGAATCTCTGAGAACTTGAGTCAGCTTGCTATTCCTATGAGAAGTGAAAAGTTGAATTAATATTTTATAGCTAGATGCTGAAGGATCAATCAGTTGAACATATTTTGAAGATAACATCGTTTTTCAAAAATAACATCAATCAGTTAAACATTGAAAAATAAAACCCTACTTATAACATTTAAAATTCAGTTTCTTGTCATCCCATTGTTGGTTCTATCCAATCAATGTAAAAAGATCTGCTTCTATGGAGAACAGGCATTTGAAGCCTTTTATATTGAACTAATCAAACTGAATAAATTCCAAGACAGTATGCAAGTTAGAATTGTTTCACACTTGTAGTTACCTGTAAGGTATATGGGATTTTCGTCTCTGGAGTGCACTAATGACATCTCCTAAAGCAGAGAGTGATAGATTGATGGCTTTCCCTTCTTCAAGTCTTCTCCCCCATGCCTTTGTCTTTAGTACACACTCACTTCCACCCAGATCAACCATCCATATTTTATTCATTTCTCTTCGTCTCTCAGGAGCATTTGAACAAGTCAGTGATATACGGATCAAGCTGTTCGGGGGGGGGGGGGGGGATGAAAAAATAAAAAACTTGACTCAAATTAAAACAGCTTACTATCTGCTGATTACTGTCCATGTTCAAGATTCTGATAAGTTTTGATTGGTAAATTAATTGTTGGTTTCCTAAGCTGGGGATGACTTCTCTCAGGCCTTATTTAACTAAGTTGATGCTTTCAATTAAGAACTCCATCATGGAGTTCTATATGCTGCCTAGAATTACAATTTTCAGGGAAGGAAGTTACCAGTGAGATCTGCTTGAAGTAAGGTTGGAATTTGTAGAAGCAGTTGATCTGAACCGACTCCCCAATTTGTACAGCCTTATTGCTTGGTTAATATTACTCACTCTGATGGCAACAAGGTTGTTGATTTTAACCCCACCTTTTGGATCTGTTTGGATTGAAAGACTGTGGGAATAAAGAAAACAAACTTAAAATGTTAATTAATGGGAATATAAAGTGCTATTTAAATTGTACAGTATTGTTTTTGCAACTTTCATAAGCCAGAATTATCTCTAAGCATATGGAAGCAACATAAACATAAATTCTTAAAAAACCACAGTACTGAACCTTCTAAAAAACAGAAAACTTTTGAGTCATATCATTTCTACATCAGAGTATCAGACACAAGCACAGGTGAGTTTTTCATAGCAATCTATTTCAGAACAACGAACTTTTCCCGTTTTGTCACATGCACACATAGGAGTTCTATCTCAGGTAATTTATATTTAGGATCAGGACTAGATTTTCAATTTTAAAACATACCACATAAACTAAAGGACCATGTGGCTTACATTAAAAAAAAATCATCAGAATGGAGAAGTGAAGGAAACTAAAACTCACCATTTTGTAATGGGGTCTGTTGATTTGTTCATCTGAGGGACTAACAAATCCCTGAGACTACCCATGTAAATCTCAAGCATGCTGAAAGTAAGGAGAAATGAGTGGCTCGTATCCTCCACCTGCTTAAAGAGTGCTTCAATTGCACGGGGTACAACACCTGGGGAATCTGGTTTACCTTCCTAAAATGTTTATGCAAAGGCTCAACAATTAGAAGTTGTAACAGTTAAATATCATTGGGTCCTCCTAAATCTTCATTACTCATTAGCTTTTCAAACTATAAAAACAAGACTCAGGCAGGTCGACTCCATGGTTCTTATGCGTCTCTTGCCCAAATTATGATTCGTATTTCCAAATATTTTTCAACTAGAATATGATGAAAGCATGATAAAGACATTTGTTCATCCAGTAAGAGAATCCTGACCATAGTAAAGGATTTTCCAGTGCCTGTCTGCCCATATGCAAAGATGCACACATTATAGCCATCTATTACAGATTTGATCACTGGCTCGATCTCTGAAAATACTTCATCTGAGAGCATGAAAAACAATCTGATTCAGTGAGGTATGACCACAAAAATTAAACATATGCAATTATGGTTGCAAACTGAACATCCAGATAAGCTATATATTGTCCTGATCCCATTAAAGGGGCGTTCTTTTTTCGGATTTTGAGAGGGGGGAAAGATGGTCATTTTGGTTCCCATTGACCAAGAACCCCATGTTTTTTTTTTTTCAGATTTATGTGGGGACCAGGGAAAGTTTATTTTCCTGGGTACCACTTACCTGGGTAAGTGATACCCATCTCCTAGGTGGGTAAATAACTTTTCTACGTAGGGGGAAAGTTGCCAACACTTGAATGGGACAAAAATGCCCCTTTTAATAATGATTTTTTATGGCTAAAATGATCATTACCTTATTTACATGAGAAATAAAAGAACATGGGTAAATGCACTTACCCGGGTAAGTGTTTCCCAGGAAAAACTTACCCAGGTAACTACATTTACCCGGGTAAGTAACTTACCGAAAAGCGAACAGGCCCTAAGAACAATTCGTTATCATCATAATCAGAGTCTAATTGGACTGGAAGCTGGGAATTGATGTATATCATAAGAAGAAAAAGAAAACATAGAATTTGGTGAACCGATGAAGAGCACCTTGTGATGAACCCTGGTGGAAAACCTTGTCAAAACTGTAACTTTTGTTCTTGTTGTTATCAAGTTTCAGAACCACATTACTGGAATCTGATGCCACAACATGCCCCAGATAGCCAGATTTCTCCTCCCTGATAATGGGTTTTATGCGACAAAATACACGAATATTCCCTGCAATTATGAAATGAATTGAATGTGCAGTTGGAACTTCTTCAATATTCTCCATTGGTACATATTACAATTATTGAGGTTGTAATGACTTGCTATAAACACCATAGCTTAAAATTAATGGTGCAACTTTTTTTCCAGAGAACCTCTTTTAGTCCACTGTTCCTAGTTAAAACAGATGACTTCAATTTGTTCTTGGAATTCAGGAAGGCAAGGTGTTTCATAGTCATTCATGTGCACAACATCTTACCATATCATTTAGCACACTGAAGAAATTTTCAAGTTTCATTCTTTTTTTAGACTAGTATGGACAAGTTTTTGCTCGTCATTTAGAGATAGCATGTCTAACCTTTAATGTCTAAGATTTCATTCAGGGCATGCCTCCTTTGCAAGTTCAACTGGCTTAGATGAGTATTTAAGACAGAAAGTTCATCTGTTAACAGGAAAAGAAAGTGAAAGAGGAGGTAGAATAATGATTAGGAAGCAATAAATGAGATTCCAAATAAACTAAGGATCCCACCTTTAATTTTAGAAACTTCTTTGCCCACATCAATATCTTCTTTCTCAGAGGAACCTTTACCATCAAAGTTAAGGCATTTCACCTGTGAGTCACTGGATGGTTCTTTAGATGTTAAATCTTTAATATTACTAGTAGTCCCCACTTCAGCATCATTGCTCTCAAAGGAACTCTTTGTATTATAGTCTGGATATTTTGTCTGAGAGCCTTTATGTGGTTCTTCAGATGGCAAATCCTTGATGATATTACATACAGAATCAGCCCAACTAGATGTTAGATGTGTCTTTAACCCCAGAAGAGAGTTGATAGACTTGGCTAGGCTTTGCCCTGATCTTCTTGACTCCATAGCATTCAAAGGGATTCCCGTTTGCTCTATTCCATGTCTAAGCACTGCAAATAAAACCTTCACATGCGACAAAGGGAAGGAATTTCAATAAACTACTTGGACACTATTTCATGATTTGTTGGGGGAAGGGGTCTGCTAAGTCAGTTAAGATGTTCAAACATAAGACTTAAGAGGATAGAAAGAGGAATTCATCAATAAACATACAGTTCAATAGAATGATAATTGAGATTTTACTGTTTTAATATTAATAGATGCACCAAAGTAGGATAAAAAATTCCTTGTTTTGAGATTATAATGACAAAGATAAGATTAAAGGAACTGCATCTGGATGGTACTCATAATTGGTTTCTCTGGAGCAAAACGATAGAAATCTATTAGGATAACAAATGCAAATAAGTGGACTTCTGCTTTTGTTTGACATGGCCGAACTGCTAGAGCTGAGATAACAAAGAAGATAAAAGAAATATTTGTTTCATGGTGCATTGCATAATTAAACAAATCGGTCCAAGCTCTGTTACAGGAGAAGAAAAAAAAGTAACCTGGAATGCGGCTTAGGAAAAGCACTAGAGATAAACAAAAAAGAAAATAAAACAAATGACGCCATGAGATCATTATATCTGGTTCAACACTGCCTGAAATGAGCTATTGACGCCTGGATAACAAAGCAAACAGAAGAAACTTCTGACGTCATGGCTTGTCATGATTTTTCGATTTGCTCTTCCTGAAATGAACTGGTCTGACTGGGATTATAAATTGATTGTAGCAATAACAGCGATTCGATAACATGATGATGGAAAGAAATTAAAGATTTACCTCCTCAAAGCTTCATGGAAAATATCGATCTCAGAGCAAGTCTCCCACCCCAAGCAACGTCCTTTGTTTCAAGACGAAGAGGTTAAGTTCTACTTTTCACTGCTCACCAAATTTTTACTTAGTCAAAACTCAGAGAGAGAGAGAGAGAGAGAGGATGAAGATGGACTGCATAGAAGTGTATTTACGCCGAAGAAAAGGTATTCCAGTCTCATTCCAATGACTAACTGCCGTTCAGACACGTAGGAGAAAAGCCTGCGACCAACTATTAGATTTTCTCTTGCAATCCATGTTGAAGCCTCAATAAATAAAGCTTTTTTCATATACTGATATACATAAACATATTCTGAAACGTGTTATTGATAAAAAAAAAAACATATTTATTTTCAAAGTCGAGAGAGAGAGAGAGATTGTCTGTTGAGGAGGAGACTCGCTAAGGGTGGGCAGTCACTGTTGTACTGCACGAATGGAGCAATGCATTTCATTAATGTTAGATGGTGAAGTTGTTGTGCATTGTATTTGTACTATTGTCTACTGTTCCCTGATTCAATGATAACCTACCGGGTCACCATTAATGACTTGTATTGAGCTCACCAACCATGACCCTTGATTTTTGAACGAAAATAAAGACAAAAAAAAAACAACAATTTTTTTTTTGTTCTCGTGGCATATTTTATTTTGTTGCTTCTTCATGGACAAAAGTTCATGTGTAAACTACGCATCCCGATATAAGACCACTCTCGGACGAAGAAAATTCCATTCCATCTTCTGAAACAACAAAGAAAATATTGTTTGATTAGGTACTAAGATTAGCTGCACAATTACATCAATGACCCTACAGTACCGTATATCAACATTCAACAATGGCACTGGCACAAATTTCCCCGAGGGCCGAGGATGAGACTTGAGAGTGTTCCGCTTCGACCTCGACCACTAAATTTGAAAATCGATCCTCGTAGTGGTCCTATACTACTTACTATATATGGGGATGGCCGATGGGTGGGGAAATGGGAAGAGGCTCTCTTAAAAAGGAAAAAGGAAAAAAAAAACTACATGGGCTATGTGGATGCTCCAATTCCATAATGGCAAAACGCCTCTGTATTGAATATTGATAGCCACGTGGCAATGTAAGTCAGGCGCCGATGCCCCGCCCCGTTGCCATTCCTACGGCGGACTTAGTCATAGGCATCCCTCAGGGTTCCATGATTTCCATCTAAGTTGGCCATATGTCACTCTCGGTATCTTTTATTTCACTCTTTTTGGAAAGACCCACCCACTCAACCATAATATGCACACAGTATGTCAGCATTCAATTGTATACATGTACGCGTATGTACGCATTCATACTTGTTCCACCCAACATTGTCATTTTACTCTCCAGGGGCCATCTCTTTTCTTTACAGCACCCAGCACGAGTCATTTTCATTAATTCCATCCTCACGGGCCACAGCCCCAACCCCGTTTTGTTGGGAGTCTTCTGCTTATATTTTAGTGCAATTATTAATTGCTAGCATGGTTTTTAAAACTGACCCGGTGACCGAACCAGTCAGGGACAAGTTATCGATTTGAACGGTCTGACCATTCAATCCGAATGATTGATCCATTTTAACAAAAAAAATGATCAAAACCGTTCGAACGATTCAAATGATTAACCAGTCGATTCTGATCTGGTCCAATTTTGAAAACCATGATTGCTTGTCTTGCTTGCTAGTTTCTACATGTAGCCCAACTATCTATGTTACTGATCTAAGTTTACATTGTGCTACTCCTCTATATTATCTCCTTAATTTAGTTTGAATAAATAGTTGAGGTCTCAACTGCAATTATTACTCTTTCGAGTTAATTAATTTGTTCAGATCAAACTTGACACCATGAAGCTAGTGACTCCATACCTGAAACAGATTGGGTGTCAAATTAAGTCGTAAGTCTCTTTTTATGCAACGTTCAATAATAACCTCAATTTATTTTCAACCTAGATCCTTAGAGTTTAATCTGGTCTTCTTGTATTAAGGCTTATAGCCGCATGCAATTTGCTACTTTCTTTTCTGAACCAAAACTCAATTACTGTTGAGTCTGAAGATTTACAGCGTGTATAAGTGTATTGCGCAAAGGAAAAAACAAAGCATGGTTACGGATTATATTCCTTTTACCTTCAAAATTTTCTTTGTCGTGTTCAATGCCATGCCTGTATACAGAATTGAAATGTCCAGAGATAATTTGACCCAAAACCGAACTATGTGCAGACAGGAATTATGCAATGAAAATGATCGTACATGGTGTCTGTTATTCCTTCTCTCTCTCTCCAGTGCATGATAATCATAATCATACATACCCTCTCCTCCCTGAAGCTCCCTGGTTGTTTGTAATTGATAAATAATCAATGCCCAAAATTATGTGTTATTTTATTTTGTGAGCAGATGAAATGTTCGAGAATGCTTATCATCGTCACCAACACCAACCCTTGGTTTCTAGTCCATTAGTACAGTGGTATGACAATGGTTTTTGTGTGCTTTCAGGCAAGGATCAAAATTTTGTTATATATTGGCATATATCGCATCGGAGCCTTTCCATTATGTTCCTACAAGAAGCGTTTCGGGTCAACGAGTGGTTCAGGGGGTAGACTGGCCTTAAACTGGTCCCTCTGAACCAGTTTCAAAAAACATAAAAAAGCAGCACTGATACAGGCTGATACGCCCTACCGGTGTATCGCCCTGTATTTTTATCCTTACTTTCAAGTATTACGATTGACAGATACTAAGGATAGTAGCATCAGCCTGTGCCCTCCATTGGACTAGAGCAAACTGGCTGTAGTTGGCCGTAACTTGTCAAGGGCAGCCCCACATTACGTCTCCTAGATTCATCTCTACTCTCTAGGATTGGTATGGTCCTTCTAGGAGACCTAAATATCTGTGCTTGAACTAGTAGGGATTCTAGATCTGGGGCGAACTCTGATTTCATTTTAGTATTATTGTTTGTTGCTCTATTATTAGATAAAGAAATATAAATTTGGTGTTTTTTGGGAAAGATCAAAGATGAAGTGGGACCTTTGTACCGAATGTAACCCGTGATGTGTTGTGTGTTATAGAAAAATTAAAACATGGGGACCCAACTAAGCTTTTTTATGTACTCCAGGGAAATGACTACTGCTGGCAATCATCCAATTACCTTTTTGTTTGTTTCGTTTCCGGGCACATGGGTGGGTGAGGACTGAGGAGTTCAACTACAAAGGCAATGATAGTAATGCTAGCACTTTAACAGCAACAACAGCAGGTATTTTCATTTTGTAGGGTGGCATTCGGTTCATCAGTAGGTTTATGGTAAGCGACTTACCAAAAAGCAATTAATCACATAAGTTGCTAATTGTTCAGTTTTAATAATGTTTTTACTTATCAAAGCCATTTTATAGATGGGAAATACGACATACTTTTCAACTGGTCAGTCAATATCAGGAGAAAAGTAGCCAACCAAACGCCCCCTAAATGGAATGGTATTTTTGAGATACTTTATCTTCCAACTTTCCAAGTCCCATCCTGAGATACAAGATAGAAATAGACCCAATACAAGAGTTTTCAAGAACTTGTAATGCTAAACGCTGTGATCGGATTGGCTGCCCAAAGAGCGCTTCCCACAACCCATCCCCTGTGCGTTGGGAACATCTTCCGTTCTAGTCATGGAGAGAGATTCCCAATGCATCGAGGGGATGGGCTATGGGGCGCTCTATATGTGAGCAGCCGATCCCGTCTCCTAAACGCTAAGCCAGGACGGCAGGACCATTTCCTAGCATCTAAAGTCTAAACTAAACCCATCAAGATCACTCTTTGGAATTTACACTAAACATGGATCCCTAGGCATATTTTAGTTACTAAGATGCCGAAGACCAACTTGCTAGGGACCAGCTAACAGGCTATTTGGTATGACAACATTTTTTTTTTTTTTTTAATTTGCTACATCATCCATTTAGCATGCATAACTGCAAATGTAACAGTATGCCTAAAGTAAATTCACACTAGAGGACGATTAAAGAAACACCCCCTGAACATTTCCACCAGAACCCATCTCATATGACGTTGAAAGTGAAAGTAGAACACATTCAGCCCACCACATCAACATTTTCTACTAAACAGATTGCATTGACCATGGTTTTAAAACTGTTGTTGACGCAGGCAACCGTTTGACCCGAGAACCGGTCACTTATTCAGTTCTGTTTTTCACCTGACCCAGGTTGTTTTCCAAAAACCGTTGAAATGTCAATGAACTGCTGAACGGGATGGTTGAACCACCAAAAATATTTTCTTACTAGAAATAAACAAAGATACCTTTCCATCACCTTTATTCCCCCCTTCAACCATGTAGCAACAAAAAATTAACATTCACAAAAAATTAACATTCATCATTTCATTGCTAGTAGATGTATCTGTGTGGTTCTTCCTCCTTGGGCACAGGTTGGTATAAGTTAACCAATGTTAGGGTCATAGGGACCTAATAACCTATAGTTTAACAACATAAACTGAACAATACATGGGAATTGGGTAATCTTGAAGAAAACCGCTACCCTAATAATTAATAATAGATAAAATCCACAATGCATAATATTGTGTCTATGTATGAGAAATGACAGAATTTGGGTCACTGGGTGTAGCACTGTAGCCTACAAGGGTATAGCTCAATTGGATCCCTGATAGGGTCCACCATGCAAACTGGCTCCTGTCCTAACTGTTGTTACCTGCTTGCAGTAGTGGCAGGAGCCCTTGGACGGATGAAGAGACTTGAAATCCCTTCTGCTCGCTTTCTATGAAAAGTTTCACACATTGGATCTTGCTGCTGATCGCATCAAAAACTTGCCATTTGCTTCTGGATCTTGGAATTATAAGAGGTCTTACCACCCTTGTCCTTATAAGAATTTCTAGAGGCAAGAGAACGGCGACCCCCACGAGCTGCTGCAATTGCCCGCCGCCTCTGTTTGCTAAGACGCTTGATCAATGTAGCATCATCTTCACCTTGATTCCGATTATCATCCTCCTAAAACATAGGAACTTCACTCCATGGATTTTGAGATAGTAATAGCATTTAAAATGAGCTTTATTCATGCAATCAGGAATGAACTCAAAAATAACTGGTAAATAATTTAACAAAAAATCGGTAGCAGAGTAATTTATCAACAAAAAGCTCTTTCTTTAAGGACAAAATGTAACAAGAGACAGAAGTGAATACTCAAGAAATAGATACACGTGGGAAAAATGTTACATAATTGGTTGAAGTAGAGAGCTTTCCCTACACGAACCAACCTAATGACCAAACAAAATCAAGTAGACACAATGGATTGGCTGCAGTTCAATCCCATACCACATATCAACCATATGTCTCGCCATGTCTTGATGGTTTTCATAATTAATATTAGCTGTTCAAAGTTTCAACTTTTAAATATAACACTTATCAGATGCTTGGTCTTGGAATGTGACTCGAAGGTGGTGATTAGCTGGCTGAAGGAAGAGGACAGTGGCTTGTGGAGGTATAACAATGAAAAGAAGAAATTCTGTTGGGAGGGCAGAGACATTGAGATACACTATAGCTGGGTGAAGAGGTCTGCTAACTCACTTGCAGATGGACTGGCCAATCAGGGGGTGAATAGGGAGGAGGCTATTTTCTGGGCTAATTTTTGAACTTCTGTCTTTGTATTCTGTTGTAGGGGAGTTAAGTCTTTTTACCTCCCCTGTTGTATCTAAATCTTCTTAAATTTTCACATCATTGATAAAGTATTACTGTTATTGATAAAAAAATAAATAAAAGGGGCTTATTTTGCACAAACAGCAAAGTGCTTCCGGCCAAGATTTTTTTTCCATGAATAGAAGGTGAATCAGAGGAACTTGGAGACTACTTTTTCTTTTTTGATAAGTGAGAGTAATTTTATTAATTCCATGAATATGAGGTGTTACCTCCCCCAAGGACTGAACCATAAGCACTAAACAAACACAAGCCTATAACACAATTACAAGGTAGCCCAAAACAAATCTTCCCTTGATACCCCTTGCTTGGCCAGAGAATCAGCCATTGTATTTGCTAATCTGCTAACCCACTGAACCCTGACTGTCATATTTATTGTCAGCCATTTAACTTTCTTTAACAGATCCCCGTAGCCCCAACAAACTGTTTCTGGACTTGTCAGCCAGCCCACTACTACCTTGGAATCCCCTTCTACTATCAAATTGTTCACTCTAAGTTGATTGGCCAGCTGTATACCTTGTACTGCTGCTAGTATCTCGGCCCTTACAGAATCCCCAACACCCGCTGGTCCAGAAAATAAAGACAACATGTTGCTGTCTTTGTTCTTTGTGGAGACTCTAGAAGCCACTGCTGCCCAATTTCTCCTTAAGTCATCAAAGGAGTAATCTGCCAACAAGTGTGAAAATTTCAACCACAAGGTAGCGACTCTAGAAGCCACTGCTGTCCTTGTCATTTGCACCTGAGGCACAAGGCACAAGGCGAGGCGCATGCCTTTTTTGAAGCAAGGCACAAAAATACAAAAAAAAAGCTAAAAAATAAAAAATTCAAAAAAAGCCAAAAATGTTTTAAAAAATATTAATCATAATATTAATAAAAAATATAAACTTAAATTTTAAAGTAAATGTTTTAAAAAACCTATTATCTAAAATTAAAATACATAAACATAAGATGTAAAGACAATTCAAATGAGAAGTGAAGGAGCCAACCAAGGTTAGAGACCAAACCCTTGTATCCGGGTTAGGGGGGTCCAAACACAGAGTCAACAAGCAACAAGAGCTTTGAAACACAAGAAAATTCATCATCCCTTAACCCTCTTCAGAACCCAAAATCCCAGTTTAAAGCCAAAGGGAGAACCGAGGGGAAGGAACCATGAAATCGGTTTCTTTTTAAACAGTCTTTTAGGGTTGAGTGCTCACCCTAATATCTTCCCAAAAAAGAACTGAGTTTCCATAACAAACATCATAACTTACAAACCTGAGGAATTTGGGGAGAATGCTAGAAATAGCCTTTCATGATATTGTGAGCAAAGCCCTTCGGGTTTCTCTCTCTCTCCAGGGGCCACCTCCAAAGCTACTTACCTAAAAGAGCTCCATTCTTACTCACTACATTCCCTAATCCTAGGCCTCCTTTTTTTGCTTCGACTCACCACCACCCACCTAATCAAGTGGTCTTTTTTCTCTTCCCCAGGTTCCCATAAGAAGCCCATCATCAGTTTCTCCAACTTCTTTGCCTCCCTTTTAGGAATTCTAAAGATTGACAAGAAGTATATTGGCAAGTTAGCTAGAGTTGCCTTTATCAAAGTAACTTTTACCCCCAAGGAAATATAGTTTGTCATACAAGTTGCCAATATTTTTTTTGAATTTTTCCACCATCGGGTTCCAGAACTGTTAGGAACTGCCTAACTCAGGGACTCTTTCGAGGAAGCCTGCCTCCTGAATAGAGAGAGAGAGAGAGAGAGAGAGAGAGAGAAAGAGAGATTGTATTCCCAAATCGATAATCCCTTCCTAGCTTCCTTTCCTTGTTTATATACTGCTGTTACAATTCTGTTATACCAGCCTCTCCACTTGTCCAGTTTGTTAGTTAGTTTGTTCTAGTGGCTGTTAGTTACATTCTCTAAAGGCTGGCGTGGCCTTTTCTTGTACACTTGTATTCCCTTTATTTGTGTCTCAACAGTCCCTCCTCCCTTGAAAGCGACCTTGCCCTCAAGGTCAAGATGTGGAAATCTATTTTGTAAATCCAAGGTTCCCAAGTTGCATCCTCAATTGGGAGACCTGACCATACCACCAATGCCTCTGGTTCGATGTGATTCCCTTTGCGTATCCACTTGAAATCTGTTATCTGGGTGGGCTCAGTTTGAACTTGGCCATCTTCCGAGAATGATGGGAGGGTGGTTGTTGTTATTACTCCCGTTTTTAGCCATTTCTTCAATAGGGATACATGGAGCACCGAGTGCAATTTTGATGTTGTTGGGAGGTCAATGGTGTATGCCACTGACCCAATGCGTTCCACAATCCGAAATGGGCCGAAGTACCTAGGGCTCAGTTTGTTCCACCTGTGGCGTGCTACTGAAACTTGCTGTTGTAGACCCTTTCTCATATGGGAGTAGGGGCGTCGGTCCCGTTCATATAGAGCCTAGAGTCATTCTTGCTGCACTCTAATATGTGGTATTGTACCACCATTCTGCCCAATGAAGCCACTTGAGCCACTGACGTGGCCTATCCCCTGCATAGCACCTTAGATATGTTTCCAAACTCCGGTTGACCACCTCAGTCTGCCCATCTGTTTGAGGGTAGTAGCTGGTAGATGAATTTCACTCCCTGTAGTCGAAAAAGTTCTGCCCAGAAACGACTAATAAAATATGGGTCGCGGTTTGAGACAATAGAGTTAGGGGTACCATGCAGTCGTGCCACCTCCTTAGTAAAAATCTCAGCCACCACTGAGGCTGTAAAGGGGTGGGACAGAAGGAGAAAATGGCAGTATTTGGTAAATCTATCAACCTCTACGAGAATGACGGACTTGCCATGGATATATCTGCCCACACTTGTGTAGGAATTGGGAGTGGTTGTAGCAGTCCTGTTGGAGACTGGGTATCCGCCTTATTTTTCTGGCAAATGATGCATTCGACTATGAATTTTTGGACCGAATTTCGCATGCCTTTCTAGTGGAATTGGGTGGATAGTCTCTTGTAAGTACGTAGGATCCCTGACTGTCTTCTTGCTTGTGATGAGTGGAACACTTCCAGAAGCTGCTAAATATGGGCTGAATCCTGTGGTATCACCATTCGGCGTTTATACAGCAGCAAGTTATTCTCCATTGTGTACCCTGGGTGGCTAGTAGGGTCCTCTTGGACCTGTGAACGGAGCTTGCTCAGTTGTGGGTGCTTGTCAGCTTATTCCCTTAGCTGACCCATGATGGAACATGTTGGGCCCGTGAGAAGTAATGGAAATAGTTGTGGCTGGCGTGACAGTGCATCCGCCATCTAGTTAGTGTGCCCTGCCTTGTATTTAATGACATAATCGTAGCCGAGTAATTTGGCTCTACGAGAACAATTGCAATTAGTTCGTGTTCATATACTGACTTGGCCCATTTCTTTGCTGTCATTGCTTTGCTGAAAAATGCTAGTGGCCTTTCTTCTTGCATGAGGATTGCACCAACTCCTTGGATTGACGCATCACATTCAATGATGAAATCCTTTGAGAAGTCTGGAAGTGCGAGCGCCGTTGGGGATGAGACAATTGTTTTGAGTGTCTCGAAGGCCTTCTGGGCCTCCCTAGTCCAACAAAACCCATTCTTCTTAAGTAAACTTGTCATGGGGGCAGCAATCAGTCCATACCCTCTGATGAATCACCGGTAGTACCCTGTTAAAACCAAGAAGCCTCGCAGCTCCTTAACATTTTGAGGTCGGGGCCAATTTATCATGCTTGAGATATTTTTCGGTTTGCTGCTACAATGCCATTTTTTACCACGTGCCCTAAATGGTGTACTTGTGTCTGTCCAAATGCGCACTTTGACTCCTTTGCAAGGAGTTTATGAGTCCTTAGCAGTTCCAAGGTGATCTGTAGATGTACTAGTAGTTCCAAGGTCAACCCAAACGGCATGACCAAAAATTCATAATGCCTTTCGTGTGTACAGAAGGAAGTCTTGTGGATGTCTCCCTCATGGACCCGTATTTGATGATATCCCAATCTCAGGTCTAGTTTAGAGAATATGGTGGCCCTGCCGAGTTCATCTAGTAGTTCATCGATTACCAGTATGGGAAATCGATCCTTCACAGTAATGTTGTTCAGAGCCCTATAGTCTATACAAAACCGCCATGCCCCATCCTTCTTTTTCACAAATAATACTGGCGAGGAGAATGGGCTTTGGCTGGGTTGTATAATTTTTCTGTCAAGCATATCTTGCACTTGCCTCTCAATCTCTAGTTTCTGAAAATAGGGGTAACGATAGAGCCTTACATTTGTGGGTGCAGTTCCGGGCAGCAATGGAATGCAATGATCATGGGCACGTTTCGGTGGTAGTTCCTTAGGTTCTTGGAAGATCACTGAGAACTTCTGAAGCAGCTGCTGTAGTTGTGTGCGGCCTTCTTCGGATCTACTTCCTTTGGCTAGAATGGGGTCGTTCCCGTGGGAGTCTATCTGCATTAATATGATGTGGTTAGGTCTGCTACCTGTTTCCTTAGGGAGGCGAGACTAATGGGTCATGAATCCTTGGACAACTGCCCTTAATATGCACCTGTGAACTGCCCACTTGAAAATCCATGGTGAGATGGGCCCAATCACATATCACCGGCCCTAGTTGCCTTAACCATTGGACACCGAGAACTACATCTGCTTCACTGATTTCCAAGGGGTGCAGATCTACCTCAAACTCATGTCCTTGTATCTTCATCTTTAATTCTGTGCACGTACTATCGCACACCAGGTTTCTCCCATTAGCTACGTGCATCCGGAAGGCTGTACATGATTGGACTAGAATCCCTAGTTGTCTGACCAATGTTTGGGTAATGAAATTGAGAGTGCTGCCACTATCTATCAGAACCGACACATGGCACCCTTGTACCAGTCCGATTACTCTCATAATTTGAGAAGAAGCAAGACCGGTCAAGGCTTGCAGGGATACTTCCGGGTATTCCTTTGTCCATTTCCCCAATTCTTGGTTGTCCATTGGCTCTTCAATGTCTATTGATTGCTCGACATATTCGGTTTCAGGTTGAAGGAAGAAAACTTGAGGGATCTTATAGCGATGGCCCAGCCCGAATTTGTCTCCACATGCATAACAAAGGCCCTTTTCCCGTCGGGCTTGCATCTCAGCCCAGGTTAATACCTTTGCTGAGCCGGGGCCTGAACCAAAGCTGGCGTCCTTGCCTGTGATTCCTACTCCTGATCTGGGCTCCGGTTTACCCAAGATACCTAGTTCTGGGTTCGGTGTACCTGGTCTATCACAGCTCCCAGAGGTCGATTAATCCTTCTTGCCCAATTCAATTTGTCTTCATGAAGTCGAGCTAATGCTGCTACTTCAAGAACGGTGATAGGCTGCATGGCTTTTACCTCCAACCGCAATTCTTCCCCGAGTCCAACAAAATTGCCGACAAGCTCGTTTACTAGCCAGCCTTGCACGCGCACAACTAATCTTTCGAACGCCATCTGATAATCTTGGACGGAGCCGGATTGTTGTAGCTTAGCAAGGCTTTCATCATAGTTCTCAAAGGCCGAAACTCCAAATCGCATGGTAAAGGCGTCAGTGAAGTCTGCCCATGTGGCTCTTGGGTGCCGTCGCCGGTACCACTGGTACCAGATGATTGCCTCTCCTTCCAGGTGTACAAAAGCTAATGGAACACGGTCAGGTCCCTGTGTGTTGTGGTAATTGAAGTATCTTTCTGTTCGCAGAAGCCGGGATGTGGGATCTCCTCTTGCGAAGATGGGAAACTCGATTCTTGCTGTTCTTGATCCGCTTCGATGACTGGTGTCACTATGCTCTTCCTAATTTGGCGCGGTGGTGCCTGTGCCAGTCATTCAAGCAAGGATGCGAAGCTTTCTTTGATTTCTTTGATGTTAGCCAATATTCTTGGAATTTCTCCTTCCATGTTGTCGATTCTGTTCTCCATTGCGGACGACCTTGTGCTTGGCATCTTGGCTCCGATACCAACTTGTTAGGAACTGCCTAACTCAGGGACTCTTTCGAGGAAGCCTGCCTCCTGAATAGAGAGAGAGAGAGAGAGAGAGAGAGAGAGAGAGAGAGAGAGAGAGAGAGAGAGAGAGAGAGAGAGAGATTGTATTCCCAAATCGATAATCCCTACCTAGCTTCCTTTCCTTATTTATATACTGTTGTTACAATTCTGTTACAATTCCTTTCCTTATTTATAGACTCACCTTGTCTCATATCCCTACTAGTTGGGAAAAAACCATTTACTACCCCATTGACCAAGATGAAGTAATGGCAGGGGGATATGCAACCGTTTATCCATTTGCACCATCTATCCACAAACCCACACTTCCTTAGCACGAGTAATAAGAAACACCAATCCACTAGATCGTAGGCCTTTCAAGATCTAGTTTACAAACATAACCTTGATGATATGATCTCCTCATCTCCTCCACACATTCATTTGCTATTCGAATCTGATATACTATTTGTCTCCCTTGCACAAAAGCTCCTCGGGCTTGGATGATAAGACATGGAAGCACCCTTTTGATCCTCAAAGATAGGACCTTAGCCACAATCTTATATACACTAGGCACCAAACTAATAGGTCTAAAGTCCTTTGGATGCTTGGCCTCTTTCTTCTTGGGAATCAAGGCTAAAAAAGTATCATTAATTCCACGACTAGTCACTGAATTATCCTCAAATTCCTTGAAGACCTCAATCAAATCTTCTTTCACTATGTCTCAACAATCTTGAAAGAAATTCGTTGTAAATCCATCCAGCCTTGGTGCTTTAGATTTGTTCATGGAGAAAAACAACTTATCTAATTTCTTTCTCCTCAAAATTCCTTTCCATGCAGCTTGCATGGTTGTCAAGGCGACGCCTAGGCGACAAGGTGCCCTTTGAGGCTCGCCTTGCCTAATCGCCTAACACTTTTCTACTTCCTACTATAAAATACTTTTTTATTCACTCTTTTTTGAGATTATAATTATAAAATAAACATTATTAAACTAAAATAATCATTTTGTGTTTATATACTAATTTCTTTTTATTATTTTCTTATTTATTAGGGTTTAATCAACACAAACATTGCTAAATGCCGTATCGAACCCTCAAAGAAAAACTTAAACCAATAAGTAAGATCTAAAAATTTTATCTAATCAACACATTTTCCTTTTCCATATATTTTTCTTCTACTACTACTACTACTACTACCAATACTTTTTATTTTCTTCTTTTCCTATAACAAAAATAAGGGTTCAGCCCCTATATTTTTTATTTTCCTTCTTCCTTTTCTTCTCATGAATATGTTGATTTTCTATACTTTAATATGGAATTTATAATTTTCGTATGAAAATCATGAATAATTATTAAAGAAATATGGTTATGGTACCTAGGGAACTACCCTAGGATCTATGTTTTTAACATAAAAAATCCATCGCCTAGGCGACTAGGCACTCCCTAGTCGCCTAGCCTCGCCTTGGCGCCTTGAAAACTATGGTAGCTTGTACTCTTTTCTGGAAGCCTCTGCCCAATTCACACCTTCTAACTCTACTCTATGGGGTCTCCTCAAGATGGATTTGAAATGGTCAACAAAACAATTGGCTATCCTCTTTTGGGAATCAAGGACTAGTCCATCCACTTCCAGTTTGTATAATAGGTTTTTCCTTCTCCTTCCATTGGCTAGTTCATAAAAAAATTTAGTGTTCCCATCTCCTTTCTTGAGCCACCTACATCTAGATTTCTGCCTCCAAGAAATTTCTTCCTCAAGATGACTTCATCTAAATCTCTTTTTAGTTTCCATCTCCGGTCTCTTTCCTAAGAGTTTATGATTCTTTGGGATTTCTTCGCATCCAATTCCTCTATTTGGGTCATCAAAGAGGACCCAAAATGCTCCCTATTCCAATCCTTCGTATGTGCTCTCAATCTTCTCTCCACCTTTCCTCAACCTTCTTCATGAAATTCGGGTGAGTCAACCACATGTCCTAAGGGAATGGGGCAATGGTCAAATGTGATTCAATGTAGAGCTCTAGTTATTAAATCCGCCCACTTGTTTTCCCAGCTTTCATTGAAAAGGAACCTATCTAATTTGGAGCAGGTTGGTATCTCCTAAAAGTTGGACCATAGAGGGCTTGCAACAATGGGAGTTCTTTCAACTCACAATTATTAATGAAATCATTGAATCTCCGTATGCTGGTTGTAATGACCTGATGGGGATTATTTGATTCATTCATAAATTGGATTACATTGAAATCCCCACCCCTCGAAACACCATAGACCATCCCAATGCCCTAGAATCCCATAAAGTTCTTCCCAAAATTCAATCCTTTCTCAGTAATTGCTTGGTCCATACACATTAGTTAGTGCCCAAGTAAATCCATCCTCTACCATCCTAAATTTTAACGACACTGAAAAATTACCTATCAGCTCCTCCAGTACCTCCACAACATCCTCTCTCTAAAAAGTGGCAATACCTGCCGAAGGCCCCCTCACATTCCAACTAATGATTTTCATGGAGACAAAAGATTTGGCATCCCTCTTTGAGATCAGACCCCTATTTGGAGGCTTTCCTTCTCTCCCCTCTTCCGCTAAATTCCAAATCTCCTTCTATATTTGATATCAACCTTTCTACCTCTGATATTTTCTTCTTCCTTTGGTTGTTAATTGTTCCAAATCTACTTAAGGCTGCCTTTGTTATGTTTTGCCTCTCCAAAATTCCTTGATTTTCCTCCAATGAATCCTCTGTTTGCCTATACTCCTCAAGGAGAGCATAAATCTGTCCCCAAATCCTCTCTAATTCCTCCTTTTGCAGCTTTTTCGAGATTGATTCATCTCCTCCAAATACACACAAATCTGATCCCAGATCTTCTCTAACTCCTCTTCCTGGATTTTCCTTCTACACACTTCTTACTCTTGTTCTTTACCCTCCCTGTCCCCAATTAAATACTCTCCATCCATGGCCACTGGTTCAAATTGAGCTGCAAACCTGTTCCAGGCACAGAACCCACATCAGTACCAAAAAATGAAATGACAAGATTACCTGAAAGGTTGTGGGAAGTGGGCAATGATGCTAGAGAACCAACAAGAAGGGGCAAAGTCATGGCTAATCCTTCCAAAAGAGGTGATTGTGGGTTCCCATTGTGTTCAACCAATGTTGTTTTAGTCCTTGCATCAAAATTTGCCTTTAGGAGTTGCCCCTTAATTGATGATTCTATGAATGGTGACCGAGATGTGCCCTGTTCCTCTAGTCTTCTATCATTGTTGGGCTGCTCTAGTGAACTGGGAGCGGAATTGAAATCAGTATCTCCTGCCTCTCCTCTATAAGAACTGTGGTAATCTCCACTTCCTTGGGTAAAGAAAGAGTTTGAGAGGGCTTCTTCTGGGCTAAATCTGTAAGTTCCACATCATCATTTTCCAAGAATAACAGCTCGATGTGAAAGCTCTCATCAACACTAAGTGATTTGGTTTTTATAAGTTCCACACTTCCAATACTTGAGGAGTCTTCAAAATCTGATTCTGAACTACTTTCTTCCTCCGTCGCACAACCTTCAAAAAGGTCCGTAAAATTCTGATTTACCGTCTTCGGAATGAAGGAACACCATGTCTCCACTATCGTTGGGTGCTTCTTGAACCTCGGATTGCGTCATTCCGGCTCACAAGAATGGTTTGAAACCTGAACTCTAACCGACCTTTGCTCAACTCCTTTTGAATTTTGAACTTCTTGCATGTTCCTGTCTCCATTTAAGCCTCCTATCACCATCTGAACATAGGATCAATCATCCCTCTGCCCACCCTGCCATACAGACTTTCCCCAAGTCATAATGTTATTCTCTTTTTTCTTGGTTTCCTTAGTTGACTTAGCCTGTTTTGTCCCTTCCTCCCTCCTTCCATAGCTGAGCTTCAATGGAAGTAGCAAGCCAAACAAGGTATGCTAAATGAATGAAGATCAAAATCAAAGACACCATCTAATCTTGCATCACAGGTTATAGTTATTGACTGTAATACTTCCTCCTTCCAGAGATTGAAGGCAACCCAAGCAGTCTGACCATTACCTTATCATCAACCTCAAAACTTTTGGTGTTAGAGATAGGACACTATTTCGAGACTGTGACAGCACCACCGTCTGAGTGAATATTTAAAGCTGAAATCTCTACTTCAACATCACCCAGATCAATCAAAGCTTTACAAGATTCAAAAGGTGTAAATGTGTAATCACCATTGGCTTTGGCAGGTTCAACTCTGAGTATCACCTGCACAATAGCCCTACAATACTTTGGTGGGCTTGAAGTTTCCACCACAAATTTCTTCCCCCAATCCTCCTTTCCTGATGTTGCTACCAGTTTACAGTTTCTTCTTCCTTTTTCTGCAATTGTCCATTTCTTGTCAATGGTTTCTTCCTCTCTTTTGTTTTTTTTTTATCAGTGAAAATGATTTTATTAAAAAAGAGAATATTAGTACAGAGAATGGGTAGCCTCGGCTACCCCAAAGTCCAAAGACATTCCACCTAAAATTTGCTTTGTAGACTTACAACAGAGCCCAAAAACAATGTTCCCTGTTAGCCCCTTGCTTTTCTAGCTGATCTGCAAACCCATTTGCTGCTCTTGGAGTCCACTGAAATAAAACCTGCATATCCTTTGTGGAGTGATTAATTTTCTTAATCTCATTTCTGAATACCCATGGAGCCTTTCCATCCTGCTTCAGCCAGCTTATCACCACCATGGAGTTGCCTTCTACAACCAACTTCCTTACACCTATTTCCGAGGCCTTTTGTATACTGATGTGTAGCTCATTGTGACACTAGCAAGTGCACTAGCCGTTCAAGTAATAAAGTAGTGAGTGAAGTATCGTTCCCACGAGGATTTAGGAAACAATTACCAATACTAAATCGAGCACTTCTTATCTGATCAACAAATAAATCAAAACTTTAATGAAAGCTAAAAAATCCTAAATTAAAATCTATCTAAATCATTGGCCCAATTGCCTTCAAATCAGGTTAGAAGAGTAAGCAGTAAATGTCAATCTCAGAATTCAGCAATTTATCAATTTGGATCATTTGAATAAATCATGATTGAGCCTTGGTTTGGTGAAACCCCAAGGTCATGAACAGCCTCTCTCAAGCAATTGAACACCTCTCCCCCCTCCTAGAGGCCTCCTTATATAGTTTTTCAAGGGGGCTCTTGCCCCTTCTTGAAGCCTCTAGAATGGGGTGTATTACACCCATTTCTTGAACTTTCTAGAGCTCTCTTGAAAGCCTCCTAAGGGCTGGCTATTTGGGCTGCACTTAGGCTCTCTCTTAGCACATGATAGCTATACATTGAGCTGCTCTTTTGGGCTGAGAATGGGCCTTCCTTGCTGGGCCGAATTCTACTCATAGCTAGGCTTTCTTTTCTTGGGTTTTCTCAAGAAATTCACTTGCTCTTCTTGGGCCGAAGTGCTCTCTCTTGCTTCCACGACCGGGCTGGACTGAAATTGGTTTTTTTGAACCTTCTTTTCTTGCCTTTTTCCTTCCTTTTCTTGGATTAATTATCCCTGAACTTATTCTTAGCATTAAGCTAAATTAAGGCAAAAATTAATAAAACCGGCATAAAAATCCATGCTAAAGTCCTAAAAAATTATAGATAAATTGTAAGTTCATCATATACCGAAAACCAGAGCTTTTAGTTCAGCTGTAATGGAGTCTCTCCACCCAATAGGGCCGGAAAACAGCCCCACCACATTCCCCCTGTCATCTCTAATGACCCCACCAATATCAGCCATGTCGGGTTGCCAAAACTGCTCCCATCAAAGTTTAATTTGAGGAATCCCGCTTTAGGTGGATTCCAGCTTCTTACTACCTTCTTTTTAAAAGATGACGAGGAAGCTACAGTCTCCAGTTCCTGATTATATCATTCACAGTAAAGTCTAAGAATGACTCCATCGATTTTACCCATGAAGTCACTTTTAACATAATCCCCTCTATCAGTAAATCCTTACACCTTTTCTTCCCTTAAAAAAATCCTCAGATTTCTTTCCTCCCATAACATCCAAAGTACTGCTGCCCGTGTGCATCTCCATAAGGTTTTCCCCCTTCTCTTTGGCCACCAGAAAGTGGAGGCTTCAAACAGAAACCAAAGAGAGAAAAGAACCACTCCCATATGCTGCTAGCTACAGGACAGGAAACAAAAATATGAAGAGCAGTTTCACCATTAGATTCACACAAACAGCACCAATTAGGTGAAAGGCACCAGCCAGACCTCCTCCTTTGCATCAGACCACAGGTGTTAATTGCACCATGGTAAACTTCCCAACAAAAGGCACCCACTTTAGGGGGAATAGGGTGACACCAGACTTCACGGAATGGAAAATGGACCCAAGGTTGAAAAGAAGTCAAAGCTTTGAAGAAGGACGCACAACTGAACTCACCAAGGGGGTTAGGAATCCAAATTCTAGTGTCTTGCTTGGTAGAATCTATACAAATCCCATCAAGCAACTGAATAATAGCAGACACCAAATCCAACTCCGAGTCACGCATATTTCTGCGCAGGCCCAGGTTCCAAGCAAACCCAAATTGCGAGGGAGAGGGGGTCAGGAAATCAGCTACTGGTTATACTTTAAAGCGGGACAGAGCAAAAACTGAAGGGAATAAAGTCTTTAAAGAAGAGTCACCCACCCAAACATCTTCCCAAAATTTGACTTTGTTACTTGAGTTGAGATCAAACCTGACATGATTGAGGAACAATGGGAGGAGTTTATGAATCGCTTTCCACGGTGAAGCAATAGAAACCCTGTAAGACACTCCAGCATCCCAACCATTTTCAGAGAGCCCATTAATACTAGTCACAATTTTGTGCCACAACCTATCTGTTTCTTGTGGGAAACTCCATAACCACTTTCCTAATAGAGCCTCATTCTTTTCCTTACAACCTTCCTAAACCCAATCCTCCAAATTCTTTCCTCCTAGTTACAAGATCCCATCTTACTAAATGATCTTTCTTCTTCTCGCCCAGTTCCCACAAGAAATCCCTCTATACTCTCTCTAATTTCTTTCTCATAGCTTAAGGCAAACTAAACACCGAAAGGTAGTAAAATGGAAGGTTTGCTAGGGTAGACTTGATAAGAGTAATCCTTCCCCCCAAAGAGATATAATCCTCTTCCACACCGCAAGTTTCTTTTCAAACTTCTCCACAACTGGATTCCAAAAATCTATGCTTCTGGGATTTGCACCAAGGGGGAGCCCTAAATACTTGAGTGGCCACTCACTGCTTAAGCATCTCAATTCCTTGGCGCAAACATTAATCTCTTTTGGTGCTAAATTGATCCCTACCACATGGCTCGTGTGGAGATTCACTCTTAGATTTGTCACTTTTTCAAAGAGTTTTACCAACATTCTCAGATTTCTTGCCCCTAACTCATCACCAGCCTCACATAAGATAATGATGCCATCCGCAAATTGTAGATGACTTAGCACCACCCTCTCCCTTCCTACTTTCCAACCCCTTAACAATCCTACTTCCACTGCCTTCGAGATCAATCTGCTAAAGACCTCAGCTAAAATGGTGAAGAGGAAAGGGGACAAAGGGTCCTCTTGTCTCACACCTCTTAGTGCACCAAAGAAGTCTTTAACTGTACCATTCACCAACACCGAAAAATGGGAAGATTGAATACATCCTTTAATCCATTTACACCATCTTGCCCCAAAACCACACTTCCTCAGAGCTTTAACTAAGAACTCCCAATCCACCAAGTCATAGGCTTTCTCTAGATCCAACTTACACACAATGCCCTTCCTCCTTGCTACCTTGAAATCCTCCACACACTCGTTGGCAATGAGTATTTGATCTGAAATTTGTCTTTCTTGGATGAAGGCACCTTGAAAATGAGATATAATTGACGGGAGGGCCTTTTTTTAACTGAATAGAGAGGACTTCTGCAAGGATTTTATATTGACTTGTCACCAGGCCGATTGGCCTAAAATCCTTGGGGTGGCAGGCACCAGATTTCTTGGGAACCAACACAATGAAAGTGGCATTTACCCCTTTACTAACAATCCCCCTAAGATAAAACTCCACAAAAGCTCGCATCAGATCATCCTTTAGCCATTCCCAACAATCCTGGTGAAAGCCATAATGAATCCATCGGGCCCGAGAGCTTTAGAGTGATCCATGGAAAAAACTGCTTCCTTAACCTCATTTAATTCAAATTTTCTCTCCAGACTCCTACTAACGGCAACTTCTAGGATTGGCCAATCAAAACCTTCCAGCTTCCATCTTTTTGAGATAGGCCTTCTTAAGATTGATTTAAAATGATCCACCAAAGCCTCTGCAATCTCGTCATGATTAGTTAAAATGCGACCCTCCAATTCTAACATAGAGATCAAATTCTTCCTTTTTCTCCCATTCGCAACAATGTGAAAATATTTTGTATTCCCATCCCCTTCTTTGATCCAGCGCACTCTTGAATTCTACCTCCAAGTCATTTCTTCTCTAAGGAGTGTAGAATCCAGCTCTTTTCTTAAATTAAATCTCTCCTCTCTTTCCCCTACACCCAATGAGTCGGATACCTCCTTTTTATTTAATTCTTCAATCCTATTTATAAGAGAAGCCTTCCTCTCTTCTATCCTCCCGAACTTATTCAAATTCCACTCCTTGATTTTTGCTTTTAAATTCCGAAGCTTCCTTCGGAATCTAATCCCTTCCCACACAACTTAGGGGTTATCTTCCTTCCACCAATTCTCAACCTTATGCATAAACCCCGAGACCGTTAACCACATGTTCTCAAATCTAAAAGGCTTCGGCCCTTCGCTGTTCAACCCTTGTCCAATACATATCGGCCAGTGATCTGAGGTGACCCTGGGCAACGTCCTGCCCAACATGTTACTCCAATATTCCTCCCAGTCCAAAGACACAAGAAACCTATCCAGCTTTGAGCACATCGAGTTCTTCTGAAAGTTAGTCCAAGTATATCGATATTGTCCAATCCCGATTTCCTTCAGTTCAAATGTGTCTATAAAATTATTAAATATTTTCATACTAGTGGTTATCCTTTGTCTCATTCGATTCGGCAGTATGTCTGATCACATTAAAATCCCCCCAAGCACTACGGGCCCTTCCACAAACCTCTCACATCCACCAATTCTTCCCACATCTCATTCATTTCCCTATACGAATTAGGCCCATAAACATTGATCAACACCTAGTTAAAATTATCATCCAAATTCTACAATTTTAGCGACACTAAGAACCTACCTATTATTCCTCCAAACATTCCACTGTATTCTCATTCCACATAGTGACTATTCCTCCTGATGCACCACACGACGGGGCCATTGTCCAACCTATGTCTCTACCTCCCCAAATACTTCTTACCCGCCTTCTATCAATCTCTTGTGCCTTAGACTCTTGGAACATCACCACATATGGTTTTTCTCTCCTTAACACTTCCTTTACGATTCTTCTTTTCGCTACCCTCCCCAACCCTCTAACATTCCAGCTTAAGATCTCCATATCATCATCACATCATTTACCCTAACTTGTCTTTAATCTTCATCCTGTCCTTCCACCTAACCCACCACCCCTCACCCTCCTCTCTGTTTTTTCAGATACCTTACCCGCCTCTTGTCTAGTTTTTCCTTTTCAATCAGCCCCTTCTTCTGAGACTTGTTTGGGCCTAAATGCAAAATTTTCAGCCCCAACTTCTCAGCCCACTTCCTTTGCGTTAGCTCCTCATCGGATTCACCCTCCCCCTAATCCTCAACTTCTTTCTCTCTATCTTCTGTCATCATCTTCTCTGCTATCCCCTACAACATTGGTTGTTGCAACCTCCCCCACCACATCCCTAGCTCCCCCGGCAGTCTAGGCACCTACAGTATTTTGAGGCTCTCTGTGAAAAATGGTTCTCGGCTGTAATGTCTGCAAGGAAATCACAATCACCATTAGTAACCAAAACCGAATTCACATAGTTACCTTGGATACCTGGTAAACCTGGGTTGAAAATAGGATGACTCAGTGAGGGCATACAGATAGCATCCCAAATCCCGACTCAGTGGGTGTTGCTGGTTGGTCAATTTCTTTCTGAATCAAATGGCCTTGGCTTGGATCTAGCACTTTAACCTTGATTTGCGCATCAACGTTTATCTCCTGGCTCGCCTCACTCAATCCTAAAGATGCTCCCTAACACTGTCGATAGCTATCGTTTGGTTCCTCCTCCTTTGATAGCAAGTTTTCTACAGCACCCAAAGACCTTATGTCTGCCAGCAGTTCCAGACTAGACCGAATCTGATCGGTTTGATCGTCTAGATTAAGCTTAAAAAAAGCTTCCATGTCGCCCAACTCCAATTCCAAACCTTGGTTACAACTAGCTAAGGAGTTTTCATCCGAACTAGAAAACTCTAATTCTTCCTCCGAGTCACACCAATCTAACTCGCTAATTGTCTGCATATCAATTCTCCGCCTAGAGAATCTTGGATTAGGGTGCTCTATCACCCTCTTTGGCCGCAGGCTCCATCTTAGATTGCCCTCATTCTGCCTCATGTTCGAAGTCAGAGAAGAAGAAGATGATGATAGACCCTTGGTTCTGTCTATCAAAGGTCCCAAGGGTTGCCTCACGTGATGACTTAAAGCATCATGTGACACCTGTCCTATTTTCTATTCGGTGGGTCAAGTTGAACAAGTTTGAGCTGGTTCGGACCACTAACTCGTCTAAGGTATGGTCGATTAATTTACTCCCTAGTGGGCCCACCCCATTCTCTACTCCAGCCCCATTCATTAATATCTCTTTAAAAGAGAAATCTCCCGCTTCCCTAACCCCGTTTTTTGAATACATTTATTTTTCTGGAATCCGACCCTTCTAGACTATTGGCTTTTCAACTTCCTTAGCAGTACATAAATTACCATGTTTCTTACGCAACTGTCTTGCGTCTTCTCTGTCACCACCATGTGTCACCCAACCAGCCACATCACCATCTTCTTTAACCTTCGAACTCCCAATCCACAATGCTGCTTCCAACTCCGACGCTACCCATATCTTGCTCCATGAGCCCTCGGCTAACAGTTCGAATGACCGAGGTATTGCATCAGGCTTCACTCCTGCAATTCGCAATCCAACAACCTTCATATTTTTTTTCTTGTAGGAGATGAGAACACCACCCAACGCAGCTGCAATTTTCTCCAGTAGGCACTTTTGCCATAGATTGAAAGGCGCAACCAGCTTCAACCGAAAGTCACCATTGTTGAAAGTCTACGAGTTACAGAAGGGACACCAGTTCTCCACCATTATAATGCCCTCCTTGGTTTGAACTGTGGTGAAACCTACCTTTTCCAACCCCACATCCAGTATCGCCTTGTTCTCTTCAAACAGTATGAGGTTGATCGTTTGCTTCAACCCCAACTTCTTGGAAACTTCTTCTAGGACGTGTTTCCAATCTCCCACTTTGTTCTTCGCAGAGAGACCTAGTTTCCTCCTCCAGTCTTCACTTTCTCCTTCTAACAATATCTTGGGAACAGAAGTGGAGAGGGAGACCAATGTGTTCTCATTTTCCTCTGTATCAATTTCTAACCCCAACTTCTCCAGTCTTTTCCTTCTCTCCTTCATTTCCTCCTTCGGCCCCACCTTTCTCTCCATCATTCTATCTTCTTCTTGCTTCTGCTTCTCCACTTGCCCTTGAAACTCTGTTCTTTGAACACTGGTGACAAATCGATGCAACTCATTAGCAACCCTAACCCCCCATATTTTTGCCTT
Source organism: Nelumbo lutea (assembly GCF_056320005.1). NCBI lineage: Eukaryota > Viridiplantae > Streptophyta > Magnoliopsida > Proteales > Nelumbonaceae > Nelumbo > Nelumbo lutea. Next base: position 416,716 of record NC_142690.1, read on the forward strand.
CTGGTATAATAATCATCTGTTTTCTCCCCTTTCAAATCTCTCTTCCAAGGTCACGAACCAGCCTCTTGAGTTCCTTCTTCTACTTGCCAAATATTCTATGCTAGGTGTTTTGAAGTTATCCCTCCAATCCGAGCACCAACTGACATTCACTGCTCCATCGAGGAAGGTTTGGAACTAGAATATCGCCTCCCCAACCAGAAAAATTGTCCCTCTTCTACCTTCCTCTCTCTTTTGTTTAGCCACTTTCTTTTCCTTTGCTACAACTTCTATTTGTTCTATTTTAAGATGTTGAGTAAAATCACTCAGTAACTCTGCCACTACCTTCCATCCATGACCCCTTTTGGGAAGCAAAGGGTGCCTAGGTGATGGATTTTTTTAACTAAAAACATTATCCTGGGGTAGTTCCCTAGTTTCCATAATCATATTTCCTTAATAAATATCCATAATTTTCATAAGAAAAGTATAAACTTCATGTTAAAGTACATAAAGTCAACATATTCTAGCATATTCATGAGAAGAAAAAGAAGAAAGAAAAGAAAATTAAAAAAAAAAACATAGGGGCTGAACCCCTATTTCTGTTTTAGGAAAAGAAGAAGAGAAAAGGTGGAAGAAGAAGAAGAAGAAGAGTATATAAACACACGAAATTAGTAAAGAAAAGAAAAATGTGTTGATTGAACAACATTTTATGTTCTTCCTTACTTATTGGTTCAGGTTTTGAAGTCTTTGAGGGTTCAATACAGCATTTAACAATGTTTGTATTGATTAATCCCTAACAAAAAAGAAAATAATAAAATGAAATTAGTATATAAACACACAAAATGAATATTTTAGTTTTAAAAAAGGTCTATTTTAAAATTATAACCTCAGAATTTTCATAACACGCTACAGAAAACTGCTTGGTGATTAGGTGAGGCGAGCCTCCAAGGGTGCCTAGTTACCCTGGCATCGTCGGCACCTAGACATCACCTTGACAACTATGCTAACTGCTTCTTTCTTCCTCCAAAGAATTCTTCCAGAGTTATGTAGCATCGTTTTGCATTCTTTTTACATTTCAGCTCATATCTTTTTCTCCCATATAAGTTGAACCCCATAAAGTTCACTTGTTTACCTTTAGAACTTGCTCCCAAAACAAACTTCTGCATCCATTCGATCACTTCAAGACCTTCCAACAGTATTATGGCTTTCTTTGCCTCCCTAATCTTCAAGCTCTGCAGACATCTGATCCTTATCTCTTCGAAAAGGAAGTCTTTTGCTTCAATCTTCATCGCTTTACTCCATCTTGCAGCTTCTACAAACTTTTCCTCCATCTTGGAGATGGTAATTTGTGGTATTAGCACAAATATTTATGCAAGTATAGTTGTAGCACTTAATTTGCCACATGAAAGATTCCCCGGTTGTGCAGGGAAGCTCACTCAATGGCACATACACATAGATAGGTAGATAGACATCATATGCTACGGTTTAAATTTCTGAAAACTTACGCACAAAGACTGAAAAGTGGCATGTTAAAATTTGAAATTCAGGGCAAAAAATTTGCTAAATATTTAAAAAAATTATAATATTCTGTATTTACGTTAAGACTTTTTTTATCATTAAATTGTAAGATTTATTATTTCATAGCCAGAGATGGTACATTTTAGGGAGAGGCACGAGATGCTACCTCCCCTTTAAGGAGGGGAGATGGAGGAAACCATCAACCCTTTAATTACTAAACATAACAAAGGACAAAGAAAATTACAGAGAAGCCCAATACAGGGAGACCTGAGTAGCCCCTTGTTTAGCAAGATAATCAGCCAAGGCATTAGCTGATCTACCCAACCACTGAAATCTGACTGTCATGTCCCTCAATAGCCATTTGACCTTTTTCAAGATCTCCTTAAATTCCCAAGTGACAATACCTGTGTCAGCCAACCATCCTACTACCACCTTGGAATCTCCTTCAATTATTAAGTTTTGCACTCCAAGTTGATAAGCAATCTGTATCCCTTGTGTTGCAGCTAGGAGTTCAGCCCTCACAGAGTCTCCTATTCCCACCGGTCCCAAAAAAAGGGCAATGATATTGCTGTTCGCATTTCTAAGTACACCACCAATCCCAAACGATCCTGGGTTACCCTGACTACTTCCGTCAAAGTTCAAATTAACAAAACCCTCCATCGGTGGAGTCCAAGCTACTTGAACTCTAGGCTTCCTAGAGGAGGTGAGGGCAACTGCAGACCAATTCCTCATTAAATCATCAAAGGAGTAATTATCAAAGAGCTTTAACGATTTCAGCCACAAAATAGTCATTGTAAGAATACAGTCCTTGACCTCAAGAATGCTTCTTTCCTTCTCCTGAAAAATTCTGGAATTTCTCTCTTCCCAAATAGTCCAAAGGAGAGCTGCTCTTATACACTTCAACATAATTCTCCCTCTCCTTGTGGTCCACACAAAGGTAGATGGGGAAAACAGCAAATTTACCTCAGCTGGCAAGTTCCACCTGCACTCAAACAAATCAAAAACCTAGTTCCAAATGGCTGCAATAAAAGGACAAGAAATCAATAAGTGGTAACAGTCCTCCAACTGCGCTTTGCACAAAATACACCAATTAGGGGATAAACACAAGAAGGGATCTTCTACATGTTATCCATCGTATTGATTTTACCATAGAAAACTTCCCAACAAAATACAGCTATCTTTGGGGGAATAGGCCTAGACCAAACTTCCTTAACTGGGAAAGCCCAAGGAGAGGAACTAGAGAAAAGGGAATTAAAGAAAGATGCACAAGTAAACAACCCTTTCGGAGTCAAAGTCCAAATCCTCCTATCAAGATTGAGTGGGTCCAAACAAACAGAATCAAGTAACAATAAGAGCTCAAAAGCTGATAAGGGTTTCTCATCCCTCAACCCTCTACAAAAGCCAAGGTCCCAATTTATAGACAAAGAGGTATACGCGAACATGAGTCCCAAAGCAAGCATTGTACCTTACAAAGTGGAGGAACTAGGGGAGGATGCCATGAATTGCCTTCCAAGGTATTGCAAGAGTTGCCCGCATGGATACCCCTGCATCCCAACCATTTCCAGAACAGCCATGGATACTCGCCACCACTGCATGCCATAACCTCTCCCTCTCTAAAGGCCATCTCCACAACCACTTACCTAGAAGAGCTACATTCTTATAAACAATATTCCCTAATCCTACTATTCCTTCCTCCTTACTTCGACTAACTATCTCCCACCTAATCAAATGATCTTTCTTCTCTTGCCCAGGACAAGGTGTAGCACTCTAAGCAATCTGCAATAGCCTCCAATTCTTGATCATCCATATTGACTCCAACAACACAACTTAAGTTGATTTTCAGATTCGAGGCCTTTTCAAAGAAATTTATTAAGTTCCTAAGGTCCCCAACCTTCACAAACGATTATAGTATCATCTGTAAACTGAAGGTGAGTAACGGGCACACTACTTCTCTCTATTCTCCAACCACACACTATCCCCTCCCTATCTGCTTTTGAAATCAATCTACATCCATCAGCAACAAGAGTGAATAGAAAGGGGGAGAGAGGATCACCTTGTCCCAGGCCCCTACATGCTGGGAAGAAGTCCTTAACTACTCCATTGACAACCCTTAATCCACTTGCACCATCTTTCCCCAAACCCACACTCAACACCTCTAAAAGGAAACTCCAGTCCACCAAATCATAGGCTTTTTCGAGATCCAATTTGCAGACAAAGCCTTTTTTACTTGATCTATCCATCTCCTCCACACATTCATTAGCTATCAAAATCTGATATACTATTTGTCTGCCTTGTACAAAAGCACCTTGAGATTGCCTAATTAGAGAGGGGAGTGCCACTTTGATCCTCAAGGATAAAACCTTTGCCAAAATTTTGTAAACACTAGTCACCAAGCTAATTGGTCTAAAATCCTTAGGATGCTTAGCGGCAGCCTTCTTGGGAACAAGAGCTACAAAAGTAGCATTAACTCCAGGGCTAACAACAAAATTATCCTCAAACTCCCTGGATACCTCGAATAGGTCATTTTTAACTATGTCCCAACAATCTCGAAAAAAGGCCATCATAAATCCGTCTAGCCTAGGAACATTAGATCTATCCATTAAAAAAATTGCTTGTCTGATCTCCTTATCCTCATAGTTTCTTTCCAAATGCTGGTAGAAACACTAAAAGCAATAGAGACCTTGGTAGGTTTTTTTCCATGTTGATGGTTTAGAAAAACTTCATGCATTTGTTTCAAGAACTAATGGGTTCCCTAAGAAAGGAAGAAATTTACAGAACACAGGGAAGAAGCTGCAGCTATTTTGGATTGCAATAGTTGATTGATGAAATGGGGAAACCCAATTCCCACAAACATAGAAGATGTTAGGCCACTGGCCACATTGATTTGCCAACTCCAAGCCTTTTCTTGATTGCTATTACTTCCAAGAAGACAATCAACCTGGGGATATCCCAATACAATGTTGTTGTCAAGAAAACTTCATTATATGCTGTCATTGATTCTCGATGTTATATGTTTTCAAAGGTGATGGAGCATCACCCATGAGAAGAGAAGGGCAATTTTGTCAAAAAGTGAACTTTACTTTTCACACTCATCAATTTGGATAATTTTTTAAATATCACTGATTTTGTCAATCAATGAAACTTTAGTATTATCTTTTTTGTAAAAAGTTCTATGTCATATGTTTTCAATAGATTTTGTACAAAAAAATGTAATATTTTAAAAGAAATATATGTCAAAATTCCAAATTTTCGGGAATGATTCCAAAATTTTGCCCAAATTCCAAATAAATTCACCCTAAAGTTTTCGGCTTTGTCTCAGTTATCACAATAGTAACAAAAATTTCTCAAAAGTTTGCCAACAAAGAGGATGCCATGCATTTATTTCTCTTGCAGATCAGCCACTTTGATTTGGAAATATTTCTTTTCTCTGTTCAAGAATCCGTCTATTCATCCTACCAGTCCAAAAGATATTTTCAAGAGTGCCCAAGACTTCAAAGGAAAAAGGCAAAGTTTTATGGAGCTGCATTTCGTTTAGAGTTTGTTGGGGAACTTGGGACAAGGAATAGAAGGGTCTTAAGGAAAATGCAGAAATGTGGAGAACAGCTCCTATTACACACTCTGCCAACCTTTCAGGTCTCCTAACTTGGAAATCAGCACAACTTTCCATTCTCTTAACAGATCATGTATGGTAATGCCTAAGAAATCTTGAAAAACCAAAGCTCAATGAGTCACTCTAATCATAGTGAGTTCAATCAATTATGCAGCCCTTTTGTCTTTTCCTAAAAATTTCTAGCATTTCTTTCAATCCAAAATCCCCAAAGAACGCCTCCTCTAACACACTGCTATAGAATCTTTTGCCTCTTTGTTGTACATCTCATTCTGTTGGTGCTGAAAAGTTACTTTACTTCAAGCAGTCCTACCCAAACACATCCAAACAAAGAAAAGAAATGCTCCTGAACCTGAGAGGCATAGAGGCAATGCAAGAGGAGACGGGTGGTACTTTCCCCAAACCCAAAGCCCTCTCAACCCGAGTGGTGGTGGGAATTGCTACTTTGCAGTGAGGAATTGATTATGATTATAGGTGATATCGCATTACTAAATTAATGATGTAATGTGTGTTGATATTAAAACTTCACTATTATTGGCATTCTTTTAATATCTAATACAAAATAAAAATAAGAAATTGAAAATGTGGTATATGTCTGCATGGAAAACATTGAATAAGTTATGGGTCATATTTGTCAAAAACAAATATTGCACTCAGGTAACAATATGATTACTGTTTTTTATCAGTAATCAATAATATATTTCATTAAAAATGAAGAAATAAGGCAGTATATTTCTCAAAGAGATGTTGCACAATATGGAACATGGTTCATCCAGGGAAACAAAAGTCCATATTCAAAATAAAAGACCATAATCAAAATGAAAAGTAGGGGTGCAACTTGGGCAGGCTGGAGCTGAGATTTTATTAAATTTTGAACGGTTCTTTGCAAACTCTTCAGCTCATGTACCCAAGTTGCATCCCTAGAAAGAAGGCCCTGGATTCATACCTTCTCACTTGCTTCTGATCCAGTCCCATTGTTTTCAACAACTTCACAAGAATGCTGATTTCGTTTCATTTCGTTATTGTCATCACAACTCACACTGGGAAGCACCTGCTGAAATATCATTTCAACAAAAGATGGACCTGTTATTTAATCATTTATGAAAATCACCTTATCAGGGAAAGAGAGAGAACAGAATTATAAAAAAATAAAAAATAAAAAATAAAAAATCCCAAGACAAGGAGAATATTAGGAGCAAAAAGAAAAAATGGCCAAAAAAATAACACCCTTCTGGCAATAACAGAGGCAGCAAATGTCATCAGCAATGCCACTAGTACATCTTAGCAGCCAAATAATCAGCCTGGATGCCAAATAACAGGTCTCTATGATAAAATGAACAAAAAATTGGGAGGATGATGGAGCAATAGCATGCCTCTGTACAGAATGGATTTACTCTTTACGTACAGGCTGATCATGGTTACTTCCCAAAAACCATGTACAACTTTTGTATCTCCTTGGCCTTCCTCCCACCGCACCTACTAGTGGTACACTAATACTCCACCTATTGCCAAAAAAGGCCAAAAACACTTTTCCCTTCTTAAAAAAAAATGTACAATATAAGATCATCATTCCCTACTCAAAACAACAGAAAGACCTAAAAACTGCAAAACTCTAAACACCAAATTTCTTACCAACAATGGTTATCTACTCCCCCAACCTCCTCCACACAAGAGAGAGAAATGTGCAATTGCCTTTGCCTCCCCCCCCCCCCACTGATTCAATAGTTAACATCACCAGGTCTTTGTAGAATGATTCCACATTCCCTCTACGAATTATCCCCTTCCCTCTAGTGATGATACACCTCTCCCCTTATCTCATGATGATCTTTATTCTATTCGGGAAATTAAAGATTTGACAACTATTAGAGTAGCTCTCTAGGATTCTACTTCCAAACTTTCAGTCACTTCAACCAATAGCATCATGAGATATTAGCCTTCCATTGGTTACTCAATCTTCAGAGTCTTCCAAATATGCAATCATAAGGTTTATTTATTTATTCATTTATTTTATGAGACATTAATTTTGAACCCTAGGCTTCTAGAGCTCGACTGCTGGAGGCCTTTTAGAAGACCACATTAGTTTCCTTATACTTGTCTAATCAAGCACTATAGTAAAAGAAATTTTATGAGATCTGAGACTCTTGTCATATAACCTTAGATGATTTCTTCTCAGAATTTGGTTGGTTCAGCTAGTGAGATGAGTACCATTACCATGGAGATTCTTGCAATTAATTCAAGAGACTTGAGCTCTCCTGTTTCAAATGGTAAAATAGAATTAAATTTTATAGTATTGAGAAAAAAAATATTACAAGGAGGGAGGACTGTCCATTGAGATAACACCCTGTTAAGTCCTTAATTTTGCTGGACTGGGAGCATTTTTTAAGCTACTCCCAATCACAGCTTAAAGAAAAAAAAAAAGAAAACGGGGCTTTCTTTCCAACCTACTTTTTTAAGCCCAGTCAGTCCTATGGATGGGCTGAAATAATTTATGAAAGAAAGAGGCCAACAGTCCAGTTTAGTGAACAGTCCCCCTAGTTAATTGGGCTTTGTTTGTAATGCAATAAGCATCTAATGGGCCTTCAGTAGAGCCCATTTAATGGGATAGCAGGCCCTAAAAGAGTTAAATCTATATTAATTAATTTTCTTGTGAGGCATCCCACTTATTTATAAAGTGGATGCCACTTGTCTTATTCTAACAAGATGGACATTTTCCCTCCTTTAACCACTTGAAGTGGGGGGACACATGTCACCCTAGGAGAAAGAGTTATTTTCCCTCCTCTAACCACTTTAAATGGAAGGACACATGTCACCCTAGGGGAGAGAGTTATAAAGTGGATGCCACTTGTCTTATTCTAACAAGATGGCCATTTTCCCTCCTTTAACCACTTTAAGTGGAGGGCCACTAGTCACCTTAGGAAGCGAAAGTTTTATTTTCCCCCTTTTTTTTATCAATAACTTTGAATGAATTTCATTAATTAAGATGCTTTAGGATACAACAAGAAGTTGCAAAAGAAATCAGCTTAGTAAGCTGACCGAGGACAGAATTACAAATGTGCCCAAAACATATATGTTCTTTGAACCCCTTGCTTTGCTAAGCTATCTGCCAAACTGTTGGCAGATCTCCTAACCCATCCCACCTGAATTGACATGTTCCTTGACATCCATTTAAATCTTTTGAAATCATTCTTCAACTGCCATGTCACCCCTTCCCCTTTCTGCAACCATTTTAACACAGTTTTTGAGTCTCCCCCCAATGATCAGTCTATTAATCCCCAACTCTTTAGCCTTCTCAATCCCATATGCTGCAGCTAGAAACTCTGCCCTTGCCACATCACCCTCCTCCACAAGACCGGAGTACAGAGCAATAATGAATCCATTTTCATCTCTAATGCCCCCCCAATACAAGAAGGGCCTGGGTTACCCATACAACTCCCATCAAAGTTCAGCTTCTTCCAACCAGCTGTTGGAGGGGTCCAGGTCTCATAAAACTGTCATCTTGTAGATGATGAAACAGCAATAAGTCCCCAAACCCTGAAAAAGTCTTCGACCTTAAAAACTGAAAGCAGCTTCAAGCTTTTTACCCAATGTGCCACCCTCAATGTTATTGTTTCAACTAAAGCTTCCCTGCCTTTTCTTTACTTTCAAATATTCTATCATTGCTTTCCTCCCAAATGGTCCAAAATATTGCTGCTCTAGTACACCTCCAAAGAATCCTTCCACTCCTTGTCTTACCACTGATATCATTAGGGTTGAATTAACCTTCCACCCTGTCAGGAGAGGCCCACCTGCGCCCAAAAGGGTAAGTAAATCAAATCCAAATAAAACTAACAAAAGGACAAGATAATAAGAAGGTGGAAAGCAGTCTCACCACTCAATTTACACAGGACACACCAATTAGGGGACAAGCACCAATTTGGTCTTTTCCTTTGAAGTACGTCAAAGGTATTAATACAACTATGAAAAACTTCCCAACAAAAAGCATTGATTTTAGGGGGAATAGGAGGGTACCAAATTATTTGACTGGAAAATGAAGAGAAGATTGTGTGGCAACCATCGAATGTAGAAAGGATTTACAAGAAAAATTAGTGTGGCAACCAATTAATCCTCAAATTAGACATTCTCTCAAAGAGTTTCACAACCAGCCTCAAATTTTCCTCTCCCTCCCTACTTTCTCCATCACAAAAAATAAGAATATCATCTGAGAATTGTAAATGGGTGACTAATACATTATCTCTCCCAACTTACCAACCCCTAAATAATTGCACACCATTTGCTCTTGAAATCAATTTACTTAGGGCTTCAGCAATCAGAGTAAATAGAAAAGGAGAAATGGGTCACCCTACCTAAGCCCACGGAATACTTCAAAGAAATCATACACTGTCCCATTAACTATTACTGAAAAGTGACTAGTTTGTAGGCATCCCTTGATCCATTTGCACCACAAGTCTCCAAATCCACAACTCCTCATAATTTCAATCAAGAAGTTCCAATCCACTAAGTCATAGGCTTTTTACAAATCCAATATTGATAGACACTCCCTTCCTCTTTAATCTCTTTTGAGCCTCCACACATTCATTAGCAATTAAGATTTGATCAATAATCTGTCTATCTTGCACAAAGGCCCCTTGAGCTTGAGAAACGATTGGGGAGATCACCTTTTTAATCCTCAGAGACAGCACCTTTGCTATCACCTTCTAAATAATGGTGACTAGACTTATTGGCCTAAAATCCCCTTGTTGGTTGGCATTATTCTTCTATGGGGTCAATGCTAAAAAAGTAGAGTTCATTCCCGAACTTATCACCCCTCTCCTATAGAATTCATTAAACCCTAGTCAATATACAATCCTCAATGGCCTGAATGCTTCTTTCTTCTTCTTTGAAAATCCTTGCGTTCCCTTCTTCCCAAATTGTCCACAATGCAGCTACTCTAATACATCTCCACATCAATTTTCCTTTTTTTGTAGGCCACACAAAAAAGGAGGAATCAAACAGTTGGCTTAAATCTGTGGACAGATTCCACCTACACCCAAATAAAGAGAAAATCCACTCCAAATAGTTCTAGAAAAAGAACAAGATACAAGTAGGTGGGAGCAATCCTCACCACTAGCCCTGCAAAGTACACACCAGTTAGGGGATAAACACATGAAAGGCCTTTTCCTCTGCAAGAAATCCAAGGTATTAATCTTTCTATAAAACACCTCCCAGCAGAAAATAACAACTTTAGGTGGAACAGGTCTAGACCAAATCTCCTGAGTTGGAAAACCCCACTGACTCAAGGAAGAGCAAAGAGCCTTGAAAAAGGAAGCACAAGAAAAGTAACATTTTGGATGAGGGGAACATAATCTCACATCCACACTAAGAGGGTCCAAAAAGGAATTGCCAAGCAGAGACAACAGGTCTGAAACACTGTTAAGTTCATCATCCCTCAACCCTCTCCGAAAGCCAAGGTCCCAACTTAAGGACGAGGGTGGAAAAGGAGAAGGGAGAAAATGAGAGAGAGCTTTTTCCTTGTAAAGGGAAATAGAACAAAGGACGGAAATTGGTCCTTTAAAGCAACAGAACCCACCCAAGTGTCTTCCCAGAATAAAACAGAGTTACCAAAGTTGACATCATACCTGACAAGGTTGAGAAATTGAGGGAGGATAAACTGGATTGCTTTCCAAGGAGATGCCAACGTTGCTTGCCGTGATACACCCGCATCCCATCCCATACACTCGCTATCACTTCATGCCCCAACCTCTCCCTTTCTCTAGGCCATCTCCACAACTATTTTCCTAAGAGGGCGTGATCCACAAACAACCTCGCTATCTCATCTTGATTTGTTACTTCCTCGCCATTCACCTCTAACTTGGCCACGAAATTTTTTCTTCTCCTCCCATTGGCCAGCGCATGGAAAAATTTTGTGTTCCCATCCCCTTAATCCATTTATGTCTTGACTTTTGCCTCCATGAAATTTCCTCTCTTAAAATGACCTCTTCCAAATCCTTCTTTACGTTTCTTCTTAACACCCTTTCTTGCTCACTCATCATCCTTTGGGCTTCTTTGGAATCTAATTCCTCAATCCTAGACAATAAACTAATTTTTTGCTCCTCTACTCTTCTAAAATGTTCCTTGTTCCACTCCTTAATTTTGGACCTCAACCTCTTCAGCTTTTTGTGGAATCTCACTCCCTTCCATTTCACCCCTCTTAACTCTTCTCTCCACCAATCCCCAATCAAATGCACAAAGTCCGGGTGAGTCAGCCACATATTCTGAAATCTAAAAGGCCATGGACCAGAGGTTATTGTTTCAAATATTCTCAAATCTTCTCACTAGAGAGTGTGACTCTTTATCTCAAGCCTACTCTCCGGTACACAGTGACAAGAGTAGAAGGAAAGTTATGTTGCAGATCCCATCTTTGGAATCAGCTTTAGCAGCTATAAAACCAAAGATTGGATGTGATAAGGAGAGGGAGATAAAGAATGATGGAAAGAGGGATGTGTTTTGTGACTATTGTAAGAAGCCAAAACATACTAAGGACACTTGTTGGAAGCTTCATCCTCAACTAATTCCAGAAAGACTTAGGAACAAGAAGGGAAATACTAATGCATCTATAACCAAAGGAGCTTCATCTACAGTTGTGACCACAAGAGCTCCATCCACTCCCAACACTAGGTCTAGTTCTCTTGATGCATTGGCTGCTGCTAGGGCTACTTTATCTCAGATGGAGAGTGAAGTTGGTGGCTCTAGACACTCTCATTCTACTTCCACCTCTGCTTTTGCTCAATCAGGTACAAGGACCTCTGCCTATCATGCCTCTACCCCAAGTAACACTAGCCATTTTTGGATTATTGATTCAGGTGCATCTGATCATATGACGAGTTTATCTTCATTATTTCACACCTATTGCTTGTCCTCTGGCAGAGAAAAAGTGTCTATTGCTAATGGCTCTCTTGTCCCCATTTCAAGCAAGGGAGACGTCAATGACTCTAATGCTATTTCCTTATCCTCAACTCTACATGTTCCTAAACTAAGCACTAATATGCTTTTTGTCAGTAGTATCACTAAACACCAGAACTGTTCAGTAACTTTTTTCCCTGATCATTGTGTTTTCTAGGATCTGACTACCAGGAAGGTGATTGGGACTGACCGTGAGACGAATGGAATCTACTTGCTTGAACATTCACCTGGGAAGAGGAAAGAAGATGGGAAGTCTCTTGTGTCACAGTCTGTGAGTCAAATTATGCTTTGGCATAATCGATTTGGTCTTTAAGGAATCTTTTTCCAAATTTGTTTGAGTCAATCCAAGTGTCCAGTCTGAAGTGTGAGTGTTGTGAACTGGCAAAGCATTGTAGATCAACTTATTCACAAAGTAATAAAAGAAGTTATGCTCTTTTTGAAATTGTGCATACTGATGTTTGGGGGCCTTATCATATTCCTGCTATGGGTGGGTACAAATACTCTCTATTGTTTGTTGATGTCCACTCTCGTTTTTCATAGGTTTACCTCATGCGCTCTTGGGATGAGGTTCCCACTTTGACCCACATTTTTCATCAAATGATCCTGACTCATTTTGGGTTTAACATAAAACTCTTAGATCCGATAATGCCTAAGAATATTTTGCAGAACCCATATCCTCTTATCTCCTTGAACATGGAATTATTCATTAGAGCACTTGTCCTCATACACCTCAGCAAAATGGTGTAGCTGAGAGGAAAAACAGACACATCCTTGAAGTTGCAAGAAGCATCATGCTGAATAGTAATGTTCCTATTCGTTTCAGAGGGGATGGCATTCTTACTGTTGTTTATCTCATTAACAGGATTCCTTCACGGGCCTTGGACATGAAAGCTCCTTTTAACTTATTGTATCCTGATAAGGAGCAGTTCTTTGTTCTTCCAAAAACCTTTGGTTGCACTTGTTTTGTCCAAATCCTTGGGCCTACCCATTTAAAATTTGATCCCAAGGCTGCCAAATGAATTTTCTTAGGGTATGCACAAAATCAAAAGGGGTATTGTTGCTATGACCATGTCTCGAGAACCAAATTTGCATCCATGGATGTCACCTTCTTTGAAGATGTCCCTTATTACCCTAGGGTTTCACCTTAGGGGGAGAGTAGTGAGAAGGGTGTGTTTGGTCGAGATGTTCCTTTGCCCATTCCAGCAAGTGGAGGGGAGTGTATTGAAGGGAGTTGTCAAAAGTGTAAAGAATTGAGGGTGTTTCACAGAAGATGGTGGCGGCAAGTTGGTTCTAGTAATGATCAGTCCAAACCAGTTCCTATCTCTTCTGCAGCATCAGATTCAGGCATTGCTTCCTCCTTACCTCCTACTACTGATGACATACCCTCTTCCACTACTGTATCTCTGCCATCCTTAGCTGACCTTGACCTTCCGATTGCAGTACATAAGGGGAAACGTCAGTGTACCTCATCCCATGCCCATTGTATATCTCATTTCCTTTCTTATGATCACATTTCACCATCATATAAGTCATTTTTAGCCTCCATTGCTGCCATTCCCATTCCTAGAACAGTTCGAGAGGCCCTTGTTGTTCCTGAGTGGAAGGAAGCAACGAAGGCTGAGATGGATGCCCTTGTAAAGAACGATACTTGGGAACTGGTTGATCAACCAAGAGAGAAGAAGCATGTTGGGTGTAGGTGGCTAAGGGATACACTCAAGCTTATGGTATTGACTACTTGGAGACATTCGCACCAATTGCAAAAATGAATACCATCAAGGTTTTACTATCTCTTGTTGCTAACTTCTCTTGGCCTCTATTTCAGATGGATGTTAAAGAATGCATTTCTAAATGGTGACTTGCAGGAGGTGTATATGGAGTTACCTCCAGGTTTCTATGGTGCAGAGACTGGTAAGAAAGTTTGCAAGTTGAAGAAAGATATGTATGGTCTAAAACAATCTCCAAGGGCATGGTTTGATAGATTTAGAGTTGCTTTGGAAAGATTTGGCTATGTTCAATCCAAATATGACCACACTTTGTTCTTTAAGAAGAAAGAATCTACTTTGACTCTCCTATCTATGCATGTGGATGACAGGAAGTGAAATTGATGAGATTAACTCTCTTAAGCAGCTGTTGAATCAAGAATTTGAAGTAAGGACCTAGGTGAGTTGAGGTATTTTCTTGGGATAAAAGTGGTGAGGTTCAAGCATGGCATTTTTGTATGTTCTTGATCTATTGGAAGAGACAGGAAAACTAGGAGCTAAACCTGTTGATACTCCCCATTGAGCAAAATCATAAGATTAATGTAGAGGATGGTGAGCCTCTAAATGATAGAGGTATGTACCAACGGCTTGTAGGAAGACTTCTCTACCTATCTCTGACTCGCCCCGACATTTCGTATGCTACAAGTGTTGTTAGTCAGTACATGCACTCTCCCAAGACCTCACACCTCCTTGTTGTTGAGAGAATTTTAGCCTACTTGAAGAGGTGTCCAGGCTGAGGTATACCTTTTAAAAATAGTAGCCATATGAAGATTGAAGTATACACTTATGCAGATTGGGCAGGTTGTATTGATGATAGGAGATCTACTTCTGGGTATTGTGCCATTGTTGGAGGAAATTTAGCTTCATGGAGGAGCAAGAAGCAAAATGTTGTTGCTCTGTCTAGTGTTGAAGCTGAATACAAGTCTATGGCTAATGGTGTTGCTGAAATATTATGGCTGAAGTCTTTCCTTACAGAATTGGGAATTGAGTTTGAAAGACCCTTGATGTTGTATTGTGATAATTAGGTGGCCATCAACATTGCTCACAGCACAATACAGCATGATAGAACCAAATACATTAAAGGTGGGAATGATCAATATATTTTCCCAACTTGAGGGGGATGGTTGACCAGCTTGTGGTCCCACCACCTGCTCATATGTTCTTCTTGTCTACAGTACTGTTAGATTTTTTTTGTTGTTTCTAGTGATGGGCATTCCTGTCACTGTACCACTTAATGTTGAAGACTTAATTTAAATAACATTTGGGGCGGCAGACCAAGAGTGCCTAACCCTCACATTCCCTTCTTTTCTCTCTTCCTCTTCTCCTCTTCTTCTCTTCTCTTCTTCTCTTCTCCTTTTCTCTTCTCTCTTTTTTTCTCTTCATTTCTGGTTTATTTTCCTTACTAGACAGGTCTGAACCTTCTTTATTTCACACAACTTTATGTATAAAAAATTTGTTTATTTATTTGTTGGTATTGTCTCAAATAAAGAGGGAATATATGCCAGAATTTTCAAAGGAAAATTCTGTAGAAATTTGATACTTAGTTTAATCTAT
This sequence comes from Nelumbo lutea, assembly GCF_056320005.1. Classification (NCBI taxonomy): domain Eukaryota; kingdom Viridiplantae; phylum Streptophyta; class Magnoliopsida; order Proteales; family Nelumbonaceae; genus Nelumbo; species Nelumbo lutea. The sequence goes on from NC_142690.1 coordinate 432,070, forward strand.
TCATTTGTACTTCTGAATCAAAATCAAAAGGTTTTATCTACCCATAGCAGAGATGTAATGAATTGACATCTGCGTGATTTCCTGAACGAGGCTTACCCAAATAACAAAAAACCCCAATTATTAGTCTAATTGGATGAATTATGTTATGTGAAAAATTATACTAAAAAAATTTCACCAACAGATCTCACACATACAACAAAGAAAACCAAAAATGTAAACATCCTCTTAGTCTTATATAGAACATCCTGTTCCATGGAATTTAAAACAACTCAAAAAAACTAATTAGGGAGGCACATGCTTATATTGAAAGATTACTCAACGACTGTTTTTTTTTTATTTTTTTGATCTGCAAAAAAAATTTCATTAATAACAGAGAAATTCAGTTAACTCATGGACTGTTGATAATCAGTGAGGCTAGATCTTTAGCATCGAAAATGAACAGCTTGTTTAGATGAATTATAGATCAGCTATTTCCCTTCAAGATAGTACAAAGGATGTATAGGGAGGCATTTATTATACTGGATGTGTTACAATCAAGGCCAAGTTTGGAACTCTACTATAAGTACACTTCTCATTATCCGTATATTTGGTTACCACCCATGATATAATGGAAGAGTGTGTATACTTCTCAATTCACTTTTAGTCTTACTAAGCTACCCTGAATTTTCTAGTAACAAAAAAAAGGTTGAAAACCTAGCAGAGTCTCTTGCAGAAGTTGCATGGAGCCAGGGTGGTTTTATTGAAGTTACTCAATGGGTATTGTTGTGTGAGGAATTTTGTGGGGTGAAGATGGATGATTTGCTAAGGAGATGGAAATAATTGCTAGCCTTTCTGTTGCAAGACCCCACAGAATGCTTAATTGGCAACCTTCTGAAGCCGGCAGATACAAATTCAATCATGATTGGAATTGTCCGGGCAACCCAGGTGACTCAGGTGTGAGGGAGTGTGGTTAGAGATGAGAGGAAACATTGCATTGAGCTTTTCAGGGGCTGTTGGTTTTCTTTTGATAATTGTTTGACGGTAGAATTAATGGCACTAATTCAACCTGACAGAATGCTCAATTGGCAACCTTCTGAAGCCGACAGATTCAAATTCCTGGTAACTGTGGTGTGAGAAGGGTGATTAGGGATGAGAGAGGAAACATTGTATTAAGCTTTTCAGAAGCTGATGGTTTTGACAATTCTTTGACAGCAGAATTAATGGCACTAATTCAAGGCCTCAAGCTGTTGGCATTAAAGAACTACATGGATGTGATCATAGAAGGGGGCTGCCAAGTGGTTATTGCTTGGATCGCCTTAGAGAAGGAACCACGCTGAAGATTCAGATTTTTGGTAAGAGAAGCATATGGTATTGGAAGAAGCCAAAATTGTTTGTTCAGGTGGATTCCCTGGTTGGCTAATTCCCTTGCAGATAGCCTAGCCAGGGCAAGTGCAACTAAACTGATTAGGGGATGCCAGGCCCCAGGTCTCTGTTGTAAATCTCTATGTTGTAAGAGCATAGACATCCAACTCACCACAGACCCAGTTTAAACAATCTCAAACTGGAACCAAGTCAGTCTGGTCCAATGACCAGCCCGGGTCACCAAGAAGCATTAAGAAATAGAAAAAGATAAACAATAGATATTTTTTGAGAAAGGATAATTATATTATTCAAAAGGGGCAAAAAGGGGGGGATGTACATGAGAAGATGTACAGAACCATCAAGATCCCACAACTATAAAATCACCCCACTTAAGGGGACAAACTATTAGCACTATACAAAAAAATTTCTATCCACCCCAGATTTAGCCAAAAGATCCACAATAGATATTCCTGAATCAACTGAAGGGATGTCCAAGACCCAAACTCTCTCTCCCAGTCGGTCTCTCTCTCTAAAATTCCCTCTCTTCTCGAAGACCAACTTGCCTCTCCTCTTAGATCACTGTCATTCTGCAGGGAACTACAGCAGCCTGATCCCTCTCCGGAGGGTATGTAGCACAGCCACTCTAGGGGTCCGGCCACTTTCCGTCTTCCTCAAACCCATTTCAACCATATCCTTCCTCAGACATTTGAGATTGACCACCATCACCATGCCCATGGGCTTAAACCTGTTTTGCATTAATGCATTTCTCTTGTTTTGGTCAGCACCATGCAGTTTTTTGTACTGTCCCTTCTCTCTGGGTTGGACATGCAAGGATTCTTTCATGAATTTGAATACAAAATCTGTTAATTCGTCAAAAAAAAGGAAGATAGAGTGGTTTATGCCAGGGTCTTACTTCCACTATAGAGACAGTCTATGTGGTTTGGGTCTTCTGTATTTACCTTTCAACTTTTGGTTTGTTTTTTCAAATTGGTCCCTTACTGTTGGCCAATTTCATTACAAATGAAAGAATGCATTATGCATGCAAACCAACTAGCAATGCCTTCATCCCAGGCTCCATTTAATGCCAAATGAAGAACAAAAGCAGCACGCAAGGATAGATAATGGTTTTCAGGTTATCAGCCTGAATTCAATGCCAGTGAATGGGTAATATATCAGTTAATTAATTAGAGGTCAGAATATCTGATTAAATATTTTGGGTATCATTAAATTGTAAATAATTATCCATAAAAAATAAATTAAATGAATGATTAGAAAAAGAATATTGTATTGAAAAAGAGATATGAAGACACTAAGTCCCTGGTTATAATAAGACACCTAAGACTGTTCAAGCCCTAAAATTTCTGTAATCCCAATAGTAAAATGGGTGAGGATCAGCCATCCAAGCCCACCATGAGGAGGACAAAATATTGGTAAAACATACCTCATTACCCTTAAAATCCCTCCATAACTAAGTTTCAAGAAAGACAGGTCAACTAAACTCAGCCTTAATCTCAACTATTTGGAGTTGGCTACAAAAATCCTGTCCCTCCATTTTGCTCTACCAAGAGCCATGTTTTCTTCAAGAAAGAAAAAACAAAGTATTGAAGAATGAAGGTTGGATATACAAAAGACCGAAAGAGTTTGGGCAAACCAAAAAATAAACCTTGTGGAATCTCCCTTATTCTGGGAGTAGATCATATTTCACAAGTCATAAGCCAATGGAAAAGGGGAGAATAGATAACAAACTTCCTCACAGCAAGTCCAAAATAGAGGGGAGTGATCCTTTCAGCCAGTCCAATATCTCAATCATTGGAATAACAACATACTTGCTCTCGATAATCAATACTTGAGTTCCATAAGCTGCAATACTCTGTAGGGATCTCTATAATCATTTACCAAGAAGGCACAAATTGTTTCTCTTAGACAACCTATCCCTAGTCAGTATGCATCCCTCTTCCTTTAACCTCTTCACCTCCTTCTAATTCACTCGTTGTTTCACATTTATCCCCTCCCCCCCCAAAAAAAAAAAAAATCCCAGTGCCAGCGCAGGTACTGCAGAAGTCCCAAAGTATCATCTCCTCAGTTCTAGTCAGAATCATTGCAGGAGTTATAGAAAACAATTTAAAGTATCTACCTGATCTACCAAGCGCAAGTTATCCAAATTGCTGACATTGGCCTCATCATCCTCATCATGGAGGCATCCTTTATCGACAGTTTTGTCTTCATCATAACCTGTATCGCTATCACTCTGTCCTTCAATGAACTGCACAAGTATTGGTGATAGAGAAACTCAAGTCAGAAATTATAATGAAAAAAAATAGACAATACACTTTACAAGGAGAGCAAGAGGAAAACTGACATATATATATATATATATATATATATATATATATATATCAATCATCAAATATGGAGAAAAGATAACCTTTCTCGCCTAGGTCATCCAGGGAGGGAAAAAGAATGAGACAGCCACTGTACCATCTAAACAAGCACAGTGCAGGTACACTTGTAGAAGAGAGAGAGAGAGAGGGAGTTGTTCTCACAAAACTATGATTAGGAAGTGGAACCAAAATAGAAACAACAAGCTGCACATCATGCAGTAGTCACCCTGGTTCTTTGGAATAGGAATGTACCCCATATATATATTGTACTTAAATAATCAATTGGCACAGGCAATGCTGCAAGAATTGAGCAAATTGACCCCCTGCAAGAGTTTAAGATGGATCATTCTATAAATTATGAGATGATTGTGAAAGGGAATTCCTAGTTGTAACAAATTGAACCATTGGTCATTTCTGCAAATTAATATTGATGAATGCTCTTTGCAAACCCCTAGTATGACTCAGGGTTGTGCTTTTGTCAGAAATTGATGACCTAAAGATGGCTTTCCATTTGGAAACCACCTAGGTCATCCAGGGAGGGAACAAGAATGAGACAGCCACTGTACCATCTAAACAAGCACAGTGCAGGTACACTTGTACATACTTGTAAAAAAATTTGTTCCTTTGACACACGCGCATATTAGAGAGAGAGAGAAAAGAGAGAGAGAGAGAGAGAGTTGTTCTCAGGATTTTCTGTTCTTTCTTATTTTCTTTTCTAAATTTTGAGCTGTGGTGTTAGTTTGATCATTTTGCATCTTATGTGGGGTCCAGATATTGTAAGTTGTTACCTTTTACTTAGGCTATTGTTAGGACAGATTTTAAGTTTCTAAGTCATTGGGTCAACAGGATGTGTTGTGTGCAGTAGTGGCAATTCCTTTTTTTGATCAAATTTTATTAATGGAAACAGAATATTACAAAGTAGATATATAGATACCTATTAGCCTCGGCAGCTCAGCTAGCCTTCTTTTTTCTTAGTTCAGATTTACAGGTCCCAATACAATTCTCTTCTGTTAACCCCTAGTTCAGCTAAACCATCAGCAATGCTGTTTACAGTTCTAGGAGTCCATACCTAAGAGCTTCTCACAACTCAGAAGCTCTTGCTTGCTTTTCCTTTATCACATATTTGAATCTCCATGTTTCAACTTCTTTATTGGATTTTTTTTCAGTTAAAGTCCGTTCCTGTTCTTTCCTTAGCACCTAACTCTCTTCTTCTATAGTTTTTTTTCTCTTCTACAAATTTCCATCTATTAAGAGACATCAATTTCATGAATTGAAACCATTTTTGTGATTCTAGAAGGAACTATATTTTCGAGTACAAATTGGAGCTCTCTCACATTGTTCAGCAATGTCTTTTTGAAGACTCCCTTTTTGCTTCTGCATCTTAGGCTTAATTAGATTGATGGCTTTGCATTTATTTTTATTATGTCTTGGGCAGATTCAGGTGGTAAGGGAGTGCATTATGTATATTTTGGGGGCAAGGCAGGCTAAGTCCTCCCCTGTAATTTGTTATTTTCCATTTGATAATGGTTAATAAAATTTAAGGTGGCCGCACCTCCACCTGAGTAAGGTTTGGAGTTTCAAAAAGAGGGAAAAAAAAAAGCTAGGGGGGAAATGTGAGTCCAAAACATGCTAGTGGAAAGAGACTCAAAGATAGTGGCGAGCTGGATGAGAACAAATAGTGAAGGATTATGGCAATGCAGATATATATTGAAGGAGATAAAAATGCTATCAAGGAAATTAGAGGCTACTTTTCATTGGATAAAAAGATCAGCCAACCAATTGGCAGATTTTCTTGCTAAGCAAGGAGCAACAAGGATGCAGTTGTTCATGGGACAGTTGTAAATATTGTGTAATATATCATGTAGAGAGAGTGGAAGGGGGTGCAAAGGCACATCGCAAAGTGGGCATTGAGCACTGGGGTGCTGGAATGTAGTCATTTAATTTTATATTTTAAGTAAATTGTTCAGTTGCTCATTAAAAAAAAAACACTATGAAGGCTAGACTAATCTTTCCATTCCCTGGTGCAAGAAGAGGGAAGGAAAAAAACCTCTCCATGACATATAAAGGCAGCCATATGAAGATTAAAAAAATCTTCCATTCAAGTTATAGATCATGCATTGTGGTACCTTTTCTATCTCATCCTGATCTTTTCTTGTAAACCCACTAGCAGAAAGTTCCTTGTCTAGAAAACCAGAAGTTTTCTCAATTGAGGAAAAGCAAGGCCTGCCATTTTCATCTACATCTGATTCTGAAGCATCACATTCGTCTTTGTTTTCATGAAAAGAAAGTTTAAACCTGAAAGATAAGAAATCAGCATATCACACAACAAAAAGGAATTCTGAACAGAAACAATGTTTAGGAATCCTCCATACTTGCAAGGAGGAACTTATAACAATCTGTCTAATTAACAATAAATGAAATAGACTACTAATATATGAGAATCAAATACGCAATAGAAAGCTGGGTAACACTGAAATATGAATGAAATTGATCAAACAAAGAAAGATCGCTAAATCTTAGCAAGGAAAGTTTCAAATAACTGTTCTTTTCCGACCCTTAAACCTCAACTTTGAAAGAATCTAACAAAAAATAACTGACCTCTTCTTGAAGAATTTAAAAAGGCATTCAATGTCGCGGTCAAAGTACCTGAAACAGAGGAAGCTTTCTAAGAAATGGAATGGAACACAATCCTAAAAATGTAGGAATAAAAATTAATGGCAAGAAATTGAAGGCATATAAAATTGAGGCAACATTTAGAAAGTTCATGAAAGAATATTAAGTAGAATCTTTTCGTACATCTGTGCGTTAGCATGCGAAACAGATACCATTTGGGGGAAATCAATCATAGTAACCTTCTCATTGTCGTCAATCTACAATGAAGGAACTTATCCATCAGTTTAGAGGAAGAAACTATTATGTAACAAAACCCAATAAAAAACAATATCACCATTGGTACTTATCAAAAAAAAAAACAATAACACCATTGGAGCACCAGTTACTAGGATCAAATTAATCAATGTCAGTACCAATAAGTAAATACAGAGACAATTTGAGGTTAACAGGTGGAGGCACAGGTAAATACCAGAAAAGATCCGATATCTTGACAAGCTAAAAATATGATACTTAAATGACTACCATCAAAATTCTAGGGTAATTGCATTTTTTTTGAAAATGCATTTATTAAATGCGGAAGTACATATTTCTCAATGAAAACCAGCTAAGATGTATTAACATCAACAACCCAACCATGATAAAATCCAACCAAAACCAAAAAAAAACTCATCCAATCAACAACTAGACTTCAACCTGTAATTCCACTAACAAGCCATCTAATCAATGCACACATCAATCTCACCCAAAGCCCAACCACCAAGAAACTCCACAAAAAACAAGACTTCAACAAAAGCCTAAACACTACTTTACTCAACTACTCGGCTTCTTCGAAGGCTTAAACCAGAACCTCTTTACCTATTTTAAGGCTGTTCTTTGATTTCTTCACCATTTTGTTTGGACCCTATTCCAAATAAACCTAGCAAAAACTTTCAAAACCTGAATGGATCTATGATGTTTCTGGCTTCTCCAAATGCTTAATGCTTTACAGCATTAGGCACCTTCTCAGAATCCTTTAAATCCTTAGAATATTCATTTATCCTCTCTAACTCCAACACCACATTTTTCATGAAAGTCTCATTTTCCACTACCTCTCCACCCTCTGTCTTTTTTTTTTATGAATAAGATTTTATTAAACCAGCAAATAAGAGTTACAGGCAACCCATGGAAAGGCACAAGGTGCAACCTTTCCTTTAAAACTAGTTACAGAATTATAAGTTCAAAAGAAATTACACAGAAGCCCAAAATAAAGTAGCCCGAGAAACCCCATGTTTTGCAAGTGAATCAGCCATTGAGTTTGCTCTGCCTACCCACTGAACTCTGATTGTCATATTCCTTGTTAGCCATTTAACCTTTTTGAGGAGATCTCTATGGCTCCAAATCATGAAGTCAGGATCCTGCAACCAACCCGCTGTCACCTGGGTGTCCCCTTCAATAATCAGATGTTCTATTCCTAGCTGGTTTGCGAGCTGGATTCCTTGCACAGCAGCAAGTAATTTGGCCCTTATAGAGTCTCCCACACCCACAGAACCTGAATACAAAAATAAATACTACTGTCTTTGTTTCTCAGCACTCCTCCTATACCTGAAGGTCCAGGGTTACCTCGGTTACTCCTATCAAAGTTCAGCTTAATAAACTCCTCCCCAGGTGGCATCCATTCAACCACATATCTGTCCTTCCTAATAGAAGTGTTAGCCACTACTAACCAGTTTCACCTAGGTCATCGAAAGAGTATGCATCAAAGAGATTTAGACTTTTCTTGCCTTGAGAACCATGCCTTTTCCAGGTTTGCATCATCCTTCAACTTTAAAACCTTCTTCCCGTTAGATTTTGTAATTACCCAAACCCAATCCTCCCCCTCTAAAGATCACTTTTTGTCTCTAGAGCTTGAAATGGACAGGTTCTCTCCCTTCTTGATCACAGCCACACTTGTAGTAGTTGCCTCCTTTTCAGACCTAAAATTGCTCTCTTAAAATCCCACCCAATCAATTGTGGGACCTGTTTGGTTCACAGTAATAGGGTCCTGGAATCGGGATTGGAATGGGCTATCCGATTCCAACTGTTTGGTCGGGTGGAATCAGAATCCCATTCTTGGTGGAATGGCATTCCCCCATTTGAGGGAATGGCCATTAGCTCCCCCTCCCTTGGGAATGAAATCCAATTCCTGCTTATTCCAATTGCAATTCCCATTCCTGTCTGAAACCAAACAGATTATGGGAATAGACCATTCCAATTCTGACTGTGAACCAAACGGACCCTTAAATGAGTCAAGTATTGGCCTAGAACAAATAATTCGACCCAGTGCACTTACAGATGCAAACGGATAGGATCGGATTCGAATCAGGGTATATTCAAATCCGACCCAATAATGTTCATGTCGGATCCAATCTGATCCAAAGATCCGACTGGATCTGATAGAACTCGATCTGAATTTGAATCCTATCGGATCTTCGAATCTGATTTGATCCGACTTGTTTTCTTTATAAATTAATAAATTATTAAAAGAAAAATAAAATATACCAATTTAAATAAAGAAAAACAAAAATACAAGTATTTTTTAATTATTTTCATCGTATACATACATGTTTTTTATAAAAAATAAATAATATAACAAATTTATAAAAATACAATATAAATAATATTTATAAATAAATAAATAACACACACATATATATGTATTATATATATTTATATTTATAAATATATAACACATCAGATAGGATCATATATTTATATGATCTGATCCGATCCGAAGATCCAACTAGGGGTGGTCTAAATTTGACCAAATAGGATCGGATCTCGGATCATGATCCAATCTCTTTTTCACCCCTAAGTGCACTCGCATTTGGCTCAAACCAATACTCTTTCTAGAAATACCCTCATCTTTAACCTCTCGACCCTAACCTTTTATCTTCTTCCATTTCAACTACCCATTAAATGACATTTTCCTATTCTTCCATTGACAAGTTGCAAACATCAGTGATGACCCATGATCTAACCATCTTAGTGGAATGCTTGCCTCCACCACGATTCTTATATCAAACCACTCTCTAGCAAAGTGCAACAACAAAGACAATGGAATCAGGTGTATTTCCTTAACTTCAACCAAAATTCTTGCTCCAACCAAGTTCTTCCATACTCAAGTACTAGAGTATATTTTCATGAATCTTACACACACAACCCCTTTCACCAACAACATGGAATGACTGTTTACACCACACATGGAGAGAAATCACGAAACAATGATACAAACAAGACTTCTGACTCCCACACCAACATTTCTTATTGCTCCAACAAGAGGATTCCATCTACCCAATCTAAGCTCTAGCAATCTATCTTTATATCCTATCAAAGCACCTCATCTACCTCTTTGCGAGTAAAAATAAAGAGAAAAAATCTAATTGAGTTTTTAAACTAGACTTTGCTTTGTTTTTCCATTTAGAACAAACCCACTTTGAAACCTTATTCTCGCCTGGATCCACATTAACAAAATGAGCAATCCTCCAATAGTTTAATTGATCCAAAAGTTTCCCTGCATCATTCACGAACACTAATCTTGAAGACTTTTTTAATCAGCAATAAAGATTGATTTATTAATTAAAATATATGGGATTCAGTACAGTTTGATGACCCAAACATCATCCCCAAGAATTACATCCAACATTACAACGATGCCCAATATAGATGTTGTCTTGCAGCCCCTTGTTTGGCTAAAGTTTCTACTAACCCATTTGAACTCCTCCTGATCCACCTGACTGAAATCAGCATTTAAATGCTTTGCTAATCTTTCCACTTCCCTGAAGATGTGTTTGAGGGTCCATGGGACATGTCTGCCACATCTTGCCCAAGATATAATAACTTTTGGATCCCCTTCCCCTTCCACCTATCAAAAACCCAATTGCTTTGCCAACTAGAGCCCCTATAGTAATGCTAGTAACTCTACCTTTGTTGAATTTGTAATGCCAATTGGCTCTGAATATAGAGCCAATATCTTACATTCTGCATTCCTAATTGCTCCCCATAGCCACTCCTGGGTTGCCCATAGAGCTTCCATCAAAATTCAGTTTTACTTTGTTAACCTTTGGCAGTTTCCATTCAACTCTTAGAAATTCCTTTTCTCCAGAGGACTGTCCTATTTCCTTCCATGCCCTTAGGATGATTGAGAAAAGTTGGAAAGTGTCTAAGGTTTTTATCCACAATGCAACCCTCACTTTTATGTTGTCAATGACTTCTTCCAAAGTTCTACCTTTTCCAACAAAAATTATGTTATTTCTTTCCTCCCATACTCCCCAAGCAATAGCTGTTTTAGTAGCTCTCCACAATATTGTCCCTCTTTTCTTTTGTTGCATCAAGAAGTTAGGATTGAAGATGTATGTCACCTCTTGAGGAGGGACCCAACTGCAGTCAAAGAGAGAACAAAAAAAAAATCCCAAATACGAAGCACAAAGGAACAGGATATCAATAAGTGGGAGAGGGGCACTCCACTATTCCTACAAAGAAAACACATATGAGGAGAGAGGCAGGTGGTAAGCATCCTTTTCTACAGAAAATCACATGTACTCGCATTACTAAGGAGATCAAGGTGTCTAGAGAAAGAGGAGCAAGAGAACCACCTCTTGGGGTTCCTTCACCTAGAGAAAGAGGGGGTAGGCTTGCTCCATATTTCCTTCACCTAGAGAACCACCTCTTGGGGTCTAGCAGATTCAAGGTGTCTGAAGAAAGAAGAGCAAGAGAAAAGCCCATCTGGGGAGATTACCCAGAACCTAGAATCCTCCAAGTTTGGAGGGTCCAAGTAAACTATCTGCAAGGTTCTAAGAAGATCAACCAACAAAATGCACTCTCTATCCCTAAGGCCTCTTCTAAAACCAAGGTTCCAGTTGATACCTGAATGGGAAGCCACACCCAGATTGGAAATCATTTCATTTTTTAAGTCGTAAATGGCATAAAGGTCAGGGAATTGATCTTGCAGCGGTGATTTCCCCATCCAAAGGTCTTGAAGACTTTTGAAGGTTTAAATTATGATAATTCCAAGCAACATTGGGAATAAATATTTTCCAGTTCTCTTTATAGTCCTTTAGAGTCTATATTAAACAACATATTAATATAATAATGCATTTCTGTTTTTGGCATAGGCAAGACCACATACATGGATCGATTTTTGATGCAATGATGTATAGCTGTTCAAAAAATCAATCTTCCCTCTCTTTCTTTTTCAATAAAGCTTCTAGATAAAAATAAATAAATAAAAACTTTAAAAAAACTCTCTGAGTTGAAAAGAAACTAGGATTTCCATTCTGCTTTAAGAATAAAGGATTGCAAAACATTATATGGGAAGATAATGCTAGCAAATGAAGAACTACACCACTTAAAAATCAAGAGTTCCTCATAACCATACCATAATATTAAATTCATTGAAGTCGCAATGGATTAGACCATGCTCTGCCAGACGAACAACAAGACCAATAACTGTTTCAAAAACTATGTCAGGGTTTTGCAATTGCTTCACCTGTGAGCTGCATTAGAAAGAAAAAGGATCCTTAATTAATCCATAACAACTGAATATGGATCAATTGTTTCTAGAAAGCTAACAAATGAGATAATTAAAAGAAGTAAATAAAGGCAAAGTACAAGTGCGATAATAACTTAAAAATAAAGGGCAGATCAGCCAAGGTAACCCTGGCCTCTCTGGCATAGGAGGGGTTTTGAGAGATAAAGACAGCACTGTGTTAGCTTTGCTCTCAGACCCAGTGGGTCTGGGAGACTCCACCAAAGCAGAGCTACTAGCTTCTCTACAGGGGATTCAGCTTTTTAGTCAACTTGGTGTACAAAGATTGCCAATGGAAGGTGATTCCAAGATAGTTGTGGGATGGTTTCTGGGCAGCTTTGTGGTTTTCTTGCTGGGATCATCTAAAGAATGTGGTTTGGTTAACAAGGAATATGACAGTGAAAGTCCAATGGGTAAGAAGATCAGCAAATGAGACAGCTGACTTTCTTATAAAACAAGGGGTTAACAGGGATTCTTTGTTTTGGCAGCTTTGTAATTGAGTATAATCTCATTTCTATTTTGTTAGATGTAATTTTCTATTAAGAGTAAGGCTGCATCCCATGCCTCTCTCTGGGATACTTGTAACAGATCTATCTTTTGATTAGTGAATTAATTATTCAATTACCAAAAAACATTTAAACATTGTATACTAAAAGCAAAGAAACCACAATGGAATCCTCAAGTCAATGCCATCTATTATATTAGTAAAATCTAAAAATATCAGCCTATATAAAAGACATAGAGATCAGGAATTATTAAAAAAAAAAAAAAGCAAAAGAAATTCTTACAGTGGATAACCTTGGACAAGAGACATAATCACACAATGTCTATTGCAATCCACGGCATTTGGAACCGGAAAACCATGCTCTCCCAGGGCCTAAATAAGCAGAAAATGTCATACAACCACCAATTGATATTGGTCAGCTGACTAATAAGTAGAAGCAACCAACCTTCATAAACGCATATTCTTTGAGTGCAGCAAGCCTTGACAAGTACAGCCAATTATAACTACTACGGTGCAGCAAATAATCACGCTTAGATTTGACAGCCCTGAAAGAGACCCTACCCAGCCTATGCAACTTCATTGCATGAACTGTTCCATCTTCAGTAGCAACCTCAAATATATCTTCAATGAGCAAAAGAAAAAGCAGCACCAATATGAGCATTAACAAATGATGAAATGACAAGGACCTAATATTGCTAAAACAATCTGCTTACTGAAAAAGAGAACAAAAAAAGTATTGCTAAAAGCCTAAAACAGAATTACCAGATTCTTTCCCTGTGCCAAGTTGACGACCAATTGCTGTGAAAACTCCACGGTTAACCAATGTTTTTATTGCAAGAAAATCATACCCAAGATAAGTCAGCCGAAACCCGTCATCTGTATATACAGAAGCATTGACCAGGCTGTGTGTTATCCACATTGCACTTTAAAAGGGAGGTTATTGTTTTCGCATCTCAAGATGATAAAACATAGTATGCACTTACATTTTGAAGAGTCATGATGCAGTAGCTTGTGCTTAAGCAGATTCTTTAACACCTTGTAAGTGCCTCCATGCCTATATGGGCATTATTTGTAATGTGGTTTAATTATAATTAACTGAGTAATATTGATCAAAAAATATAATTAACGGATTAACGCTAACAAACACAAAGAGAGAAATTAAATAAATGAGTAACAACAAAGACTTACTTGAGACCAGCAATCCGGTCAATGAGCTCTGACGGTACAATTTCATGCTGGAAATCAGACGAGTAGAAATAGACTTAGACCCTCTTAATTATTACTAGTATAAAATGGATACGATTATATAGTAATAATATTGGTTTCATAGATGAATTTAAAAAACGAATAATTAATCGAATGTTGGAAAAACGGTTAATTAAGAGGGAGACAGGAAGAAACAAGAAAGAGTAGAACCCTAAAAGTTATAGTCCAAAAAGGAAAGCGATTGGAAGGAAGAAAGCAAGGGATAAAGATAAATACTAACGTTCTTCATTCCCATCTCGACGGCGGTAAGAACCCTAAAATCATCTTTTGATAGATATCTCAAGACATCCACGTCCAACTTCATGGCGGCGGCGGTGGCAACAGAGAGAACTGAACTTAATAACGAGTTAGGCTTACGAGTTTATTAAAATCAGTCCGTCTTTCTTCCTCGCTGTCTGAGTGTGTTTTAGCAGCTGAAAAACAGAGCGGCGAAGGGGAAAACAGAAATCCAATTATATCATGAGTAGCGGAGACCCGTACAGTGCACGGGATTTGTCAAGAGAAATTTAAACAATAGAAACTGATTATAATGAATGTAATAGTCCCTAGTTTTTTCTCCAATGAAAGAAAAAAAAAAAAAAAACATTTTGCAAAAAACGAAATGTGAAGTGGAGCAGTGGGGCAAAGGAGAAACCAAGAGAAAGGGATCGAGGATATAATGGGAAGGTGCTCTGTCGTGGTGGTGAGAGGTGACTGAGGTGCTGCCAACGTTACTGTCGAGTGTCGAAGAAGAGAAGACGTCGTTCCCATTGGCTGGAGAATAGAAGACTTCGCTGTAGCGCTGCTAAACTGGTATGTGGCTTGTGTGTGAGAAGTGAGAACTAAGAGAGTGAGAAAGTTTGAACTTCCAGCCTTGAGGAAGTATGTTTTGTTCAAGTTCGAACAGAGAGGAAAGGGAAAACACCAATTTAGGGTTTTGGGTTAATAAGAATTAAGAAAATAAACTATATAAAAAGTCGGGTAAGTTTTTTTACTAATCCCGAATCCGATTTGAAAAACAAACGGATTTGATGTTTTGGGCCTGAACTCGAGCCCATGGGCTTGGGCTTAAGTTCGTGTCCAAACCTAACTGCGAGCGGGCCGGACCATTGGGCCACCTTGCCCATAAACAATTGTAATCATGATTCATAATAAGTAGTTAGACGGAGAGTTCTTTTGGATGAATTCATGGTTTTTAAAACCGAATGGAGATCGTCCAGTCATGTGTTCGGTTATCGGGTTGAACGGTTCGAACGGTTGGACCATTCTAGCGGTAAAATTAAAAAATTAAAAAATAAGTCTGAACTTACTCTTTTCAGACTTCAGATACCACACCAGAGGCCAGCAAGGATGGCCACTACTGCCATCAACTCCGCATTTTCCACCAACACCACTAATTGTGTCCGGTAAACCACCCATTTCCGATGCGCTACCGTTAATAGCTTCATTCACCTCCGGAAAACCACATTAGAGAATCACCATTCCCTCTCCCTAACTAAATCTCTCTCATCCAAGCCAAATCCCCGCAGATTCCATATCTTAGCTATCAAATCCAGCCCCAAACTCTCTGGTTGCAACCTCGGAGTATCTGGCGGAGGTCCAGCAGGCAACTCGGCTTTAATGGTTGTTGTAGAGGTTTCTGCCGCTCAATACATGCTAGCCAGAGCAAGAGATGGCTGTCGGTGCAAGAAAGCTTCAATACAAGTTGGCCGATGCAATCCTTCCACTATGTTCACCGGTTGCCGCTGTAAATCTTAGTAGCCGGCAGTTGATTGTTCGGAAACGCAAGTGTGCTGCTGTTTGCCAGAAGTTGGCCGCTACAAGTCTTGGTCGTCACCTTCAAGTGCACAAAGGCTGTTGGCCGCTACAAATCTTCGGTTGAAAACGCAAGTGTCGTTGTTCTCTTCTTTGGTCAAAGGAGATGCTATGCCAAATCTTGGTCGATGGCGGTTGCTATGCCAAATCTTGTGGATTTTTACCCAAAACCGGTGACTCCACCGTAGTCGCCAGCGGTTGGCCGCGGCAAATCGCCACAGCTACTGCCGCTGCAAACCGCCGTAGGTGAAGTTCACCGCCGGTCGCCAGTCGCCGTGAATGGCCATCAGTCATGGCTGCCGCGAAACGTGAGTCGGGGTATGAGGACTGAGAGGAGGGAACGTTTTTTTTTTAATTAACGAAAATGAAATTCGTAACCCGCGAACCGCTGCCCGGGTCGAATGGTTTAGCGGTTTGACCGCCCGGGTCATCAGTTTTTTGACATTTTCAGTGGTTTTTTAGGATTTAGCGATTTACAGTATAATCGGACCCGGAGGGCTGAACGGTTACCGGTTTTTTCAGTCCAGTCCGGTTTTGAAAACTATGGATGAATTACAAAGACTCGTAGGCCGTAATTTGGGGTGAGTGATAACTGGTGTACTTTTATTTGTGATAAAGATCTCTAAATTTTTTGAAGTTATGAGGAAGACCTCGCCCATTTGGCACGTCTTTTCAATAAGATTTTATGGTAATTTTGATAGTTAAAATACGCATTGAACTTTTGCATGAAGATTTGAGCAGTCCAAAGCTAATTTAGCATTTTTTTCATGCCTCTTTCTGTGTATTTCTTCACGAGAACAAAACACGAAAGGCGCAAAAAGCTTAATTTGAAGCTTTCCAAAATCAGCCCAAAATGGGTTTTTCGTGTCTTTTTGATTTGCCCAAACGAGCCCATTATTGAAGAATAAGATATTTTCATTGCTGTCGCTATAGAATAAGAACCTATGTATACATATGCCATACTATCTATTTTAACCATATGAAAACCAATATTTTTAAGGAACTTTGGGATTATTAAAGTGTAAAATTGTGTGAGAAAATTGATAAAAGGGCAGTTTTGAGATTTAAACTTTAATTTATAGAATGCTAATGGAGAGGGGTCTTTGTAACAATATAAAAGTTTATGGAGCCTTTGTTGCAAATGAAAGTATAAGGGGTATTTGTTTTTAGTCCAATGGTATGATGGGTCTTTGTAATTTATCCTTTTTAAAATTAATTAGACTAAACTTTGATATGCCTATAAAACACTTATTCAAAAAACACTTATTTTAGGTGGAACACATCGATAAGTGCTTATTTGCATTGAGAAAATAAGTTCAAATAAGTGTTTATTTGAGAAGCCCAAAATTTGGGCTTATTTTAAGTTCTTATTTCCTTTCTAGCCCGTTGGGGCTTGCCACATCATTTTGAAAATTGCTATGCTACCCCTGTTTGAAATAAATGTTGTTTCACCGGACACTCATGAGTGCATGTTGATAAGCACTCCCAAACTCCATCTTAAACTAACTTTAGAGTTTTTGATCTTATATATATCTAATAATAGGAAATGGGTGCTCTCTTCATCCAAGAAATGGAATCTACTTGTTGGAGTAGATCCCACGTGCGAGCACCCATTTCCTATTAAGTGATATTATGTGGATTAAAAAAATAGAAAATTCAAAATTCTAAGAAATTAGGAAAAGGGTGGGGGAGAAAGGAGAGACATGCTGGCATGGCATTATCATATTTTCGGAAATTATCATATAGATATATATAAATTTCTGGAAATTATCATATTTTCGGAAATATACTGGTAATTCCTTGGCTAAAACTAATTAAATATAATTACCTGATAATTATGTGTAATTTTATGATATTTTAGATTATAATTACTGTTTACATTTATTTACATATAAATAATTACAGTATCAATAAATACATTATTTGATTTACACTATTTAATAAATACACTATTTAAAAGAATATATATTTTTAATTAAAAGTAATTAGCACCGATTATTTTAATTAACTGTAGTTATAAGTTAAGCTATAAATTATAATTACCAGGAAATTACATTTAATTAATTAACACTAATTATTAATTAACAGTAGTATAATGCACAGTATTAAACAGTAATTATAATCTAAAATAGCATAAAATTACACATAATTATCAGGTAATTATATTTAATTAGTTTTAGCCAAGAAATTACCAGTATATTTCTGAAAATATGAAAATTTCCAGAAATTTATTTATTTATATATAAATAAATATAATTACCTGATAATTATGTGTAATTTTATGCTATTTTAGATTATAATTGCTGTTTAATACTGTGAATTATACTACTGTTAATTAATAATTAGTGTTAATTAGTTAAATGTAATTTTCTTGTACTTATAATTTGTAGCTTAACTTGTAATTACTGTTAATTACAATAATCAGTGCTAATTACTTTTAATTAATAATATATTATTTTTTAAAAAACAATGTATTTATTAAATAGTGTAAATCAAATAATGTATTTATTGATACTACAATTATTTATATGTAAATAATATACAAAATAATTACGGTTAATTTTGTGATAATCACTGATTATTATAATTAAATAGTGTAAATTAAATACTGTTTTCAATAATCTTAATTAATAGATACAGTATTTTTTAGAATGATGTTAATTATTAAAAATTATGAAAATACTGTTAATTATAAAGAATAATTACTGTTAATTTTCATTTTTTTGAAAATACTGTTATTTAATAAATAAACTACTGTTAATTGCAGTTTATTTTTGTTACTTTGGTTTACTGTTAATTGCAGTTAATACTTGTAATTAATAAATACTGTATTTATTAAAATACTGTAATTATAAAAAATATTGTAATTATTAAATTACTGTAATTAGTAAATACTATATTTAATAAATACTGTTAATATTAACAGTAATCAATTATGTTGTATTAACAATAATTAATTCATTAAAAGTAATTAATAGTAATTAATTATTGTTAATGTTAATCAACATAATTGATTACTGTTAACTACTTTTAATTAAAAATATTTTATTTTTTTAAATAATATATTTATTAAATAGTGTAAATTAAATACTGTTAATTACATATTTTCAGAAACATAGTTATTGAAAATATATTTATTAAAGTAACCCGTTCAACATTAAATAGTATATTTATTAATAACCCTTTCAAAAAATAGTATATTTAACCCTTTCAAAAATAGAAAGGGTTATGAGAATAATATTATTTTAAAGTAACCCTTTCTATATTATTAGTAAAATAGAAAGGGTTACCTCAATAATATAATTATATTATTTTATTATTTATAAATCTATAAATATACTATTTATAGATTTATAAACAATTATTGAAAGTATATTTATAAAAACAATAAATAATTACTGAAAATAAAATAAACATTAATTATAGTATATATAAATATACAATGAATATACACTATTATTGTAAAATTATTACTAATAAATACAATTTTGTTGATGGTTATTTTCTACAATTATTAATTGATATATGTGAAATTAGTTATTTACAATATTATTTAATTTTTGAAATAATATTGTTATTTAAATTCTTAGAATATTAATTATTTATTAAATTTAATAATCCATAAAATTATAATTATATATTATTACATAATTCGGTATTAGTTTTGTAAAAGATTAAATTATTATTAATATGAATATTATGAATTCTATTATAATTATTTTTCTACTTTTAAGATTTTTTTAATATTTATTACATAATTTCTTTGTTTTAACTATTTAAATTTGTGTCATGTTAAATATTTTGTTATTTACATATCTATATATTTAAATAGTATGTAAAATATTTAAAATCTTATTATTTGAATTTTATTTATTTTAATGTTATTACATAATATTAAATATTTTGTTATGTTATTTAGCTATTTTTAATTTTTTTATTTATTTAAATATTTAAATAATGTTTTATTTTTTTTAATGTTAAGTTTTTATTATTTGAATAACATTTAAATTTAATAATTCATAAAATTATATTTTATATTGTTACTACATAATTCCATGATGAATTTTGTAAAAATATTGAATGATTAATAATATGAATATTATTAAATCTATTAACTTTTTGTGTTTTGAATAAATATTTTAAAATTTAGTATATAATTCCGTTATAACATTTAAATAGTTCTGAATTTTTTTAATTGAAACTTTCTTTAGATAGATATAGATAAAAAGTGGAGGAGAGGATAAATAGGAATTAGAGATATTTTAGGAGAGAATATCTCTATTAAATTAGAGATAATTTAAGAGATAATATGAGTTAGAGATAATTTGGGAGATAAATAGGAATTAGAGACAATTTAGGAGGAAGTGGGGGTGAAGTGGTGCCACTTGGCATATGTGAGTTCCTTATTGGATTTAGTGATATTATGTAGATTAAAAAAATAAAAAATTCAAAATTCTGAGAAATTAGGAAAGAGGTGAGGGAGAAAGGAGAGAGGTGCTGACATGGCAGGACGAGTTATATATATATATATATATATATATATATATATATATATATATATAGATGTATTTATATGTGAATGAGAGTGTGAAACTTTTGTTTGACTAAAAGACCCTAATTTTTTATTTTGTTCCCTCTATAATTGTAAGGACAAAAAAGTAAATTGAACAACCACTATTCTCCTCATTCAAATCCCTCTCATCAAGTCTTACATTTATGGTATTAATCCCATTCTTTCATTAAATCCTATATTAATCAGCCATATTAAAGAAAAATAAGTGTGATGAAGAATAATTACTTTTATTGATGGTAGAAATAAAATACAAATTTAAAACTAACCAAAAAATGGAGTTGTTTTCTTGGTGGCAAATCAACAATTAGACCTTTGGGTTCAAATGTATCAACTATTGATGCCATAATTAAATAATAATAAAAATTAAAAAGATGAAAACACATAAAAGTATACATACAAAATTATAAAAAATATAGAAAACATTTGGCCATGTCTCTAATGTTATATATTCATCATATTAAACAAAAATAAGTATGACAAATAAAAATAATTTCTATATACATATGAATATAAAAAAGTTGTAGAAAATTTTGGAAACATATTATTTACTATCATCATCATAAAAAATCACCACACTTACTAGTGCATATATACATATATATAAGCAGGCCAGATTCGAATTGCCTAAGGGCTAGGCCCGAGCTCAGTAAAAAAAAAGCCCAATCAGAGGACCAAAAGTCCAAGTTCTGCCCATGTAAATTTGTGGGTTGATTGGTCTGAGCTCGGGTTGGGTCCACACAAGTTGCACTCCTAACTAGAACCTATACAATTGGTTTGGTTCATTTTAATCAGTTGGGTAGAATCAACTCCTTAACAGACCTATAAAGAATCTATATGGGAAGAATTCCATTTGTGATTTGACTATTTTGGAAAGTCTACATGAGAATTTACCTATTTGCTCATGTTTAGTCTTTCTTTTCTAATTAGAGAAAAATCTAGGATCCCGTATTGCCTAGGAAACTTTCATACATCTAATAAATGTGGGCATATTTGTCTTGAGCTAATGATGAAAGGTTGTTATTAAGGGTGTTCATGGTCCAGTTTGGTTTGGCTTGAAAAAAAATTCTAGACCAAACCAGTAAATTACAGCCTAAGAAATTAAACCCTTATAGTATAGAAACCAAACTAGACCAAATAATTTTATTAAAGTTTGGTCTAGTTTCTAAAACAGTTTGAGCCATTCTATCGGGCTAAACTGAATTAAAAATCCCAAACAGCATACATTACATAAATAACAAATAAAATTCAAATACCAATTTGACTTGTTAACAAAAGCCACCTCTTAAAGTCATGTAAATTATATTCACAATTTATCAAACAAAAACATATCCTTGGGCATCAAATTACAAGTTAAAAATTGACAGAAACGACAAGGCATGAAATGTTGATTATTATATACATACATGCATACGTATGTTTAATGGATTTCCGTTCCTTGGGCTGGCCCTAGGCCCAAAACCTTGGGCTTTTCTATTTTTCAGGTTGGGCTCAGCCTAGCTCTTAAGTAGTCCAAACCCAACTCAAGCCAGTCCAGTTACACACACATGTACACATACATACATATTTGCAAAATATTGAAATTTCTCTATTTAAAAGTATAAATAAGTGATGCTAAGTAGTACATTGGACCTGATAGGCCTGCTTGAGTCCAATTGACTAACCCAATCATGCAACCCGAGTATGTCAATTTTCAGTTTGAAAAATCAGGATTGACCTCAGGCCCGATGCAGGATCAGTTCTTAGGTCTCAATATTTAGGGTTGGG
Organism: Nelumbo lutea; assembly: GCF_056320005.1. Taxonomy (NCBI): domain Eukaryota; kingdom Viridiplantae; phylum Streptophyta; class Magnoliopsida; order Proteales; family Nelumbonaceae; genus Nelumbo; species Nelumbo lutea. The sequence continues at coordinate 453,849 of NC_142690.1, forward strand.
CCTAGATTGAGATTAAACCCAGCCCGCCCGACTTGCAACCATATGTCTGTTTGTCATGAAAGATTGCAAGATCAAGGTATCTTAATTATTAAGACACAAACTCTCTCTCTCTCTCTCTCAACTAGCACAAAGACATATTCTATATAATAATCATGGATGCATCAAATTCCCTTTACATTAATGAAATCATTAGTTTTTGCATTTCCCAACCATCTTATTTGGTAAATACTATATTGTTGAGATAAACCATATCTATCAATAGGATTGTCCTTAACCTTAGTAATCACTATTTTTGTGTGTGTATATATATATATATATATATATATATATATATATATCATTAAGATAAACCATATAATGTATGTATTGTTATATAATGTTAGTAGTGTTTAGGCCCCATTTGGTGTATCTTTTTGCATGATCTTTTGGCTGTTTACAAGCCAGGCAGATCGTGCCGCGGTTTTTTTCCGTTTGGTTCATAACATATTTAGTCACCAAAATCAATGCATGGCAGCCAAACTAGCTTCGAGCTTTTCAGGTTTTCATGCAAAAACTCAATGCATCTTTTAACTAATAAAACTACCAGAAGATATACCCAAAAACTTACCCATTGAAGCGTAAGGTATTTCTAAATATGCTGTCATAGATCATAGCTAGTTAGTGATGTATGTGATACATACTATTTCATAATACAAAAAATACATCAAAATCCACAGTTGTAGGTTTCAGAAACCCATGCCAACAAATTAAAAGCAACGCCTAGCATACATAGAATTTAGTAATTGGATTATCTGGAACATGCTGATGATGCATAATTCACGATAATTTTGGTCAGGAAACATTTACCTATACAAAGAATAATATTCAATAATGTGATAAAATTCTGACAAATATTCATGGGTTCATTTTTTTTTTGTCCTTTATATGACTAGCAGCTGTGTATCAGGTCCCATATAAAATTCTAGGATTTTCTTTCCTTGTGAATCAGACATTTATTTTATTACAAAAGAGCACTTTTTCCCAGAAGAAATCAATTGTTTTGTAGAGAGTAATATCAAGTAATAGATTCTTCCCCTAAGAATCTTTTATTTAGATCACATAAACATGGCTGTATATATTGATCAACGCCACTTGGGTTGTAAAAGCCAAATGCCATAAAGTTTTGCTTACTGCCCCTCTCCCAACAAAGGCGCCAGATCATCATCGAAAAAGATGAAAATTTTGTTTATCTGAAAGGGGAATCGAAAACCATTCAAACATTTACAAACGCCACGGCCACTCAATGGATATGACACCTCAAGGTCAAGGGGATGAACTTGGTCAAATCAGTACACAGGTGAGATTAGAGGTGTAAATTGGGTCGTGATGATTGTGGATTAGTATGAACTTGGACTGCCCCGGCATGGCTCAGTATGACGGTCTGCGGGCCATACCAGGCCCGACATGACTATGTGGGCGGTGCTGGGCCGGAGATTTTAGGTCCACGGGTCAGTATGGCACGACACGATAGAGCAGGCCGTGCCACCCACAGCCCGGCCCAACACGACCCATATATATATTATATTATAATTATATAGTAATATATAATATATTAATGAAATAAATATTTTTAAATTTTATTATACTAATTTATTTAATTATTGCATATATAAGCAATTTTATACACAAAATTCATATAGAATTAAAATTTTAAGTTTTTTTATCATTTTTTTTAAATAAATAGCTTTGACTTGATACACGGCCCAACCTGGCCCGAAGCTCAGCCCATGGGCCAGCCTGGCCCATGACACGGCACGGCATGGCACAGACCCATATGGGCCCAAACCGTGGACCATATCGGGCTGACCCCCAAAATTTTCACCAGGGAGGGCGGCACGGCTAATGTTGGCCCACGGGCCAGCATGGCACGGCCCACTTTACACCTCACACTCTGGAGTTTATATAAGTGCCCAGCCCATGACAACTCTATATATTTATACCCCATATACTGATAGTCTGATATACACTACGTACTGTACAGCGTCTTTCACTAGTAATTCATGATGGACACAGCTTAACTGATTTCTAACTGTAGTTACTAGTTAGAAAAACAATCTTATTGTCCATAATATAGAATTGTTCGTGCAAATTAACTAACTGGTAACTGATGATTTCTGAGGAGAGCAGTTTTTATTTTAACAAAGCTAAAGGATGTATGAGATGGGCATAGATTTGGCACCCAGAAGCGTTGCCTTCTACCTGCATGCACCCTAGCTAAAAAAAAAAAAAATTAAAGGAACGTTAATTAATTATAGTATAAACATGCAACAGTACTAGTTCATTTGGGCATTAGGGCCAGCTAGCGGTCAAGAGAGCAACTCGATCAGGGTTAATTTGATCAAGTAAAGAGCATAGACATACAAATCGGAAATGAACTGAATCCCCCCAGTCCCAGGTTACTAAGTAGTAACTTAGAACAGATTATAGAAGCTGTACAAGACCAAGCAAATGGCTGACAATTGACCACCCTTCTTAGTCTCTAAGATCAAGCAAATGGCTGACAATTGACCACCCTTCTCAGTCTCTAAGATCCTCCATATATCTGATCATAGCTAGCTAGATATGTAGCCTCTCTCATATAGGATCCTTTCTCCTTCCCTAACCAGATATGATGACCAGGCCATTTCCCTTCAGACTTTCGGAGGAACCTGGACCACCGCCACTCCATGCATGTTCTTCCATATATATATATATGGACTGTTCAAATCTTCATCAAATTATTCAATAGGCTGGCTTTACCTCATCGGCTAGCTCCTTCCTTTCTAACAATGTAATCGATTGATTGGTATGTTGATCTCAACGTAGAGACACTGGACCATAGGGAGACTCCATATATATATATATATATATATGGAGAGAGTCCTTTGGTTCCCGATTAATATTCCAGTCCAAGTTAATTAAAGGAGTAGTACCTAAACAAACAAACAGAAAGAAAGTTCAAGAAAGAAAGAAAAATGGAGAACAAATATCCAACAAGCCACAAAAAAATAATCAATATTGCTTTTTTGAAGTAGAAAGAGGAAGTCTTGGAATTGTATATACTTAATCAGCAGATTAGAGTTGCAAAGAAAAGAATATACATCCCACACTCCACACAATCTTATATAGGATCAAAACCTTGCATTTTGATTACCATTTGTTATCAAATAATTAAACTGCAATGTCACAGCATGAACATAAAGCAAGTAGTATGGTTGATTCTTGGTAAGCTTCACTTTCATAATATTGCACATATATATTACTTACAGAGATTTCACCAAAGAAATAAAAGCATACACATTATTGAAATAGCAGTACCACAATAATAATCAATCTCTTTCTAACTAAGATCCTTGAATATTGATTTTTGAATCAAGAAAAACCAGTAAACTTACCCTTCACAGGATGAGGAAAAGGAAGAATCAGAAACATATATAAGTAGGAAGGGCTTTTTTTCTGTTTTAATTTTCAGGTCCGTTTGCTGTGAATTACTTGACCAAGAGAGACATTGTCCAAGTTATATATGTAATAACTAGCTCTTTATTATATAACAAAGAAGTTTTTTCTTTTTCCCAATTCGTATAACTAGTTCTTCTATAATCTTTACTATTATTGATTAAATCCACAAACAACTGCTACTTTGAAGGAGTTAATCGAGTTATAATGTGATAAAAGCAAACCACGAGCACATTTTTTATAAGTCAAATTAGCTAATACCAATTCTACTGGTTAAACTACGATCATTGAAGTTAGTGGATCTCTATTTTATTATCCAATATTTCCCATTATCAGTCCTATCGCCTAGAGTGTTCAAGCAGCTTTTCAACAGAGTCAAACCTGCATTTCAATACCAGAAGGACATCATCAGGAAATGCTTGAATCTCTAACTGCTGCTTGAAGAGTTTCTGCAACATAAATAGATCTAAAAGGTAGGCTCAGGTGAGTGTATAAGTTAGTAACAAATGGAAGCTAACAATATATTGAGAAATCAAGTCATCATACTTTTAGACAGTGGCGTCCAAAAATAAATAAAAAAGACAGTAGCTAGAAAGATGCAACCAGAAAGAGAAGTGGGACAGATCAGTAGTTTCGAAACTCCTGAAGAAGTTCCCTAGCTAGCTAGTTTTATCACCCAAGGCCTAGCATGAGGATCAGAAAGAAACATGTAGCCAAAGACAACTCGCCGACTTAGTTAGCTTCTGCAAATCCTCTTAAAGTCTTGAAGAAGAAAAGCAAAATCCATCTGTGTAGAGTCGGCAAGTCATCCTTGGCTGCACCATACTTTCTGAGCCTACATGCAAGGCCATGGATGAGAGTATATATAGCTGAAAGAGAGCTGGTTTGTTCAGCCAAGCATCCAAAGAAGGGAAGATGGGATGAAGTTAATAAAGATGAAGAAAGGATAGCCATAGGACTACGCAAAGAGAAGATAGAGAACAGTAGTACAAATGGGGAAGGCTCTCATCCTTATATAAAGTTGAAGGGGAAAGAGGCAGCAACAAATTGAAGCAAATTATTACTGAAATATATTACAAGTTGATGCATTACCTTTAGTCGAGAAGACGAGGACAGCTGCTAAAAGGATCATGTTTTGGCCCAACACACAATAAAGAACTAGTGATAATTAAGGTCCACTTACCCCGCCTCATATATCTCTTCAAGTCAAATTCTTCTAACATATGAAGCTTCATAATTCATATTCAAGGTAATGAGTAAATTAGCTAGAAACAAGGTAAGAATTGTTTCACTGCTTACAATCTAGAGAAGTGTACAAGTAAAGACCAAAGAGGCAAAGCAAAGATAAAAGACAGTTTAAAAAATGCAGCAACCAGTTTATAATTTAGTTCTTTAGCAGGGGGGGGCGTAATAGATTCACTCTTGATATTGTGCATAGTGGGAGTTCAAGTTAGGAATACTTAATTTAATGTGTACCTCCTACAGGCTACAGTTTCTCCAAAGGTCAGGACAATACATTTATAAAAGAAAAAAATAAAGAAGAAAAAGAAAATTGGAGAGGAAGGAATAACTAGTGAAAATGCAAAATAAAAGACAAATTTCTATATTCATCCAGCAGTGGAGATGTATCTCTGTGTTTTTTCCTTCCACAAGAATATGGAAATCTTGTACTCGCTGACAGTAGGATAAAAAGGTCTCATTCAAATGCATATTGCAGGAAAGAAAAATAGACTTCAATGGTGATGGATGGGGAAAGAAATAAGGGGCAGTGGAGCCCTACCAAGTGTGTTTTAATCTAGGGAGGAGAGGGGACTCGGGGATCAAGGCCTGCCGTTTTGGCTTTGGCCACTAGCTCGTGCTTTAACACATTCAAAAAAAATAAAAGCTAGGATTCCTTCTTTCTCTCAGGGAAGAACAAGACCCATGTTCCTTGGTTTGCAAAAAAGGGAAAACTGTCTCCCCATTTTATTTCTGAAGCGCTCTCTCTCTCTCTCTCTCTGGTACCTACTAAGAAAAGGGGAAGATGATATGATTGGTAAAAGAAAAAGCCTGAGAAATTACAGCCTCACCTCTAGAAAGGCCTTTTTATGAACTTGAAGTCTTAAACCCTGCTAGTGTGGACCCATCAACCCGTCTGAACCTTATCTGTAAGTGGGTCTAACTCACAGTCTGTGGCAGCTGGCGACTGTCCCAGCAGGAGAGGCGGATAAGAAAAGAAAATAAAAGATGGCTTCTCTATATCTATACATGAATTATGAATATGAAAGAAACTAAAACTAAAGGAGACATATGACTATGACGTGCACAAGACCGAAGTAGATAGAAAGGTAAAAAGAAATGAGATGAGGCCCACGAGGGCGGGGAAGAAAGGCTAAAACTGTGGGCCATGTATTAGACAAAGTTTCTTGGTTTAGCTAAGTTAGGAGCACACATAGATGTAGTGACAACTTGATTCCAGTGTAATCCCCAGGGGTTTCCCTTTTATGTTGTACATCTCCTATCTTCTCATGTACTCTTTTTTTTTAATCTATTAAAATTCTGTTACCTTTTCTAAAAAAAGTTGGGGTGATGAAATTTTACAGCTACCATTATTCCTTTATTGGTTGAATTTATCAATTCTATTGGACAAACCAGATTGGTTTCTCTCCTAAAATGAAGGGAAAATTGGTTGATCAAGAACAAAGTACTATTGCTGATTGCATGTGAGGAGGGGGGGGGGGGGGGGAGGAAGAGATTATTAATACATATCTGGTAACTTTTGGCTCTATCCAAAAGAGGTAAACATGATTATTTTTTTGGGAAAACAATCACATACATCTCGGGATTTTTTTAGAATATCACCCCACCATATTCTTAAGCTAACAGAGGTGTTTTTTTTTTTTTTAATCTGGTGGAATAAAATCAAGTGGGTCAAACTCAAACTAGATTTTGTCCACTTAATAGAAAAGAAAAAGAAATAAAAAAATATGGTGACACAATAAAATAATCCCATCATTTTCAAATCTCTTGGAACTCGCACATTGAGCAATGAAAGGAGCTCTTCTTGTAAGTTGTTAATTAATTGTTCATTGATTTATTTAGAGGCCTTCTCATATATAAATAAACAAATGAAGAAGTGGGCCATTATCAATAAAATGCAATTTAACTCTATAGGCATATATAGGATGATAAATCCCATGGATACATTACTACTGATTTGAGCGAAAAAGACCACTCTTTTTGGCTCTTTTCATGAAGGGATCGTGTGGGTCAGATGGACTATTTTTTTTTCTTTCTTATTGTTTCCTTCATCATTTGTAGCAAGATTGTCTTTTTGATTTCCTTTCCTGGTGGGTCACATGATTTTCCACTTTTTCTTTGGAAAGTAACTCGATCTTGAGGATGAATTTTCTTTCTTTCTGTTTTTAAAGGGTGAAGAAATAAAGAGATCTGTATCTGTAGGAAACTAGGAATCCTATAACATATGATCACCATACATTGAGGAGATTACGCGGGCTGGATACACATATGATCACCAACGCCAGAGTTCCCCAGCAATGTATATATGTAATAACAGAAAAAAAAACTCTAAAAATTAGAAATTCCATATAAATATGATGATTACAAGCACATAAATATGTGTTACATGAATCCAACATTTCATTCTGCTTAATGTCATATACAACGTTAAATTATAAGCACAAAAATCTCTCTAGGAGTTCCTACTTTCTGCACATAGCCGCCTGGCCAGGTGCTAATTTGCACTTCCTTCCCAAGATGTTAATTTGCTATTTCAAGAAATAAATTTTGTAAGAAAAACTAGGTGATTCATGGCTAAGATTAAAAGGCCATTTGACAAGTCTTTTTTGAAAGATCTTCTGGAAGTTCTGACAACCAAAAGACAATGTAAGCTTTTGCATCAAGATTTTAAGATCTTAACGACTTAAAGACTGTTTGGTTAAGGCATATCTGTCCATACAAAGATGAATTGAAAAAAAATGAGAAAAGCTCCATTTGGACCTTTTCGAAAATAGTCTAAAATGGGCTTCACATATCTTTTCAAGACTGTGATTTTCGACAATTAAATATTTTCTTAACTAAACAGGAAAATATCAAAATGCGAACTGCCTAACTTCTAAAAAACTAACAACCTGCACAAAAAATACACCAAACAGGGCTTAAATTACAAAACCCAAAAGAGATATAGAAAATGGACACAATTAACATCTTATTGGTTTAACTAGTGAGAAGAATTGGACCATCTGGCTGCGAATCTTAGTGGGGAAAAAGTAAAAACATGGGGCACGAATAGGAAGTATATGATTAAAATAAAGAAAAAAAAAATGTCGGATTTGAACATATTTTTCAGTGGTTATGATTTAAATTATTAGTTGCATGTGGATGTCATTTCCGGTGCAAAACTACAAGCTCGAAAATGCGGGTGTAGCGCGGAAATTGGGTTTCGGTTCAGTTGCGCACATGTTAGTCAGTACCTGTCTTTTGAACACTTTTGCTTACCATCAAACAATTTAAATATACAAATACTTATTTCCCACTTTAATTACTTTTGCTTGCTTTTCTTTCTCTGTAGACTATGGTTTTGAATCAAAATACAACAAAAGGCCATTTCTGTAGTACTGATTACTGAAAAGGTACAACTATCTATTCTGGTTTTTCTCTATCTGTTTCCTTTTGATCTCTCTGTTTGTCGTCTGATTTTCACTCGCGATTTTTTTTGGGGGTGGCTCCCTTCTGGGAATCCCCTTCCCATTATCCTCTTTTTCTCTTCTCGTTGTTTTTTCTCTTTTTAGTTTCTTTTCTTCCCTCTTCCCCCTACTTTCATTCTTCATTTTTCTTCCCATCTGGTTTTCTCCTTTTTTTTTCGTCTCCTTTCCCCCCTTTCGTTTGTCTATTGGGCGACCGATACTAATGGATGTTGCTTTATGTTTTGCCGTCCATGGTTAAGTCAATTCGCTGTTCTCTTGCAAATGCGGTTCATGATCAGCTCTGTTTGCAATTCTCCAGCAACAGTGGTTATGAACGGCAGTTACAGTCTCTAGTAGCATTTATAATGTTTGGGGCTTTTCCGTCTTTTGCGGACCTCCTATTACCGATTCTTTGCGGTCTCTTTTGATAACCTCTCGTGTCAGTTTCTCTCGCCATTTGTGGTGGACTGAAGATGTACTGTCTACTTCTGTAAGTGATTTTACTTCACTGTTGTTTGGTTGAAGAAGTTCTTTATGTTCTCCTACTTCGATTTATATATTTTGTTCTTGAGAAATTGTATTTGGATTTTTTTATTAGCCTTGTTGGCAATTCTCTGTGTCAATTTTTTGAATGAATGAAATATGCCATGTAAGGGCATTTTCAAAATAAAAATATCAAAAAGGTACATTATTTAAGAGAATTTAACCAAAGTGAATTTGAGTAAAATACCAGTTGATTAGTTATTATTATTTTTTTGAGGCATAACAGCAAGTTCATTCCAACAAAATTACATCTCATTGGAAATCAACGACCTTACAAAGTCAGGTGTGTCTGACCAGGTCGTAGAGACATTATGGATGAGGGCATGATGCGGTAATTTATGAGCTAAACGTGTCATTTATACCCCATTTGCTTTTTGGTAAGTCAATTACTTGGGTAAATGCACTTACCTTGGTAAGTGTTATAGAAATTCCATTATTAAAAGGGACATTTTTGTCCCATTCAAGTATTGACAACTTTCAGTAAGTGATATCCAGGAAAATAAACATTTACTGGTCCCCACATAAATTTGAAAAATGAACATGGGTTTCTTGGTCAATGGGACTCAAAATCCCATTGAGCAACTTTCCCCCCTCTCAAAATCCACAAAAAGAACACCCCCTTAGTGTAATTTGAGACCACCCAAGGAATCATATGACCAATACTGATAGGCCAGATAGGAGGAGATCATCCCTCGGGGGCCAAGATCTCACTCCTACGGTATATGTTGGTCTTATACTCCCCCACCTTGGAGTTTTGCCAACTGTCTAGGAAATGATATTCAAACAATTTATTTCCTAATTTTACCGGTATGGTGTCGGAACGGGATCTGCTCCTCACACATGGGCGCTTCACAGGCACATCCACCATGCATTAGGAACATCTCCCGTAAATAATAACTTATAAATATGCAAGATGTTTCCAATGCATAACAGGATGTGTGTGAGGTCGATGTGAGGTGCCCCGCGTGAGGAGCAGATCCGGTCTCTATGGCGTCTGGTTAACTTGGAAAACAATATATACATATTGTGACTATCTTACAGATAGTTGACATTTCTTACATCTACTACTCACTCTTTTTAGGGAAACATTTGTTGCCATAGCCGTCTTACCTGCAAACAAAAATTATAGTAATTGGAAACTGTAAATTTTTCATTCATTTTCTACAACCAAACCTCTAGAAATTAAATTTTTGCCTTTCGGTATACAACTTACCTCATTAATAAAAGCTGGAGAGCGGAGGATTATTTTTGCCATCTGAAAGCTTGCCCAGTCGTCCTTCACTTGTTTGCCAAGAAAATGGATTAAAATTAAGCCACAAAAAAATAGTCAAAGAAAATGACTTCTTCCCTTAGCTTCACTGACAATGGGAAAGAGGAAAAGGGGGAAATCCCTTTAGACAAAAAGAAAGATATGTTTTCTATTTAGCCTCCGTTGTTCTTAATGTCTATGTCCTAAAAAAGTAGAAAAGCGAAGGACAACAGCAAAGAGTGAGAAGAAGCACAAAACTTGCCCCATTCTCCCAGAAGAAAACCTTTTTTTTCTTTCTTCTCTTCTCTCAACTACAAATTGAAACATTGCGCACCATTGCATATATTTTTATCTCCCACCCATAAAATCCACTGTCCACTAATGGATCTCAATCAATTAGATCTTAGATTGGCTAAATCCCTCAAAATCAGCCGAATCAACTTACCAGAACCATCAAACAGACTATATATCCCCAACACCAACTGCTTGAAAGATTTGGACGATTAATCCTATCTTGTTACTTGATGCTTCAAAGCATGCGTTAAGCTTTAGACATTATTAAAGAAAACAAGGGCTGAAGCAACTAATACTCTTTTTTTTAATGAATAGACCGAAGCAAGCATTCAATGCAACATGTTAGATTTATTATTCCACATCCTATTCAAGCAAATAATAATTTCTGTTATGATGAAATAGCCCCTTCTCATTGGGGTTGATGGTAAACCAAGTAGAAACATGAACAAGCCTTCCAACGAAAAAAATAATGTATGTTTACTGCGCCCGATAGATATAAACTATGTAAATGCCACTGTTATCTCACTCGTGCCTGGGAAGAAAGAATAGGCACAAAGATCGCAAGGGATTATCTCCTAAACCACGCATCAAGATTCTGGTGGAGCCTCGAACCTTGTGGGAGTGTCAATACCCATCATACAGCAAAGTCCTGATATTAAGATTATAAGCAACACAATCCCCTGAACACCATGAGCACTAACATTGTTAGATTTCCGACTTGCTTGTAAAATGAAATGACAAAAACATACAAGCATATAGATGTTAAATGAAAACATAAAACCACCAGCCCAGATAAAAGATTCTTACCTTATGTCCAATTGTCATCCAAGTGGGGACCATGTTACTTATTCAGACTTACCAATCTATGAACCCAAATATGAAATTTCTTCAGTAAAAAGTCAGCCCAGCTTGGTAAAAGTAGCTACCACATATAGTTTAGCCTACGAACCCCTAGCCCTTTATATTGCATATACTTGTACGTTTGTCCAATTTAGTGAATACTGATTTCATGTTAATAACATGATAATCTAACCAATTGACTTAATAGTCCTGAAATATTTATTTCTTTTAGACCTTATGTGCGTATACTTGTATATTAAGTTTTTTTATTTTAAAGTGGCACCTTAACTTCATTCAGGTATGGTTCCCTTGTGTCTAAGGTTCCAAGAACCCCTTGCATTTTAGTCACGCATATCACTTTCAAATCACTAGATGAAGGCTACAAAAATGAAGCCTCGTCATACTAATCACAATACCAGACCCATTTTGTGGTTATTCATATTGAAAGCTGATTTTTTTAATGCCCTTATGTTGAGCTACTGCTCAACTTCATGAGTCAGCTTCGAGGGCAACTCAACCTCCTTAGAGAGGAAGAAGATAAGGGATTAGCAGGGGAAAATTCTCATGCTGCATTCCATTTCTCAATTCATACTCATAGGCTTAACATGTGAAACCATGTGCAGTTAGTTATTATCAGGCCTGACGTGGCCTTCTCAGATAAACATACCGGATGGTAGGTTTAGTTGGTGAGGTCGAGTGGGGTAGTGTGGTCCCCGGGGTCTGTCTAGGTTTGTTTGGGTTCTGGTTTGGGGTACACCCAGCGGGTGGACTAGGCAGGGTTCTATCAATTCCCCCTCCCTTGGAAGCCACTTTGTCCTCAAGGTTGATGTGGAGGTACAGCTTCTGTAGGTGAGAGTAGGATTCCATGTGGAATCTTCCTTTGGTAAGTTGGTCCATTCCACTAAAACTTCCTGGATTTTCTTCTATCCATGCTTTACCCATCATTGATCTAGGATCTTGGCGGGCTGAGTAATAAGTTCTCTGTCCTCTGCAAAGTCAGGTAAAGTGGGACTGATGCTGGTTTGAAGACGCACATACTTCTTCAGAAGCGAGACATGAAACACCGGGTGAAGTAAGGAAGGTGTTGGTAGTTCCAGTTTGTATGCAACTGACCCAACTCTAGCAATGATACAAAGTGGCCCAAAGAAGCGGGAAGCCAATTTCTGCCATGCTCTCCTTGCTACTGTCATTTGTATATAAGTCTACAATTTCAAGTACACCATGTCTCCCACCTGAAATTCCACTTGCCTATGGTGTTTATCATAGTAACACTTCATCTGTTGTTGCAACTTGAGTAGGTGAGCCTTTAGAGATCTCAAGACCTCATCCCTTTCAATGAGCTGGGCATCAACTTCAGCCACAGTAGCTGATCCTTTTCCGAAGGCAGGACTGATGGAGGGTCCCTCCCATATAAGACCCTGAAGGGAGTGGTGCCAATGGAGCTGTGAAAGGTAGTATTATACCAGAATTCTGCCCATGGAAACCACCTTAGCCATTGTCGAGGTTTTTCATTGGTGAAACACCTAAGGTAAGTCTCCAGACATCTATTGACCACCTCTGACTGCCCACTTGACTGAGAATGATAGCCAGTGGTGTAATGCAGGGTCGTACCTTGCAACTTGAAGAACTCCTCCCAAAATCTGCTCATGAAGGTTGGATCCCTATCTGTAATGATGGTCTGAGGTGTGCCATGGAGTTTGGCTACCTCATTGGTGAAGGCCCGGGCTACTGTAGATGCAATGTAGGGGTGTGATACAGCCACAAAGTGGGCATACTTCGACAATCTGTCAACTACAACCAGAATAACAAACTTTCCAGCAGATGTAGGCAACCCAGTGATAAAGTCCATGGTGATTATATCCCACACATGTCCTGGTATAGGAATAGGTTGAAGCAACCCAGCCAATGTCTGAGTGTCATATTTATGTTGCTGGAAAGTGGGACAAACTCTCACATAGTCTGTAATTTTTTGTTTGAGGCCAGGAAAATGAAAATAAGTAGCTAACCGCTTGTAAGTTCAAAGTATACCTGAGTGTCCTCCTATAGCTGATTCATGAAAGAGTTGAATGAGGGTGGGTCCTGCTGTAACTATGCTCTGATCTGGACTAAAGTGGGGTCTACTTGGGCCTCTTCCTTAAGCTGCTCGGCTAAGGGGAAGGCGGGCCGAGAAGCCTGTAGTGTCTTCAGTTCATGGGTGCGAGACTAGGCATCTGCAACTGAATTTGAGGAACCTGTTTTGTACTCTATTTGGTAATTGAAACCCAATAGTTTATAGACTCACTTCTGTTGTGTTGGGTCCAACAGGTGCTGGTCTAACAAATGTTTCAGGCTTCTTTGATCTGTTCTAATGATGAATTGCCAACCCAGCAAATAAGGTCTCCACTTGTGGACTGCCATGACAAGTGCCATAAGTTTCTTCTCGTAAACTGACTTTGATGGACAAATGCTTGCTGTAGTAAGCTAGGGGGTGCCCCCGTTGCATCAAGACTGCTCCCAGCCCCGTTCTAGACGCGTCACATTCAATTTCAAAGGGAAGAGTGAAGTCTGGCAGCACAAGTGTTGGAGGTGAAGTGACAGCCTTCTTAAGGCTCTCAAAGGCCTGTTGAGCTTCTTCTGTCCAAATAAACCCATCTTTTTTGAGCAGCTGGGTTAGTGGGCCAGCTAGGGAACCATACCCCTTAATAAACATTCTGTAGTAGCCCGTGAGACCCAAAAACCCTCTCAGCCCCTTCACAGTGGTGGGTCTAGGCCAATTTATCAGGCAACTGATTTTGTCCGGGTCAGCCATCACCTTTCCCGCCTTCACAATGTGGCCCAAGTAGTGGACCTGATCCTGGCCAAAGACACACTTGCTGGGCTTGGCGTATAGTTTGCGGGCTTGAAGAATTCCCGAGGTGATCCTTAAGTGTTCTAGATGAGTGGCCCAATCAACACTGTAGACGAGTGTGCCATCAAAGAAAACTAGTATAAATCGTCTCAGAAAAGGCCTGAAATGTCATTCATCAGGGATTGGAATGTAGATGGTGTACTACAGAGGCCAAAAGGCATTACCAAGAACTCGTATGGCCATCATGTGTTCTGAAGGTTGTCTTGTGAACATCATTGAGATGCACTCGGATTTGGTGATAACCCAAGTGTAAATCCAGCTTAGAAAACACTGTGGCAGTCCTCAAGTCATCTAGAAGTCTATAATGGGAATTGGAAACCAGTCCTTGATGGTTATTTGGTTGAGGGCCCGGTAATCCACACAGAACCGCCAAGTTCCATCCTTCTTGACTAGTAGGGCTGGTGAAGAATATGGACCTGTGCTAGGCTGAATCAATTTGTGGTCTAGCATCTCTTGGATAATCTTCTCCGGTTCAGTCTTCTGGAAGTGGGGATACCAGTAAGGCCTCACGTTAGCTGGTGGGGCCTCGGGTTTTATAGGAATGCAGTGGTCTTGGGCCTAAATTGGGGGAAGCCCCTTGGGCTGCTCAAACACATCCTAAAACTGCCGCAATAGTTGGTCTAGTTATGGTTTTTGGTTGAAGTCAGTCACCGGTATGATTGGGTCAATCATGATGAAACCCAGTTGCATAAGGATTGGTTGCTGAGCCCATTGGCAGTATTTCAGGTTGGAGTCTTGGGTCCCTATCAGCACCACCCCCGGCTTAATCCCTTGTAACATACACTCCATTCAAATAGAACTCCATGGTGAGGTTGCTTCAGTCACACACTATGCGACCCAATTGTCGCAACCATTGCACCCCTAAGACTATGTCTGACCCACTAAACTCTAGGGTGTATAGATCAACTGTCACCCATTTAGCTTGTATCTTCAACTTCACCCCCCTTACACAGACCATCACAAGTCATCTTGTGACTATTAGCCATCTGAACTGAGAAATGTTCAGTGGAGTGCACCACCAGGCCCATTTGTTTTTCCAGCCCAATATTAATAAAGTTTAAGGTGCTTCCACCATCAATTAGTACAATAACAGCCTGACCCATCAAGAGCCCCTCTACCTTCATGGTTTGGGTTGAATTTCGGCCCATGAGGGCCTGAAGAGAAATTTCTGGGGTCTCCGGCCCAATAGGGGCCATATCATCAGGTTCAATGGACAAACCTTCTTCCACGTGGTCCATCTCTTTGAGGGGGTTGCCTGTTTGCAGAAAGTAGACTTTCTGGACCTTACAATGGTGACCCGGTGCGAACTTCTCCTCGCAGTTGTAGCACAATCCCTTCTTGTGCCAAGCCTGCATCTCGGCCTAGGTCAACCGTTTGAAGGGCATACTACTTGGGCCCACTATTCTTCACCACTGGAGCTTCTACCTGAACTGACAGGGTTTTTAAGAGAGGGCCAGGACCCCACTTTACCCTCTTAAGCCGGTCGAGCTTCTCTTCTTGAATACAAGCGAGGGTAGCTGTCGCAGACAATGTCGAGGGTCATTACCAAGCTCTGACCTCCAGACGGATGCCTTCTCAAAGGCCTCCTACAAAGCTTCCGATCAGGGCCTTGTCAGTCCAACTGGTGACGCGGGTCAACAACTTCTTGAACTCCATCAAATATTCCCGAACGCTGGTGGTCAGCTTCATCTTGGACAAAGCTTCATCAAATTCAACATAGGCAGACGATCCAAACCTCACACACAACTCTGTAAAGGCAGGCTAGGTAACGTGGGGATGGGAGTTCTTGTACCACTGGAACCGTGATATGGCCTCACCTTCCAGGTAGATGGAGGCGATGGTGACCCTCTGGTATGTCGATATCTCGTGGAACTCAAAATATCTTTCATCCCTGAAGATCCAAGTCACCAGATCCTCATCAGAAAAGGTTGGGAAGTGTAGTCACATAACTCTCTCTGAACACCCCCCACTCCGGTGGAGAAAGAGATAAGAAAGAGAAAAAAGAGAGGAGAAGAAATAGAGGAGGGAATTTGAAGTTGGGCTAATTGAGGTGTAAGGATAGGCTTACACAAGTATAAATCTTATCCTTTCCTTCCATCTCTTTAAAAGTTTATTTCAATCCTTATCTTCTCTCTCACTCTCTCTCTCTAGAGTTCTGTTAGAAGTCAAAATCTTATTTCAAATTATATATATATATATATATATATATATATATATATATATATATATGTGTATATGTATGTATGTATGTATATCTGGCGGATCCCATCCATCTCAAAGATAACAAAAAAATAATAATAATACTAGGGAGCCTCTGATATGTCGGTGGATTCTATCCACCCCAAAGAATTTTAGTAGGCTAACCCAGTGATGTTAATACACCTAAAATGGGATGGGTGTGCTGACCTGTAACAGCACTTTGCCACCTGTTGCAACACTATTATCTACCTAAAAATGGGACAGGTATGTTGGTTTAGCACTTTGCCACCTGTTGCATACCTGAAAAGGGGAACACATGTATTACTGCGGCAGCCTATATTGCCACTTGTAAATGGCAGGCTTCTAGGTCCCACTGTCAGTGGATCTTATCCACTTAAAAAGGGGACACCACATGTGTTACTGTTGTAAACCTGAGAAGGAGAACAAATGTATTGGTTTGCTATTTGTTGCAGCCAATATTGCCATTTGTAAATGACAGACCCCTAGGACCCACTGTTTCAGTTTGCTGCCAACTGTTACAAAGGGACCCACTGTCATATGATGTGGAACTTATCCACTTTAAGAAGATAAATTACATTACCCCCTGAATTAGTTAAGATTCAATCGATGGATACTATCCACCTCAGTTATAAAAAAATATATATATATATATATATATATATATATATATATATATATATATATATATATATATATATATATGTAAATAGATAAATAAAATATAATCTGAATTCCCACTATCAAATCAAACTAGTAGGTTCCACTTGTCAGCGAGGTCCACTGTCAAAATATTTAAGTTCAAAACGTTAAAGTGGGCCATGTCCACTATCAAATTAAACTAGTGGGTCCCACCTGTCAGCAAGGTCCACTGTCAAAATATTTAAGTTTAAAATCTTAAAGTGGGCCATGCCCACTAACAAATCAACCTAGTAGGTTCCACCTGTCAACGGGGCCCACTGTCAAAATATTTAATTTTAAAACATTAAATCAAACTAATGGGTCCCACCTATCAATGAGGCCCACTATCAAAATATTTAGGTTTAAAATCTTAAAGTGGGCCATGCCCACTAACAAATCAACCTAGTGGGTCCCACCTATCAGCAGGGCCCACTGTCAAAATATTTAAGTTTAAAATATTAAGGTGGGTCATGCTCACCACCAAATCAGTATAGTGGGTCCCACTTTTTACCAATTAACAGGACTCGCTATTAAGATGTATAAGTTTAAATACATAAGTACCCAATGGTGTATGGGTCCCATGACCTATCTACCAATTGTGGGGCCCACTCATGGGTATAACCCGCTAAGAGTCCAAGCTGATGGGACTGCTTATACCTGTTTTTGGGTTTAACCCTTACAAAGTAGCTCTGTCACATAAAATCAAAATTAAAGGGTATTTCCTTCAAGGAATATAATTAAGGGGTTTTAGCAGACATTGTGCATACTTATACACCCTGAATAAGGAAACCCTAATTCTACTCAAGTTCTTTTTTTTATGAACTATGATCAAAACAGAGATAAACTGTTGATGCAGTCACAGGGAGAGAAAAAATCCCATAACAAGAGAATTACAAGCATGATGTCAATTGCACCATGTACAGTTTCTTGTTGCATTGTGATCTCTTATAAGTTGTACCCAAGGCAATACCTCTTTCTACTTCAAAGTAATTTTTTATATTTTTATCTTGAGTCCGCTTGAACAATGTATTAAAGGTAATTAGGGTCATTTATATCCAAGTCCTAGTTTTGCCAATTCGAATTTATGGAGGGGATGTACCATTCATATGGTAATGAAAATTTATTAGTGGAACAAATTGATGAATTTTCTTCTAGATTACTATATAGCATGGACACTTTTAAAATATGCAAAATGATATAATTTAACAAATAATACTAAAAAATTCTGCACATATTAGAAACTTAATTATAAATGTATGGTAAACTTAATTATGGAAAGACACATCTTTGAGAAATGATGTTTAGCTTCAAAAACTAGATATAAATGTATGATATAAACATATTACATGGGATACCCATACTCGTATTCAAGTCCAGGATTTGAGGAAATGGAGAGTATCCCATATTTGGGCATCATGGAGTTTAAGTTGAACAAAATAAGTTCTGTCTCACAATAGATCAAGAAATGGACTCAGCTGAAATATCTAGAAATCAGAGTGTGACAAAGAATGGCCAAGGGTTGCATAATTTAAATAATACAAAGGAGTATTGTATGTGTTGGCGAGAAAATCATATGCATGAACTTCATCAAAAACTTATGACAAAGTTATCACTTGTAAAGTGAGGACTGGTTCAGACTTAGTAGCTAGAACTAGAAGTGAAAGTATGTCTCAAATCATTTGGAACAGGATTTTTTTTTTTGTTATACCCTTGACAGAAGCTCAAATTGACCCACTAGTAGATCTGGTTCCTGTTCAACTGATCTGGACACAGTCCAGTTTTGAGACATTGATGGTCATTACCATTACTGATCCCAACTATCTAGGATCTTGGGAGGGGTTGACTGGATACAGGCCTAACCTTCAACGTTTTTTGGAATGAAGAGGACATTCTCGGACTAAAACCCACATTCTCACGCTTGTCAGCCGGAGATTTTACCATTTGCACCCAGCAATGGTCCCTAGATTTAAGACATTAATAAAGACATATTTTTGACCTCTGACATTTTTTGGTATCTTTTTTCCAGTGATGTTACCTTGATAAGCTCTGAAAGGTTTTTATTAACAGAAAATGCCCCAATGTTAATCATCATTTAAAAAAGGAGATAGATGGAAAGCTCAGTCCCATTCCCACCATGTCCCAGGGGCTCATCAAGACAATGCCATTTGGATAATAGGCCAAAAGTAAAACACAAACAGGAGAATGCTTACCTACTATTCTAGGGCTAAAATTAGGTAGCCAAGGAATAAAAAGGCCGGACATTCGGTGTTTAGAATTCCCTACACAATCTGACAACTAGGCCCCATTCATTTTTCGATAAATTGGGGGGTGGGGGATGAAAGTTGTGAGCCCCACAGAAAATAACTTTTCCGGTGTTCAGTTTTCAGTAAGTTGTGGGTCCCACAGTAAATAACTTTTCCCTGGGTAAGTGATACCCCTCCCAGGTGGACAAATAACTTTCCCACCTGGGGGAAAGGATGAACATCATGGGACAAAATTGCCCCTTATAATAATTGCATTCTATGGGTAAAAAGGGTCAAAGAAACACTTACCTGGGAAACAAAAGAACACAGATAAACGCATGTGTTTCCGAAGTGCATTTAGTCAAGTAAAAGGTGTAGTGATACAGTGGACCAGACCTGATAATATTAATTATGTGTGGTCCTATGAGTTCAGCCTTTTGTTACTTATTTTTTGGCTTTATGCTTACTTTCTTGTACTGTTATAGGTAGCAGGGCATTTTTGTCCTTACCAGAAAACAAATGGGGCCTTAAATTAATGCCAAATTTACACAGATGAGGAAAGTAATCGATCATGAAGGAATAGGATCTCTTAGAATGACGGGCCATAGGTTTGTCATATATTTTCTCTTCGACTAATTACCTCCCCAGTCATTATTTGGATAACAATACCACATCAGACAAAGCCCTACAATTATTTCCAGAATCTAAGAAAAGGCAGAGAAAGTAAATTTTTTTTGACAAATAGGCAGAGAAAGTAACTTACAACTAGAACACCCTCTATAAGTGAGGATATAGTCTGGCAAACTCCATAACAAGCAGTTGAGTTAGCTGAACCATTTCCTCCAGCACCTTCTGCAAGAAACCTTTCCAATACCTTGTGAGATGGATATCTAATTGATCTGTATGGATCTGAAGCATAAAGAACTGTATACTTTGCACCAGACTGCTCAACGGAACTGATAAGCTCAGAGAAAATTTCTCCTGCAGACCAACAACAACCAAAATCAGCATCTTGTGGTGGAATGAAAAGCATCTGCATATGGATTTTCATATTAGCATTCCTTCTCAATCCCATACAAGGATTTTCAGAACATACCTTCTGAAGGGATATGGTCAAGATTCTCCAAGGACTGGGAGCCTCCATTACAGAAAAAAATCATATCAGTTTCCCCCTCTGGCCTATTTTTCATTCTGAAAACCACATAATCCTGTTTTTGAATAAAAAAGAAAACAGGAAAGAAAAGAGAGAAAATATCACAATAGGCCTTAAAATTTGATATTCAGCTCATTCTGAATCATAAAATTTTGTCCAAGTTAAATTACATTAAGTGAGGGAAGATCTGCAACTTTCTTAAAATCACCACCATCTACAGAACATGACCCCAGGAAGGTAATGTCGCTGACTCGTAGGTCATTCCCACAACTTTCTGTAAACCCTGAGATAAGAGATTTTTCCATTGGCTCTTCCTCCTCTGATGCTACAATATATGGGAATGCCATGGAAAAATTGGACCTTGTGAATGACACCTGCTTAATAAAAAAAGAAGAGTTCAAGTAACAGAATTTACTGAGCCTCAGTGATAATTACAGAGAACCTGAATCTCAGACTCATGACTAAGAAACAGGTTTAAATGAACTGAAACATTGGCATTTACCTTCAGCAGGTCTAAAAGAGCAGAGTCTGCAATTTTGTTTCTGGAAATATCTGAAGATTGCAACTACAAGCAAGAAAAGTATATTATAATATTAGTCAAAGATTACAATTTCATTGAAAATTTTGAAATTTTAATATTTTGTTCCGATGTGGATAATATTTAGGGAAAAACATGGACAAGTACAAAAGATAATGAAGAAAAAATTTCCAAACAAGAGAAAAAAGATCTGTCCTCCAACATGAACTGCTCATTCAGGCAAATACCTAGCTTGGAAAATGGTCTGGCTGATTTCTACAAGGAGCAAGGTAACAAGGCAAAAATTGGAATAGGGAGCACCAGGCTAGAGATAAACATATCACTTGGTGTTTTTATTCCATGAGAATGCAGTTGTTAGATTTGAGCTCTTTTTTACTTGATGGTTTATTCCAACTTACCCCTAGTAAGTTGACTACTAGAAACATAAAGAAAAGATTGTGGGCCGAGGCCTAATAACAATAAATGAAAAACAAAGGCTCAATACAACTTGTCAATGCTCCCTCTCAACTGGGAATAGAGTTGATCATTGCTGTTAGAGCTAGCCGAAAAAGGGTAGATTAGTCATTTTATTTCTGTTAAGTTACGTGCTTATGTGGCAGTTTTAATAGAGACTTCCTGTCCCATACTTAAGTGGGGGGCAGTTTAGTCTTTGTACAACTAATTAGAGGCTAATTCATATTAGGGTCGACTGATAGGGTTTATGCTATCAGATTCGACTGTTCCTTTTCTTCTTCTTCTTCCTCTGGTTTGAACTGCTGAAGCCACTGAGATAACATGGTATCACAGCAGGACGTTGCTCTTTAAATCTCTGCTCATGACTGCTGCTCCTTTCTGTTCGTGACTTTTTTTTCTTCTCTCTGGACTGCAAATGGAGAACACAGACTCGACCTAGGTCTGAGAACACTTCGGCCTCTCTTTCTCTGCTCAGAACTTGATTGCCTTTCAAGAGAATAACTCTAGAAATAAGTGGATGGTCGACTGAAGCTCTCCATCAAGGTTGGTTATCCTTTTTTTTGTGTTGTTGGTGTTTCTGGGTTGGAAAACCCTCAAAAATCTGCTCGGACTGATCAGAACTTAAAGAACTAGGTTATTTGTAGCCTTGGTTCTTGGCAAAAGGCCCAAGAACAGGTTGTGTTTACAGTGACCGAATGGTGTAAGGGTTACTGTAGTGGTTGTAGTTGATGTCTTTGGACTGGTAGTGACCTTAAAAAAAAAGGGTCAGACAGACCTGTACCATGTGGGACAGAGATGGTTGTGTGGTGAAGCTTTTGATGCTCACCCTTTATTGAGCAGCCTCAAGAGGGCTTATATGTGGTTAGTAAATTGCTGAATTACTGTAGTGGTGATTTATGGCTCTGTGTAATCAGTAGTGGTGTGAGCAAGAACAAAAGTTGTTTTTTTTTGGGCTGGAAGGAATGTCCGAATTGCCTACATCAATTTTCTGCCTTGTTGGTGTTGTCTGAATGTTGGTTTACCTTTTGTTCTTAATCTAGATGGTAGTTTGTGCACAATGGTGACTGATTGTGACTTGTTGTGAACCTATCACCTGAGTTTAGAGACTGTTGTAGTGTTGCCTTGGCTGTTGTAGTATTTGGTTGGTGATTGAGAGTTCAGCATTAGAGATAGCAGTGGGGGAGACATAATGCCAACAACAGGAGATGGTTCTAGTGATCAAAAACCGAGTGTGATGATCCCCTCCGATTATTTGGGTGTGCAAATGACCTCCATTAAACTTAATGGTGAGAATTATGTGCCATGGGCCAAGTCAGTGGAAGTTTTCCTCAAGGCAAAGAGGAAAGTGAAACACGTGAAGGAAGATAAACCATCAGTTGTCTCTCCAGGGTTTGGTGACTGGGAACAGGAAGATGCCCAAATCATGACATGGTTATGGAATAGTACGGAACCCAAAATAAGTACCAACTTTATGTTCTTAGATACAACTAAGGACATATGGAAACATGCCAAGAAGCTTTATTCTGGGCAAGATAATACTACAAGGGTATATCAGCTATATCAGGAGTATTTCGATCTGCATCAAGGGAATAAAACCCTAGAAGAGTACTATGCCAGTATGAAAAACCTCAGAAATGAACTCAATGTCCACCATCCCCTCACTCCAGTTGTTAAGGTTCAACAACAACAGAGGGAACGACTAGATGTCACTAGGTTCTTAGTGGGGTTGAAATCAGAATATGAACCAGTTAGGGCCCAAATATTGGGAGGCTCTACTCTTCCTACACTTGAGGAAGTTTTTGCATGGCTTCGTAGGATTTCTTTGGGATCTACAAAGAATCCCACACAGTCTGACAGATCAGCATTTGTGATAGCCAGAGGAGGCGGACGTGGTACTAGAGGGGGAGGACATGCCTCCCGAGGAGGTTGTGGTGGTGGTCGGACTCAGGGGGAGGCCATGGTAAAGGAAAAAGTAACTCTACAAGGAAGTGTACCCATTGTGGCAGGGACAGACATTCGGTGAAATTTTGTTATGATCTCCATGGCCCTCCTTCTACATGGGCTAATCATGCAGTAGCTAGTGGGGTGCCTTCTACATCTACATCTGCTTCCGGGAAGGAGATGGTGAGTGTACCGCGCGATGAGTATGAGAGGTTCCTCCAGGCTACTTCACAACATACTACAACCACCTTGCCCACTCAGGTATAGCTTGTTTGGCATCCAAACCCTCTCCCTGGATTATTGACTCTAGAGCCTCTGATCACATAACCGGGACTCCAGGTGTGTTCTCTTCCCTCTCTGAAACTTCCACATCTCAAACTGTTACCCTTGCCAACGGTTCCTCTTCTCCCATCTGTGGTATTGGTAATGTTGACACGGCTTCTCTTTCTTTATCATCTGTTCTATATGTCCCTAAGTTTCCATCCAATCTTATGTCTTAGTAAATTAACCAAGACTCTTAATTGCTCTATTACATTTTTCCCTTCCTTTTGTGTTTTTCAGGATCTCAAGATGGGGAAGAAGATTGGTGGGGGGCATGAGGCTGGTGAATTGTATTACCTTGACGGTGGTGGATCGTCAGTTGCACTTCAGACTTCACTCACTCCTCTACAGTGGCATTGTCGACTGGGACATCCATCTCTCAAGGCACTCAAGATACTGGTTCCGTCTTTGAGTCATTTGTTGTCTTTACAGTGTAAGTCGTGTCAGTATGGGAAACATCATCGGGTTCCCTTCAATCCTAGAGTTGATAGTCGTATGTTGAGTCCTTTTGCTTTGGTTCATTCAGATGTTTGAGGTCCGATTAAAATAAAGTCTTATAGTGGTTACAAGTATTTTGTCACTTTTATTGATGATTGTTCAAGGATGACATGGATTTATTTAATGAAAGAGATGAGTGAATTATTTTCCATTTTTCAAAAATTCCATGCTGAAATACGTACACAATTTGGTGTTCTAATCAAAGTTCTTCGTTCAGATAACGATCGTGAATACTTTCTTATTTCCTTTCAATAGTATTTAGAACAGCATGGCATCATTCATCAAACTTCATGTGCATCCACTCCTCAACAAAATGGGGTGGCTGAACAAAAGAACCGTCATCTCCTTGAAACTGCTCGATCTATTCTTCATCATATGAGTGTTCCTAAACGATTTTGGAGTGATGCTATACTTACTGCGTGTTTCCTTATTAATCAGGTGCCCTCCTTCATTCTTCATGGTCAGTCTTCCTTTTCTATTTTGTTCCCCACCTTGTCTCTCTTTCCATTAACACCCCGCATCTTTGGTTGTGTGTGCTTTGTTCACAATCTGAGTCCTGGGATAGACAAGCTGGATGCACGCTCTATTAAGTGTGTCTTTCTTGGCTACTCTCAGACTCAAAAAGGGTATAAGTGTTACAATCCCATTACTCGGAGGTGTTATGTCTGCCTGATGTCACCTTTTTTGAGTCTGTCCCCTTCTTCTCAGGACCTGAAGCATCGGTGTCTCCACCTTTGCTTCCTCTTCCTCTTCCAGTCCATGATCCTGTTCCGGTTGTTCCAGTTGAGGTTGACCCTTCACCTCCTCTAGTGCAAATCCCTACTAAATGACCACCGATCTGACACGTGTATACTCATCGATAGACACCGGCTCCTCCTCCAACTTCTACCTTGTCTACGGATTTTGTTGTTGCTCCTGTCCCAAAACCTTCAGGACTTGATCTTCCCATTGCTTTATAGAAAGGTAAACGTAGTTGTACCCTCCATCCCATTTCCATTTTGTTTCAGCCTCTCGCCTTTCCACTTCACATCGCAAGTTTGTTTCACTGTTGTCATCTATTTCTATACCTAATAATGTCCAAGAGGCTCTTAGCTCACCTGGGTGGCAACAGGCAATGGAGGAGGAACTCTCTGCCCTTCATCATACTCAAACGGGGGAGCTCATTACTCTTCCTCCCAATAAGCATGTTGTGGGTTGTAAATGGGTGTATACTGTTAAATACTTGCCGAATGGTAGTGTGAAGCGTCTGAAGGCCAGACTTGTTGCTAAAGGTTATTCACAGTTGTATGGGGTGGACTATATGGAGACCTTCTCTCCAGTGGCTAAGATTGGCTCTGTCCGTGTCTTAATTTCCCTGGTAGTTATCTATGATTGGCCCTTGTTTCAACTTGACATTAAAAATGCCTCCCTTCATGGTGACTTTATAGAGGAGGTATATATGGAGCAACCACCTGGGTTTGCTGCTTAGGGGGAGGACGGTAAGGTGTGTAAATTGAAAAAGGAAATTTATGGGTTGAAACAATCGCCTCGTGCTTGGTTTGGGAAGTTTAGTGAAGTGGTGAAGAATTTTGGAATGAAACAATGCCAAGTTGAACTCGGTGTTCAATTATGATTCAGAAGCCAGAAAGATTTTATTAGTGGTCTATGTGGATGATATTGTCATAACTGGTAGTGACAAATTGGGGATCGATAAACTAAAGGTCTTTCTGCAAAACCATTTTCAAACAAAAGACCTTGGGACATTGAAGTATTTCTTGGGTATAGAAGTTGCTAGATCAAAACAAGGTGTAAACCTATGCCAAAGAAAATATGTTCTTGATCTGCTGGATGAAACAGGACTGTTAGGTGCAAAACCGGCTGAAACTCCCATGGAGCGAAATGCTAAGTTGAGCAGTGACACAGGGGAAATATTTGATGATCCTGGAAGGTATAGACAGTTAGTAGGGAAGCTGAACTATTTGACTACTACGAGACCAGACATCTCCTTTGCAGTCAGTGTGGTGAGCCAATTTATGCAGAACCCCCGGATACCTCACTAGGATGCAGTTCTTAGAATTGTAAGGTACCTGAAGGGAGCTCCAGGCTATGGGTTATTGTACAAACCAGGAGGAAGACTTGAGGTAATTGGGTATACAGATGCAGATTGGGCAGGCTCTGTACCTGATAGAAAATCTACTACAGGTACTGCACATTTCTTGAAGGAAATCTTGTGACATGAAAGAGTAAGAAGAAGATGGTTGTGGCAAGAAGCAGTGCTGAAGCCGAATACAGAGCCATGGCATACACTACATGTGAATTAGTATAGCTGAGGAATCTCCTACAAGAAATCGGGTTCTCCATGGATAGACCTATGAAATTGTACTGTGACAATCAAGCTGCACTCCACATCTCATCTAACCCTGTTTTTCATAAGCGAACAAAGCACATAGAGATTGATTGCCACTTTGTGAGGGAGAAGGTCCTTACAGGAGAGATGAGCACAGAACATGTGGGCTCAGGTGATCAATGGGCAGATTTGTTTACAAAAGGCTTAAGCTCGGGGAGAGTGAACTATATATGTAACAAACTGGGATTATATGACATATATTCTCCAGCTTGAGGGGGAGTGTTAGAGCTAGCCGAATAAGGGTAGATTAGTCATTTTATTTCTGTTAAGTTATGTGCTTATGTGGCAGTTTTAATAGAGACTTCCTGTCCCATACTTAAGTGGGGGGCAGTTTAGTCTTTGTATAACTAATTAGAGGCTAATTCATATTAGGGTCGACTGATAGGGTTTATGCTATCAGATTCAATTGTTCCTTTTCTTCTTCTTCTTCTTCTTCTTCTTCTTCCTCTGGTTCGAACTGCTGAAGCCACTGAGATAACAATTGCCAACTTTCTTAGATCATGTTTCAACCTGTTTCTAGCAACTCCATTGGTGAAGATGTCATCCAGCTGCATCTAAGATGAAATATAAGGTAAACTTACTTTTCTTGAAGACACCCTCTCCCTAATGAAGTGCCTATAGTTGAAGAGTGTGAGAATCCATCTTTTCTCTCTCTAATCCCTCCTGTTTTTGGTCTTTTCTCCAAAATTTCTACTTTGGCAGCAAGTAACCACTAAAAACTCTAAGGATCAGGCTCCAAGAAGTAGATTGATCAGCCCTTCTACTCTTCCATGTAGCCAGCTGATCTCAAGACCGCATAGAATCCACTTCAAGAAATCCTTATTTGATACACCAAGTAGCAACCTGTCGGATGAAAAAATAAGAGGAAAACAGCAAGAAATCTAAAGAGAAAAGACAAGGAAGTGAGCAGGAAGAGAAAGTGAGAAAGAGAGAAGAGAGAAGAGAGAAGAGAATAGAAAGGGAAAAGGGGAGCCAAAAGTTCTATAGCCACCATACTCATCTCTTATTTATATTAAAGAATTAGGGTATGTATAATGACAAATATACCCCTAGCAAGCCAGCTACTAGAAACATAAGGAAAAGATTGCGAGTCAAGGTCCAATGTGACTTGTCAACACAAAGTTAAAAAAAGGCTATGCTGGTGGGATAATACTAAAAGCAGTCGAATTTCAGGTATTCAGTACGTGGTCCTGGAAGCAACCAAATTTCAAAGCCAAATGAACTGAAACAGCAAATAGAGAGAAAGTGCAAATGATTGCAGAATAGAGTATCAACCAAGCTCTAAAAAGTGAAATGAAATAATTTGCAAAGCTTCTTACCTCTTTACCAATAAAAACAAGGGCAATATCAACAGGCTGCTGAAGATTCTTTCCCAGGCACTAAAGAAAACATTTCCAACACAAATGATTAGAGTACCAAAGAAAAATTTTCAATCTGTTTTTTTTTTCTCTATTTGAGAAGAAATGTTTAATAAAAACAAACTATGGAACAGTATGAATTGTTATTAATACTAATTGAAAAGGAAAATACCAGCGAGTTCGACCAGCTGCCATCAGATAGAACAGATTTAGCTAAATCCCTTGGAGATATGGTCCGATAATTAATGGCTTCCTTGATACCATAGTAAGAGCTGCAGTCACTCATGTTTAAGTAATATCTAATATGAGATATTAACCTATAGTTCCTAATATCCTTTTCAACAACAAGCAACAAAAAGTAACAAATACTAGCACATGCCTATCCAAGTTGAGGGTCCTAAAAGAGCACAGGGGAGGCTGGAGAGTATGTAAGTTGAAGTAGAAGGAGACTTGACAATCCACAATATAGTAGTGGAAGTGGACAGGGAACTTGACAGTGGAATTGATGAAAAAAGGATTCCTGTGGCTGACTCCAAATAACTAGGATAAGGCTCCATTTAGCCCTGTTGTGTGTACATGTTGTACACACAATAAAGCCAGTGTTGGTAAATATAACCATCAGAAGAATCTAGGCAATGTATAGAAGCTAAAAGGCATGCTTAGTGAGAACTGAGAACTAAATTTAGATGTCATGGAAATCCAGAATTTCTAGAAGAAAAGTGCATAACAAAATGCAAGTGTACTGCTCCTTGGTTTAGTTAATGAACTGACATCATGTAAAATCAATAAATGTTTCCAGTATGATAAGAACTAATCTACAAAAAAAAAAGCAGCATCCTGCACATGTTGATATGTGATCAACTTCCTTTACAAAATCTAAAAGGTAAGTACAAAGGAGAGAAGCCTGGATACAAAATAATTTGGTAAATGTCTTTTTTTGATAATTAAATAATTGTATTAAAACCAAATAGAAAAGGGTAAATTCCCCATACAGAAAAGGGAAGGGATAACCCATAAACAAGCTTATAGCCAAAACTCCAACCTATCAAAGATAATAGAACCCCCAACTCATTACAAAATTTGGAGAATTGGATCTCCTTAAATTCTGTAAGGATTACAAAATACAAGAGCATAGTTCTTTCAATATCACTAATCAGATGTTGTAGCTCACACCTCTTTCCTTCAAAATAGCTATCTTATAGCCAAAAATACAGTTTCCTGTTAAAGCTTCTTTTATTGCTCCTCCCAAAAGGGCCCTCAGACTGTTCCATAGGGTCTCATTGCTAAAAACTGTTGGCAAGTTATCTTTTATTGACTTTTAGCATATGGCAATAGAGCCTTTTGATCCAAGACCCCTACTTATGGGAAGCATTCTTAAATAAGATCTACTCATCAAAGTAAATTCTTAAATAAGATCTTGACAATGGACAATGCGGTCCATGTGCAAGGAAAGAGGTTCATTGGTGTCTTATTTGTGCATATATAGTTCCTACTACTCTATGGTTTGGACATTTTTTATTTGGGAAATTTTTAGGATGAGCTTAGCTTACTACTTGCAGACTTGTAGCCTGTCATACTTAATCCTTGCCTGAACCATTGACATTATGGAATCTTTTATCTTTTGCATTGTGTTGGAACATTTGGAAGGAATGTGATCATTGTATCTTAAAATGGAAGAGTAACTATGTTTAAAGTAGTGAAACAAGTGAGAATTATCTTCTTTCAGTCTTCTACTGTGAAGAAGTTTAGGGGTATCAATTTCTTTTGCATCGCAAACTGCTTCACAAACAATATGCCTTGCTGTCCAAAAATTGAATAGCAGGTGCAATACAACAGAGCAAAAAGTTGACCAATCTTCCTTAATAATTATCAGAAAACAGCTTTACAATGTATTCCTAGGTCCAGGACAACCCCAGCCTAAAGATTGCCTTGAACTTCCTGATTTAGCTAGACCATCAGCTAGCTCATTATCACCCCTAATTCATCTGAACAAACAACCAGACTTCTTCCCAAAGACTGAGCTTCCCTATCTGATTGAATTTCCATGACACCTTATTTGTTGTCCTTGTACACAGCCAATAGATTGACACTTGACAGTCCTTGTATTACCACCATCAATTTTTGAGAAAAGGTTAAGCAGATTTAATTAAAAAGGCAGAGAGTACATGACTAGATGTACTGCACAGTGAAAAGAAAACCCAAACAGCTAATAAAAAGATTACAATGGGGGAAGCCTATTGCTGTAAAGATTCTCTAGTCTTGCTCCGATTTTAGCTAATCCATCTGCAATACGATTCAGTTCCCTCGGTATCCACAGAAAGTTTGTGTTTAGGTCTTCCAAGGAGTCTTTTGCCTCAGCCAGATAATAACTCAACCTCCAAGGACCCCCCCCCCCTCCTTGTCCTTCAGTCACTTAATGGTATTAGATGAATCTCCTACAATAAATAAATTCTGAATGCCCAAGCTTTTTATTATTCTAATTCCAGTAAGAGCAGCCATCACTTCAGACTTAGTTGAGTCAGCATAACCGGTTGGGCCACTGAAAACCCAACAGATATTACCCAGTTCGTCCCTCAAAATACCCCCAATCCCAGCTTCACCAGGATTGCCTGCAACACTTCCATCGAAATTTAAAGTCATCCCTCCTTCGTTAAGAGGTACATGCAGTCTCTGGATTGATTGAGGGTAGGTCGGAAGAAGCAAAATTGTTTTAATATTTCTGTTGAGATCATTGAAAGAGAGTCCTTGGAACAGCTCAGAATTAGCAGTCCAGAGATTACAATGAAAGCAGATATCTGAGATCAACTCTTCAAGAGATCTGATTTTGTTGTCGAATAAATGCCTGCTTCTTTCCTCCCAAACTCCCCACAGAACTGTATGTAGCACCGTTTGCCGGTAAACTTTACCTCTTTTGCTCAGGCTTGAACCTTGCCACTGATGAAGAAATTCCTGAATATTCTTTGGAAAAACCCAATTGTAACCAGCCAGGTTTAAGAAAGATACCAAATCTTTTGAGTGAAATTGCAATGGATGAGTAGATGATCAGCTGATTCACCTTCTCTAAGGCATAGCAGACAGGCGTGAGAAAAAATATAGGATCTTCCCAAACTTTTTTTTTCTGAATAAGGTCACAGGTATTTGTTTCTATAGGCACGCTTCCCAAACAAAGAAATAGACTCTTGATGGAATGTGACTGCACCAAATCTTTTTGAAAGGGAAAGAGGAACTTTGCTCATCTGCAGTTAGAGCCTTGAACATAGATTTGGAAGTAAAATCACCATTTGGGTGGAGGGTCCACACTCGGGTCATCAGGTGTCAATGGAGAGAGGGGAGGTGTAGACTTCTTTAATGGTGTGAAAGAGGTCTATGAGGTCTGATATCTCTCTGTCCCTTAGGGGTCTTCTAAGGTTTACGATCAAATTATTATATGCAGGAAGGTCAGGAAGACAAGAGGAGACAGTTGAGTTTTGATCTAAAGAAAGATTGAAGAGTCTAGGGAAAGATTCTGCTAGAGTGGAGTTCCCCTGCCAGAGGTCTTTCCACAATTTTATTTTATTACCATTTCCCACTTTATATCTAATGAAAAGAAGGAACAAAGAATGTAAAGAGACTATACCTTTCCAAGGATTTGAAGTCTTTACCCAGTTCAAACAAAGATTTCTATCCCACCCGTTTGCACTTGTTCCATGTTTGCTTGAGATGACAGCTGCCCAAAGAGCATTGGACTCTGTAGGGAATCTCCAAAGCCATTTGCTCAAAAGAGAGGTGTTTTTCTCTTTTAGATGGCCAACTCCCAATTCTCCCTCTTCCTTCAGCTTACTCACTTGGTCCCAACTTACCAAGTGGTTTCTTTTCTCCCCTCCTCCATCCCAAAGAAAGTTTCTTTGGACTTCCTCTAAGAGGTTTCTCACTTTAAATGGGATTTGGAAAACTGAAAGGTAATAGATTGGTAGATTTGCTAGGGAGGCCTTTAAGAGAATGTGTCCTCCCCCTTTGACAGATAACATTTTTTTCCAGGAAGCAAGTTTCTTTTCACACTTCTCCACCACCGGCCCCCAAAAGCTTAGGGTTCTTAGGTTACCTCCAAGAGGCATTCCTAAATAGGAAATAGGAAGGTTCTTGGGTTACCACCATCAATTTTGCTCATGGGGAGTTGCCAAATCCTTCTATGCATATCTAAATACGCACAATGTCAGGCTGTCGGATGGGACCACCTCATAAAGCCAGAAGCCGCTACGTGAAAGCCCTCCCAAGTGGGCACTGGGCACTAGGATTCATGACATTCCAGATCAACAACTTCCAAGTGCTGTGTTTGGATAAGCTTCAAGATTTTAGGTTTTGGAACATAAAAGTGTTTTGGTTTCAGATTTCTATGTTTTTAAAAGTAACTGTTACCAAACACTCAAAACAGGTTTTGGTTCATTTTTTGTTTCCCACAGCCCAAAGTTCAAAAGCAAAAGCATTTTCAAACAGACCACCAATTGGAATAAGGTGTGATTCTAGAAGTACTTTACCCCAAAATTAACCTTTGAAGTGCATTGAGAGGATAAATGTTCAACACTTTCCTAGGTAGTTCAAACATGGCAGCATTTGGAAGGAGGAGCTAAACAAGAAATGATTAGAACTATCAGAGAATAAAAGAATATCAATAATTATCTATTAACTAAGGAAATAGATAATTGAAGCCATATACCCTTTGATAATCTAAGCAACAGAAAAATATGCTCCACTCAAAGGAGATAAAGTATCCACCTAACAACAAGGAAAATGCATTCTATTAAGGATCTTTTCCACAAGACAAAACAATGGAACAACAGGGTCATCACCAACCTAAAGGAATCCTTGAGAGCATAATGGAATTAAAAATTGGAATGTGGAAACGTTACTAAAAATAAGAAGAAATAAACATACTCATAATGGTGTGGAAACCAGAGAAATGCAGGGGAAGTGGATAGCGAGGTTGACCCAAGTGCAACTTGAGCCCCAAGAAGCGAAAATACCAGTAAAGCCTCCACTAATGTTTTCATCTTTCCCTGAATAGAATTCTGCGGACAATAGGCCAATGTCGAACGGAAACCAATAAGTTAATTTAAACATCAATAACAAAAGGTAGCCCCGCGCAAAATTACAAAATCACGGAATCGTGGAGGGAAAGAAAACGCAGATTCCGATTCCGATAATCAGGTTCCAGAAATCCATACATAAAGGCAAGATCGGTAGAACAAGTAAAACAGATATATAGCAATTAAATCGTCCACAACTCCAATTGACCCCTTAGTACAGATTATTACTATGGAGTACTCATAAAACAGAACCTGGAAAATAAATGCAGAGAGTGGATGCATCAGAGCCAACAAGAGTTACTGAGCACGGATATATCAAATGTTCGAAGTGATCATCAAGAAGAATAACGAGCTTAATGAGCAATCACGAGAATTGCGAGCGATAAATAAAGGATCGAGAAAACGAGAATGAAGAGCTGAATACTGAAATTTCTTCAAGCTTTACCTGAAGAGTAACTGAAATTTGTTAGTTAGGATTCCAAGATGCGGGATGGATCGATATGTGTTGATAATAATGGAATTCAATCCCTTCAGATGGAACGAATCAAGGAGAAGAGCACCCCGCTCATTTCGTTCATTTGTTGAGTCGTTCGTTCGTTCGTTCCTGTCGTCGCAGTGACGGATCATGACAGTGCAACGGCAACCGTCCACACGATGCTCCCACAGCTCCACAGCTCCTGTTCTTAGTTAAAGGGTCCGAACCAAAACGGAGCCGGAGCAGACGGTCGGACCAGAAAAACCGGTAATAATTCAGGCCCCGGTTCCGGTTATACTGCAAACCGCTAAAACACAAAAACCTGTTGAAAATGTCAGAGAACCGCTGCAATCGAACTGCTAAACCATTCGACCCAAGCAACGGTTTGCAGGTTATATATTTGATTTTTGCTGTTTAAAGATACAATAAAAACAAAAAAAAGGCTCCCATATCCCCGAGCCCAGTTCATTCGTAAGGTAGGGTTAGAACGAAAACCCAGCTCTCAGCCTTCATACCCCCGATGACCTGCAGCGGCCACGACCTACGGAGATGAGGCTTCATCTACGATGGTTTAGTGGCTGCAAGCAGTTTGTAGGCTGTAAGTTTGTAACATTTTATTCATCAAGGAGTTGCAGCGGCGGCTGACGGTTTTGCAGCGGCTTCCATCGTTTAGACTTTAGAGACCAAGTCTAAAGCCAGATTTCTACTTTGCAACGACTGGCAGTTTCTACATTGCAGTGGCAGTAACAGTTTGCAACGACTTTTTGCTCTTCAACCGGAGTTGAAGCAGCAATCACCAACAACCAAACTAGAGTCCATCGGTGGCGATTTTTATGAACCCAACATCGTCACACCACCATTACCGGCAGTGAAAGTGTAAAATTATAAAATGGTTACGAGAGTTACGAATTAATTGATTTTTTAAATCAAATATTTTTTTGCTTAATTATTTGCTTAACTAGTTACAAGAGACATTGTCTTTAGAACGTTATTTGCCCCCACTCAGTTTTACTGATTTTATTGTTGGGTTATAGGCAAATTCGTTCCCAGGATACAACAGAGTCTTGGGCGAGAATCTGCAATCAGCAAAGTTGAAGAGTCTTCAAAAAAACCTTCTGTGAGACTGTAGCAGACCGGATTGAGAGAGAGAAATAGTGAATTTCGAAATTGTGTGTTTTGGAGTCTGATTCATGCTCCTTAAATAATTTGTGAAAATGTATGAGGAAAAGGTAGGTGCTGGTTTAGAAAAGGCACCTTGAACAGTCACAATTTCAACCATTGTGACTGTTTAAAAAGTTGTTAACAGTTGGTGACTGTTAACTTTGAATTGTGCCTCTTGATCACACCCGATCGAATCGTGACCGTTGATCTCATCAACGGTGATCAACGGTCATCAACGCACCAAAACCAGAGCCGCTCGTCGCGAGCCACGCGAGTGTGAGCAAAGTGCGCCTCTAAAGCGTCTCATTGCGCCACACACACGTGCGCACACGCGTGCGCGCACGTTGCACGGTACCGAATCCCCATACTCTCATCTACTAATTCTAATGAGTGAAAATCAGCTCCTATTGAAATACTGAAAACAAACCTTGTAATTATCCAATGTGGGACAAGTTCAAAACTGGGTTTCTTTTTTTTTTTTTTTGTAAGAGAAAAACTGATTTTTCAACCAAGTGTACAGGTGCAATTTCTCATGTAATTGACCAATCAAACCCATTGGATTTAATCTCTTCTGAGATTAAAATCCAACAATCCCCCACATTGATTGATCAATTACGTAGTTCTCTCTCAATCCAAACTACTATAACACAGTTATGCATACAAAATGTGTTTATCAACTTAAACCTCTTGTTAGTATAGTTATTTCAGAGCCTTGTCAAAGTTATTGGTGGTAAGACCTTAAACCAACTACTCTCAAGACAGGCCGGAGACACCTATACACATAAAAATGTTCAGTCTCTGCAAGACTTTCAAATTTTGCTCAGTACTGTTATGGCCATGTGCTTCTTTCTTGGTTTCATGAACAATCCCGATAGCAAACCCAAACCCTCATGAGAAGCGGCACCACTTCTATGTTCACATAGGTGAAGTTCCACTATGTGCTCCGTTAATTGACACATTTCAGAACTTCATTAAGAGTTTATCTCAACCTCTCATCATAACGGACAGTACTGTTTATGTTGTGATGGGAAATTTCCCAATGTCAGTGCTAACAGTCACATTGCTGTAACTTGTTGTTACCCATTAAACCCAATACTGATGGCTTTTCAGTTCAGGTTGGGTTACCATTATAGGTGACTAAGTAAAGGGTTTTAATCTCATATCTTTGGTTGTCATTCTTATCAATTCTCTAGCTAAACCCTTTGTAAGAGGATCAGCCAAGTTTTTACTTGACCTCACATAGGTTATAGTGATGACTCCATCTTGAATTAGTTGCCTAACAAATTCATGTCTCATACTTATATGTCTGGACTTACCATTGTAGGTACCACTATAGGCCCTTGACAGAATTGCCTCACTATCACAGTAAATGGATATTGGAGGCATAGGACTAGGCCAAAATTTTATATCCAATAATAAATTCCTAATCCATTCAGCATCTTTTCCAGTAGCTGCTAAGGCTATGAATTCGGATTCCATGGTCGAGTGAGATATACAAGTTTGTCTCTTGGATGCCCAAGAGATCACACCCCCACCAATGACAAAAATCCATCCAGATGTGGACTTGTTATCTCTATTACCGGTAATCCAACTTGCATCAGTGTACCCTTCTAGTACAGCTGGATAATCACAATAAAACAAGCCAAGTTCCAAGGTTCTCTTGAGATACCCAAGAACTCTCCCAATTGCCTTCCAGTGCTCTGCACCGGGATTACTTGTAAACCGGCTGAGTTTACTTACTGCAAATGCAATATCAGGTCTGGTACAAAGCATAGCATACATCAAGCTCCCTACTGCACTAGCATATTCAAGTTGTGCAATTGTTATACCAATATTTTCTACTAATTTTATATTAGAATCATATGGTGTGTTATATTCTTTAAACCCTAAATGCTTAAGTTTCTCAAGTACTTTCTCAATATAATGTGATTGGCTTAATGCATAGCCCCTACTATGCTTTTTAACTTTTATTCCCAATATAGTATCTACTTCTCCTAAATCTTTCATCTTGAAAACAGAGGATAAGTAGTTTTTAGTTTCATTTATGCCAACCATATTTGTACCCACAATAAGCATATCATCCACATAAAGATACACAATTACTTCATAATTTCCAGTGAATTTTGAGTAGATGCATCTATCAGCACTATTATGTTTAAAACCAAAAGCTATAATGCAAGAATCAAATTTCTCATGCTACTGTTTAGGTGCTTGTTTTAATCCATATAGTGATTTAACCAGTTTACAGACTTTCTTCTCGTTTACAGGAAGAACAAATCCTTCTGGTTGTTCCATGTAAATCTCTTCATTTAAATCATCATTTAAGAAAGCAGTTTTAACATCTCCTATACTTATAAGTTATTATTCACGGGAGATGTTCCCAATGCATGGTGGATGTGCCTGTGAGGCGTCCATGTCTAAGGAGCATATCCCGTTCCGGTTGAGATGCACCATAAGGGCACTTGTGTGAATTCGGATCTTCTCTTTCTAGAGGGTTACTTATTGATCAATCAAACCATTGATAGGGCGAAATGGGATATGTTCCTAACGACCTCACACATCCCACTGTGCATTGGAAACATCTCCCTTAAATAATAACATATAAGTACGAAAAATGTTCCTAATGCACGATAGGATGTGCCTGTGAGATTTGTGTGAGGCGTAACATATTGGTTTTGAGACCGAATCATGCTTGAATGTGCCTGTGACATATCTATACTAATTTAAAAAGCATGAATAGCCTCAAGAATATTTCTATAATTTTTAAGGACAAAAGTTACCCCTCCATATTTAAATTTATTGATAAAAAATGAGGGTTAATAGGGTAATTCGTTATTAATATTAAATGAGTTTAAAAGAGGAATGTTAAGACATTCAATGCATTCAATTCTCTCTTATTAAATCCAACATTTAAGGAATTAACTTACATTCACTTTCGTTGAATCATATATTTAAAACATTTTTGTTTATTTTCATCATTAAGTTCTATTAATTAAATTCATACATAATAAATTAATAATTCCAATGACATAAAAACTTATACTTTTAAAATCTACCAAAAAAAATAGTGTTTTCATCTAGGGGTGGTAAGAAATTAAACCATTTTGGGTCAAATGGGCCAACCCATGCTACCACAATTAAATAATATAATTCAAAAATAGATAAAATGCAAAAAATATAAAAATAAAAAAAAAGAACATTTTAGCATCACATATTCGACATATTAAACAATAATATGTATGATAAATAAGAAATATTTTTATTAATGATGGAAATGGAAAGTAAAATTTAAAACCAATTGGATATATTCTCTCATTAAATCCTATATTTAAGATATATTTTTTTCATCAATAAATTCTACTAATTAAAGCCACAACATTAATTTTAATACTACAAAAATAAATATTTTAAAAAGTAATTTGAGAACAAAACAATTTTCTTCCCTCCCGGTGGTGGGTAAGCAATTTAACAATTTTGGGTCAAATAGGTTAATAAATAATGCCATAATTAAATAAAAAGAAATTAAAATAAATGCATTTTTAAAATATATAATAAAAAATAGAATTGGACATATCTCTAATATTGTATATTCATTATAATAAACAAAAATAAGTATGAAACATAAGAAGTACTTTTATTATGATGAAAATGAAATTTCAAATTTAAAATCAATCTAGAAACAAATTATGTCATAGTCAAAAATAAAACTTTTAAAAATAGAAAATGCAAAGAATCATACAAATAAAAAAATAAAGAAAATTTTGGGTACATATCTAATGTTATATATTTATAAAAAAACAAAAACAAAATATTGGGTACATCTCTAATATTATATATTCATTATATTGAACAAAAATAAGTAGTATACATAAGAAATAATTTTATCAATTCTATGGAAATGAAATACAAAATTTAATGTCAACCTAGAAAGCAAACTATTTTTCTTTTTGGGAGGTGGATTATTAGTATTTGGTCAAATGGATTAATCGATGATATGATAGTTAAATAATAAATCTTTAAAAAAATTAAAAAGTACAAGTAATCAAAAAAATAAATTAATTATGTCAAACAAAAATTAAGTGTGAAAAGTAAAAATTATTTATATAATGTAGATGAAATACATAATTTAAAACTGAACCGAAAGCAAAGTTATTTTCTTATTTAGATGATGGGTCTATTAAGGGTTAAACTTTTAAAATAAACTCATGATATCATAATTGAATAATAAATATTAAAAAAGATAGAACATAAAAAATGAAAAAGTATAAAATTTTGTTAAAAACATTTGAGAACATTTCTAATATTCTATATTAATCATATTAAATAAAATTAATTGTTAAAATAAAAATTCATGTTGTCACAATTAAATAATAAAATTCAAAGATAGATAAAATGCAAATAATATATGATTAAAAAAATGAGAACATTTTTAACATAATTTATTCGTCATATTAAACAATAATAAGTATGATAAATAAGAAATGTTTTTCATAACGATGAAAATGGAATGTAAATTTTAAAACCAATTGGAAATAAAATTATTCTCTTATGTTGTCTCATTAAGTCTTGTTCCTAAGGTATATTTTCTCATTTAATGTTATATTTAAGATATATTTTTCTCATTATTAAATTCTACTAATTAAATCCACAACATTAATTTTAATAGTATAAAAATAATTATTTTGACAATTTATTTGAAAGCAAAAATATTTTCTTCCCTCCCAGTTCTAGGTAAGCAATTCAACCATTATGGGTCAAATGGGTTGATAAATAATTCCACAATTAAATAAAAAATATTAAAATAAATAATACAAAAAAAAGAATTGGGTATATCTAAAATATTGTATATTTATTATACTAAACAAAAATAAATATGAAATGTAAGAAGTATTTTTATTAATGATG
Source organism: Nelumbo lutea (assembly GCF_056320005.1). Lineage (NCBI taxonomy): Eukaryota > Viridiplantae > Streptophyta > Magnoliopsida > Proteales > Nelumbonaceae > Nelumbo > Nelumbo lutea. The sequence goes on from NC_142690.1 coordinate 493,214, forward strand.
AAAATGGAATGCCAAATTTAAAATGAACCTAGAAATAAAATGACGCCATAGTCAAATAATAAAAGTTCTAAAATAAAAAAATACAAAGAAGCACAAAAATAAAAATTAGAAAAAATTCTAGGCACCTATCTAATGTTATATATTTATAAAAAATAAAAAAATATTGGGTACATCTATAATATTATGCATTCATTATATTGAACAAAAGTAAGTATTATACATAATAAATAATTTTATTAATGATGGATATGTAATACAAAATTTAAATCAATCTATTTTCCTTTTTGGGTGGTGGCTTAATGGTTTGGGTCAAACAGATTAATCGATGATATGATAGTTAAATAATAAATATTTAAAAAATAAAAAAATACAAGTAGTCAAAAGAATATATAAAAAATTATATATTAATTATATAAAACAAAAATTAAGTGTGATATGCCAAAATTATTTATATAATGTAGATGAAATATATAATTTAAAACTGATTTGAAAGCAAAGCTATTTTCTTATCTATATAGTGGGTCAATGATCCAACTTTTCAAAGAAATCCATGATGTTATAACTGAATAATAAATATTTTAAAAAATGATAGAACACAAAAAATGAAAAGTATAGAATTTTGTCAAAAACATTTGGAAATATTTCTAATGTTATATATTCATCATATTAAATAAAAATAATTATTAAAATAAAAAATATTTTTTATGACATAAATGGAATAAATATTTAATAATAATAATAATAATTGTTATTGTAATTTAAAATTTTAATATGCAATGCACGTGCATATTTACTACAAGCATTTAAATTAATTTTTAATTATATTATTATTTTTATAAATTTTTATTTTCTATTTTAACTATATTATATCTAAAATTCAAATAATTAATATAAAGAAAATTTTCTTACATGTATAACGCACATACTTAAATACTAATATAATCGTTCATGTCTTTCATAGGCATACATGACAGACTTATCACTTGGAAGTATAATCGTTCATGTGTTTCATAGGCATACAACAGACTTATCGCACTTGGATAAATGAGACTGAATCACATCACACCCCCACCATGTATTGAAAACATTTCCCATATGATAACATCATCATCTCCTACAACGTTCCACATCACATCATCATCCCCACGTATGAGTCTGCTCCTCACTAATGGGTGTCTCCCATGCACATCCACCGTACATTGGGAACATCTCTCGTAAATGATAATAAATAATTATTGGGAGACGTTCCCAATGCATGATAGGATGTGCGTGTGAAGCGCCAGCTGTGAGGAGCAAATCTGGTCTCCATCGTCACCTCCTGTAACGTCCACACACATCATCGGAAGATGTCCCAATACGGGTTCACATCTGCCCCCCCCCATACTTGCCCTCCAAAAATGTCCCACAAAACCGGAACGCGACACGTGTCATGACACACGCGCATTAAGTGAGATGCGTGCGGAATCCATTTTACGCCGCGAAATGCACCTCCGTTAATTTCTCTCTTGTCCAAAAGCGTTTCTTCTCCCATACTCCTCCATTCTACTTCGAACTGAAACTCTTGGCGTCGGACACCTTACGTGACCCACTCACCAGAGATTAATCCGGTCGAACTCTGCCGGCCGACGCCGACGGCCATACCGGCAGGAGGTAAGTACTCTGTAAGTTTTTCTCATTTCTTTTTTTTTTTTGTTTTTTTTTTCATTCGTTTTCTAACATTCAAAGATTTGAACCTGCTGGAGTGGGAGCCCCCTGATGCCATTTCAAACCCTTGGCACCCCCTGAATTCGAAAGCCCTCCAAAATTCGAAACTCTCCGGTCATAAGCAATTAAAATTCATAATGGTAAACAGTAGTTTGGAAGGAAGCATAACTGCCATGTCTAGGAACTGTTGGTGTGTTTCAACATCTTGACTGTAATAGGATATGGCTGACAATTTGTGTTGATGCATCATGGAGCAATCTACGTCAAATGAAGTTCGGTAGCAGGATTATAAAGAGAGAAGCTAGAGGTCTGAGTTCTTTCAGTAGTTGGTCCTATCAACCATTTTCTAAAACCCTCTGCAACTTGAGTAGGTTATCAGAAAAAGTACCAAAGAAATGCAGTGATATCTTCGAAACACCTTGTTTTTTGCTCATGTATGCATTTAGGTAGCTACTATGACTGGAAGAGGGATTTTGGTAATAACCAAAGACCAGTAGTATTTCTACTGTTGTAGCAAGGCAATGTATATTTATCTGTATATCTGTAGCAGTAGGTGTCATAGTGTTGTGTAGCAAGTACTCAGTAGATATATACTCTCATCAGCACTGGTGCTCCTTTAAATCTTTGCTTTCCATTGCTGTTACATGATCTCTGCAGATATGGCTTACAGGTTTAAGGCTGCATTTGGCATTCATTGTTCTAAGGACTCTTTTTTTGCGGTTAAATGAAGCCTAAGACTTAAAAATTTTTATCATTGCTGAAACCAACTGCCTCTTCAGAGACAGAGAGAGAGATCGTATTACAGTGTAGATACTAATAAAGAGAGATGGAATATTTACAAAGAACCTTTAATATTTCATAATAGAATACATGACAATCATTACAAAGGGAATTATAATCAAATTCATTTGTCGCAACTGATCTCTCAATTTCAGCAGCGTCCTCTTCTTCCGCTGCCTTTGCTCCACCACTGGATCAGAAGCCAGTACTGGTGGTGCAGCAGCAACAATATAATCTTATCTTCTTTTCTTTCTCTTGTAAACGAAGCCGTCGTCATTGCACAGTTCCCACTCCTCCTCCCAGGCTGTTCCAACTATGGCCAAGCGCCTCAAGTTAAAACTCAAATTCTGGAGAGTTTCGAATTTTGAAGGGCTTTCGAATTTTGGGGGTGTGAAGGGTTTGAAACGACGTCAAGAGGCTCCCACTCCGGCGGGTTCAGATTTGTGAATGTTAAAAAACGAATGAGAAAAAACAATATATATATATATAAGAAATGAGAAAAACTTATAAAGTACTTACCTCCTACCGGTATGGCCGTCGGCGTCGGCCGACGGAACTCGACCAGGTTAATCTTTGGTGAGTAGGTTACGAAAGGGGGCCGACGCTAAGAGTTTCAGTTCGAAGTAGAATAGAGTATGGGAGAATAAACACTTTTGGGCAAGAGAGGAATTAACGGAGGTGCATTTTACGGCGTGAATTGGGTTCCACACACGTCTCGCTTAATGCGCGTGTGTCATGACACGCGTCGCGTTCCGGTTTTGTGGGACGTTTTTGGGGGCAAGTATGATGACGGGATTTGCCGGTTTTGTGGGACGTTTTTGGGGGCAAGTATGATGACGGGATTTGCTCTTCACTAATGACCGCCTTACATCTTCCGTGAATAATAACAAAGAAGAAATGTTTAGTAACGCTACCACCTCAGCACCATATCAGCATTTGACGCAATAAACGTTTATTGGCTTCAAAACTATTGTTTGGTACGAACGTTTATTGAAAAAACGCTCATAAACGTTTTATCATCGGTTTTCGCGAAAGGAGCCGTTGGAGGAAGCGAAAACCAACGGCTAGCCGTTTCACGAAACGCACCTCTGATGTGGCGATGATGTGTCATCTGACGTAGCGTTTTAAGTTTTTGATCCGGTGCAAAGCGGATCTACCTTTCCACAATAAACATTCTTTTTCGGAACATAGTGACGCCGATCAGAGGACACCAGTAAGTTCGCCGATCAGAGAACACCCATTAATCCCCCCGGCAAGGTGTTTTTTTTTTTTTTTTTTTTTTCCCTAAGGAATCGTGATATCTCTCCTTGTTTTTGCAGCTCTGTAACCATCGGCAAGGTGCTTCGTCCGCAGTTCTTCGGCTTGGGAATCGTCCGCCGTTCTTCAACGGCAAGGTGATCGTTCTTCGTCCGCTATTCTTCGTCGGCAAGGTGCACTTCTAACTTCTAATTTCTAAGTTCTTCGTCCACCGTTCTTCGTCGGCAAGGTTCTGCTCTGTTTTTAGTTCGGTGTTTTGCTTGATTTTAGGCTGCTCTGCAACACTTAAAACTTTCCCTGATTTGATTGCTCTAGTGGCTCAAGAAATTAAAAGATGATAAATCTCTCAAAAAGCAAGATAAAACTTGTTAGCAACTTAGTTGGAACTTGGCTGAGAGTTAAAGACACCTCTACCAAAATTTAGAACAAAACCATACTTATCCAACACTGCAGATCCTGCTACTACCTTACAAATTGTCGTTTATCATCTTCACCTTTCTTCCTTCCATAAGGGTTGGTTTCACTAAACCCACTTCATATAATACGAATTGTATGCTAATATATATGATTTGTATGTGACGAAGGATGATTTTATCCAACCTATGAAAAGGTGATATTTAGACGCTGACTCAGCATGAGCGACAAACTAACGTTGAAGCCCAGTGCGCCCAGGTGATGGGTCCATGAAACAGTTCGCTATGTTACAATTCACGAGGGGAGGAGTCCGCTGTGACACGAACTTTGGGTTCCCCGTGCTATCTTTAAAGAGATGCTCCGAGGCAATAGTAGCTCGTGAGGTAAAGTTATTAGCTCGCTTGAGCTCCCTAGCGAACGAGTTATTCTGAGGACCAATTCCATCAAGGGTGATCCTGGAGTATTCCAAGCTCGCCACAAAATAGCTCACAAACGAACCGCACTAGCGCTCTTCAAGAAGCTTCCGACTGACAGACTATACCGGTCAAACTGCGCCATACCCTCTACTGACGGCGCAGTCCCATTCCTTTCGATAGTCTGCATCCACGTCTCTCAACAGGCAAAGGCGTGCCTGCCACTTTGGAAAAGTGTCACTCTCCTGGGTGAAGCGTACGCCACAACGGCCACCTGCGCAGCCCTGACCGGTAACGGCTGTGGCAGGAGCCCAGTGGCGGTTATGCCCGACCTAATGTGAGTGTCCCTATAAAAGCCATCAGGGCAGAAGAGAAACTTCTTATTGAATCTCTAACCTCGTGAACATAGTGATAACGCGCTATCCTCACTCTTAGCCTTTCGTCTTTCCCTCGCTTCTACCGAGTACTGACTTAAGCATCGGAGTGTCCCCGCTGGGCATCCCCCTAAGGGATTCTTCTTATTCTTCCCTGTCTCAGGTGTCTTCGAGGAGCCACACGAGTGCCAGCTAGGAGTGACCGGATTGCGCCTTCACTCAATCTTCTGCTAACTTTGAACCCCTACAGTGAGTTACACGCATGAATTGAAGCCCCGGAGTCAACACACCAGGACACAGAAGTAACTAACATATTAGTTTATATGACACACGTTTTGTCGTTACCTTTCTTAGATTCCATGTAGGCAGGATAGTTCCTCTTCCAGTGGTCCGTCTGCTTGTAGAAGTGACAGACATCAGATGCATTGTTCTTCTTCTGCTTCTTAGGTTTGGTAGTTTTCTTCTATGGCTTCTTTGCCTTCCTCTGGGGAGTCAGGCTCCTCTTCCTCCGCTTGGTCCGCTGTCTCAGGAGACAGACCTTTCATAGTAATGCTGTCAAGGTTGAGTCCGAAGGACTTCTTCCGAACCAACCACCGGCAAAGCTTAAACCCCGAGCGATATGAACCCGAACCATACTCCGCCTGGAGGTCCTGAAATTCCTGGGAGTCTTTAAAATCCCAAACCGCTTTCTCTCGCTCAGCCTCCACCATCTAATCAAAGTTTTGAGTCCGATTTAGAAGAGTGGACTCCAAGTCCTGCACCTACTGCCTGAGGAGCTCCCTCACTGCCGCCATCCTCGACGATTCCTCTTTGTAACGTTTGCTCTCTTTAGAAAGTCGGGCAATTTGAGCCTCCTGGTCGTGGATGAGCAGCTCCTGAGACACTCCCCATGCGGGTGTGATGGAGCTCGCCCCGAATTCGGTCGAGCTTTCCCTAGAGCTTCTGGTTGGTAGCCCGCTGGTCGAGGGCGTCGACGCGATGGATGCGCGTCTGGAGAGCTATGACATGGATGGTGGAATTCACCTGCCAACGGAAAAGAAGATCAAAGGACAACAAAAAAGGGCAAAACAAGAGAGAAAAAGGAAAAAATGTCACTTACCACCATGCAATGGGCAGAGGCGAACGCGGAAAGGTCCCCAGGCTCCATGTTTCCCCACTGAGCGACCTCGTCATTAGTGATTGCCTTCCGGCTCCTCCGGCGAGCCACCAGATAATCTTTTACCCCTTCCCAGTTTCCCACTGGGAACCGGGGGTAAGGACAGGGCTGAAGGGGATTACAGGGAGCCTCCCCCGGCTGAGCAAGCTCATTTCCCCAGGGTTAATCCCACTACTAGCCCCCTCAGGAGGGAGCATCGGAACCTCGGGCAAAGGAGAGGGTAGAACTGGCTCGGCAGACCCGAACTCAGTACTTCCCGAAGGGGGGGTTCGGTCGGGGCGCGTTCTCTTTGCATGGCGCCTCTGGCTGCCCGAGAGAAGGCGGCGCGAATCGGCACTGGACATGATGGCTACTAAAAGACCACAAGATATTAGTCCAATAAAAAGCAAAATACATGTGTGCACAATATTGTCACAAGGCACCACGTGACCTAAAAGGCCAACCTACCCGGACTTAAGCCTGCCTGCACGAGCTTCTCCTCGGTCAAGTAGTCCGAGCAAAGGAAGCCTACCGACGCCCAGGACAACATTGTTTTCTGAATTTCAGGGTCCAACTCGGCCCCGGGGTCCTGGATGGCGCCCCTCCAAGCAGTGGGGAAGGGCCACCCCTTGTGGTTATAGACCACAAAGTAATCCTGCTTCCATGCAGGAATCTTATTCGGCAGCTCGTACAAGAGCTTATAGCTGCGGCGGGGAGAGAGGTAACAAAAGCGCCTCTCTGGAGGAACCCTAGGAGCAACGTTCTTTATACAAAGGATAGGGACAAAAATATCAAGATCCAAAGGAAGGCAATACTCGTAACACAGGGATATAGTCCCAACCATGTTTCGAATGGCATTGGGATGAAGCTGGTCAGTGGTGACGTTGAAGTGATTTAACACCTCCACTATCAAGGGGTGCAGGGGGAGACGCAAGCCGGGTTCGAGTTGTTCCTTAAAGATTACTATGTCATTGGGACCATGCTCCCAGGGAAGTTGCTAGTAGGGAGGCTGTAAACCAGGTCCCTAGGGAGGTGAAAGTAGCGGATCAGAGACCTGAGTCTCTCCACTGTCATCAAGGAAGGGCCAAAGGTATCAGGTTCCCTCCCCCTAGAAGTAGACGCCATGTCGCCAGAGGCCTCCCGAACCTCCGGAATCTGCTCCTAGGCTCCCCTCGAGCTCGAGGGAGCATCACCATCCTGGCTATCGCCCCTGTGATAGGTGTGGTATGGGTACCCAGACATGGCTGACAGCGATTGGAACTCACCAGAGTAGATGGAACAGAGCAAATTGAGGAACTTGGGTAGACTAGGTGAAGTGCACGACCTCAGAAACCAAAGATAGCAAGATGGCGTGGGAGAAAATAGGGCCCGAGGGGGCCCCCTATTTATAGTCTCCACCCTTTCAAATTGACGACCTAGATCAAAGCAGATCCAACGGCCCGCGGGTGCCTCGACCGCATGCCTTCTAAAAACTGAAGGCGATTGGCGACACGTCTTCCACAATTAAGGTAGTCGCAGCCGCACAACGTTCGGAGTTACAAGCCACCTCAGCGCGTTTTCGGAATCCGAAAAGTCAGGAAAAATAAGAAAATCTCTTGATTCCCGCAAATTCATTTAATAAGGGCAATCAATCAAGTTTGAATTTCGGTCAAATCAGTCCACGCGCTTCATAGACTCCCCGTGCCAAGGTAGTACCTTAGCTCAAGGAGTGGGGCAAATGATGAAGAATGATTTGACCCAACCTATGAAAAGGTGACACGTAAACACTGACTCAGCATGAGCGACAATCCAACGTTGAAGCCCGGTGCGCCCAGGTGACGGGCCCACGAAACAGTCCACTACGTTACAGCTCAAGAGGGGAGGAGTCCGCTATGACACGAACTTTGGGCTCCCCGTGCTATCTTTAAAGAGATGCTCCGAGGCAACAGTTGCTTGCGAGCTAAAGTTATTAGCTCGCTTGAGCTCCCTAGCGAACGAGTTATTCTGAGGACCAATTCCTTCAAGGGTGATCCTGGAGTATTCCAAGCTCGCCACAAAATAGCTCGCAAATGAGCCGCACTAGCGCTCTTCAAGAAGCTTCCGACTGACAGACCGTACCGATTAGACTGCGCCATACCCTCTACTAACGGCGCAGTCCCAGTCCATTCGACGGTCTGCGTCCATGTCTCTCAGCAGGCAAAGCCGTGCTTGCCACTTTGGAAACGTGTCACTCTCCTGGGTGAAGCGTACGCCACAACGGCCACCTGCACAGCCCTGGCCGGTAACAGCTGTGGTAGGAGCCCAGTGGCGGTTATGCCTGACCTAATGTGAGTGTCCCTATAAAAGCCCTCAGGGCATAAGAGAAACTTCTTCTTGAATCTCTAACCTCGTGAACATAGTGGTAATGCGCTATCCTCACTCTTAGCCTTTCATCTTTCCCTTGCTTCTACCGAGTATTGACTTAAGCATCGGAGTGTCCCCGCTGGGCAGCCTCCCAAGGGATTCTTCTTATTCTTCCCTGTCTTAGGTGTATTCGAGGAGCCACATGAGTGCCAGCTAGGAATGACCGAATTGCGCTGCATCAACATGCATCTTTAGCAGACTGGTGCAAGTAATGGTTGTTTGTTACTAGATTCTCCTGCATCAATTTCCAGAGCAATTGCAATCCCTCCACTTTATTGCTAACTACCAAAGAATTACCAAACATACAAGAAGCAACAGGAGAAAAGAATAACATTTACATGAAGAGAAGAAAAGAATAAGAAACAGGGAAGGTTTGTTACTAGATTCTCCTCCACTTTAGCTGACCGCAATGAATTAAGAAAAAAAGAAGAAGAAGAAAATAATAAGATCATACTAAGATCTATCCATCAAATTCATCGCCCCATCCCTAAAATAATGCAAGAAACATGGAAGGTAGTTTTCTTGTTTATGAAAAATGCTAAACCTTAAGATAACTCAGAATTTGCAACTCCTCTGGTATCAGGAAGAGCAAGCCATGACCTTCTGAACCTTCTGAGTGAAATTTGACCGATTTACATGAAGAGAAGAATACTGTCACTTTCTTTGACAGGTGTCTATTCATGCAGTCCATCATTAGTGGCTTAACAGATTGTGAATTAACTCTTCTGATTACACATAAACTGGTGATTGTGAGCCATCAATAATTAAAGTGATTCACATGTTTGTTTTGTGATTGAATGCTTCCCATCCCCCGTAATGGTGCTATTTTGATCTTCTTCTTTTAAGATTTTAAAATTCATAAATTATATAATATACATCAATAAAATATGAAAATCAAAGTGAATGTATTTTGGACCGTTGGATCTGAAAATTAATCATTAAATAAAAGCATATGTAATTTGAATGATTGGATTGATTAATGGATCTTATTACTTATACATTAAAGTGAAAATGTCACACTGAAACACTCATATACCTGTTTCTTGAAACATGCCACCAAACAACGGAATATTAGAAAATATGCTGAATTGTAAAAAGGTGTTTCTTAAAACACCCAAAATAGATTCAACCAAACAATAAAATAAAAAGCCTTTAAAGTGAGCATTTATTAGATAAACCTTTATCTAATAAATGCCCATCCAATAAACATAAACGCAATCAAACACATGTTAACTACGAGAAATGTTCCGATGCATGATAATGTGCGTGTGAAACGCCTGTGAGGCGCCAGGTGTGAAGAGCAGATCCGGTCTGTGGGGGCAGATGCGAATCCTCCCAATACACGACGGAGAGTTGTAGGACGTTGTGGGGGACAGTATTGTGGGGGCTGATTTGAACTCTGGATAAATGTGACTAAACAGTTAAAATAAAACAGCGGGAGACTTGACAGTTGACACCGGGAAAAATTTAGCTCCAAGCCATTTTTTTCTTTCTTTCTCGGTTCGACCACGCCCCGACGGAGACGCCCGTCTCTATCAAAGCAACATTTTATTATTCTGGGGTGGGGACCGGGCGTGTCGCTCGTCTACCTCTCCAGTCTTCTCCCACTCTTAGTCGCCGACACAGACAATAGAAACTCGTTATTATCAGGGCTCTATTTTTCTCCAATTTTTTCCTTTGTATGGTAAACCCTAGAAGCAGGCCTGTATTTCAAGGTACGTTTTCATTCTATACGTATAAATTTTTTCTTTATTGGTTCCAATTTATTTTTGTATTTCTTGTTCTTTGTTTGTAACTGTTAAGCACCAATATGCTCATGAACTTTGCTTCGAGAATTAGCAGCCTGTTTCTTTGCACAGCTTTATTCGTTTTGGGTTTTTAATTTTATGATTTAGTTTTTTAGTTTTTTTTTTTTAAGTTTTAAACTGTAATCCCTCGGGGAGGGGGGGGGGGGGGGGGGAGGGGGGTTGCTGGGGTTTATCAAGCTATTGGGTTGGAACCATTGTCGGACTATTACATTCTCAGTCAGCTTTTGCCAATTCTACTCTCTTAGTTTCTTGTAGATGACGTTTTCTGGGGGCATTTTCCTTCTTTGTCAATTTTCATTCAAATGAAGCTTCTTCTACTCCTTTATAAGAATGATATCTAGAATTGCACATTATTTTGCAATTGACCTATGTTTTGTAAATTTTATCTTTTATTCCCTTTATATCTACACTCACTGTGATAGGTGAAATTCTTGTACAGGATGAAGGGGTATTTCCTATGATTGAAATTCCATAAAGAAGAGATGGCTGTTCAGGAAGCAAGCTGGAAATTGGATCCTAAGGTTAAAAAGGTTCAACTATTAGGCTGTAGTTGAACCCTTGCCGAGAAAATGTTCCTGTATGGATCTTCTTGCGAGATGGGAAGCTGTAAAATTTTCATTTTTGGATTGACAATCATTGTGAAAAGTTAATATTACTTTTTCTAGGTTAGTTCTGGAGGTCAGATATTTTGTCATCCTTGTGTTAGATTTTCCATTGAACTGTTTTTGATCTCTCCCTCTAGTTTTAATATACACACTTTCTGCTTGGCATGAGGCCCATGCCTATCTGAAAGCCACCACTTAAGACAATAGTGCCACTTAACTGCTGCTACCAGAACGATAGCTAAAACGGGTGCACTTTGTTGTGTGGCCGTTGGGCCACATGGAGGAAAATCAAATACAGGAAGAAGAGCCTATTCCATGGGTCACAATGAACCTTGGTGGCGAACAAACTCAAGCTTCTCTCCTCCTCCATTGTGGAGATGGGATCGTCAATTCCAGTCAGATGGTTCACCTCATTGTTTGTATGAAGCCCCACTAAATGGCTCATCATTATCATCAAATAGTAAAGGAAGCAGATGCAGGGCGAGCAGTGACCAGTACACCGACCATTATCACTCTGTGTCAGATGGTGTGTTTTCCTATTTCGGAAGCCCCTCTGACAATTTCCAGCTCCCTCAGTAGACACCACTAGTACAGAAATCTAATTCTGGTGAGTTGGCTACCTTACCTGTGGGAGTTAATTTAAGCTTATCTAGTCTTGTTCTGTTTGAACACGAGTTCTTTGCTTGAAAAGGTTTCTGCTTTTGAATGTTATCCTTCTTTGTTCTCTCTCTGTCCATGATTTTTTATCTTTCTTGATGGTAAGTAATCACTAATCACACATGCTGACATGCCCTGTATCTCAATGAAGTGGTGAATATTCAGGCCTACATTCAAGTCATCCTTGTTTATCTAGTCTTGTTCTGTTTGAACACGAGTTCTTTGCTTGAAAAGGTTTCTGCTTTTGAATGTTATTCTTCTTTGTTCTCTCTCTGTCCATGGTTTTTATCTTTCTTGGTGGTAAGTAATCACTAATCACACATGCTGACATGCCCTGTATCTCAATGAAGTGGTGAACATTCAGGCCTACATTTAAGTCATCCTTGTTTATGGGTTTTTCTGGTCATGGTTTTTGAGGGCTAAACGATGATTCTAATTTGAGTGATAACTAATTCCAGTGCCAGACTGTCATCAAGTCTGCATTGTTTTTAGAAAAGTTTTATGATGCATGCTTCTGCACTTCCGTATGTTGTGACTGGTCTTTCATTCTGCATAGTTATTTTTGCCACTACCAAGGGATGAGCAAATATTGCATCTTGGACTCAAATGCTGAAGGTTATGTATTCATGGATTTGACAAATAAATCTACAACTTATTGGATGTGATCCGTGTTGACCTATGCCGTATTTTCAATTTCTTATTATTTTGTATTGGTAAATACTAAGAACGTTATCAATAATAAATTTTACATGTAAAAAACATTAAATCATTAGTTTCATGAGAAGGCATAACTTCTTATCATAAATTTCATTATTCAATACATAATATAATCAAATCCATTCATCAAAGCAGCATGCAGTTTTTAAAATCACGAATTTTCATATGGCAAGAATTCAAACAAATAAAGAAAGCAACAAGTCAATATCATAATGAATCCAAGCAAATGAGGATTTCTACACACTGTATTCAAGCAAATAAACAAAGTAATGACACAATATTGTCAATGATCACTTTTCTTGAAAGGTGAGAAACCCCCATTGCCTCTAGGCATGCGATGACAATTATAGTGAAACAAGAGATTGTGAAAAATAAGCAAGGTGCCAACCAGCTGGTTAGTAAGGTCTCCTGCTGGTCGTAGTGGAGACTTGTCGAGTCCCGCCTGCACTTGGGTTGGGGGATGGGCTACCCCCTGTTATGTAGTCCCTTGAAAACATATAAAAAAAAGAGATCGTGAAAAATAATGAAACTAAAAACACAAAAGCACATAAAAATGTATAGAATATAATAATGGAATGTGGACTTCTACATTACAATAGATAGAATAATAAAAGTTTTTTTTTTATTTATTTATACAATAATAGTACTGTTAATGCTGATAAAAAAATAAATTACAGAACCAAAAACCATGACCAGAAACCATCCTTGCTTAAGTGTCACTTTGATAACTATGAGGCTATGCTAGGAGATAATGGTGTATTAAGAGTTATGTGGAGAAGTTAAGTTTTGACATTGAATACTGTATCACAATTTTCATAAATGGCTAAATAACTTGAATGCCATGTAGAATATAGAATTTATTGTAAAATCCACCACTTATTTAATCTGATTAATCTTAAAGAATCAAGTTTGTTGTGTCATATCATGGCTATTCAGCTATTCTATGATCTAGTCAACTTGCTGGGTGACTACTGTTGACTCTCTTCCTTTGGGTGATGGAAATTCCATACTTTTACCAGAGTATAGGAACAGAAGATTGGATTCTACTTCCATTGGTTCTTATTTGGTGCCTATAAGAAAAGAATTGTAGATAAAGGGATAGAGTAATTATAATGATGACATAGGTGTTGAGATACATGGGAACAACTGATATTGTAATCGCACAGGGTATTTGCAATCTAAGAAAAAGAAGTTCCTATCATTGTAATAACAATTGTAGATAAAGAGATCAGAGTGCTGAATACAATTGTAGATAAAGGGATAGAGTGATTACAATTGATATTGTAATCACACAGGGTATTTGCAATCAAGTACCCTAGAAATACAATTTATGAGTGCTGAATAAAATGAAAGTTTATGGCTTATCCCCGTATATTGCCTATGTGGGATTTACTCAGCATTAGAAGATGGTGGTTGGAGATAACATGTAAATTAACAAATGTTTTAATGAATTTTCTTGTGTCATCTTGATATATTGCCACCTTTAACATCATATGTTGTTAGATACAGATGTGCTCCAGATTTTGTTGTACTTAAGAGGTTTCCTAGTCTAAATTTCTTGTGTAGTCCATTCCCTTCACTGGTTCACTTCCAGTGCATGTTACCTGGATACAGTGTGATATGGTATAGGATGCACGATTTTTTATACTAAAAATAGAAGTATCCTACACAATGTGGCACCCTTGTATAGGTATCTGGGTATCACATATTGCAAGTTCTACATGAAGATATTACTTTTCAGCTGTTTGTCTGGAAACATCAGTCTGAGGACTTGGATGCAGAACATCACCTACCATCCAGACAGAATAAGCAATACTTTTGATTTTGACCACCTGTTCAGTGGACTGCTTTGGAAAATTTTCCATCATCTAAAGGAATATTTTTTTTATCAATAACAGGAGTTCATTAGATTAATAAAAAATATGTAGTTACAACACTCTAGAGAGAGATAAAAAGGCCTAAGCCAGGAGGACAACAAAGAAAAAATTACAGAACAGCCCAAAACATTTGATCCCTTCCCACCCCCTGCTTTGCCAAGGCATCAGCAAAAGCATTTTGCTGTTCTCTTAACACACTGAAAATGGATTTCTAGCTCTCTAGTTAGCCACTTAATCTTCCTAATCTCATTGGAAAATTTCCAAAGTCCACTCTTTTTTTGTAGCCAGCTTAACACCAACTTTGAGTCCCCTTCAACAACTAGCTTTTGTATATTCATTTCCTTAGTCTTCCTTATCTCCTCCAATACAGCATAGATCTCAGCTTTAAGAGAGTCCCCAACCCCAATGGGACCTGAATACATTGCAAGCACCCCCCCATTCTCATCTCTGAAGACCCCTCCTTCCAATAGACCTGGATTACCTTCACTACTAACATCAAAGTTTAGCTTTATAAAGCCACAGGCTGATGTTGACCACACATGACAAATAGAAGAGCGAGTAGGAGCAGAATTTGCCGCCTCCATCCAGCTATTCATCAACATGTCTATAGAAACATCAACAAACAAGTCCAAGGATTTTAGCCAGTGCACCACTCTAACTATTATTACTTCAACAAGGCTTAATTTACTTCTTTCATTTTCAAAAAGCGTTCTAGCATTTCTTTCCTCCCGTAGGGTCCAGCAAATAGCAGCCCTCACAGATCTCCACATAATTCATCCCCTTTTGTTTGGCCATCGAAGGAACGAAGAGCTAAACAGGCTTTGAATATTTGGCAGTGGGGGTCCACTTGCAACCAAATAAGGAAAGAAACCAATCCCAAAGATCAGCAGCAAGGGGACAAGAAATTAATAAGTGGTAGGAGCTTTCACCATTAGCCTTGCAAAGAATGCACCAATTACGAGACAAGCACCAAAAGTGCCTTTTTCTTTGGAGTAAGTCACATGTATTACACCTTTAAAGGAAGACTTCCCAACAAAAAACTCCAATCCTTGGAGGAATTGGCTCACCCCAAACATCCTTAAATGGAAAAATTTGTGCAAAATTATTGATCGAAGGCAAGAGAGACTTAAAGAAGGAAGCACAAGAGAAGGTCCCAGAGGGAGCTAGGGTCCATAGTTTCTTATCCCTCTCAGAGGGGTCCAACACCACCCCGTTCAAGATCTGAACCAGATTCAAGACATCTTCAACCTCTACATCCCTTAGGCCTCTTCTAAACCCCAAATCCCAATCAAGCCCAAAGTAAGACTAAGAAGGAACTAGAAAATTGGACACAACCTTGCCTTTATACCTAGAGAGGGAAAACAAGTAGGGGAATTAGTCTTTCAAAGGTACCTCACCCACCCAAATGTGCTCCCAAAATTTTACCTGATTTCTAGAGCAGAGGTCATACCTGATGTGCTGTAAAAAAGAATGAAGAATGGCATGTATTGATTTCCAAGGAGAGGCACCATTAGACTTTGCTAAAGTTGCAAAGTCCCAACCATCATCTGTCTGACCATGAATACTTAGAATTACCCTAGTCTACAACTTATCTTTCTCACCTTCTAACCTCCACAGCCATTTCCTCAACAAAGCTTCATTTTTCTTCTGAATGTTGCCTAATCCTAACCCTCCATCAGCCCTACTTTTAGAAACCAAATCCCAATTCACTGTGATCCTTCCTCTCCTCCCCCGTTCCCACAAAAAGTCCCTCATCAACTTCTCCAAAACCCTACTTATCTTCACTGGAATCTTAAAGACAGAAAAGTAATACACAGGCAAACTAGCCAATGTAGACTTAATCAAGGTAATTCTGCCACCCAAAGATAAGTGATTCTTCTTCTAAAAGGCCAATTTCTTAGTAAACCTATCACTCATAGGACTCCAAAAGCTCTTTCCTCGGATTATCCCCTAGAGGCATCCTTAAATAGTTCATAGGCCATTGAGACACCACACAACCCAAAGTTTCAGCCCTCTCCATTATATCTCTCTCCTCCATATTGATACCCACCATGCAACTCTTATCAAAATTCACCTTCATATTTGACATTTGTTCCAACACTTGAACCACCAACTTCATGTTTCTGGCCCATCTCACATCCTCCCCCTCATAGAACAGAATTGTATCATTAGCAAATTGTAAGTGGGTGATAGAAATCTTGTCTTTTCCAACCCTCCACCCCCTAATAAGACTTATCGAATCTGCTCTCTCAATTAGTCTCCCCAAGACTTCTACAATCAAGGTGAAAAGGAAAGGAGAGAGGGGGTCCCCTTGTTTAATTCCCCTAATAGCCGGGAAGTGATCCACTACAGTTCCATTTACTAGAATGGAATAATGACAAGACTCAATACAACCTAGGATCCAATTACACCATTTCTCCCCAAAGCCAGAACAGTCCAACACTTGCATAAAAAATGACCAATCAACCATGTCATAAGCCTTTTCTAAATCCATCTTGCACACATAGTTTATCTTCGATAAATAACAATAGTTTAATCTCCAAAAATTATTAAAAATTTATAGTGAAAATACACAATTATTGAAAATATATTGATAATGAAAAAAATACAATAATTACAATAATTACAAAAATACAATAAGTACTAAAAATATGTTAACTTAGTCAATAAATAGTATAATCTCAAATAATAATTTAATCTCTAATAAATATTAATTAGTCAATAAGCTATAACAAAAGTACAATACATACTATAAATTAAATTTTAAAAAATTCAATAATAGTAGTTTAATCTCTAATAATTATTGAAAGTTATATGTTAAATAGCAAAACAAAATAAATGTATACATAATCATTGAAAATACATTTATCACAAAAAACAATAAATAATTACGAAAACACAATAAATATTAATTTTAGTATATATAATTATATAATAAATACAATTTAAGAGTTTAAAAATATTATTAATAAATATTAATGCTTTTGAAAGTTTTTTTCTCGAATTATTACTTGATATAAGTGAAATTAGTTATTTACAATATTATGTAAAAATATTAAATTATTATTAATTTCAATATTATGTTATAATTCTTTTTCTAATTTTTAGATTTTTTTTAAATTAATTACATAATTTCTTTATTTTAACTATTTAAAATATTTAGTTATTTAAATACTTAAATAATATGTAAGATATTTAAAATTTAATGTGTTAATTTTTTATTGAATTTAATTATCCATAAAATCATAATTTATACTATTATTACATAATTTCATATTAATTTTGTAATATATTAAATTATTATTAATTTTAATATTATGTTATAATTATTTTTCTACTTTAAAGAAATTTTTTAAATTTATTACATAGTTATGTTATTTTAACTATTTAAAATCTAGTTATGATAAATATTTAAATAATCTATAAAATTTTTATTTATTTTTTGTTATTTGAATTTTATTTATTTGAAGCTATTACATATTATTAAATATTTGAAATTGATAATCTGGAAAAATATAATTTAAATTTTTAGTACATAATTTCGTGATATATTTTGTAAAAATATAAAATTATTATTTTTTGTTTTTAATAAATATTTTAATGTTATTCTATAATTTTGTTAGAATATTTAAATAATTCTTACATTTTTAATCCAAATTTTATTTAGATAGATATAGATAAAAAGTAGGGGAGAGGATAAATAAGAATTAGAGATAATTTAGGATAGGCTCTACTAAATTAGAGATAATTTTGGAGATAAATAGGAATTAGAGATAATTTAGAAGATAAATAGGAATTAGTGATAATTTTGGAGAAAGTGGGGGAGGTAGTTTACGAGAAATTTTAGGAGACTAGATTAATTATGTTTTGGGGAAGTGCATTTCATTGGTTGTTTA
Source organism: Nelumbo lutea (assembly GCF_056320005.1). Lineage (NCBI taxonomy): Eukaryota > Viridiplantae > Streptophyta > Magnoliopsida > Proteales > Nelumbonaceae > Nelumbo > Nelumbo lutea. The sequence continues at coordinate 511,233 of NC_142690.1, forward strand.
ATCTAATCAAAATAAGGAATGATTACTGTTTTATATTTTTAAAACAAAAAAAAAATATAAAAGATAGAGAAAATAGATAAATAACTTCTCTCAAAGGAGAGCTATGCTGACATGGGTGGACCAATTTTAATATATATATATATATATATATAGCAGGATACATGGATATCATACGATTTTATTGCTAATGCATCAACCAATTTATCAAAAAAAAAAAAAAAGATAATGCATCAATTAGGAGTCCAAATATACATAACATATGGACTTTTGATATTTTAGTTATTATATCAATTATTTTTTAATTTTTACATTAACAAAAATGTTAACCAAATATTAAATTCTCAAATATAAATTAGGATAAATTTCTTAAACTACCCTTGTGGTTTAGTGAATTGATTAAGTATGCCCCTATTGTTTGAAAATTGTCCAACAATACCCTTACTGTTAATGTTCTGTCATAAACTGCCCACAATGCGATTACATGACTTGTATTTTTAAAAATTCCCAACTTACCCTTTTATGTTCGAAAGTGCCCTCGTTTCGGAAAAACGAATCTGTCTAAGTACCTTGTTTACTGGTATCAACCAATACCTTGCGTCAACGATCTCACAAGGAAGGCGAGCCAGTGCTTCTTTATGTCCAAATCGTACATCAGGTCGTAGAGGTCATCATATCGAAGCCCTATAATGTATAGAAGAAATCAACTGAATCAAATCCAGAAGACAAAATAAGGAGCACTAACCAGAAGAATAAGAACCCTAACCGTATTTCCTGAGGCGTTTGGAGAGGGCTTTCATATGCTAAGTAGTGAACCAGTTCTTTGATGGATTTAAGAAGGATTGAAACAGGGACGAATCCATGACTACTAACTTCTCTCTCTCTCCCCCCTTTCCTTTGTTCTCTCTCCCTCTCGCCCCTGTTTCATCACCGCCGCTGTTGCAATGGATCTCTCCACATCTGATCCCTCTCCCTCCCTCTCTCTTTCTTTGTCCCCTTCGTTTTCTCTCTTCCCCATTCCCTTCGTTCTTTCTCCCTCTCGCTCCTGTTTCATTACTGCCTCTTTTGCAAGTTGCAGCAACGACGGACCCCTCCACATCCAACTTCTCTCCCCCTCGAGCAAAATAGGGCTCCGCCTGGCTTCGACGGTTGCAGTAGATGGAAGGATTTCTGGAGAGATCCTTTCCATTGGAGAAGTTACTGGATCTGTCAACTGATCTCTTCTTCTAAGTCTCTGTAGCAACAACAGGGGATTTTTTTTTGATTTCCTGTCAGATTCAAGGGAACCAGCTCCTTCTACCTTCTTCACCTCCTCACCAAACTTTTGCCGTTTGGAAGTTGCACTTCCGTCGTCGCATGCAACAACGATAGTGCTCAGTCTCCGGCATTCAGTTCAGATGAGTGAGCCTGCACATATGCAAAACAGTGGACAAAAAGGTAAATTTAACTTTCGATCTTAGGTTTGAGTTAAAGGGTAAAATGGACATTTCAGGCATTCCGTTAGACAAATTTGAAACAGTAATGTACATTTAGTCAATTTGATAAATCATAAGGGTAGTTTAAGCCTATAATTAACATATCAATTAATAATTTTTACGCTAACAAAAAAGTCAATAACCTTGCCCTTGAGTTATCGATGGTTTGGATTTTATTTAAAATTGCAGCCCAAGTTGAAAAAACCACTTTGACATTCCTGTCTTTCAAATCCATTTCCAAGGCACATCCTGCAAGGTTGTTCAGGTTGAGGGCTTCGACTGGACTGGACGGTGAGCATTTGCATTTGGGGGAATTGGAGGTGGGGAGGGATCTGCGACACTCTTGCAAGAGCATGTTGGTGGAGCTTTAGCTTGACTTGCTATGAAGGAGTTACCAAACGACCTGTTCATGCTTTGAAGGAGTTGGGACAGGTTTTAAATACGTGCCACTTTCTAAAGGATTGCCATGGGTTTCACACGTCATAATGAGTTGTTGTAGCCCGACATTTTTAATCGATAGTTCGATACTATTATGTTACTGTTGGTTTCGAAGTTGTATTTCCTCGTTATAGGAGTCTTCGTTTTTTAGTAGGATTATTACTCTCGAATTAAGATACTTCCTCTGAAAGGGACAATAATTTGGATATGAATTTATACCACTAGAGTCATAGTTGAACTTGGAAGCTTGATAGTTCAGAGTGTACGTATGAGATCCTACAAGTGACGTTTAGAACTTCAGATTATTTGTTTCCGTTGTATTCTTTTCATAGGAATCCTTTCTATATTTTCTGCTATTATTCTCTTCTTTATTGCTTTCAAGTTCTTTAATACTATCGGTAAGTGTTTTTTGCTGGATTTTCTGCTATAAATTCCTTTTTAGATTCTATTGCTACTTTGCTTTGCCGCCTCACATATGAGTTGCGTATTAAAGAGGGATGCCAAGCGTCTGCCACAGCGGATTTGCAAACAACTTCATCCCTTAAAATATTAAAAAGAAAAATATCGAGATCTGCCTTCTTTGTGGTGGCAAAGTTTGAGCAATTGCACAGCTAACAAAGGGTTAATTTGTTAATTTTGATTAGGGTCAATATCTGCAGCTTCTTGTTTTCCGCAGTCTGCTGAGGTGAGTTCTTGTCTACACGTTACCGTGGAGTTGCTTGAGCCTAAATTTTATTCTGATTATCGTTTGTTTGCTTGTATGTGAAATCTGCTTGTAGAGGCTATTTATTGGCGGAGCATCTGCAGCATCCAACAGTTTTGGGTCCCCATCTACCTTTTCTGAATCTAGCCACTGGGAACCTACTGGCAAACAGCCAATCTCTTCCTCCTGCCGGAACTTTTCCAGTCGGTGCTCTTTCATGTTAAAACCAGTTTACCCATTAGTGTTCCGAAACCCCGTGCCAGATACTGATCCTTTTGATTCTACAGATAAAAACAGCACAAGTAGGTTGATACTTGGTGAGAATAGAACTTCACCATCTGATTGGCCTAATAACAGTTGTGGTCTCTTGCATAAAACCTTCATTGGGTTTCAGAAAATGGAGGCTTCTCCAGAGACCAACAAGAGATCAAGAAGGGAGGGGTTCAGGTTGAGTAGTGCCAGTAGTTATGACCTAGCATTTGATGGAGAAGGTTTTGATATGTCAGAGCACATTGATAAGGAATTTAGATGGCCAAACTGCAGTAGAGGAGATCAGAATTGTGGACTTTGTGGAAGGCTTCTTTGGCAGAAGTCCCCGTGGAGTTCGCGGAGAATTGTCAGTAGTGGTAACATGCCAATTGCTGCGGTGCTGCATTGCACCCATGTATTCCATGCAGAATGCTTAGATCAAACGACACCCAAGACAAAGATTCATGACCCGCCATGTTCCTTGTGCCTGAAAACCAGTGGTGTGACTGATGATGAATCTTCACTGATTTCAGAACCATTGCAAATGGGTTTGAGATCGGTGCGGAGGAACCAACAAGTAGTGATCTCTGATGCCCTTGGCCTTGGGAACAATAGTGGTGGTCTCTCTTCAGATGGTACTGGAGGTAGTTCGAGAACAAATCAATCTCTGCCAGTGGCGCAGAGTAGTGGTTCTTGGGTAAAGAGTCATCTTAAAAAGCATCTCATCAGTTTCAAAGGGAGGAGAGGCAAGGGTTCCTTCGGCACAAAGCATTCAAATTTCAAATAGAATTGTTTATTTTCTCATCCCTCTTTTTTAATAGCCGATGATAGAAAGAGTGCTTGTACTCTTGCACAGTAAAATATGATTCTCTGAGTTTGCAAAGTCTTGAAATTTATCACCTGAGATTTGCACGCAGCCGGCTTGGTATCGTTGAAAGAATCAGCTCTGAACTCATTTCCAATTTATTTTTGTTTCGAGTCTCATGTAATTGCTTATAATGTAGAGTTATATGAAGAAAGGTTAATATTGAGTCCAAACTGCTATGGAGAATGGAATGTGGGTTAATTTGACGCTCTTACAAATAGGTGAAGTGAAAGCATCTTGTCGAGGGGTTGAATTGAACCATTGTGGGTTATCACGTAGATGGTAGCCAGTGATTGAATTTGACCCGCACACGGCACGCACAAAACAGAACCAGAAATAATGTCTTATGGCTAGCCTAGTAGCCTTGCCTTTGGTGTTTGGTTTGATTTGATAAAAATTTAGAAACATCAGGAGAGTTGAGGTTGAGTTCTTTGAAGGATTTTGTGAAATTTCTTAAAAACTTTCTCTTGTTTTCTATCAAAATTTAAACCTAACGTATAGGACATCCATTGCCCCTAGTGTGTTGGTAAAAGAAACTTCACTCATCCCGTGGACAGTGTATTTACAGAGAATAAGTGGCCGTACGTTGAGATTCGAGAGTCATGTGATTGGTATTGGTAGAATGGTAGGTCATCCTTCGAATTTAAACGGTGGGGTGGAGCCTTAATTATGAGATCATCGGTGATCTATTTTATGGAGGCTTGTTAGAGCCATGGGCATTGATCTTTGTATTGACAATTAAAGCCTAGGTAGTAATTAAGGCTGTGTTTGGTTGCAGTGCACTAGTATAAAGGCATGGGAGTGCGTGAAAAAAAAAGCAAATTCTCGTTTAATTTTATTTTGGGTTTTACTTTATTTTGCTTCATGTCTTAATTTACTTCATTTGCACTACCATCAAATAAAATAAGTTAAAATTTGAAACAAAAATAGGTCAAAAATTACATTCAAATCATTTTCATTGCCATAATTTTGAATCACTTCAAATTTATTTAGATTACAACCAAACACAACCTTAGGATTTGGGCCCATTGAACAAATTTTCAATCAATTTTTTTAGCCAAATTCCCAAGCAAGTTACACCCCTAATTTTGGCATTATTATATTAAGGAAGTTAAAGCCATGGTGTTTTAGTACCAAACTCAAATTACAGTAGATTTTTTTTTTACCTCAAGCTTAAAACTAATGATACATACATTTAAATACATATAATTATAATTATATGCACACACATGCACCACACACACACACACACTATATATATGATGTAGGCTCACATGGCTCGGACCAATATCATGCACGCATGCGACAGGCGACGACGCTCAAGGTGGACCCAATGAGGGTGCACACAGAATAGAGGTCGGCACACGACCCGAAGCCAATGGTGTGGCCGCACGTGACAGCCTAGATGATCGTGCTCCTTAGGGTCAGACCGCATCTTGACTGTCCGAGCCCACTTACCTCCAGGCGACCTCAAGTATAAATAAGGGGCAACTTCCTCAAGGTAAACATCTATACTAAAGACTACTAAGAACTCTCCAATTTTCCACTGTTTTTTTTGTTATAGAAAAGGTTATTAGAGGTTTAGTAGAGCTATGGGCATTGAATACATTGATCTTCTTAATCTTAATTAAAGGCTTTGCTTTGTTTTGCAAAATGTAAAAAGCTGTATGTATATACAATCCTGTCTTGCCGTGTCATGTGATTGCTATTAAGGCACCATGGTCCATGACTTGGCTCAATTCCACCACCGACCGCTCCCATTCACTCCATTCACGTTACTACGTTCCATCACTTGATGCCTGCGGTGCCACACCGAACTTCTCAGCTATTAACCCCTTCTCCCCTTCTCCTCTATTTCCCATCCTGATTCCCGGCCGGCCTCTTAGCTAGGCTTGGGTTTATCATTCCTTCCTTCCAACCACTAGAATAGGCCATGAAGGACTTGTCCTTGTTTCTCCTGAAGAACTCTCTGGCAGCGAAGATGAAGAAAGGTCTCCGAAGCTTTTGCAACGGTGTTGGTTCCACGTCGATCCTCAATAACCAACGTCGCAAGAGCCAACATGAACATGATTTATCTTGCATGGCCACCTCCTCTCCCGTTATAAGCTCGCCTTACTACCCAGACCACATCAGCAAGAGCCCACCGCCGACCCTGGAGGAGATGATCTTGCAGCTTGAGCTGGAAGAGGAGGCAGCAAGGAAAGCAAAGCTGGATGACTATGATGTGTGTCGACGTAGAATGTCATGTGTCAACAACTCTGATATTTTACGATCTGCCAGGAGCGCATTGAACCAGTACCCTCGGTTTTCTCTCGATGGTAGGGATGCAATGTACAGGTCTTCCTTCAATAACTTCACTCCAGTTACCAGGTCCAGGGGTGGTTGCAATTGGTGTCAATCATCATCATCATCGTCTGGAGGAATTGGAAGGAAACTGTATAGCGAAGGGTTTGAATTAGATGTGGAAAGGAGTCTTGGGCTACCTCCAACTTTAGCAGGAGAAAGCGTGGTTTGGTGCAAACCGGGTGTGGTTGCCAAGTTGATGGGTTTGGAGGCCATACCAATACCTCTGTTTAGTCATAGTAAACAGTACAACACCAAAAAGAGAATGAATAAGTCTGTTGCTAGTGTTATGATCAAGAGGGAGAATCTTAGGAGAGCTGGAAGACGGGAAATGGAGAAAAGAAGGCTGGCTATGGGAATCATAAATTGCAGGGAGGCAACGGCGTCTTCATCTTCGACCAGCACCGATTACTGTATGATGAAACCAATTGTATCTATATGCGATGGAGGAGATCTAACACAGTGAATAGATCATACAGGTGCTGCCGGTCGTATTTGAGGCTTTAATTATTAATCTTATGCATGTTTGGGAGTCTGGACTGGACTCCCCAATTCCCAAACATGCATTTTCCCATGTTGTGATGACTGATGAGAAAAGGTGGCACACTGCCGATCGAGCGCGTATGCGTCTCTAGATCTACTCTTTAACTAGATCTAGTGATGGCCTGATGGGATGCCACTCAATGGGTTGCACACCCGAGTGACACAACTGCCCCGATAAGTGGATCCAGTTGTTACGGTGGGTGCCCGATAAACGTATTATATGTTCTGATTGAATTGGGTAGTGTGTATGTACGTACAACAATCAACCGTGTTTAAATTTTAGTGTTGATCTATAGGATAGAAAATAGTTATATATATGTATATATTATATTATTCGATGGGTTTGGTTGGCATGGTAATACAAGAATCCGCCCCAGATCCCTCACAAATTAACGCTTGATATTGGAAAGGGTATAAATAGTATAAATGCATACAAAATATAAGGTTTTGCATTTGGTATATTTGTGTTTATATCATTTGGAAAATTAAAATATAAAATTTATAATATAATTTATACTGTACATATTTGTATTTTTATTAATTTTAAATTAGTCTCATCATTTTGAAAAGAGTACAAATACAAATATGTACAGTAAAAATTTAAATTTAAAAATACAAAATGCAAAGTTTTTCATTGTATTTATATTTGTACTTTTTCTAAATTTAGCCTATGGCCCCGTTTGTTTTTCGGTAAGTTAATTATCTGGATAAATGTAATTACCCAGGTAAGTATTTTTTGGAAAACACTTATCCAGGTAAGTGTATTTATCCATGTTCTTTTATTTTCCAAGTAAAAAAAAGGAAATGACTATTTTAACCATAAAAATTCATTATTAAAGGGGCATTTTTGTCCCATTCAACGGAAAACTTTCCTAATCCCCACATTAATCTGAAAAAAGAACATGGGATTCTTGGTCAATGGGAACCAAAATCCTATTGACTAGATTTCCCCCTCTCAAAATCCAAAAAAAAAAAAAGAATGCCCCCTAAATATCACCAATATCATAGCATTCTTTTTTGCTTCCCGTTTTTCCTTTGTTTTGCCGACATATTTCATGAAATTTTGGTTTGCCAGGTGGAACCAGGCTCAAACTACTGTTTTGTCCTAAATTAAAGTTTGTTAATAATTAAGATTTATACATTTTTAAATCTGCAATATAAGTTAATTAGAGAAGATCATGATCCTAGTTCTGTCTATTGCTAATTAATGTATATATTGTTATTGCTTCTAAAAATCTTCATGTGCACTCTGAATTTCTTATCTCAACAATCCAATTGTATAACTGTATTTTTTTTATAGGTAAAATTGTATAATTGTATTAATTTGCCGCTTGGTGCAGCCATAGAATAATCTTACAGAAAAAAAAATAGTTGGGAATTTTTTCAATGAGAGTTTATAATTGTTAAACAATTAGTTTAATCGTAAGAAAGGCAGATCATGAGATTAAAATAAAATGCATCAATTAATAATAGTGGGCTATATAATCCTGGTACTATCCGTACCCAGGCCATATTGGGCAAATTAATTATAGGGTAAAATATTTATATCTCCCTTGACGTTGTTGAAATGTAATTAAACCTCCCCTCACTTTTAAAAGTTGCAAAGACCTCCTCTCACTTTTGGTGTAAAAGTTGCTTATTGACCCCTTTCGTTAATTGACTTAATTCTAGTGGATGGAGAGTGAAAAATTCCCAAACTAGTGACTACCTTTGTGTGTTTAGCAAAAAAATTAAAATTTCATATTATCAAAATTACCCTTCTAGGATTATTCTGTCATCACTTGAAATAATTCCCCCTTAGTTCCTCTTTTCCGGTTCTGCCGCCCAATTCAATAGTCCCAAGGATTCTACAAAAAACCATGTGTGCAAATGAAAATACCTATTTGTTGAAGGTGATTTCACACAATTTTTTGAGTTTTCTTTGATTTTTTTAAGTTTTTAGATGTAGCTTTTTTTTTTTCATGCGTTGAATATATTGTTAACCTAAGCTTTTTGTGTTTTTTTATTCTTGATTTTTCTTGATCTATTATTGTTTATATAGTAAACAGGGCGAGTAAAAAGTATATATAGATCGTACTTGAGTCTAGAACAGACCATACCTTGTTTTGTTATTGTTTATATAGGCAACTTCACTGTTTGTTTAATACCTGGGTCTACTCGTCAAGGGAGGTCTTTGCAGCATTTAAAGGTGAGGGGAGGTTTAAATACTTATCAGCAAGGGAGGTTTAAGTATTTTACCCAAACATGATTCATGGGAATTTTGGGTATTTTAAAAAATTTTGAACAATAAATATCTATTTCTGTGAAGTTTTTTTAACGTGCAATTAACAGAAGGGGTCAGTAAGCAACTTTTACACCAAAAGTGAATGGAGGTTTAAGTACATTTCAGAAATGTCAGGAGAGGTTTAAATATTTTACCCTTAATTATATTGCAAATATTCTTTATATAAATTAACAAAATAAATATAAGAGGACTTGCATCAGTACATGTGTTCCCACTTAATAAAATTAGGAGTTGGACTTTTTAATTAAGTTGAAAGCGTCCCTCATCCTTTAATGGTACTCAACAGCGGTGTATATTTACATTTCCAGCTTTGAGAAGTCAAACATTATCAGGCTTAGCAAATTAATATTCACCTCCAGCGATAGTTTATCTATAAATTATAATTATCACTGGATCCAATAATCTTATAAAAATTAATCCAGATGCATTGTTAATTATTAATTTGAGTATTAACTGTTTAATTTGAGCACGTGATGCCATTAGTTAGAAATATGGGAGGATGACCCGAATATGTTTGGATCCAATTGGAACCCATTTTTAGTTGCATAAAAAATTTCAAACAAAAAAAAATGTCAAAATTAATTTAAATGCACGATTTGTACATATAGAAATTTATTATTAGGTATATGCTTTTCATTATATTTAGGGAGTGTATCTGCTTGTCAGGCCATTTAATAAAGAAGGCTGAAAGGCTAAGAAATCTTCCAATGTGTAAAAAAATTGGTTTGGGGGTCCAAAATTGCTTTCACTTCACACATTCTTCTATTGATGAGCCAAATATGAGCCCCAAAATCCTTCCCTTCTGATCAGAATAAAGATATGTGTTAGGGGCAGCTAAATGTTAAAATATTGAAACATCTAACACCTAATATTGCATATGGAAAGCATTAATAAAATGGGTACAGCAGAAATATGAGAGATTGTCTAGTAGGATTAAAATTAGACCAAATTCGGATTGCAATCGGATATTAAATAGTATAAATAAATTCAACTCAAAATGATCAGAATATTACATAGTATTAATAAAATGAATTAAAAATAGTTTTACTATTATATTTTATGATGAACAAAATTAATTGAAGATTACTTGTATAAAAATTAAACCTATTAAAATTTAGTAACAACATCATTCAAATTAACTTTGCTCATACATATGTGTGTGTAGTAATTTGGGGCATGTTTTTTTTTTTTGGGAGTAAATGACTATATTTGGTAAAGGACGCAAGAAGTTCAGTCTACTTTAAAAATCCTTTAAATGACATTTAAAGTAGATAATTTAACATATATTTAGTTATAATACATTTTGTTAGTTTTATTTAAATTTCTTAGACCTAATTAATTTGGTGATTTTGGTCCATTCCTTTTACAGTAAACTAATCAATTTTGATATAATAAAAAAACCATGAAGACTATCCGCTACAATGCCATTTCTTTTCTTCTTTGATTTAGGCCAACAGATATAGGCAAGGTTCAAAATATTAGAAATGCAAAGAGTACGTATTAGAAACATAATTTTAAGATTCAATATACTTTGGATGCATATATGGATTGTATGATGAAAATTAAAATTAAGATGTGTATGGATACAATAGAAAAGCTCAAATAAATCTAAAAAAAAACATATCAATAACATTAAATATAAGTTTAAAATGACTATAAATAAGCTATATACACAAAAGTAATATATATTTTAATAGTTTATGTGAGTGAAGTGTGAACTCTGAGGACATATTTGATTAACATTGTAAAAATAATGAAAGAACTGAAAATAAAATGTGCATGCATATGAATATATTTCAATCAAATTTCAGAAAATAAATAAAATTTGCATTGATATTTATAAATAGAATATGATAATTAAATCTATGAAGCCGGAAAGGTATGATACAAGAAGAGTTGACCAATCAAAACCCTCCTGTCAATTTCGATGAATACCACATGATTGATACCACCTATGTGATATACCCATCGATTGGTTACAAGGCATCATGTCTTTTCTGTATCATATTCTCAATTTTTTTTTCTAAAAATATATAAGTTTTAATAATCGATCTACTGAAAAGAGAAGAGAAGAATTCATTCTAAATGAATATAACTATATATGACAAGCAATTAGGGAATGGTTGCTTCATGTAATGCTAGGGTTTTCAATATTCAGGAGTTGCTTCCTGGTGCATCTATATATCTATATTAATATGGAATGGGGATACGTGGATGCATTCAGCTTTGAGAGAATGGTATCTCCACGTGCGGATTATAAAGTGGCCATGTGAGGATAATCTGTTATTTTGCACATGACTCCCCTTCCAACGTGCGAGTAGATTCAGTTGTCATCCGCATAGTATCCTTCTCTACCCTCTCTCTCTCTCTTCTCTTTGTCTCTCCCTCTCTCTCTCCTCCCCCTCTCATTCTCTTTGTTTCTTGGTCTTGCAGAGGGTTAGGGTTTCTATTTGTTCTATTCTCTCTGCAGTGTATGTTTGGTTTAGCAGAGCTTTGGGGGCATATTCTTCAGTCTACGGTCCTCTTGCCATGGGTTTCGCTTCAGTTTTGTTCACTTGCGCTAATGGCAGGTGGTTCTTGCTGTCACTTGTGCAAGTTCAAAGGGCTGTTTGCAGACAACACAATGAGACTCAGTGACAGCATGGTTGTTGACAGTCTTGATGGTTGGCATGGACTCGATTGCTACCTTTGACGCCAAGGGATGTTCATAGTGCCTACTGTATTGATCTGAATCTGAGCCAGCTGTTTGAGAAGACTATCAAAGCCTGAACCCATCAAGAAGTCCGACATGCTTACGGGCAGTAGATGGAGTCCTGAATCGGAGCCATCATCATAGTAGAGCTCAAAGTTTCCCCTCTTTCCACCACCGCCTTCAACGCCGCCATGCATGCCCTGAAGGACAATAACGGAGTTAAAAGGTGAATGATCCCCAGTGTTCCTTCGGCTGCGGCAAAACCCTAGATTCACACTTTGAACGCCAACACCTACCAACTACATGTGCAGATCAAGGGGGCTCATCTATTTTCCCAATAAATCCCTCATCATAATCAGGGCAAACAATAGTTTCTTGAGCTCAAACCCTAACAAAACGATTGCACCTGTAGCACCAGTACGAAGATCCAACCGAAGCCATCTATATAAGCAAACCTAGAAAAATCTTTTTCTGTAGATCAAGGAAGCACAAGAAAGAAATCTTGTAACACATAGCCATGTTTATTTTACAACCTGTTCGATAACTAAAGAAAGGAAAACAGAGGGTTGTGCTCCACATAACCACTTTCTTGAAACATTGGACTTCCTCATTGAAATTTCACACAGAGATTTGAGAAATCAAGCTATAAAATCCCTTAGTTACCTCACTAATTTTCACAAGAGACAAGAAAAATCCACTAATTTTCACTAATTTTCAGAGGTTTGATAACAAGAATTTTATCTTATATCAAATATTAATGTGATTTTGTGTTATATTTACTTCACAAAATTTGCCAAAATGACTTGAAAATTAGAGTCTACGATTACAGAAGATTGTAACTTCAACTTATTATTAAGTGAAAACCAAATTTTCCATTTTACAAAAAATCAAAGAAAATATAAAATAAAGGAATACTACACCTAAGTAGTATGTCAAGTGACCTAGAAATTTAGCAAGAAAATATTGGGATTCAACTTAATTTCAATAAACATTACAACTTATTTCCTGATATATAGCAACTCTCAACATAATTAAGCAATAGTGTCTTGGAAAGCCTATACTCACTGTAATTGAAACACGTAAGATAGCCAGTTACTGACACTTTGCAAATTGCATCAATATCATCGATTGATCATCAAAAAGGTGATTTAACTTACCAACTCTATCCCAGCCTTTCATTCCCATTAGTTTTGTTCTTCGTATTCAAGCATTTTAGACAATAACAATTTAAACCTGCATGTTGCTTGTGTCTCATATATTTGGGTTGCTGGTAGTCTAGTCTCACAATTTAATGAGAGATGCCTTAGATGTCCAACTCAATGTTACTACAAGTTTTTTCTATTGAAACGGCATTGCAATTGAATGCTTATTGTATGTTCTTACACAAATATCTGTTTGGTGGAGAGTAGAAAAGATGGGCTTGCTGGTTTCGGACTGTCCGTTGTGGGTTCGAATTTCCAGTCTATAACACACTTTATCTTTCACAAGCCCCTGCAATGTAGGGCCCCTCTGCTAGTATATAGATTGTAACCGTTTTTATATGGTCGAAGGCATACTATGGTCGTCTGTCGAGTGTCGGCAAGGTAATGCAGATCAAATCAGCCCCCCACTAGGGGGCACCCCACAATGTCCCAAAGTACATCCCCATCATATACTGGGAACATCTTCTATCCATTTCTGGTATTATCATTGGGAGATGCTTCCAATACATGGCGAGGATGTATTGTGGGGCATTGTGCGGGCTGATTTGAATGCACAATAAGTAAGTTGTAGAGGCTATAGTTTTGGAGGGAGATTCAAATTTATAAGAATCTCTCTCCTCCCTCTCTTGTTTTTTGTCCTTTCCTCTCTTGAATGTCTCTTTGTCCCATATTGCTTGGGAAAAGAGTGGAAGTGGAGTATATTTGTAGTTTTCTCCCTCTATGGGTAGGACCCATAGGAGGAGAGGATTATAGATATTCCATGCATGTGAGGGGGGGGGGGTCGCGGGTGCTTTCCACACGCGCAGGCCGAGCCGGGTTGGGTCAGGGGGCGGGTGTAGGTGCATTAAATCATTTTGTTTTATTCGAATTACACCTTTTCAATTTTAAAACGTGTCTCTTCAAAATCAAATTTAATTTTTAAATAAATTGTCTTCTTTTTTCGTGTCTCTTCTTCCTCCTTGTGCCTCTTCGAATAGGTGCACTGCTCTAAAGAGGCTCTTGTCTAAAAGGACACATCTATGTCCATTTGGGTCTGAGACCAATCTATAAAAGGGTGATGGTGGACCTAGTTTGCACATAGCATTTTTTGGCATTCTTGTTTTCTCTGAGAAATCTGAGCATTAATCTTCAGTGGTTCGCGGAGGTCTGGTAAGCGAGTGCACGCCTACCAGTGGCCTATGGGATGTTTTATCTTGGCGACCGGTTTGCGATCACCTAGCTGCACCATAGGGAGCAAATATGGTTTTAAGGAGAGTGACCAAGTGGTACGACTCAGCCCTCCATCTTCCTGCAATTTCGAGTTTCGAGTTCTTACAATAACTTCACATCACTGCAACATTGGTTTAGAAAGCGATTACCGATAAGTTTCATCTGCTCTCTTTATTGTTATTACAATATTCTTAAAACCGTATTTATGGAACCTATCTCTGCTAACCCCTTCATGAGGAGCCCGATACTGTCAACAGTTCCCGCTTTCTCTAAGATTGAACCCTTCGGAACCAACTACATGCGTTAGAGACAATGTCTGTTGTTTGCCTTAAAATAGTTAGGATAACTTTCACTTTGACTGAACTGAACCCATTAAACATGGAGGAACCAGCCTGTTCTGCTGTTGCAGAACAATGGACTACACCCGATCACTTCTACACCAACCATATCCTAAACTACTTGTCTAATGAACTATACAATGTTTATTCTTCATATAGTTATGCCTATGAAATCTGGAATACACTGGACACTAAGTATGCTCTTAAAAATGCTGGAAATAAAAAATATGTAATTGCCAACTTTCTGCACTTCACCATGAAAGAAGACATTGACATGTCTGCTCAAATAGATGAGTTTCAGGTTCTTGTGGAGGAACTAGCAAAGGAAGGCATGGTACTGTCAGATGAATTCATTGTTGGTTCTCTCATAGAGAAACTGCCACATACATGAAATGATTTCAGGACAGTATGAAGCACAAGAGAAAGGACCACTTTGGACCAAGTAGTGGTCCGAATTAAGATTGAAGAAAAGAACAGAAAGAGATGATGACTAGTTTTTCAAAACCAATCTAGTAGAGGAAAAAACTACAAAATTCAAAAAGAACTTGAATGTAAAAAATGATCAGAAATTCAAGAAACAAAAAAAGAAAAAAAAGGAAACTGCTACATATGTGGCAAACCCGGACATTACAAGAAGGAGTGCCAGTATTGAAAGGACTCTGGGAAAATGAAAGTCAATCTGACTGAGGATGTTATCGCAGTAGTGGTAATTGAGGTAAACTTAATTGATAAGCCAAAGGAGTGGGTACTGGATATCGGTACTACCAAGCACATATGTGGGGACTGCAATTCCTTCTATGAGTATACAACTCTGTCTGAAGGAGAACAAGTCTTCATGGGAAACTCACAAACTTCGAAAGTTTTTGGCAAAGAAAGGTGCTCCTGAAACTGACTTTGGGAAAAATCCTAATGTTGAATGATGTACTACATGTGTCGGAGATCCAATAGAACTTGGTATCGGGAGCACTCCTCAACAAAGTAGGACTGGAACTCACATTTGAAGCAGACAAGGCCATGTTGACTAAAAATAATGTATTTATTGGAAAATGGTACAATGTTGGTGGATTATTTGTACTGAACATCTCTAATATTATTATGAATAAAATTGTTTCTTCTTCTGCTTATATTGTTGAATCTTTTGATATTTGGCATGCTAGATTAGGACATCATAATGCTTCTTATTTAAAGCGATTATGTAAATTAGGAGTTTTGAATGTTCCTATTAATTTTACAAATGAAAAATGCCAAGTATGTATAAAAACAAAATTTACTAAGAAACCTCATAAAAGTGTACAAAGACAAACTGAATTACTACAACTTATTCATAGTGATCTAGGAGACCATAAATGCCATGAAGCTAGAGGAGGAAAAAGATACTATATAACCTTTACAGATGATTTCTCTAGATATGCAAAAGTAGTTCTACTTAGATTAAAAGATGAGGCTGATCAAGCTTTTATAAACTATAAAACTGAAGGAGAAAATCAGTTAGGAGAGAAAATAAAAAGACTTAGAACAGATAGAGGAACTGAGTATGATGGATAGACCATTAGAAAATTCTTTGAAGAAAATGAAATCATACATGAAACCACAACTCCCTATCAACCTGAATCTAATGGAGTTGCAGAAAGACTTAACAGAACACTAAAAGAAATGATGAATGCAATGCTAATTAGTTTATGTGCACATCTGAAATTGTGGGGAGCAGCAATCCAAATGTCTTGTCACTTATATAATAGAATACCACCTAAGAAGAAAGGATAGATTCTCTTTGAGCTTTGGTACAACAGAAAACCTAGTCTGAACTACCTAAAAGTTTGGGGCTGCCTAGCAAATGTTGAAATACTTGAATTTAAAAGAAAGAAATTAAGACCGAAAGCCTGTGACTGTGTGTTCATTAGCTATGCACAAAACAATGCGGCTTATTGGTTCCTTGTAATTAAAACAATTGAAAATGTTGTCGAAAATAACACAATAATAGAGTCCCGAGATGCAGAATTCTTTGAGTACATCTTCCCTTAGAGAAAAGAAACATTAAATAGGGAACATTTCCAAAACCAAGAACAAGTGAATGCTCAAGGAATCAATACTTCATTTAAGGAGAAGTAAAAGACAGACAAGAGAAACAAATTAGGGTGACAGAATGTTCACATTTATGGTGGACAAGGACCCAATAACCTATCAAGAAGCTGTAACTTCACCTGATGCAGTATTTTAGAAAGAAGTTATAAAAAAGTGAAATAAACTCCTTAGTCATTAATTACACATGGGAACTTGTAGATCTCACACCTAGAACTAAGGCACTAGATTGTAAGTGGATCTTTAAGAAAAAACTAAAACCCGATGACACAATAGATAAATTCAAGGCCAAGTTAGTTGCTAAGGGGTTAAGACAAAAGAAAGATGTAGACTTCTTTGACACCTACTCCCCAGTTGCAAGATTAACAACAATTAGGGTTTTGTTTGCTATAGCATCCATTTACTGGCCAATAGATAAATTCAAGGTCAGGTTAGTTGCTAAGGGGTTCGAACAAAAGAAAGATGTAAACTTCTTTGACACTTACTCCCCGGTTACAAGATTAACAATAATTAGGGTTTTGTTTGCTATAGCATCCATTTACAAAATAGTAGTTCATCAAATGGATGTGAAAACAATTTTCTTAAATGGAGAATTAGAGGAAGAAATTTACATTAGGCAACCTGAAGGCTTTATAATGCCAGGACAAGAAAACAAAATGTGTAAATTAATTAAGTCTCTGTATGGCTTAAAACAAGTTCCCAAACAATGGCATGCAAATTTTGATAATGTGTTAATAACTAATGGATATAACAGAAATGATTCTGATAGATGTGTCTATAGCAAATTTGAAATTAATATATGAGTCATGATCTGTCTATATGTTGATGATATGCTAATAATGGGAATTAGTCTAGAGGTAGTAAAAGAAACAAAACAATTTCTAATTTCCAAATTTGATACCAAGGACCTGGGTGAGGCTGATGTAATCTTAGGAAATTTAGACACTATGATTGTAAACCGGTTAAAACACCTATTGACTGTACTATTCACTTAAAGAAACATGTAGGAGAACCTGTTTCACAAAAGGAGTATGCTAGTATAATTGGATTTGTATCTTACTTAATAAACTATACAAGACTAGACATAACTATAGATGTGGGAAAATTAAGTCAGCATACTCATAATCCCGAAAATGAAGATTGGGAAGCTTTAGTAAGATTATTAAAATATTTAAAAGGAACCATAAACTTTAGTTTACATTACTCAGGTTTTCCTCCTGTTTTAGAAAGCTTTACTGATGCGAATTGGATTTCGGATTCAAAGGATAGTTCTTCCACCAGTGGATATGTGTTTACTCTAGGTGGTGGAGCAGTATCGTGGAAATCAGTAAAGCAGTTATGCAATACAAGTTCAACAATGGAGGCCGAGTTCATTGCACTAGAATTGGCAGGATCCGAGGTAGAGTGGCTAAGGAACTTGCTGGCAGATATACCACTTTGGCCGCGGACGGTTCTGTCTATATCTCTCCATTGTGATAACCAAACAACAATAGCCAAAGCCAAGAACCAGATGTACAATGGTAAAAGAAGGTGCATCCGCTTAAGGCATAACTTGGTAAGACAATATCTCAACAAGGGTACAATCGCTCTGGATTTTGTAAGGTTTGAAAAGAACCTTGTAGATTCGTTAACCAAACTATAAACTTTTAAGGTGGTTTATGAGGCATCGGTAGGAATGGGGTTGAAGCCCGTTACAAAGTCATTAGTGATGGACACCCAATCTATGTGAAATGAGATCCTTGGAATTAGGTTGAATGGGTAAAAATGAGTCAATAGATGACTTGAGAAAGCACTATCATTTGTGTCTCATTTCAGATGCCGAGGTAAGATAGTGCTCACTACAGATTGAGGAGGTTGAGCATGAGGCTCTTAATCAGTTAGGAATAGTGTGAGCAGTGCATACTAATAACTGACCTAAGTGAGTGTGAAGTGTAGCCGCTTCTAAGAGAGATCTAGGGCTAACTCTCGAAAACAATCATGATTCCAAGAGGGGAATAAGGCCGAAATGTTCCAAAACAAAAGAGCTACTAAAGAACTAGTGAGTTGAGTTGGTTGACTGGTTAGCTAGTTACGATAAGGAGGAAAGGTTGAAGGAGTCTGACTCCAGCCGTGCTCTGTAACATAGCCTGTCATACCTAAGTGTTGATTGAAGTCCAAAAGACATCACCATGAATACTTTTCTTACGACGATGCTCAGATTGTTCGATCTTCCTGTAACTTTGAATCTTGTGGGGGATTGTTGGAGGGAGATTCAAATTTATAAGAATCTCTGTTCTCCCTCTCTTGTTTTTTGTCATTTCCTCCCTTGAATGGCTCATTGTCCCACATTGCATGGGAAAGGAGTGGAAGTGGAGTACATTTGTAGTTTAGCTTCCTCTATGGGTAAGGACCCATAGGATGAGAGGACTACAGATATTCCATGCATGTGAGGGGGGTTGGGGGTGCTTTTCACATGTGCGAGCTGAGCCAAGCCGGGTTGAGGCGTGGGCGTGGGTATGGGTGCGCGATGCACTAAATCATTTTGTTTATCCGAATTACACATTTTCAATTTTAAAACGTGTCTATTCAAATTCAAATTTAATTTTTAAATAAATCGTTTTCTTTATTTGTGTCTCTTCTTCCTCCTTGTGCCTCTTTGAACAGGTGCATTGTTCTGAAGAGGCTCATGTCTGAAAAGACACATATGTGTCCATTCGGGTTTGAGACCAATCTATAAAAGGGTGATGGTCAACCTAGTTTACACACACCATTTTTCGATATTCTTGTTTTCTCTGAGAAATCTGAGCATCAATTTTCAGTGGTTCACGGAAGTCTAGTAAGCGAGTGCACACCTACTAGTGGCTTGTGGGCAGTTTTATCTTGACGACTGATTTTCGATCACCCAACTGCACCATAGGGGGCAAATACGGTTTTAAGGAGAGTGACCAAGTGGCACGGTTCAGCCCTCCATCTTCTTGCAATTCCCAGTTTCGAGTTTCTGCAACAACTTCACATCACTGTAATTTTGGTTTAGAAAGCGAATGCCGAAGTTCCATCTGCTCTCTTTATTATTATTACAACATATAGCCTATAGCAAATAACGATTCTTTTGCAGGCTGCAGGCCATCTTGAATTTGGATCATAAGCAGATGAACTTGGATCTGCTACCCACAAGATGTTCCCACATCTTTACCCATGAAACATGACAACGGAATATCTTTCTTGTTATTCATTGGGATATGTTCCGAATACATGGTGGTGGGTATGGATGTGGATACAACTTGTAGGTAGCAGATCCCGAATCGAAGCAGAGGGCCACTTGATGTGTATTGTACGTAGCTAATTAGCTGTGGCTGTAATTGTCGATGTTGATGTATCGATGGCTCCCCACCTAGCAGGATTTTGACCATGTGCTGCACAGGGCTGGGGTGTCCTTCAGCCTTGAAGAGATGGAGGGGAGGGGGCCTAGTTGGCTGGAGGCTGGAGCTCTCTCCATGTCCATGGGCGTCTCCCGGTTTAGACAAGTGGGCACTTGTGCAATGTAAAGCGTGTTATGCTGGACTCCACTCCACGCTTATCCATATATGGTTGTAGAGTTATTAGTTCCCTTTTGGCTTTTGGGTCTCACTCACTCTCAAATCTCATCTCATATGTTTTGCAAATTTAATGTCCAAATCCTAAGAAAGCTGCCCTTCATCTTCATGGGAATGATTTTATGTAGTAGATATATAGATAGAGAGATCTAAAAAGTTTATGAGATATAGGCTTTCCTTTTCAACCCATTCTAGGCTTTGCTAGCTAGTGGCCATGTGATCCCATGTGCACCTTCTTATTTTACTCTCTAAAAGTTCTCTTCTATTGAATAATTTTGAATTCCATCATTCTTTTATTTTTATGATATTTAACTAATATATATATATATATATATATATATATATATATATATATACATCTTTGGAAAACAGACTTCTCTTTTGTGGTATTAACTTGTCTTTTCTTTTATACACTTAACAACAACTTCCATAGTCTTCTTTGTTGGTAAGTAGAGGACTATACCCTTAAGATAAGATTCTACGTTTCTACTACCTAACTAGTTTTTGAAAACTAATTAATGAAGTACCAAATACTAAATTCCTTAGATTAATTCAACACTTTCATACGTCCAACTGCTTGTCTAACGACCATCTACATTGTATATTACTCCCAATCATTTAGTATGAACTGGTTAGCTTTGGCAGCTACGCCAAGTAATGCATTCTATATGTTCCAAAATTTTCAATGGAAAAATAAAGCAAGAAAAAGAAGAAAAATCTTACATTCTCATATATTGTGCTGTTAACCAACATGAGTAAAATTAGGCACAAATGGGAGTATACATTTTTTTCCAAATTGACATCATAAATAATATCTTGTTCAGGCACTGCTTATTAACTAAAAAAATAATCAGGAGTTAAAATATGGCTAAAAATTAAAAGAATATGGCAGTTAGGTGATCATCTTTCTTTATACTTCAGTATTTAGCCTCCCAATTCCTAATGATGAAGACAAGTGAAGAAAAGTGCTCCTGTTTGTATCTATTTTAATACAGTGGTTAAAAGTAATGGTAGGTGAAAGTAAGTCAAAAGTCTGCTTTTAATATTTTCATGGGGAAATGTGTGAGATCAGATCACTCTCAAGTCTCAACATGGAAGCAGTGGGGAGATACAAGAATAACTGATGATGAAGTTAATTAATAAGTGATGGCATGACTCTACGTGTCTAAATGTTACATCACACTTCCTAATACAAATAGACTTGTGGCCTCAATGACAACTAATTAAACTAATTAAATTATACATGCCCATGTTAGAAATTTTGATACACATACATACTCCATATATATGTTTGTGTGTGTAAAAATTAATTAATTAAGTTCTTCCACTTAATCACTTATTATTAGTTGATAGCTGTACGTAATTAATTAACCATGCATGCATGTTTAATTTGACAACTGCTAGCTCAATTCTCTAATGTAGCATATAATTGAAACTTTGGGTACACATATTTATGATCTCTGGTCCTTTTTTTTTTAATTTGTATTGGTTTGTTAAGCTGTAAAGAAGAGAATCCCTGTGTATTTTATTGGGCTGCACACCAAGATTGTAGATGGTGAGATGGGTACAGCTAAGACTGCTCAAAAAGAGAGAAGTGAATTAAAAAAGCAATGAGAAAGGGAGGATAAGATTATCATTTACTCTTCTCAAACAGGACGGTTTGCCACGTGCAGAGCATTTTGATGAGATATTAGTTCCTGAATTTGAGGTGGAGGAGTTTTCTTTTTAAATTTCTCTATTTTTTTTTTTTTTGCTTTAAAGAAATTTGGGTTCTTATTATTTCAGTATTATATGTAATGACTGAGGAAGTCAAATGAAGAACCCCATCACCCCATGTGCCTACTTGGGGCATCTGATGCATATTAATTAAACTTGCAGCAGATGTAAAGGAACTGTAAAAGAAATCCTTGAACAGAAGATTCTTAATTACTGCCAACTTCTGAACTATGATTCTCTCTTCTTAATGAATGCACAAGCTTAGTCAAGTATACTCAGACAGTGGCCAGGTATCTTTAATAATTGGGGGATTCTGAGTTTCAGCAGAAAGTTATACATCTCTTAAAGATAAGTTGATAGAAAAATTAAAAGCTTGGAAAGTTAGAATCCTCGTGCACCCCTTTTTTTCTTTCTTTTGAGAAAGAGAATCCAAAAATAGCGGGCTAGGAATGCTAAAGTTGCCATGTCCCCATCTGTTCTAAACTTAGTGGTTTCCACCTCCAATAATGCCTTTTTAGTGCTTGAAGTTTTTTCCACGTAGGAGTAGGGCCCAAGAGAACTGTATTCCAGTATCCATATTTATATTTTGGATAAGAATCTCTGAATTTAGTATGAAAAGCTTAAAACTCTTTCATTTTTTCTAAGAAAATACATTATGCTTCCATGATGCACCAATTTATGATGCTCCCTATAACACTAACACATAATCAAATTGATTTTATTTTATTCTTTTTTTTGGGGCGGGGAGGAATCTAATATTTTAATTCTTATCATCTATTAATATTTGATATATAAATCTTTATTTTCCAATCAAAATTTAGCTTCAGTTATGACCCCATCTGGCATTTTCATAATTTACTAGGCAAGACTCGAGAGTTGGCCCACTTGTTTGAGTCTATCTAGATTCTAGATCAATTAATTGTTAAGGGCGCATCAATCACAGTCCTCAATGTACATGGGATCATTATGAGTACCTCTCTCTCCTCTCCTCGGCAGTTTTTATTTACTTTTACTAGACCACTCACTACAGGCACCTCATTCCCAAGGCATCTTGGTTTTGGAAATAACCAAATAGGTCAAAGTCTTCTACGGTTCTACATGTTACACGCTTTGATCAATAGGGTTTGAGGTTGCTTGCAGTTGACTCTTTTTAACAGTTTAGTTTCAGTTAGTTTGTTAGGATACCATCCTCCGCTTTTTATATTTATCGAAAATTATTTATACAATTAAAGCTTTTTCTGCATCTCCGACTTCCTCCCTCCTCATCTATAAATACACCTTCAATCCCTCACATCTTCTTCACCTTCTCTCCTTGGTTCATCTTCACATTTCTTGTGAAACTTGGGTATTCTCTCTTAGACTTCCATATAAGCCAAAGCCACATTTCTTTTGTCAGTTTGTGTAAGTCTCTCCCCCCTTCTCCCTTTTTCTTAGCGACTAATTCCCTCTAAGAAACTCGAAGAAATCTGATATAGGTTTCCTTTGTTTCCTTTTCTTTTGCAGGAAATGGCCTTCCTTCGTCTTTCCCTAATAGTCCTTCTTGTCACGTTGAAGACAGTTCATGTTTATGGAAGTGGGTGGACTGATGCCCACGTTACTTTCTATGGAGGTGGTGATGCTTCCGGTACAATGGGTAAGAATATACACCCAGTATCCTTTGTTTCGCGCAAATCTGCCTTTTTTTTGGCATTTTTCATCCTCTCATTTCACCTTTTTGGATGTTGTAGGTGGAGCTTGTGGGTATGGAAATCTATACAGTCAAGGTTATGGAACGAATACAGCTGCACTGAGTACTGCTTTATTCAACAATGGGTTGAGCTGTGGAGCTTGTTACGAGATAAAATGTGTAAATGACCCCAGATGGTGTTTACCTGGATCCATCATAGTCACTGCAACCAATTTTTGCCCACCAAACAATGCTCTTCCAAATAATGCAGGAGGGTGGTGCAACCCTCCCCTACAGCACTTTGATCTTTCTCAGCCTGTTTTCCAACACATAGCTCAGTACAAAGCAGGGATAGTCCCTGTTCAGTACAGAAGGTATAGAAAGGTTTGATTCTTTTTTTGTCTTCTTTCAATACCCTTTGTTTTCTTCTTCTTTTTTTTTTTTTCATTCCTTTAAAAGTAAAATCTTCTTAGAAATTTAATAAAAAGATTGCCTTCTATTGAATATTAGGCTGTTTAACCATTAGTGAGAATTTCAACCCTGAAAAGGAAAAGCAATTTTTTCAAGTCTTGTCAACTGATAAAGACTAAAATTCAGTCCTCCTCTCAACTTCCCACAGTACCAAGTAGAGACCCTGTTTCCTCTCTGTGTAGTGTGTAGCTCCCAGATTTCATAGAACTCCCAATTGCCTCCAAAAAGAAAAAGAAAAGAAGAAAAAAAGATTTCATAGAATTAAGCAAAAACTCAAACCATTCATATCCTCAACTTAGATTGCCAATTGCTTCAATGTCCATTTAAAAACAAAAAGAAATTGAATGAACAGGAACTCTTCACCCTCTTCTTACCTTCATTTACTTCCGAAGCAAAAAGAAAAAAAAAATCCAGAAGAAGGGATCCCTTTAACCCTTCCTACAGAAGGGTATTTTAGTGTTAATTAATTCTGTTTTCCCCTGATCTTTGTGCCCCTTTCTTGCAGGGTTGCTTGCAGGAAGACTGGTGGGATAAGATTCACCATCAACGGTCACTCTTACTTCAATCTTGTGCTTATCACGAACGTTGGTGGAGCTGGTGATGTTGTCGCCATCTTCATCAAGGGCTCTAGAACAGGATGGCAAGCCATGTCCCGGAACTGGGGCCAAAACTGGCAGAGCAACTCCTACCTCAACGGTCAAGCTCTCTCATTCAAGGTCACAACAAGCGATGGACGTACTGTAGTCTCCAACAATGTAGCCCCTGCCAACTGGGCTTTCGGCCAAACCTACAGCGGTGGACAGTTTTAAGTTCCTCTGTACTGTTCTTCTCCAAAACTAACCAAAAACACCTCCAAATTTAGCGAGCCTCCCTCAGCCTCTCTATCTCTAACTAATTATAAATATAATATGTGGTATATAGAATATATAGTGGCTTTTAGTAGTGTAACATGATGGTGATGATATCAGTATCAGGGCTGGGCCTTTTTTTGAAATGGCCCAGAATGATTTTTCTCTCTCTCTCTCTTTTTTTTTTTTTTTTGACTGTGGTTGTTTGATGGGCTTCAGTGGCAATGTATTCACACACAACTAAGGGTTGGTGTGTAAAGGTCTCTGTTGTATATACGGGGACCTCCACTAAATTTAGGGAAGAGTTTGATCTGTTGGATCATTGTGATCAGCTAGATTTGGCTGAGGTGGTGAGCAAAAAAGGTTTATCACCCGCCCATAAATGTCTTCTCCTTTGTTTTGTTTAGTCAATGATGTCTAGGCTGGTTAGTGGTATTGTTGTAACAGGGGAAAAGAGACAGAGAGATGGGGAGAGTTATTTTTCAGTCCTTCTCTATATGTTATTAAGGATTTGAGTGAGTGAAACCGGTCACTGTAATCAGATTGTCGTGAAATATATATATATATATATATATATATAAGAAGGGTCTTCCAACTTCCAAGTGTGATAAATGGAGCTTTTCATTCTCTTCCTTATGTATGATGTGTGCATATGCCCAAAATATTGAATTTCCTTCTTTTTTCCAATATATTATTTCTTCATTCTATTGGATTTAATAGCATCTACACGTATACAGGACGAGGAAGAGAAAGAAACATGATTATAATTTTTTTAAGGTTGCGTTTGTTTGCAGTGCAAAAACAAATATGTACATGCCGTTCAAAAATTCCCTGATACAAAATTCTAAAGCCGATCAATTTAAAATTGTAAAGCTTTTGGTAGAGGTGCCCTTGAGTGAAGCTCGACCAGATGTGAGACTTAGAAGACTGCGCCTCTTTAAATGCTTCACCGTTTTGCACTCCAAAGTTGAGGAGCGCAATTCCACATACTCTTTATTTTTTCCCTCTTTAATTACTTGGTAAAATATACCAACCCCCTGGTTTCACTTGTTGTCAAATGGTCCTCTCCCACACGCCGGAACCCTCTAGCTAGCTAGTAAAAAAAATATGAAGGTACAGGCTTGAAAGAATCCCCTTTGTTTTCAAAACAAAAGTATTGGGTTATGAAGAGCCAGCAGAGGGCACTGACTATTGACAAATTAAAAACTTGAAGGATACTGACACTTGGTTTTGTACATTTTTTTCTTTGAAGAGAACATATATATTGAATATGGGCAATTAATTGTAATTGTACTGTTCATATTTAATTGTAATTGTACTGTTCATATAACAGTATAACACAAATACACAATTAATTGTAATTGTACTGTTCATATTTAATTGTAATTGTACTGTTCATATAACAGTATAACACAAATACACAATTGTAATTGTAATTGTAACAAATACACAATTAATTGTAATTGTACTGTTCATATTTTTAAAGAAATAAAATGGGTTTTGTAATCGGGATTCCTAATTGTGGTTCACTCACCACATTGTCGAGTCTGAATCTGCTCCTCACCCCAACCTACAGCATGTTCCAGTTGCATATTGGAAACATCTACTATTTATTATTAATGGGGAGATATTCTTAATTACACAATAAGATGTGCTATGAGGTTGGTGTGAGGAACGCTCGGTTCTATGAAGAAATAATCCAAATTCTACATTTCTGCAGCATAGGTAGATAATTGCCAATACAAATTTATATCCCACTACCATACATCTTCAAACTTTTAATCTTAATATAAAGGCTTATTTGAACACATGTATATATAGTTATATTAAGGAGTATAACTATGTTGGGGACAGAAATATGGGTTTTTCAATGTTCATCTCCTGCTTATAACCATCAATACAGGTATATATCTTGTAACCATCAAACACAAGACACAAACCCATTATCTACTGGACCTTAGGGCTTGAGATTAAGTAGGCCCAACTAATAATGCATGGGAGAGTTATGGGTACGTATTATTAAAACTAAAAAGAAATTAAAATCAATAATCTCAGGCTGTATTTGGTTTGAGGTGGATAAAGGTAAGAAAACCTGCACAATATACTTTCCCAAACACAGTCCACATACATTTTCTAATGATAAGTCTGACCCTTATTTGCTAGATGACTCCATCTCCATGAATATATGGAATCGTTGGTTTGTGATTCCTTGACGGGACAAACCAAGCCCAACCTTAATTTTGCTGCCCTGCCATTAGCGATTCGAAGTGTACACTAGTACAAGTAATTAGAACATGATCTTATTTTTGAGTGGGTACTTGATGTGATTTTCTTCATTGACAGTATCGAGAAGCGAGGATGACGGGGATCTTACAATTGTTAAGCATCGGCTGTTGCAACGCAAGCTTCTCGGTTCTCGCTTTTGAGTTTTGACTTGAGTTGACAAGGCCTCGAAGTTTGGTAATTAGAAGAGGACTCTGCTGCAAGATTCGAGATAAAACGACTTCTTCATTAGTCAACAATGGTATCAAACTCTACTCCTACAACGCCGTTAGACAGGCAGGAGGGATCGAGGGAATCACGTTGCTCTCCCTTCCCACCGACTCGAGATCGGATTGTAGCATCCATTTCAACGGCCTTTGTAGTCTTGGGAATATCTTCGTATTCCCGTTCCTTGTGAGTTGATCCATCACAGTTTTGCATGGATTTTGGTATCATGGCTCCTGAGGCCAACGATGGAACTCACGATCATCGACAGGAAATATTACAGTTGATAGAGTTGTAGAAAGGAAATATTATACAACTTGTGACGAGTGACCACTTTTTTCGTGCCATAAGTGTCTTTACCATATTAGTGACATGCCACACCATCAAGTGTGTCTTGGGTGTGATTATACATGTGTTTAGTATGTGAAAAATATCCGTGGTATTATTATAATTATGTAGTATAATTTTTTAATATTTTGATGTAATCTTTTGTCAGAGCATCAAAAGATTAAGCTATTCTTTGATGAGAGATATGTACGTGAGTGGTGCCAAAACCGTGTAAAGATTAAGTTAAGCACGAGGTCCCCTCGATACAAACTTGTGTGCTTGTGCTTACTATCTCTATTGTAATACAAAAGTACTTTTTTTTTTCTAATTCACATGCATTTGTATTGCCTTTGTTGTGCTATTTCTTTATTTCGTAGGTTTATTCGACACGCACTGAGTGCTGCAAAGGGCCCCAACGACTAGCCTCGTGATAGTTGATATCAGAGCAGGAGCTCCTCCACACACATTGGACCATATCGACTAACCCACATTTAGCACAAACAATGAAAAGCAATTGCGACATCGTCAATAACATACTATATTGGCTACCTCAAGCCCACAACACTGATGAGGCACCCATCGACAAACCTACCAAAAATCAGGCACCAAAGGGCTGCACAACCAAAAGAAGCAAGTGGGACAAATCCATGGATCAATTAGCAAGCATGGACATGCGTATCCTATGTTGTAAAGCAACAATAAGTGAGACCCAAGATAAGGTTGATTAACTCCACCTCAACATGGAGACAGTGGAGAATGCGGTGGTGGAATTAGAAGGGCGATTCAATGGAGCCTTTAGGGAGATCCATGGCACATTGCAACACTCAAAAGAAGGGCCATCCCAAAGCAGCCTTCAAGGCTTGAAGGACCAGTTCCAAGCACAACTGGATGGATGAGGGACGAGGTGACACTTCTAAAAAGGGCAATGGCCAACTCTTTTTGTGCCTCATCTACTTTGACCTAGATACCCATCAAGATACGGCAATCGACACCATATTTGGGTGCTCAGGAAGCTTGTGAGCTCGACAACTTCTTGTGGCAACTTGAATAATATTTCTTCGCCACTGGCATTTATGATGATCAAATTCAATTACGTACAACTGCTATGCATTTAAGTGACATTGTCATGTTATGGTGGTGTAGGTGTTGTCAGGACATTGACTACGACAAGTGCACCATCAATGCCTTGGCTGACTTCAAACAAGAGATCAAGCGCTAATTTTACCCTGAGAATGTTGAGTACCTTGCACGAAGGAAGATGAAGAACCTAAAGCAAAAGGACTCGCTACATGATTATGTTAAAGAATTCTCGACCTTGACACTTGAGATCTCTGACATGTCTAACAAGGACCTCTTGTTCAATTTCATGGATGATTTTGAACCATGGGCCGAGCTGGAGCTACAACGGCGATGAGTGGATGACCTAGCAACTGCCATAGCTATGACAGAGCAACTTGTTGATTTAAAGAAGCCCGACGAAGAATATGACTAACAACTACCATGGTTGTGGCTAATGACCATAATTTATAGCAATGGCTAACAACTGCCATGGGAGGGACCTACGGTCAACTTCCACTAGAGAAAAGCAGCGATATCCCAACAGGTCAGTCTACCCACAACAAAGAAAGAAGCCACAAGAAGCTAGCAACTCCTAGGGCTATAAGTACACTAAGAGATCCACCACACCTCCAACACCTTGATTCATCTACAATGAAATGCATTGACAAGCGACTGTCCCATGCGAAAGAAGGTCAATGCCCTTATTGCCAAACTCAATGACAATAAAGAGAGCGATGAGGAGAAACTTACACAAGTGCCAAGACTAGGCACTCTCCAACTCTTAAATGCAATAGTCAAGAAAGAGGTCACTTCTAAATGGCCTAGCAAAGCCCACAAGGGGATAAAATATGTGGACATCACCCTCGACGAAAGGCCGGTTCAAGCCCTGCTGGATACCAAGGCCACTCACAACTTTATATCACTTGTTGAGGCACAACGACTTGGCTTGACCACCACTAAACAAATAGGGTGGATCATGGCTGTCAACTTAGGGGCCAAGGAAGTAGAAGGCATGGCTCAACTTGGAATGGTGTTTCTCACACAGGCGGAAGCAACACTCATGCCACATCGACAATCTACTCATCTTAGACGAGCATTCCCCTTGCATGATTGTAGTGACAACAACACTCAAGGTACTTGGGAAGCAACTCTCGACCTTGCATTGGTACCAAGAAGCAAATACCCACCAAGCCAACACCATGCCAACAAAGAAAACCCCCACTCCAGTATCTCATAGCAGCATTGTAACAGGTTGGGAAGTCATCACCAAGAAAAAGTCTCCACCAATACCATTCCTGCACTAGCACAACAAGCAACCAACATAGAAGACTCCTGGAAGACCCAAGGCCACCTCTAGCCACAACCACTTCCACTACCACCATCATCGGGGAGAGCGAGTGCCATTTAATCCTTCTAGGTACCCTTTCCACCACATTAATCAAGCCAGCCCTCGTAGGAACCTTGTGAGGAGCCATCCTTGGGGGACAAATCATTATGGGAGCCAACACCCCAGCAATCCAAAACCACATTTTGATCTGAACTTGTCCCCAACTTTTTCGTCAACAAAGCTAGATCATTTAATGTCTTTACTTGAAGTGGCCAGGAAAGGTCTTGACCAAGAACAAAGCCATAGGATTCCCAAACTTAGCAAGCCTCTTCACCCGTGCCACCCAATTTCATGCCTGAGCCTTGGAAGAGAAGAAGTTCGTGGAACAATAAATGAATTTTCGTACAGTGCAAACACGACTCAAGCCACAACAAATAGCAAGTCTTCGAGGATGAAGACTGAATTGAGTGGGGGAGACTGTTATGAGTGATCACTTTTTCACACCATCAAGTGCCTTCACCATGCCTACAACATGCCATCAGAGCACCATCAAGTGTGTCTTGAGCGGGATTACACGTGTTTTGTATGTGAGGAATGCCTATATCATTGTTATAATTATGTAGTATGATTTTTAATATTTTGATGTAATATTGTCAAAGCACTAAAAGTGCATTTTTCTAATTCGTGTGTCATTTTTATTATTTTTATTGATGCTATTTATTTATTTTGTAGGCTTACTCGACATGCACTAATGCCCCACCCCACGGGGCCCCAATGACTAGCCTCGTGATAAACTGTAATTCAAGGCCATTAGTTAGGCACTAGCTCCTTGGCCGACTACAAACACCTTGGGGAATGTGGAATCTGGAAATCGCCTGCCAACCTTATCGTTAACCAAAAAATCTTCACATGGATTTTAGCACTGGGCTAAGACCATGAAGATGCATTGATATGCCCCCCACTTTATGTCGCTTTATTGTGGGACCACATCCATCGGAATCGGATTTTCTGCCCACGATTCTCCTCCCCCTCTTCTTGAATTGTAGTTATACTTCGCCCCATCCTGTATCTTGTATTGTTTGTAATGTGAGATGTGTGGTGTGGAGATCGGCTTTGATCAGGGCAAGCCTGTGCTCACATTGTAGGTCCAATTTGATGGGCGTTGCAATGATAGGTGCGAGTAGACAAATTAAGAGGTTGTTTGGTATCGATGGCATTTATAAAATAGGAAAATATATAATATAAAAAAAAATATGATATGGAAAGAGTCTTGTACGATTTTTTCTTGAAAACGTGACTAATAACCGTTTTGTATGTTTTTTTACACCTCAGTGCAATTAGGCGCCACTAGACGCCATTAGGTGTCATATAACCTAAACAGCAAAAAAAATCTTGAAAATGAAAAACATCAAATTTGTTTTTTTATAAACTGTTCATACGATTTTCATGAGAGTCATTTTTCTAATAAACGGTTCAACCAAATAATTTTTAAGCTTTTTTTTTTGGTTAAACATGTCTACAATGCTGAACTGGCACCGTTTATCCCCAAAACTAGATCGATATCAAACACCATTTGAATAGAAAATTTGGGTTCACATCAATACATCAAGGGCCATGATTTACAGTTTTAGCCTAGCATTATTCTAGCAGGGGTAGCTAATTTTTGAGCTATGGATATGAGAATTGGGATATGCTCCTCACAAAGGGTACCTCACAACGATCTCATAGACACATCCCACCATGCATTGGGATCATCTCTTGTAAATAATAACATTTAAGAGAGATGTTTCCAATGTAGTGGAATGTGCCGGTGATGTTGTTGTGAGATGCCCTGTGTGAGGAGCAGATCCGGTCTCTGGATCTAATGGCGACACAAGACATGCTTCATAGTCTGGGTCCTTGTTATTTGCCACGTGTCCATTGTTTAACTACCCCCATACATGGTTTCAAAACAGGACCGGACTGGATGGTTGGTCCAGAAAAACCGGGAACTCTGTTTTTGCCCAAAACTGTTTTTTCCCCAAAATCGTTGATTTTGATCAGCAAACCGCTGAACCAGCCGGTTAACCGTTCGAACAGTTTTGATCGCTTTCTAATTTTTTTATTTTTTTTGTTAGAACGAACCGGCCATTCGGGTTAAATGCTCGAACCGTTCGAACTAGTAACCGGACCCCTGACTAATTCGATCACCGGTTCGTTTTTAAAAACCATGCCCCCATATACTCGTCAAATTGGTCCTGCAATGGAGATTATTGAGATTGATCCTCAAAATTTGTTTGTTCTGGATATATTAATGAAGGCATCGATCATATGTATATCTATGCCGTTGCAGCATTTCAATTATTTCCCGCATTTGAACCAGTCCTTGTAAATCACTGAAAACAGCCCTACACTAAAATATAAACGATAATTCAGAGACTTGAGCTCTGAATTTTCAATATCTTAATTTGTATCATATTTGAAAAAATCTCCTCAATGCATGCTTTTGCCTATGCAAGAGTAAAAGCTTCCACGATTTGAGATTCGAGATGTTGGTATTGGTTCAAAGTTTATATATCAACAGATACGGATGATTAGGGGAGAAAAAGGATTTTCTTAACAGCACAGGGCCAACACCCAACAGACACTAATCGGTATCGGTATGCTTAATTGCTGCTGCCAAACTTTTTGGTTTAAAGGTGTCTAATCAGTTCATATATGCAACACTGCCGTGATCAGAGAATTACATAAGTACTCTTCAATTCTTTTGCAGACTGATCCATTTCTGGGCAAGTGAGAAGAGATAATAAGATTGCAGCTTGTTGATGTGTCTGTTTTAGTTTGATGATTGCCGTTTGATGAATGAAGATCTGGCCCGACCTTACAGTTATGCGACACGTGATAAAGACAACAACTCGGCACAAAAGCAAGCCTAAAGCGTGAACACCAAGGGGACACTAGCGGACCGAATTCCCTATTGGGGGCCCGAACTCACCCTTGGCCCCAAACCAGAAAGTAATCCGAGCTGACCTACCTTATAACAGTTCGGGATACACCTCGCCGAATTGGCCGATCTTGTAACAGTTCGGAATACACCTCGCCAAACTGGCCAACCTTGTAACAGTTTGGGATACACCTCGCCGAACTGGCCAACCTTGTAAATAGTTCGGGATACACGCCGAACTGGCCTACCTTATCAGTTCGGGATATACCTCGCCGAACTGGCCGACCTTGTAACAGTTCAGGATACACCTCGCCTAACTGGCCAACCTGATAAACAGTTTGGGATACACGTCGAACTGGCCTACCTTATCAGTTCGGGATATACCTCGTTGAACTGGCCAACCTTATAGCAGTTCGGGATACACCTCGTCGAACTGGCCCGCCCTATACATACCTCCGAACTCAAGACTTCGCCTCGTTCACCATTCCGCATCACCTTCTGGGCACCAAAACCAAACAAGTCGTACCATGCCTGACGTTGAGGAAGTCCGTACCCGAGGGCGCCGCACCCGACTGACTTGGGATCTGACACTTGGCGGCCGCACTCTAAAACGGCCACCTGCCACTGCCACCTGACACCGCCATCTCCAGTTAGAGAGACGGTTAGGCAGTGGCGGTTCTGTCCCAGCAGAAAGGACGACGGCCGAATTGACGGATGCAAGAGTAATCATACCCGAACTGACAAGGGCCTCAGAGCGAGTGCGCGAAGTGATTATAAGAACCCTCTACCCCCAACAAACAAGGTATGTGAACTTTGCGCTATCTGGTCTACACTCTGCCTTTGAGAGATTACTGACTTGAGATTCGGAGTTATCACACCGAGTTCCCCCCGGAGCTCTCTTCTTTCCCGTTTCAGGCTCCTCGACGCTCCAACTCAGAGGCGAGTTCGTTGACAGCTAAGACCGGCCGGATTGCGCTCCATCACCGTCCATATGCAGACGCTGGTTCTGGCTTATGTCTCAAAGGTAAAGATTATGGGTAAGAGTACCCTGGTTAAGGAAAGTAAGAATTGAATGGTAGAGTATCTAGAGATACACCGAATTCCATTATATATACTGTAACAATGGCGTTTGTCAGGTTGGGAAGTTGCTTAAAACCCACCAAGGCCTAGGATGCATGGTTTGCACTCAACCAAGGCGCATGCTCATGAAGACCCTATAAATTTGATGGTATAAATACATTTCTTTGAATACCGGGTTACGTTTTTTTTACCAAACACAAAAATAATCAATATAATTCCTACAAAGTTTACTTATCAAATTCATATACTTCTTTACCTGACACATAGACCTGTTCATGTGAGGATTAGCCAGGCCTGCCCTGTTCTTGGTTGGACAAGTTTGGACTCGGGCCTAAAACACTAGCCTTTATTATTTGTTCCTCTTCATTTTTATCAATCATAAAAATGAAAAAAAAAAAATCTTGTTACCCAATTTCTTGGTGAGGCAGAGACAAAACTTGGCTTCACCCAACTCATGAATACAACTAGTGACATACTAGGGATGCAAATGGATCGCATGGATTATCTGAATCTAATCTGATAATACATATCTTAGATCCAATCGGATCTTACA
Source organism: Nelumbo lutea (assembly GCF_056320005.1). NCBI lineage: Eukaryota > Viridiplantae > Streptophyta > Magnoliopsida > Proteales > Nelumbonaceae > Nelumbo > Nelumbo lutea. The sequence goes on from NC_142690.1 coordinate 545,679, forward strand.
GGGGACAATTAAAATTTGAACTTGTTAAAGATGTCGAATATCCGAATCTGATCCGATTCACTTCAAATTCTGAAAATTTTAATAAATTATTAAAATAAAAAGCGTAATGAATATTTTTTTTTCAACTATTTTTATCATATATATTTAGATTGATTGGATCGGAACATTTTGTATAGGATAGAGGTGAATCGGATTTGGTCCGATTTTCAATCGGATCCATTGCCCAACCCAATCCGACAAAAGGGTTTATCCGAATTTAAGAAAATAGGATCTAATTTGAATCGGATCCATCTGCACCCCTAACAGCAACATGATGTGAAATTGTACATCGATTGCTGGTACTGTATTGGACTATCTCTCTAGTGGACACGCAGACGAGCACATGATTTTGTTAAGGCGAAATAGACACTGTCAGCTGCGGTCTCCTTGGACATTATGAACTTAGTTGCTATGAAACCGGATTCAGTCAGTGCAAAGCCCGTACGGTGTTCGAACGGGCCTTGCACTGACTGAAGCTGATCTCAGTTGTTGTTCATCACTGAGACACAGAACATAAACAGGGTATTTGTGTATTAGGTGTATTCACTTTTGCGGTTTAAGGGCAAGAAAAATGCTGTCTGACTCTGAATCTGATTGGATATTTGGATTTTCTGTTTGAATTCACACCTCGAGCAACTGGGCACATTTCAATGTTTTAGTCATAGTAATGTGTCTTTGTGCAGTTTCCTATTATATTTGCCCTGTATTTAATTATAAAATGAGGTATCACTCTTACCATTAAAATTAACTGGTTATATAGATTACTGAAAATTTTCACCTATTCCCTAAACTTTATCCAAAATTATGAATTCTTCCGTATAGTTTAATTGTTTGTATTTTTTCATGTAAAGAAAAATACAAACAATTAAAAAATACTTTAATTATTTGTATTTGCACCTAATAAAATGATTATTTTAATTAAAGTATTTTCTTTGAATGTTCATCCAAGATACTAGGGTCCATTTGGTTCATAGTTAGTATCAGAATCAGAATCAAAATTTATTAAAATTGGAATTAGAATGGGCCATTCCCATAATCTGTTTGGTTCAGATAGGAATCGGAATAGGAATTGAAATAAGCTAGAACGGAAAAGAGAGGGAAGGAATAATCATTCTCCAAATGGAGAAATGTCATTCCACTATTAAAGAGAATGGAATTTCAATTCTGCCCAACTAAACAGTTAGAATTGTAATATGACCCATTCCAATTCTAAACCCCTATTCCCACAAACCAAATGGGCCTTAATGTATTTTACGAGACTTGAGAGAGAAAAAGAAAACATTATGAATAAAATTAGACACCATGGACCAAAAAGGACGAGGGTTAACACCAATGATAAGGGTTATGACCTGGGCCCACCCCAACTTCTCCTGATCGCAACTCATGCCTGAAAAGTATAAGCTCGGGTTGGGCTTACTGACCTGTAATTTAAGTATGTTATATTAAAGAATTTATATTATGTTATATTTTATATAATATATAATTTATGTACGTATTTCTATTGGGCCTGGGCCCAATAGTTCTGCCATTTTTCACAACTAGAAAGCCTTAAGACTGGAATGGATACATGGGCATACTCCGCTCTCACTCTACCCGCACGCTCCACGAAGGAGAGATTTAGCAGCCCAGCCCAAGAATGTCGGGCATGAATGTAGGGGGGAAAGTGACTTGTATCCGACACGGAATATTTGATCATGAAAAGTACAAGATTTGACAATTGACATCCCTGCATTTGTTGCTCATCAGAATATAAAAAAAAAAAATCCCTACATTTCAACATTTGCACAAACATTTGTTTATATTTCGTCTTTCTGTGGTTTAACTCCTTGGTGACGGACAAGTCGTATTTATTTGTCTTCTCGTCAGAGGGGATGCGTCCCCTTCATGAATTGAAAAATGATAATGCGCCCAAATTAATGGGGTTACCTTTTCTCTTTTTTTTTTCTTGTAACAAAGCTATCTTTTAGTACGTGATCATCAATGTAAAATTGTAAATGATACGGGTACCATATATAGATTGAAGTTCTTTTTTTCCAAGTGAAGCTTAAACATCGATCATGACAAAGACAAACACAGAAGAATTGAACTACTAGAGAGAGAGAGAGAGAGAGACGGAGACAGACAGAGAGCAGAGGGAGGGTTTTCTATTTCTAATTTCTTCAACAATACATTATATTCAAGGGGCCGGAGGCGGAGGGGTTGCAGCTGCTTGACTATTCAGTATGAACTGGCGAATGCCTTTGGCATACTCGAGCAATTTATCGGTGGCCGGAATGGTGTCCTTGACCTCCTGCTGCTCTTCGAAGTCCCGAAGCCACGAATGGAACCTGGGGAACGTACCCGAGTCAACCAGCTTCACCCCTGCAACTTCTTCCAACACCCAAAGCCAATACGAACCGCAACCCAGTACAATATCCAGCATTCCTATCTTATCACCTCCAAAGAACCTCCTCCCTTTGAACTGCCCCTCTTTAAGCTCCTCTTCCAGCAGCTTCAGGTTGTCGTTTACTTGCTCCACCGCCGCCTTCTGTTCCTCTCCCGTCGACCGGAAAACTACCCCCACCGATGGGCCCAGCTGCACATCATCATTCATTAACACCCGCTTTCTTTTCTTTTCTTTTCCTTTCCAAATTAAACAAAAGAAAGAAAAACAAGTTAAATCATTTATAATATCTTACATATACAGATAATATTACCTTGTCGTCTGCAAAATGAGCCCAGAATCGCACGAGGGCCCTCTCGTAAGGATTGTCGGGCATTATGGGGTTGTCTTTCCACGTCTCATCTATGTATTGGAGAATGATGGCAGACTCGGACACCGGGTTATCGCCGTGGATCAGAACGGGGACCTTCTTGTATACCGGGTTGTAAAGCAAGAGAGACGGACTCTTGTTGCTGAGATCCTCCTCTACGTACTCGAAGTCCACGCCTTTGAGCTTCAAAGCCAGTTGGACTCGGTGAGTGTATGAACTCGCCCACGAGCCAAACAGCTTTACACCCGCCGACTCCTCCATTGCTGATTGCCTGCACAGACTGAGAGAGCTGTTTTCTGAGTAGGGTTGCTTCCTAGTTCCCACACCACACGCTCTCTTGGCATTTTATAGACAGAAGAAGGAGAGGGAAACCAGTGTCCAGAGTCCAGAGTCCAGAGTCCAGAGAGTGGAGGGGAAGCAAACAGATCGCGGTGGGCTCCACACTCCACAATCATGTATATGACCTTGATATCCCAAATACAAAAATGGACTAATTAATCAATCGACTCGAACCGGCTCGATCGACTTGCAGATGCAGTGGGCACTGGACACACCTATACCCTCCCTAACCGTGTGCATATATAGGAATAGGATCGATAGAGAAAGTACCAATATCATTGCCTTCCTTTACAAGGCTTGCCTGAGTCTGCATGACAACTTGTCTGTGCTCTTCTGCCTAAAACTCTGTAGTCTGTTTGTACCCATAAAAAAAAACCCTTTTAATAAAGCCAAGTGATACTCTCATAGTCTCATGGTTGTTTGTTTATGTTGCAATGCAAAATTCTAACTCTGATGGATGGCCATGCAACTTTGTCAATCACTATTGATCTGGAATCTTGCATTGGCTGTACCTGTACATAACAAAATAAAACAAGGCAAAAGCTTGCCTCGGGGGCCATGACTTGCCAATATTGTCCTTTAACTGGGACCAATCCTTTAATGGGTGCTGCCTGCCATGGTGTTTTCTTTTTCTTTTGATCAGTATTCAGTAGCCAAACATCAGTATGCAGCATTATTTATTTATTCCAGAGAAGAGAAAATAGAACAAGAAGAGATCTATAGGAATAGCCATTATTATTTCCAAAACTCAACCGTAAAATGAGTTAGTAGAAATTAAATTAGCTACAATTGAGACAATGAGACGTGTGATTGGCAAAACTAGAGTGGGTGTAAGCATTATATACAAATAAGTCCATTCAAGGGAATCTATAGGAATAGTCATGAATATGACAGAAAGCAGACTGCTAAAATGGTTGGACCTTTTTTTTATGTAGATGACCATGCTATGCCTACCAAAGCAATGAAGAGATCTACAATCTGCACAAGTGGTTGAGGACTCTAGAAGTGCTAAGGGAGGCCTAGATGGACAATACTTATAAGATGGTGAGTCTGAGTCAAGGTCTGATGATTCCAAATAAAATGTAGATCAATGTGAACATAAATAGAGTGGATCGGAGAATGAGCATTCATGACACTAGATAACCCCAAAAAATATAGTTGGATTTTTCGTTGTTGAGCTGAGTTGAATCAAAGGATGAGGATAGATAGCACTGATGAGTCCCTCCCACTGGAGGGATCAAGGATATATAAAGATGGAGATGAACGTTTATGTCATTTGATTCTGGCTATGCTTCATCAATACTACCAAGTGCTCAAGTTTAAGAGCATTAATTAATAAAGCCGAAGAAGAATCCAATGCCCAATGGTGATATGGACTGAAAGGCGCATATTTATGCACAATCCACAGTATATTTATATCATCAATGCTACTTTGTAGGGACACGGGTGAGGACAGAACAGGGTGCACGTGAGGCCCATGATAAGATGAGACTCGATCGTTCATCCAAAAAGTAGGTAATGATCCTGTACCCAGTATATATAGGGAATGATTACTTGTTCAAATGTGCACAGAGCACAGTCATCTAATTGATATCACATTCAACATCTATTTGGCTTTAGTTGAGAAGATTTTATATATGCCATTTTGGTTATAATTTCTTTTATTCCTTGTTTGTATTAAGGAACCATTAAGATGTTTGGAGTTTTAAGGTACCTAGTATCTGTGTTCTGTGTGGTAAGTCTTAACTCTTATTACGAGCATTCAGTTCAAGTTTTTTTTTTTTTTCACTAACAAACTGGTTAGCCAAGATCTAATTTTTGGTTAAATGTTAAGTAGAAAACAACACGTTTTAGATCCGTATGACCCACCCACGTTATTGTCGTCTCATTTTCTGATGAGGGTGCAAGGGTGAAAGATGTGAGTGAATGAGAGGGTGTAAAGAGATCTTAAAGATAGAGGAGAGACTTTTCATGAACTAAAAACGGTTTAGAGAGAGAGATAAAATATGTAAGAAAAAGGAGAGAGCATACCCCAATCTCACATTTGAGTTAAATTTACCAAAGTGTTATTGAAAACATCTTAGAAAATCATAGGGAGTGTCATCTAATCATCTCTCTCCTTTTACAAGATACTAGCTGGAGAGTAACAAAAGAAAAATCCAATATAGGTATAATCACAAAAGAGAGATGAGACTTGAGATAGATACCATATGGGTGAGTGAAGACTTTTTAGGAGGAAAGAAAGATGCTGTCCATGCATGGGGTAGGAGACAAAAAAAAGGAGGGTTTAAGAAATGAAAACATAATAGAAGTTGAAAACAAACAAATGAGAGCCATATTATCATCTCCCTCACTCAGCTCCTATGGTATATTGCGTGGTTTTTAAAACCGGATTGGAAAGGAAATAATCGTTTTGATGACCAGTTCAAACCAGATGGCTCATTCTGACTTAAAATAAAAAATAACGACTAAAACCATTGTCTGGATCGATGGTTCAATCGCCTAGGTTAGTGGATCCTTGACCAAATCAACAATTTTTGGCCAAAAATGGTTTTAGAGTGAAATAGAACCGATTACCTGACCGGTTCCCGGGTTTGCCAGTCAACCGTTCAATCCGGTCCTTTTTGAAAACCATGGCATATTGTGCATATAGATCATTCCTCCCTCAGCATTACATTGTAATTAGGGAGTCGGGGTGGAAAGAAGCTAGTGCTGAAGAGTGGCAAGTTGGAGGTGCAGGAAATATAATGCATGCACAGACCCCACCAAAGCACAAACATCCAAATAAACTAATAAAGAGCAGTATGAGTGTACAGGAAAGGAGAGATCACGTAGACAAAATTCTGATGTAATATTAATTTTAGTGCCTCATCATTCTTCTTTTTTAAAGAGTCAAGTTTCGTATTGAAGGTACACTACTACACTTTGTAACCATGTGCAGTAGCGTGACTGTTGAGTGAGTGTCTCTACTCGACAGTCGGCAGTCGGCAGTCGACAGTCGACAGTCGATACGGGATACCTACTCGATCAGTAAAACTACAAGTGAAAGAAATTTGAGTAAATAATTGCTTTACTACATCATCACAATGCAGGTGCTGTCCCCGTTTGGCCACTGCTTCAAGTAGGTCCACTCCAACAAGGAATAGGGACTCTCTCTCTCTCTCCAGAGTGCAGAGTGCAGAGTACTCATCTTTTTTTTCTTCCTTTTAATTGCTCGAATAGTCGAATGCAGACTATATATGCCAAAGCAAATCTCCATTAGTAATGGGGTTGCTCATCACGTTAAACGCAATCAAATTAGTTCCTTGGTTATGGAATATTATACTAGTCCCTTGAAGGGTGAAGCTGGAATTGGATCCAAGGTACTGATGAGTGATGAGCATCCGATTTCTCCTTTGTCGCGAGCGAGCGCAGTTTCTCCAGGAACAAGTACGAAAAAGCTTCACTGTGCTGTAGAGTGTGGACTGGACAAATCAGAAACGAGAAGGGCTCACCGCTCATGGTTCATGCAATTAATTAAGCATGGAACAAATTCAAGAGTGTACTTCTCTATAGTTGAATTTTGGGATCTTTTGTCTCAAAGTCAAGTCACTTGAAGCATTAAAGTGATTGATTCCTTATAGGACATTCAATTCTCTCAAGCCATTAATTTATCTTACCAGTGTCAGACCAATTAATTAATAAACCATACAGGGAGGAGGCCTGCCTTATTTATCATCACATCACAACACTAGGTCCAACTCTTACTCTACTACCACAGCCACAGGTCAATACTCCACACCCATTAGCTTATAACTCTCCAAGTCAATTGAAGATCTGATACCAATATGGGCTAGTATTTTGGTAAGGAATGGATATTATTCATTTCATTAAAAAAAGAAAAGAAAAAAACATAGATCTACGTGCCCCCTATCATCTCTCTCTCATCCCATATTTCTATTGGACATGGAGAGTTTCATAACAGTCAAAACAAGTAGGTACACGTTATGTATGCATGTGCCTGCACGGGGCTCAAAGGACGATCACACCCTAAAATGCAATGGCCCAACCCATTATTTTTTGATCGGTTGAGCCCAGCACTTTTTTGCCCACCAGGCCACTACCATTTCCCATTAGTACTATATCTATCACTCTATTTGGTATACAGTAAAAAATGAAAAAAGGTAGGACGTTGTAGAGTGTAGAAAATAGAATTTAATGGATTTTTTCCTTTTCTTTTTTTTTTTTCACCTTTTCTAGTAGTAGTTATCTCTTAACTGGCACGTCTATTTTTTGCTGTCCCGAAAGTCTTGATTGGGACAAACAAGTGTGGGAATTTGGGTGCTTGGAGCCAACTACCTTAGATCATCAGCGACCATCAGGTAGGGTTTGCCAACCCAAGTCTAATATACTGTATAGTCACTTCAACTCAACTAAACCTTGTCCCAACCAACCCAAGTTCAATATAATCAACCAAAACCTGCATTTCTAACACCACTTTCTTCACAAATGGACCTTTTCAAAACAAGTTGTAGCTCCACTATAAGCCTCCTATGGATCACTTACTAATCGGGTTGGAGTGGCATCAGAGTAGACCCCAGAACTAATCCAATTATTAATCAGGACTATCAGGTCAGACTCTAGTTTTAACCTGTGATTTGACAATAATAACAGACATTGCAAGGGGCTCAAGGGTGGAGACAGAGCAGGGTGCGCACGTAAAGTCCACTGAGCTTACCATGGGGAGAATGGGGCTACACAGATTTGAATCATTTGAACCACACCTCGTCTTTTAGAGGGATATTGAGTGACCATCCATCACGGCAACAATAAACCTGCTCATGTGTTAAATTGTCACATTTGAATATTGATAATATCAATATATTACTTGTACATCATGAGAAAATCTTACTAATAGCTAGTCAGTAATCTTTGGAACATCCAAAATTGGTCCACCGAAACTTGTCCTGACTCATTGAAAGCCCTACCCAACCTAAAGTACTAAAGTGCACCAACCACCTTCCTTTGGTCCTTCCCTGAATCCATCCAATTATTAAAGTGCTTCCATTTTATACACAAACACGTAAAAAAGAAGAGTTTAACTACGGTGCATTCACTGATATTGGCCGTGTGCTAAATTTAGATCTTAACATCTGCTTACTTTATATTAATTCACTTTTCTTACTTCCACATTTAGTAATGTACTTACCATCATGTTCAACCAATCAAATCTTTTTGATGCACAACTGCGCCACAAATTTTTCTAAAAGCAATGTATTTTTCCTCTCTTTAGCATTAGCATATTTGTAAGTTCATTTGCAAGTGTTCAAGTATGAATGTTTGTAGTTATCATAGGTTTTCTTTATGTATTTGTATGTTTATATGGCAACTGGTAACTGTCACATATTATAATGCCAAATTGATATCATCAAATTTTATTAGGTGCCTAGTAATTCAAATCCAAATCCAGAGTTACAGTTTGAGACTGTATGGAAGCTTCTTAGCTACTTGAGCAATCAAGGAAAGTAGGAACTCAACGATAAGAACTTATCATAATGCCCGTGTGCCACATCATGCAAACTACTCCTTGATTATCCAACAAAAAGCAACAGGAATCAGCAATCCAAGTAGCTAATCTCAATGCTCAAGACCCCCAACCATATCCCATCTTTAGATACTCATCCTAAGAGGCATCCGAGCAACCAATATACCATTACGCACTCTATACCTCATGAACCCCAAGCCACACTTGAAGTTTATGGTGTCATATAGAAAGAGATTTTTCTCTCTATAAGTCTGATTTTTTTTTGTAGTCTTTCATTGCTGAGACGTTGAGACCTGAGACCCCTCTCCTACCTATACACTACGTAGCAAAATTTACCAACAAATACCAATGCTAATTAATTCCACATGCAATGACAACTAACAAATATGGAAAAAAATCTGAGATTCCAGCTAATAAACATAGTCGGAGCCTTTTAAGGTAATTGCAGATCAAAACACCATGTGACAAATCAAATTTTGAAGCCACAGCTTGGTTTCAAAATAAAACAATCCAGTCATCACAGTGGTTATTATTAATTTATCAAGTAGTATATATTATATGGAAATTTCAGGATCTACCCACAAAACATGTATAAGGTTTAGCGGCAACAAACCCATATGATGCAAGAAGCAAACCACAGTCTCTCTCTCTCTCTCTCTCTCTCTCTCTCTCTCAGCTCAAGGCCCCTGAAAACACATTGCTTGCTAGTGTTAGATGCAAGAAAGGTTAACTTGGGGTGGAGGGGGAATTATATTAGGGGTGCAACTCAAGTACTCGACTTGAAAATTTTACACTGCATCAAGGGCCTGAGCTCTTTCAAAATTCAACAGAAGCTCTAACCAAGCCTGGCCAAGTTGCACCCCTAAATTCCATATGGGTGAGCTCTCAGACCTCTGGATGCAGTTGAGAATGAGAAGCCTTGGTCCAGGAGGGATTGTCACATCTCTGAGAGCACTGAAACAGATCAAGATAAGAGAAAGACCTTTAGCACTGTCTTCTCCTCTTACTATTTGATATAAGAAATATTTATGACTGCTGGAAAGGCAAACTAAAAGAAAATCTCTTCCCATTTGCTATCTGTTGGCAGAGGCAAGGTACTGTCTGTCAGCAAGCCTTTCTTGAAATTCTCATAATTCTGAAGGCCAAGGCTTATCAACAATTCAACATGGATCTTGTCCTGGTATGGAATAAATCTTCAGCTGGAGACTGAGAGAACTGTTGCCCCAGCTGCAACCAAATTGGAATTTATCTCAGCATGGATAAATGATTAGTGTCAAAACTGCTATATACCTTTATTGAGCGTTCAGTTGGCTTAAGAAAGATTGAAGGGGAATCATTAGTTTCAACTCCATCATAGAAATAATTAAGCCCTTCACCACTCCACATGCCTTGACCTATTTTATTGAAAACACATTTACTAAATCAAACTTATCCATGGATAGAAGGTGAACCAAAAGGGTGGGATGCTAAATTTTAGAGAGATGACGACAGATGATAAACATCATAGATGACGGAATTTAATTTACTACTTACATGATGGGTAAAATTGTAATACAAAATTTAGAATTTGATGCAGTGTTTAGTTAGAGGGGAAAAGTGAAAAATGAAACTATTAAGCAGGATGGGCAAAACTGCCCCCATGAAAATATTAAGTAGGTCATCATAAGGGGGAGTCTGTGCATGCAAGCATTACGTATGTATTTATGGCATAGCCTGCACCATCTCGACAGTCCCTTCAAGGTCAAGATCTAGAACAAAGAAAGAAGCAAACCGTGTTGTACAAAATAAATAAATAAGCAAAAACACAAGTAGATCCGGAAATTAAAACAGTATATCCTGGTCAGCAAATCTCTACAATTTACAAAATCTGCACAAGCTTGAGCAAATACATTAAATTGTCCAACAAGATATATCTTCAGGTGTGAGAATGTGGACTTGAGTCCAAAAGCAGCCACTTTGTATCAAAAAACAAAATCAAAGTTAGGATATATCCAGTCTACCCCTCCTTAGATAGACCCTAGAATCTCATCTCCTTTGTGAAAATTTGCCCACTTTGCCTTACAACTTGCAAGGAAAGAGGAGACCAGATTTCCTCCTCACAAAAATGGTCCTCACACCCACTTCACAGCCCTTGCAACCACACGTCGGGAACATGTCTGTACTTAAATGCTTATATTCATGGGAAGATGTTACCGATGCATGGCTACAAGGGCTGTGAGGACCAATTTTGTGAGGAGGAAATCTGAATTCAGGAAAGAGATTCTTCTTCTTTGGTAAGGATGCAACTTGAATGGGTCTAACAGTCCAACTTGAGCTTTTGTGTGGATTTGGCTGAGATTTCTGAGACATAGACTAGACTTAGGCTTGAAAAATAATGTCTGACCACAGATCAGGTTGGCATTTGGTTGAGGCCTCAAGTAGTCTGAACCAAGCATGAACCCTTATGTGTCTATGTATGTGTATTATGTATACATATAATCTTACTGGACTCCAAAAGTGCTTTTTTAAATCTGACGCAACTTATTAAGTTGTATCGGTTCAACATTAGAAAATACAAAGTACTTATGTTATCTCTTTAGTCCATATATGAAGTCTATAACTAACCAACCTGACCAGGCCTGACCCAACCCAAGCATGGACAAAGTTGTTTCAGGGATTAAGCCAGATTAGGCTCAGTCTGTCTAGCTTGAACTTTTACTTAGATTGAGTTAGAGTTCAAGCCAAGGGTTCAGTTGCTAAGGTTGGACTTGGTTGCTACTACTGAACTAGTTCCCCATTATAATTAACTAATATCCTACTTATAGGTTCCCCATCATCAAAGAAATGGGCCAACAGCTCCAATTAGTAATCCCTTCAATCAATCCTCTAATGAGAGAGATCCTTCAATAACTCTTATTTAAGAAATATTTAATTGACAAATCACTAATGATCAAGCTTCACAGATGCGCTTATAAAACCCAAACTCTTGGGATAATGCTTTGGTGAGCCATGGTAATTCACACATGTCCTCAATTCCACTCTCTCCATGCACTAATACCATAGTAACTTGTACACCCTAAAGATTAAAATCCACCGATCTCCTTTCTATGGACTCTCTGGAATGGTCATATCATCCTTATATACATTAAATAGGTCATACCAATTAAAATATAATAGGTTGTAATGTCCAGAATATATGTCTAAATTTTGATTTGACTACCTTTTGCTTCTGTATTAATAACACTGCTATTTGTTTCCATCTTATTGCTTTCTTCAAGCAAAAGAAGATTCATTTCAACATGTGATGAGTGGAATGGATGATAGAAGTGAGCTTTCTACTGATGAACATCAATTCAAGGATGGAGGTATGCAGTATCAACCAACAATCACAATGAACCCAATAAAGCTCCAGCGACAGGTGAACTGTCAAATTCTTCTAATCTCAAATTCTAAATATCTTTAGGACAATGGATTCAGGGTGGTCATGTTTTTTAGCTGCAGTTTGGCAAGGAGGGAACTTCGAACTGCAGAGCTCATCCACCAGAACAAAGAGTCTGAAAAGCAAATGCAAGCAGCAGCAATTGAACAATCCAAACAGCTCAACACTACAGTCAAGGGAAGGTACAGAATATGGAGGAGAGAATACGAAAGTCCAAATTCTAACTCCACCTTGAAGCTTATGAGGGATCAGATCATAATGGCAAAAGTATATGCAAGCATTGCTTTGTCCAAGAAAGATCATGGTCTCTATGAATCCTTGATGAAACACATCAAAGACAATCAACGTGCTATTGGAGAAGCAAATTCTGATGCTGAGTTACATCCGAGGTATCTCCAATTAGACCTTGAAAAGGTTATCACATAGCAGTTAACACTTAAAGTTTCTTGGTGTTCATGCTCCCTCTCTCTCTCTCTCATATGTTCAGTGCACTTGATCGAGCAAAAGATATGGGTCATGTCTTATCCACGGCAAAGGACCAGTTATACAATTGTGTTGTAGTAGCAAGGAAGTTAAGGGCCATGCTTCAATCAACTGAGGAGAGTATCAATGCACTGAAGAAGAAAAGTGCCTTCTTGATCCAACTAGCTGCAAAGATTGTATCTAAACCATTGCATTGCCTCCCATTGCAGCTCACAACAGACTATTTCATGCAGAATCACAGAAATAAAGAAATCGTTAACATAGAAAAACTGGAAAATCCTTCTCTATACCATTATGCCATATTCTCTGATAATGTGTTTGCCACTTCTGTAGTTGTCAATTCTACCTTTCTGCATGCAAAAGAACCAGAGAAACATGTTTTCCATATAGTCACAGATAGACTGAACTTTGCAGCCATGAAGATGTGGTTCCTTGTCAACTCTCCTGGAGGTGCTACAATCCAAGTTGAGAACATTGATGATTTTAAGTGGCTAAATTCTTCTTACCGTTCGGTTCTTCGCCAACTTGAATCTGCACGAATCAAGGAATATTATTTCAAGGCAAATCATCCATCTTCCCTTTCTGATGGATCTGACAATCTCAAGTACAGGAATCCTAAATACTTGTCTATGCTGTACCGTCTAAGGTTTTACCTTCCTGAAGTTTACCCAAAACTGGAGAAGATTTTGTTTTTGGATGATGATATTGTAGTTCAGAAGGATTTGACCTCTTTGGTCTGTCGACCTGCATGGAATGGTTAATGGTGCAGTGGAGACCTGTAAAGAGAGCTTTCATCGGTTTGACAAGTATCTAAATTTCTCTAACCCAAAAATATCTGAGAATTTTGATCCAAATGCTTGTGGGTGGGCACTTGGAATGAACATCTTCGACTTGAAGGAGTGGAAGAAGCGAGATACTACTGGGATATACCACCATTGGCAAGACATGGTAAGAAACTATGCAAGTGCCCATTTGATCTACCTACAGTCTTTTTACTAGCATGCATTGCCTTCTATGCTGATCTAACATTTTTAATACAACATTAAACGAACTTAAGGAGAAGCATTTTCGTTTTCGATTCCTGAAATTTTCTTGGGCAATGTAAATGCTCAACTCTGCTTTTCCTTTTTTTTTTTTTTTTCCTTCCAATATCAACCAGACCTTAAAAAATTCATTGATTAAAAAAGAAAAAAAAACTGAAAATATACCATTTCTGAGCTGTTGGGCCAAATCTCACTGGCATGTGTTTCTTCCACGTGAAGCCACGCAGGGTTTTTTATATTTACCCCGTCCAAGTGTACGACTTTGATTTAATAACTAGACGGGTAGAATTCATAGAAGTAATAGCTGGCTCAGCATATTTTTGAAAATTTAATTACCATAGAAGGGCATAAATAGACGTTCTATTGTGATTTTTCTTTTTCTTTTTTTTTTTTGGTTCTTTTTTCATCTGACCTTATTTTTTTTATCTGCAGCATATTTAATTACGTGCAGTAGAGGTGGCTTATTCCACAAAACTTGTTGGATCACAAGATGAATAGCATGTTTGATGACTTTGTTTGTAAGATGGTTCCATTATGATACACATAAAATTTATATTTCTTTTAGGAATTATATGTCTAATAACTTTGTAAGATCATTTCCGTACTCATGCATATAAAATTTGTATTTCTTCTCTTTGTTATGTAATATATATTTTTCTTAGATTAATTGGTTTGTTACATTAGAGACCCGGATTCGGATCCCACAACTACAGCTTTTTATTTTCCCACTTACTCGGTATTACTCGCGCCCCTCGCTAGTTTATTAAATTATAGCGATACTTTAAGCATTTAATTGGTGGACTTAACAATAAAAACTACAAATAATTCAGGGAATCAGGGTACTTTAAATAATTAATTTAAAAATTTTCAATCCAAAAATACATGGGGTTTGGTAAGATCCCGGGCTGGTTGTAGCAGATACTTTGCATCAAATTGTGTTTGCACCAGGTTGGGGTGGGATCATACCTCCCAGATTTGTGATAAATTGACGGGGCGCTGTTCCCAATGTGCAGCGGGATTCTACTTTCATTCATGGTGTATACATAGTTTTTAGTTGCAAGGAATCCTATCGTCATGGGTTTAAGCGATGGGCTTCCATGGAGAAAAAAAAAACAAAAAAGATTTAATTTGTTTTGCCCTTTGAAAAATAACTAAGGCCCCCTTTGTTTGCAGGAAGAGGGATTTGGAATGGGAATCAGAATAGGCTATTCTGATTCCAGCTGTTTGGTTGGACAAAATCGGAATCTCATTCTCATTTCTGCTAGAATGACATTTTCTTATTTGAAGGAATGGCCATTCTCTGCATCTTTCTTGGGAATAAAATCTTATTTCTGTTGATTCCAATTCTTATTCCCATTCCTGTCTAAACCAAATAGACTATGATAATATATCATTATGCCTTTTTTACTATTTTCCAATACCTTTTCATGGTTGGCAGCTACCAATCTAACACCTTTTCTACTTCAGATTCACCTTCTGCTTCACTGAATGTCACCACCATGTCTTCTAATCTGATCGTTGCTGCCATGTCTTGAAAATCAGTAAATACCCCCCTGTCTTCAAATCTGATTAACGAGGGCCGTTGCCACTAGTCATCGTTACTTGAACCTCTCGTACAATAGGCTCATCAAAAGGATCCCATTGGAATTTGGGAAGCAAATCCTGGGGAATGTCATGCCTGAACTCTTGTTCAACAATCTCTAGGTCAAGTTGAGCAGAGTGGTGTACAAGATGGTATGCCTATCCAGTGATTTCATTAGCTCTCGAACGTTCAAATTGGCTTCCTTCAGTTTCTTCATCTTCCCTACCTCTTTGTTAAGCTCTCAGGCCGCCTTCTTCTTCAAGAAGAGCTCTCTCACCTTTACTCTAAGAAGCGAATGAGAGCTATCAAAGTGATAGCAGTTGCACATGAGACCAAGGCAGTTGGAAATTTAAAATATGGTGAGCACTAGCATCATCTGGAATGCATTCGGAGCATAAATCCACCCGTTCAGCAAATATGTCATCTCGTAGAGGACTATGAAGGCAATGAACTGAATGGAACTCAAAGGTTGAGCGGCCTTAGACCAGGAACAATAGCAGGCATCATCTTTGGGGATTTGGATGGTATCGGAGAATAGGAAGCACAAAGAAAGAAGAACGGGAGGGGAGCGGTGGAAAGACGATGAATATTACAAAGTATGAAAATTTTAAACAGCCATATGATAATAATGTTAACGGAGAGGTATTTGTCTAACGACCAAAGTTTAGGGGGTCTTTATCCCAAAAAAAAGTATAGGGCCCGGTATTTGTCAAAAGGGTATCTATGTAATTTACCCTTAAATATATGCAGCTAATGTGGACGTTAACCGAGAGTCTGAGACCAAGTATAAACACAAAACCTTAGTCCAAGCTTAGAATTTCATAAACAATTTGGGCTGAAATGATCACCCCTATATATAATTATCATTACTTTATATTTCACAATGTATACTTTCATAAAAATATTTACTTACCCTTCAGATTTTAACAATGTTAAAAGATTCAACAGTAATGCATGTTTTATTTTTTTAGACATAATTATGCATGCTTTATCATTGGTCAAGTTTTTTGCTGCATCATAAATTTTGCCAAGAAAAAAACTATTTTCAGAATGAAGAAATTTAAATGCCCATGTAATTAAGGGTGTCAATCGATTACTTTTGGATTAGATTCAATCCGATTCAAACTTTATTAAATCAGATTTGGATGATCTCTTATAATTATTGGATTGGGCCAATTTAAAATAAATTGCTTCATATTCTTATTGGTTTGAATTGGACTTAAATCAAATATTCAATAATCCGATCATTTGTCCGATTTGAAATTGACCAGAACTGAAGATAACATAAAATCACTTTTATTAAAAGTATTTTTCTGAAAAGTACTTTTACAAAAATATTTTTATAAATGTACTTTTATGAAAACACTTTTATGGAAGTGCTTTTATAAAATCACTTTTTATGAAAGTATTTTTATAAAAGCACTTATAGAAAAGTACTTTTATAAAATGATGTAAAAGCACTTTCATAAAAACATTTCTATGAAAGTACCTCCATTAAAATGCTTTTAGAAAAACACTTTTATCAAAAAAACGGACAGAGGAGAAGGGTGAATTTGATCTCAGTCAAATATGCAAATCTGAGTGCGCAGAGATTAGATTCTGTCAAATTTGCAAATCTAATCTCTGTAAAAAAAAATAATAATAATAACAAATTTGATTTGATTCACACGACGGGCACTAGCACCCTCTACAATTCAGATGAACAGCACCGACATCGGGGTGAGGAAAAGGGTATTGCAGTTATTTTTTCAAAAATATAACTCTCACGTGGTGTGGCATGTGAACATGTTATAATGGATTGTAACGAAACTAATGGTAAGGAAGTAATTAGTGAACTGTCATAAACAATAGCGACAGTGCAAGACAATAGTTAAACAGTAAGTCAATTAACTAAACTGTCATAAACACTGCTTTTTTATTATATAACATAATTATAATTATAATATGTAAGGATGTCGGGCAATTTTTGCAAACCGAACTGGTATCACCGATTTTTTCATTTCTCTAAACCAAAACTGAACTGATACCACCGATTAATTGGTCTGCCAGTTTCGATTTTTGACCAGTTCGATTCTTCAGTTTTTGTTTTTTATATTTATAATATATATTATATAAATATATGTATAATATTATATTATAAATAATAAATTATATATAATATATTTATAAATAGATTATTATAAATATAATATATGTATATATTTATATATAATGAATATATATTTATATATAATATATAAAAAATATATGATATGTATTAAAAATATATATATCAAATATGCATATAAATATATATAGCGGTCGATTCGATTAAGAGGCCAGTTTTTTAAATCCAATCGATACTTCGGTTTTTTAAAAATACCAAACCGAAACCGAACCTATAAATTCGGTTAACCGCAGTTCCTGTTCGACTTTTCGGTTTTTCATGTACAATTAATATGGAGAATCACCATGGAGGGGAGACAGGGAGTTCGAGTTGTCAAAAGAGAATGTCTCTTCAAAATCCAATAGATAGAGCAGCTGCTGACGCGCTTCAAGGACTTTGGAAATTGGATTCCGGTCTTTGGCTTTCTAAGCAGTCATTGCCGGCGGTGGCTGCCGTTGTCACCGCTACCAGCGCAGCGATTTTTACCTTCATGGGCACCCTCACCAACGACGTTTTCTCCTCATTCCTCACTCCTTCCCCTCAACCTATGGCTTCCCTCAAGTAAGCCCGGGTCGGGGGTTCCCATATCCCACCTCATATTTATCTTTCCTAAAAATTCTCTCCCAGGGATTTTAGTTTAGTTGGATGTCACTTTTTGCTTTTGTTTGTAGGAGAGGTGTGGCCTTCTTTGCTTCTGCTGGTTTGCACCCCCTCCTTCAGTAGATTATTCATTATTGGATCATATTCAACTTATTCATTTCTCTATAGTTCCAAATTACTGGGTTAATTTTTTTCTTAATTCTATTTTTTGTCTGTATGCGTCTTTTGGGGTCGGAACGGGCTCCATCAAGCATAGTATCGGGAATTCGGGATGAATGTTAACCATTATCATTTCATCTATCAACCTTTGTAACAAGAAGATTTCAACATATTATCATTTTTTGCCTGGTTTTGATTTTAATGGCTTACTCTGATACCAGGCTCTTTCCGGGGGTCCCTTGGTAACTTTGCAGTTATGACGAGTGTTAATGCCGGCATATCTTGTGCCATGAAAAGACTTTAAAGGTAAAGAGGATGCCCAGACTAGGTATTTTTGCACTAGGCTTTTTGTCTATTTTTTTTTCCTTATTAATTCGAAGATTCTTTCCTACTGAATTTCATATGCTTGTTGTTTTATGGGGTATTACTCTCATACCATGTCACCTGGATGGATTTTTGTTTTTTTTTTAATAAACACCATGAATCCTAGGGTAATTCCTTAGGCTCCATTGCAAGCAGCAATCATCTTTTACTAGTAATTGTCTTTTAATCTTCACAAAGTATATAAACTTCATTTAAAACAAAGAAAATCAACATATTCATGAAAAAATAGAAGAAAGAAAAGAAATCAACATATTCATGTTGGACAAAATTTTGAGTTCTTTAAGTCTTCAAGGGTTCATTACAGCATACTATCAATTGAACCCTAACAAATAAGAAAATAATAAAAATAAACTAGTATTTTAACTCACAAACTGAATAGTATAGTTTAGTAATGCTTGTTTCATATGAGCCTGAGATATTGAGTATAGTTTAGGAATTCACAGATCAAGAGGATGAGTTTACAGATGAAGATTGGTGTTGGCAACTAGTTAGGTTTTACTTTTGTTTTGAGTTGGTCAATGGTTCTTGATTTAATGGGGTCTTGTTCAGGGTTTCTTTCATGGAGTCTGTTTTGGGTTTTATTCTGCTTGAGAGGGTAGTTTTCTTTGGCCTGTTTGGGTTTCCTGTGGTTTCTTTTTGCTATAGGTGATGTCTTATCACCTTCTGTACTCCTTTTTCTTTAATAAATTTTCCTTTGATTCTTCAAAAAAAAATGGCAATCATGCTTACAAAATATATAATAGTACCATGTACAAAATACCTTGGCAATTAAGCGAGGTGACCCTCCATGGCCCTTGTCACCTAGGCATTACCTTGACAACCATGTGATCGGATTTTTTCTTCTTTGTTACTATAGCCTTTTGACCATGGAGATGCATTGTGGAACTTCTCTATATCAAAGCGAGTTGTGGCCCAAGAATATGCATGGTTGGCCTCTTCAGAAGAACAAGGAAATTCTTGGTAACTATCATCTTTACAAGCAGTCTAGTTTATGCATTTATCTGAAATAATATTTGTTTCAATGGGAAAAGATAGTGAGGAACCAGTGAATATCCCATCTTTGCAATTTAGCCAATGAAAAGAACGGCCGTCCTTTACCCAGTATTCTGCTCTACTTGTACAAGCTTTAAAATGTGGGGAAAGAATTAGTATTCAAAACAATGAATGGGATAGTGTATTGGAAAACAAGGAATTTTCATCTGGACAGAAGCAGAATCTAAAATTCTTATTTCTTTATTCTGTGTGTCCTTGAAAGGATTTAACTGAATAGACCTGATGTATGGTAGAACAGAATGTGATTTAAAAATATTGATTAAACAGTTAAAATTGTATGGTGACCTAACTTCTAAGGATTTTTCTTGCAGCAAGGTAGCTGCTTTTGGTTCTGGAGCCATATTTTCACTGGTCAGTGGCAGGGGGTGGGGTAAATCGAGCAGCCAATGCAATTACATCAGGACTTATCTTTGCTCTTGTTCAAGGTGACCATCAGGAAGGATTTGTAATATCTAGAAAACTTCCATTAGCTTCAATTATATATTAATTGTCAGAATAGAAAACTCATGTTTAAATTATCAACAAAAATAAAAAAGAAAGAAAGAAAACTCGTGTTTAAATTGTCAAAAAAATAAAAGAAAAGAAAACTCATGTTTATTTGCATCTAACTTTCATTTCTATATTCATTATTGTCACTAAGAAATCCATTAGTCATAATGAAATCTGTCATTGCTCGTATGCTTTTTGGTTATAGGAATCTTTTACTCCTCTATTTCTTTGTATCATTAAATAACATTTCTTCTTATTCTAAACTAGTGTAAGGGCACATGCTATGCATGTGTGCAAGTAAAGGGTAAAGATATAAGATGGATTTATATAATAAAATTTAATTTGTATGACATGCACCAAAACCAAGGCAAGTCTGCACTTAATATAATAGTATAAATATCTAAGACATGACAGTAGAGAGCATTTTGCATACTACCCACACATGTTTGTTCATGTTTTCCACATTTTTCCTTTGTTGATGGTCTTGTCCACATGCTGTGGTGGTAGACATTGCTATCCTAAGAGGATCTGAAGCACATGGTATATAGACAAGCTGTATGCATACACAGCTTGTTTGTGTTTTCTCTTTCTCTAGGACTACAGCTTGGGTTGTGCCAACCAGACTAACCAGAAAAAAAAAGGGTTGGCTTGGTTGGTATGAATATTGGGTTACGGTTGGAGATGTTAATTTCACCCTATCCAAACCCAATGTAGTATATTTGTAGTTATGTCTTTTTGTACACATGTATGAATTCTTACATGTATATTTGTGTGTATTTGAGAGAGGAGGAAATAGAAGTATGTTGTGGGTGTATTTGTGAAGTAGAAGTATAGAACCATAGTACCATCATATGATATGTTTGTCAAATGTGGATTTGCATGTCTGTGTGTGTGCATACTTGTGAATGTGGTCGCTAAGGTCTCACTGGAACCCAATTCAACTAACCTGATCTCATGATGAGGTTGGTTTAAGATTCATAATATCAAGCTGGAATATGGCTGGGGGTTTAACACATTGCATTGAGCTAAGGATGACATCAAGCCAACCCAACCCAGCTTGAGTTAGTTGTAACACTAGATTTCTCCAAAAACTAGACTAGAATAAACTGAAAGAAACTAGCTATTCCTGATTGACTTGTTTTCATTTTTTTAACATTCATCCGTATCTATTCTTGGTCTTTCCACATATGAGAATTTGAAGATGTTAGAGCAGCTCTAGCTTTCTTGGAAATATTTTGATAGAGGTACCCTGTATCCATCATTACTAGAAAGTTGCGCCCTTTTCCTAGAATGTCTAATGCACTAAGGCTGGTCAATACTCTGAGAGAAACAGAAAAGAAGATAACTCTATCTCTTTGTCTCTTGCTTTTCTCACCATTTATGTTTTCTCATATTGTCTTTGCACAAGGGCGATTCTTGAATCTTGAGTTGTTGAAGGATGAAGAGGAAGTTCTTTTAAAAACTAAAATGGATCTCCCAAAGTAACATTATCTTTCCAGAGTTATCATTTTTTAATTCTAAGAAATGCCTACAACAAAAGGCTTATTTTGGACATTTGGAAACTGGCAAAAGCTTCTTGGTTGAAAGTTGCCCCATGAATAGCAGAATTCAACAAGTACATGTGAGGCACATTTATAACCCTAAAAACGCTGCCACACGGAAGGTCTCTTGTTTATTTATACTTCTCTAAATAACCTGACTGGCAAAACTTTTGCCAATACAGATGAAAATGATACTATAGTTAATAATAGGTTATAAGTTCTGTATCCATATGGCTTCCTGTATTCTTAAACTAATAGGAATTGACATGAATGAGCATTTTGTCTATCTCTTATTCTCATGCTTGATGAGAGATGAGAAATACCTGCACAACATTAAAATCATTGTGCTTTTTATCAGCAGGGTTCTCCCACACCCAGGAAGCAAACAGGTATTTAGATCTGACAGGGTTAATTTGAATGTTGCCGGAAGCATCACTATACGTTGCAATTATTTTAATGTCCTGCACAAAGTTAAATGGATTAGTGTTCTATTATTAATATGGATTTAGCAAGGAAAATAAATTTAATTCGTTACCCCTCCATCATTACTGAATTTGAAAATAATGAAGAGAACAGATTTTATTGGATACCTCTTCATCTGGATTGTGATACCATTTCAAACCCTGGTGATTGTTTATTTGATGCTAATAGTTACACACTTCATAAGGAAACACTGATCATCCATCATCATCCAAGCCTTATCCCAACTATATGGAGTCAGCTAAGAAGCAATCACTGATAAATTCCAAATTTGACAGATGGCAATAGCACTTCATTTACATTTTCTTTCCAGTAGGCACTCAAATTCCATCCACAGTTAAAGGTTCTGTTTTGCCAAGCTCCATAACACGTGCATATTAATCCACAGGGGTGAGCATGGGTCGGGTCAGTTCGGTTCCAAGGTAGATCCTGGACCCTGTAGGGGTCAGTTCCAGGTTTTTGGAACTAGAACTCACCCTATCAAGATCAGTTCCAATGTTGGTCCTGGCCTTGGTGGTTCTGAGGTCGGTTCCACAGGGTCTACCTATGGAACCTGTTATTTACAATAACAATAATAATAATAACAATAATACCACAATCATAAAATGTTCAAACTTGATTTTCAATAATGAGAATATATAGTTCAAAACTTATCGTTATGATTTAAATTTTGTGAATAGTACCATTTACATTACTTCTTATATACATTCAAATATTAAATTGAAGAAAAATGATCAATTCACTTAAGTGGCTCAATGGTCAAGTGAGACCATAGTCTTTGTAACCACGAGTACTTGGGTTCAAATCTTCACAACATCAAAGTATTTTGGGATTTATTTTAAGGTAAATTCGGTTCCAAGGCTGGTTCCACCTAAGCCAACCAAGGCTGGTTCTTAAGGGGTCAGTTCCAAGAATTTGGGATCAGCCCTACCCAGTAACATATTTGATAAGGTCAGTTCAAGGTTGGTTCGAGGTCGATTCCAGGTATCCTACCCATTTGCTCACCTTACAATTACTGCAAGGTTATGGCGGGCTACATTATTGGGTACAAAATTTACACTAACAATTGTAGAGGTATCTGGGTATCACAGGTTAAGACATTCTTCAATATAATGGCTCAGTAACTTAAGGATATAGTTCTTGGGAATAGTGTTATCTTTCATCTCTTCTAAGAAGTAATTTAATTCTTATTTACCTATCTATATACTTGTTTATTTCTAATCTTACAAATCTTTTCTTTTCCTTATTTCTTGCTTTCTTTACTTTCCCTCTGATCAGTTTCCAGATCAAGGAAATACATTAATTAATAAGCATAAAAGGATAAATGTATAAAAGATAGTTTCCCAAATTGAGAGAGAGATTAGATCTAGAAAGCCAGGATTGCACTCCAGTAGATAATCTGCTAGATCATTAGTTAATCCACCAAATCCTTTTAACATGCAAATCAATACTATTGCACCATCACCTTATAATTGAGCTAGTAGGTGGGCTTTTCTTTTATTCTTTTTACCGTAAGTCCAAATATCTATGCATGTTTACTTGGCCTTACCTGTTTTAGAAACTCATAAAATTGGCATTATTTTGGGGTGGTACTGATATTTTAAATTTTTAATTAACTTCCAAGATTTGATTATGGCAATGCCTTTATCTTTTATTCTAGGTTGTTGTTCATGTTTCCAAGACTGTAAATGGCAGTTCAAGATCTTATAACTAATGCACCTGAACTGATTAATGGTGTCTACGTGATATCATAAATGAATCAATTCTAAAAAAATTGAGGGTACATACAGTATTTTAGAAGGTGCACCTGGGTTCACAAGCAAGGCTCATTGTTAGGTGCACTTTGCCAGACTTCTTGTTATGTTCTTTTTAATCAGTAAGAGTAAAGCTTTGTTATAGGGAAAAAAAAAGAACAGAAAGTACAAAGTTCAAAGAACAACCAACACCCATGGAAAAAAACCATGAAAAATTAAGGCAGGGCCCTTGGCTGCTCCCCACCTACAAGTTAAATGTAGTATGTAATAAACTGCAACATTCTTTTTCTTTTTGATTGTTAATCATTGAATCTTTATTGGTATTGAAAAAAGAATGTATAGGCAATCGGCAACTAAGGATCCATTATTGAGCTAGCCTAAGCTACCCAGTCCATAAAGAGTCAGTCAAACAATACCTACGCATAGGTCCGACCACCACTCAAACACATCAATAGTAAGGCAAAAACAACTAGAATGAGAAACATGCGCATTGTGCAATTACAGAACAAACTGTAATTTTTTCCCACTGTAGGTTTTGAGCTGTGGAGGAAGAATAAGAAGGGCAAAAAGCTTTTAAAATGGTCTGGAAACAGGAAAGTATTGCCCACTTCATGTCAGTAAACAATAGCCACTTGATACTAAAATGGCTAAATATAATGGAGACAGAATTTCACTTAGTGAACGTATAAAACAAAGCATGAAACCTTTGAGGAAGCTCGTGCTGCTGGTTTTACCGAAGAAAGTGGTACCCTGGGTGATATACGGGAAACTATGTCTGGCAATGATCTGGAGTTGCTGTTGACTTCCGATGCAGCACAAGCAGATAATTATCAGAAAGTATTCTCTCACATGAAGCCAAACACCATACTTGGGCTTTCTCATGGATTTCTTCTTGGACATTTACAGTCATTAGGGCTTGATTTCCCTAAGAACATTAGTGTTATCGCTGTATGCCCCAAGGGTATGGCCCCTCTATGAGAAGACCGTATGTCCAAAGCAAAGAGATAAAGCAGCTGGAGAGAGAAATTACCGCGACGGTGGGTCTGGTATGGCTGGAACTATGTGCAAACCAGCTAGAGACTAGTATGATGGCTGGAACTACCACCAAATAGGGGACGGTGGGTCTGGCTTCCTTCTGGGCTGATCTACCGCCGGTTCGACGGTTGAGACAGAAAAACAGGGAGAAGAGGGGATGGTCTGATCTGCAACCGATGTAGACGAGACAGAAGCCAAGCAGGAGGAGAAATCTTGAAGAAGAAGCCAGGAAGTCCCCGGTTTTTCAGAGGAAGTGGTGAGAGAGAGAAGGCGGGAAGACAGACATGGCTGGGAGAGAAAGAAAAGTGTGTCGAAGCAAGAGAGAGAGAGAGGAGTAGTGAGACAAAGTGGTCAGAGGAAGATAGGGAGAGCGGGAAAAATTTCTGAGGAAGTGGTGAGAGAGAAGGCGGGAAGACAGACATGGCTGGGAGAAAAAGAAAAGTGTGTCGAAGCAAGAGAGAGAGAGAGGAGTAGTGAGACAAAGTGGTCAGAGGAAGATGGGGAGAGCGGGAAAAAATTCTGGGCACGCGTCATACATGCAAAATAGAGAGAGAAGTGGTTAACACTTGTCTCTCATGTAAACCACACTTATGTAAAATGTTGAACAGTAAGTTTCCGTTTTGCAAAGAGGCGACCACCCCTTTCCCTTCAATATATATACTAGCGAGGGGTATATATATTGGGAGAATAAAAAAATGAAAAAAAAAATGATGATAATTACATTGATAGTCCCACTTCTTGAATCTTCATAATAGAAACAATATAGAATAAAGAAAAAATAATTTATATATAAAGAGGTGTTCTTTTAATAAGATCAATAGAATTTTTTTAAGGATAAAGAAAATTATTTATTAGAAAAAGTTCGGCATCCTAATATTTCCATTTGTGTAGGTCTCACACTCACCCCTATGACATTGAAACTGCAGTTCTCATTTTCCTCAGATCCCTGATTTATGAACTTCTGTAGAAGTATAAAAAAACAAACTCAGAGCACATGAAAAAGGCATAACAGAAGAATAAAAAAAGAAAAAAGAAAACAGCAACCTTGAGACAACTCCATTTAGAATTAGGCCAGCCAATCGGATCAAGATCTTGTATACCAACTACAGTACCTGCAAGCCTATATTACCACAAAGACAAAATTCTATAAAAGCCAGCATAACCCAAACTGGAGACAAAAGAATCATTCACTAGATCCACAAGGAAGTGGTTTTTTCACCTTTGGTCTGGAAATTCTTTGGACTGAAACTTCATTCTGAATCTCATTCCAACTAAATAAACCCTACTGATTGATGCTATGTATTGATCATAAGGAACTATGAATTCAGATGGGCATGTCCTGTGGAAGAAAACTTGAATAAATAAATAAAGTTTTTGTCGAAACAAACTGCTAAAATTGCGAAATTCCATCCCCTCAGCGTACCTAGGCCGGTAGTACATGCTGAAGATGGTCCCAGTGGAAAGCGCATGGGATGTAGTGGCAACAACTCCAATTTGCGTGCTGTGACCAGATATCACAGATGCTAAAGCATTGCTTTGTGGCTTCGTAGAACGACGAATCCCAACACAAAATTCTCCATTCTCTCCCCTGATAAAATAAGCCAGTTTCTTCTAAATCTAACTGATGGATAAGCTGATTATGAGAGAGAGAGAGAACCTAAATGAAAGTGTTCGGATTCATGGAGATGTCATTGCTGTGGTCGATTGGTGCTAAGACATAGGCTGGGTAAAACTAAGAAGGAAAGAAGGTGTTTATAAAATGGACGCTACTGTAAAATTAAAGGTGGATGCTACTATTCACAAGTTCTAACTCTGCCACTGTCAAAGCTTTTTCTTGCATTGTTGGTTTGATGCCTAGAAAGGAAGTGCATTGAATCTTTGCTGAAAAACAGAAAGGAAAGCCAAATAGTACGAAGGAATATGTTGTTAACCGGTTCAGAATTCAGACTTCGCCGGGGGAGGGATGCATCAAGCATGAGGGCCCAAAAGAGACACACGCAGACATCACTCAAATGGCAGTGGCAGAGCCATGGAGGCACATATTGAAAACAGTCCTGATATTTCTTAGGGTGACAGGTTGATTGGTGTGGGTCCATTTTAATTGAGTGAGCGACCCACTAACCAACTGACCCCCCACTCTTTTTTTTTTTTTCTCTCTTTATAGGCTTATACACTATACAGTGTTACATGTATAATCCTGACTCTGCCTTTGATTAATGGAGCAAATTTCAATCCCAAACCCTTCATCCTTGTCAAATGCCCAAAATAAGTCTTACAGCCTTATTTTTTATGCATGTTTTCTAACAAAAATTGGAATTATGAAACTCTAGGCACAGGCTGATGTGGACTGACGATTAAACACATGTCCAAACCGAAAAGGTAGATTGGTTCCCACACTTGGTAGAAGTCGGATTCTTGGGTTCAGAAAAGCTTTTTTTTTTTTCCAAAGTTGAATATTTTCACAGGGAGGAAAAAAAAAAAAAAAGAGACAGGGAAGCAGGTTAATTGAATCTTCACCAACCAAGCAGACAGGAAAGCAGAAATGCGTAATACTTGGCGAAGTGTCCTTGGCTTCTGCAAGCCTGCAACTAGGGGCGTCCACGGTTCGGTTAATCGAACCATGGCCCTTTTTTGTAAACCAAACCGGTGGTATCGGTTTTTTCATTTCGCCAAACTGAAATCGAACTGGTACCACCGGTTAACCAGTCCACTGGTTTTGGTTTTTGACCAGTTCAGTTTTTCGGTTTTTTGATTTTTTATATTTATAATATATATTATATAAATATATGTATAATATTATATTATAAATAATAAATGATATATAATATATTATAAATATTTAAAAAATATATAATATATTTGTAAATAGATCATTATAAACAATATAAATATATATTTATATATAATGAATATATATTTATATAAAATATATAGAAAATATGTGATATATATTAAAAATATATATAAAATATACATATAAATATATATGCTGGTCGATTCGGTTAACCGTTTGTTTTTTATAGGTTAACCGAAAATCGAACCAGTCCTTCTGTTTTTCAAAAATTCCGAACCGACCAATTCGATTAACCACATTTTGCGGTTTGGTTTTCTTGGTTCGATTCGATTCGATTTTTTTATTTTTCGGTTTTTCATGGACACCCCTACCTGCAACCCAGAGAAAAAGAGGGAGAAGCGTTGGTTGCTTCAACCCCACTTTAGAGAGGGAGAAGCTATAGGACATAAAACCATCCAATAATCGAACTCATGAACACAACAGAAAAGCCAAGCACACTAGTTGTAGTTTTTGGATTCATTGCTCAATTCAACAATCCAAGCTGCACCACGCCATCACCCTCAAACGCAGAAAACCAGGTTCTTTTGTTCACATTTATTTCATACCCTATATTTTTCGTCAATTGTGTTCAATATTTCCATTTTTTCTTTTATCTGATACTTAGGTATTTGGGTGATGGGTTGTTACAGGTTTCGATCCTTTCGTTCATGGAAACTGTTCTTACTTACGATTTATCTGGTTTTGTTTTGCAGGCGCCTTGGTTTTTCTTCAACCTCTACTTGGCGTGACTCTGTGCTAGAGTTCTTTTCTAGTACTTCAGAAATGCATCGTGCTTCTGCACCTTCAGAATTACACCGCTTCTGTGATGGAGTTCTTGGGACGGTCTACAAGGCGATATTGGAAGATGGGTGCACGGTGGCGGTGGAGAGGCTCAAAGATGGGAACCCACGTTCTGAAGGACTTCGAACATCACATGGATTTGATTGGAAAGCGAAAGCATCCCAACCTGCTTCGTCTCTGGTGTGTAAGAAATACAAAATAGTAGCATGTTTTGAAAATTTGAAGAATAGTTAAGGGCAAAAGAGTCATTTAGGGGTATTTTTTTAAGTAGGTTCTTAAACCTCAGGGGCCATTTAAGCAGTTATCATATAGTTTAGGGGCACTTTTATCTTCTAAAGTAGGATAGGGGCGTTTTCTATATTTGTCCCGCTACACTACCGGCTACCGATATGGCATGGCGATACGCTCATATTCTGGTTAAAGTAATTTCAGAGAAGTGATTCGTGAAGGGAGGTTTTTAGTATTTTATTTACCGCGAAATGCTTTCCCACCCCTCTGACCATAGCTGTCAGCTGTCAGCTGCACGACTTCGCTGAGTTCGCTCTATCTTGAATATATGTTTCTGGATCGTACTAAGACTTGGGCTTCCTTGTTCAATGCAGTCCGCTAAACCAGGGATCGTTAGTTTTCCACGTCTGTTAATCTGTTATTCCGCTGTTTTCTTTCTACCCCATCGAGCTCTTTGGTTTATGATGCCCTGTTCTGCATTTCGAACTCGGATTCGACCATGGCTCCGGGATTACGATAAGATTCAATCCTTTGCTGTTTTTCTCATCCACATTCAAGTATGTTATTGTTACTGCTCCTCGACTAGGGTTTCATTTCACTTGCTTTCTTATATTTTTGATTTTTTGATGTATTCCCATGAACTGTTTTTTATTACATTGTTTACTTCTGTTCTTGCTCATATTTCTCGTTTCCATCCTCACTAATTTGGTTTTGATCCGAGTGTTTGCTTCTATTGTACTTTATTTTGCGAAGCTATATATTAAAATTTGGTGAAACTGGCATCTTGTTTTTCGTCATATACTTTCGTTTTTGAAATTGCTGATTATTTCTCTCTGGTTGACGTTTGGATTTCTGTGTTCGCTTTCTATATCAGATCGGTTGTGCATTGGTCGGATCTCTTGGAGCATTGTACAACGGTGTGTTACTGATCAATTTGGCAATAGCATTATTTGCTCTTGTTGCAATAGAGAGTAGCAGCCAGAGCCTTGCTCGTACCTATGCCGTTCTTCTTGGTTGTGCTATCTTCCTAGATATCTCGTGGTTCATCCTCTTCTCTCACCAGATATGGTGCGTCCAACGCTGCTCTCTCTTCTAACGCCATGTGTTTTTGCTTATCACATTTAGTGGCACGCTGCAAATTGATTCTCTAGTTTTTGTATTCCTTAGTATTACCCTGGCTTCAGGACTTTGCATTGTAGCACTACACAGTGGTGTGATGAGCATATTTGAAACTAGTCAGGTTTTCAAAGGGAGGGGTTTGCAATTGGATAATATTTTATATAATGTACGTAAGTTTTTAATGGTGGTTTGTAGTATCATGGTTCCATGATGTTTATAAGCTCGGTCAAGCTAAAGAGTCAAGAAATCACTACCTGATAAAACAGGGGTGAGATATAACTTCCTTGCATAGTCCTGAACATTTTAGATTTGTTTTACAGGAAATTTAACTTTATGGATTTCATAGTTTTATAGTTTTCTTTACTTTTTCTCATGATGTTGTTTTGAGAGAAATCAGAAATAATAGACCATTCCAACTGAATCAAGTTACACTTTGAACAAGTATGGATTTATGATTGAGAACATTGACACCCCATAAAAAAATCATGAGTAAGAACTTTTAGATAGGAAATATCTAATTCATCAAATACCATTTTGTAATACGAGTTCTATTAGCCATTGCTTTCATCATCAGATGCATGCAACTATTCAATTAAATATTCAAGCAGTAGAATGAGCAGTTAGTCAGCTACTCAGTTACAATGTTCGTAATGGTAAAGGAATGAGCAGTTACATTACGTGGGCCATGAACCCATGTCAGCATGAATCATTTATCTTTTTCCCAGTAATTTCCTTTTTCTGGGAAGAAAGTGAAATATAAGTTGTATTACATTGCAAAAAATTGTAAGCATCTACGTACATCAGTCATGAATATGGTTGTTGGCCATTGACTTGATATATGAATTATGCTACTGATCCATGCTTAATGTAGGAAATGTGAAACTAACTATTTTGCTGAATTCCTTGGGACATCTTCAATATCTTGTCAGTTTATTAGTTATAGCAAATAATGTACTCAATAAATTCAGATAACAACACAAAAGCCACATTCCTTGATATGGAATGGTTATCCCAGAACCTGGCTCCTCAGTTCTTTTTTGTTGGTTGGAGTTGTGCCTTTTTGTTTATTCACTGTATAGTGTCTCAATTCACATGACCTATACTTAAGGGATGACATATATTATGGCCTGGGTTTTCTGCTGTACTAGTTTCTGATTCACTTGCCATTGCCTGATTTTGGTTTGCTCTATACATTTTTTGCTTCTCTTTAAGCTATGTTTGGTTTGAAGGAAAAGGTAGGGAAACCTATACAAGGTTTGTAAAGGTTTCCCTGACTTTCCTTTCCTTTCCCTACTTTTTCCTTCAAACCAAACATAGCATTAGTGAAACATAATTTCTTCATCAACAAAGAAATCTTTATACTAATCATATCTAACTATCCCTGCCAATACTACATTTTTTTTTTTACTTCTGTAATGCTAAATGTTTCAGTCAGGTTCAATCTTTGGTGTTGCCATAAACTTAGCTATGCTTGAGATTCGTGTCTTCCTATATTGACACATGACATGGAAATCTGTATACTCAGATTATTGCATGGACTAAGGAGTCATTGTTTTGTATTGCATTCTATATATTCTCTATTATCATCATGCTATTACAACTTATCTATTTTTAGATTGTAGTCTTGTGTTTTCTAGAAATGGCATGCACTTTTTGACTTATATTTTTGTATAGGAATATTTCTCCTAAGAATTATGGAGCCTTTTTCGTCTTTTCACTGAGACTCGCTCTATTCATGCAAATTGTTGGGTTTTGTGTGAGGGTGGCTTCTTCATTATTATGGATTCGAATGTACAAATTGGGTGCTTCATATGAAGACAATGCACTCTCTCGAGAAGCAGACTCGGATTTAAGAAATAGTTTTTTGAATCCCCCAGCTCATATTATGGTTAGACAGAACTCTGATTGTGATGGCTTTTTAGGAGGATCTATTTATGACCCAGCTTATTACTCATCTCTCTTTGAAGATGCTCAAGAAAATGGATCTCTGGTATGAGATATTTTATTTATATATTTGATGGTGTATGTTCTGTTTGAATTGATTATGTTCTTATCAATTTTTAATCTCATGTTATTCAGATATAAGTTGATATCTTTATTTCTTTTATAGTTGTGGTTTGTGCCTTGAAGTTCAATTTATGCGTAGCTGATAAAAAAAAGTTCAATTTATGCAAATTGTAATTGATGCAATGTGCCACTCTAGACATAGAAATACATATAAAGAGCAATATGCTACATAAAAATAGAATTATTAATCAAAAGAATAAGCATTTGATTGTTTATTGTAGTCAAAATATTTCTTGGCAAATTGCTACCGTTTTTATAAATACACTGGTTGTTTTGAAGACTAAACCAAGTAGAATTGACATTGTGAACGTGGAGGTATTTGGGACCAATGGGCCGGGTCTGGGTACACCCAGAATTGCCCTGACAAGAAATATTAAGGAACCGGAACCAAATTTTAGACCAGAACTGAACCAATCAGCTCTTGGGACAATCAGGTCTGACCTGATGGACCTGATTATAATAAATCTGCTGAAAATATTATACAACTAATATATTGTAATTAATATATATTATGGATAAATGCTTCATCCATGATCTGGTACCGATGGGTTGGTTCCATTTCCTGATCTACTATCCTAATTATTATCAGTTCGGAACTGGTTCTACCCAGTCCCGAACCGACTCAGACCCGACCTGGCCCATTGACAGCCCTATGTTGAAGCTCTTTTTTATTAAGATTTACAATGAGATATTACTGTTTCATAGTTTTTTTTTTGGCAGGAATGAAACAGCTTACAGGCTTAGGTGAGAATAACTAGTGAGTTCTACACAACACACACACATGATAGCAACCAAATAGAAAACAGCAAAAAAACTTATAGTCTCACGGTTCTAGATATTGGTAGTATTTTTGAAAGTGTGAAAATAATGCAGTGATAAATCAAAAAAGGGATATGAAATGAGGTTATTGGGGAAAGACTCAAACAATAAATCCTAAGCTGTGCTCTTAGCCAGTAGCCACTTCACTGTGCTCTTAGCCTACTCATAAACAGAGTCCTTGATATAGATGAAGCATTTATCACCAAATCTAGAAGTTTATACTCTTAATTTTTTAACATCCTAATATTTTCAGCTATTTCTCAAATTTATTGACATTCTGAGGTGACACTTGACAGAATCCATGTGGTTTTGCAAATATTCCAATGGCTCCTTCTTGTGAATTCTAAGTCGGCCTCTTTTTTTTTTCTATTTTTTTATCATTAACTGTTAGTACTTTAATCAATTGTGGAAAATAATGATTTACAAGAAATATGTGCCTAGTGCCCTTCCAATTGGTCCCAATTTTGACATTCTTTTACACTCATCAATCAGATTACAGGGGAATGTTCCCCCAATACGGCTGTTCCCTTTGTGCTTCTTTGAGTTAGTACTAATTCCTTCCAAGTTTCCAATCAGGGGGATAAGTCTGATTGCACATTTACAGTCTTTTACACTCATCAATCAGATCCTTTATTTTGGTATATGGGACACTATGGTTTGATTCTATATTCGATGCATTCCCTTTTTGTTCATTGATAATGTGCTTCCTCATTTGTTTGTGTGAATATGCAATCGGGGGGGTAGAAAACCTTCATGCAGGATAAGACTCATAAGGAAATGGCAAATTGCTCAACTCAAGTATCCAATTCCTTGTGCCTTTTTTTCCTTGGGGGTATAAGAATCTCCTCTTTCAACCTTCTAAGAATTGGAAGAAAGAGATAGGGTCAGCTGGATGGAGAATATTAGATGATGCAGGATTTGGAGAATGCTAGAGGAGGTGGGTTTACGTGGAAACCAGTTAAGTTCATAATAAAATAGAAAGGGTTGATGTACTGTACATGAAATACATGTAGAGGTGGAAAGGGATATTAGGAGGGGGTTTATTAGATCTGCTGGTTCTAATTGGTAAGGTGGTTTCTTCTCTGTAGTGTCATTTGGTGGTTTTTTTTTGGTTGGATGGTTGACTCCTTTTGTTTTACTGATGACAGTAACTGAAATATTTTGTCAATATGAGAAAGTGTATATTTCATTTCTAGTTTTCTTAGTTGTTGGTTTAAGTTTTCATTTGTCCTTTTTTTTTTGGGGGGGGGGGTGTGCTTAAATGTACATGTGTGCTTACTGTAAGGGGTTTTGGGTTGGCAGTTTTTTTTTTTTTTTTTTTTTGGGTGCAATTCTGTGGACATATAACATTATATGGACTCTGGTGATATTCCGTTTAATTTGTTTCAGATATTGATGATTCAATATCTACTTTCATTTTGGGTTTAGGAGTAAAGTTTAGTGTTCATTTTTCTATTTTGGAGGATCACAAACATGGCATTAGTGACAATGGTGGCTCTTCATGTGCTACAGAAGCTTCACAGCTGAAGTCATGCATCAGCAGATCTTTTCAGCTTATTGATGTAAGCTCTTTTTTATTTGGTGCTTGCTTTGCATTGTGTCTTTTTTTGTTTGAATGCATCTTAGTGTCAAAATTTGAATATGATGTTATTATTTTCGTGTTTATATTCTATTTCATCTGCTTAAAGAAAGAGAAATTTAGAATATCTAAGTGATATCAATCACTGAAATTTTAATTTCATGAACGTGGAATGTGGAAGAGGGTGGGCCTTGGTGCAATGGTTGGGTTGCTCCATTGTGACCTGGGTGGGAGGGTTCAAATCTTGGAAACAGCCTCTGTATGTGCAGATGTAAGGCTCCGTACATCCGGCCCTCCCCAGACCCTACATTTGCGGGAGCCTCATGCACTGGGCTGCCCTTTTCTAACGTAGAATGTGGAATTCTGTGGTTAGGAATTGAATTTGCAGTTTATAGAAAGGCACAACAAACCTTTGGAGACAAATGATGAGTCTTAGAATAACACTTTCATTTTCTTTATTTATCTTTTTGATTGAACAGTGTTAACAGGAAGAGAGAAGAGTTTAATGTTATACAAGTCTTTGTCAACAAGCTTATGGTGCCATCTTACATTGGGTTAGTGATAGATGTGAACTATTGTGTTAACTACTTTTTTTGGAAAAGGTGTCCATGGTTTAAAGTGGTTCCAACTGGCTATATTAAAAAGGAAGAGCATTACTAAGCAAGTATCTTTTCTTTGTTTTTCATTGTATGACTTCCAGATCTCTTAAACCACATACCTGCAATATTGTGTCATTCAAGTGATTTCTAAGGAATACAAAGTAAAACAATATATCTTATGCTTAGCATTTTTCAAAAGGCTCAGTTTGGAAGGAGTACAAATGCAAATTTGTAGAGTGCAAAACCTTGTATTTTGTATTATTTTGTATTTATTTGCACAGTACATATTTGTATTTGTACTCCTTCCAAACTGAGCGTCTAAGCCAAAGGAAAAATGATTACCAAAAAGAAAAACTATATCACAATAACATCCCTCCTATAGACTGGATGAGGGGAAGGGATAAAATGTTATTATCCATACTTCCATAGGGCCTTAAATAGAGTCAATATTATCTTTCCTGTTATTTTCTTTCCAAAGTTAAAGCATAATAAATAAATAAATAAAAGCAAATTGTGTCTATCTGTTGCACACAAGATGTCCCTATATTTCATTAGCCCATCATCTGGGTGAAGGATGTAGTGGGTCACTAGAGTTGGGTTAGAAGTCATCTTTCAAATTTAAATTATGGGTTTGAAGATGTATAGTTGTTTGCATTCCAAATTCTATAACTGAGATTGAAGCAGCTGAAGATGTATACATGAAAATGAACTAGGGAATCTTCATTTTGTTCAGAGATGGGATCACAATACCTACTCCAACCACTGGGAAGTGATAATGTGGTGATTCGTGGGGATTGGGAGAGAGAGAGAGAGAGGAAGAGAGAGGTACGGTTGAGAGAAAAAAGTTCACTACTGGCTTCCGCCAGTTTTCTATTTATATTAACTTCATAAAAGAATCTGAAATTACAAGTATGCCCCTGGCAACATATCCTAGAATCAGAATAATAAGAAAAAGAAAGAAGAAAAACAAGTAACTGTAACTGTCCTACTAACAACAGTTATAAAGTAACAATTAAGTAAGCCTTACAACACTCCCCCTCAAGTTGGGCTGAAGATGTCTATCATGCCCAACTTGTCACCTAACTCATTGTGCCACGAGCACGGAAGCCCCTTTATAAGGACATCAGCAAGTTGTTCCTTGGAGTTGACATAAGGGATGCAAATTTCCCTTTTTTCCAGTCTCTCCCTTATGAGTTGTTTATCCACCTCAATATGCTTGGTCCTCTCATGTAGGACTGGTTTGCTAGCGATGTTTATTGCAGCCTTGTTGTCACAGTAAAGGGACATAGGACTATGAACAACAACTCCAAGCTCCCCTAGAAGGTTCTTTAGCCAAAGGACTTTAACCACCCCATGTGCCATAGCTCTATATTCAGCTTCAACACTTGACCTTGCTACCACACTTTGCTTCTTGCTCTTCTAGGTCACCAGATTTCCTCCCACAAATGTGCAATACCCATTAGTGGACTTTCTATCATCCACAGCTCCTGCCCAATCAACATCTGTAAAGACTTCCATCTTTAGGTGATTGTGCTTACTAAATAGTAGGCCTGCTCCTGGATATTTCTTTAAGTATCTAAGGACTCTCTCTGCTGCCTCCATGTGTGGCTTCTTGGGAGAGTGCATAAACTGGCTCAGGACCCCAACGGAATAGGCAATGTCTGGACGGGTCATGGACAGATAAATCAGCTTTCCCACTAACTTTTGGAATTGCTTCACATCTTTCAGAGGTTCACCAACACAGTCACCTAGCTTGTGGTCCACATCCATAGGAGTATCTGTCGGCATTGCACCTAATTTACCTGTATCCCGTGATAGATCAAGGGTGTATTTCCTTTGAGAGACAAAGATACCCTTTTCTGAGCGGGCAACTTCAATCCCAAGGAAATAATTCAGGAGTCCTAGATCTTTCACTTCAAAATTTAGATGCAAGGAATTGTTTCAAGTTCTGTATCTCCGAGCTCCAACTTCCCGTAATGATGATATCGTCTACATACACTATCAATACAGCAACCTGCTCCTGACATCTCTTCACAAAGAGTGTATGATCAGACTGACATTGTTTGAATCCCATCTCTTGAATTTCCATGTGAAACTTACTGAATCAGGCTCTGGGAGACTATCTTAAGCCATAGAGAGACTTCTGTATCTTGCACACCTTGTTTTCACTTCCCTTGGCACAGAATCCAGGAGGTTGAACCATGTATACCTCTTCTTCTAAGTCATCATTCAGGAAAACATTCTTTATGTCTAGTTGATGCAATTCCCAGTCAAAATTAGCAGCTAAGGACAGGAGAACCCTAATCGAGTTCATCTTAGCCACCGGGGCAAAAGTCTCATCATAGTCAACCCCATATACTTGTGTGTACCCTTTGGCTACTAGTCTTGCTTTGTACCTTTCAATTGTTCCATCTGCCTTGTGCTTAACTGTGAACACCCATTTGCACCCCACGGGGTCTTTCCCCTTTAGAGGATCCACCAATTCCCAAGTCTGATTTTTGTGGAGGGCATTAATCTCCTCCTTTATGGCATCTAGCCATTCAGGGCATTTTTAGGCTTTTGCAACATTTTTTGGAACAATAATGCAATCAACTACTGATAGGAAGGCTCAGTACGAGGGAGAAATGTGGTCATAGGAGACAAAGTGGGTAATGGGGCGTTTGGTAGTGCAGGACATGACTCCCTTTCGTTGGGCAATAGGGATGTCAAGGTCATCCATAGTAGGAGTAGAGTTAGGGGGTGGACTTACCTCCTGGGAGTCTAATGATGTCAGTTGCTCAGTGTTTGGCTGCTCTACATTTCTATCACACTGCTGATCTCTCTGACGTGTACGTTGGAAGACACGGAAGAGAGTAAGGTCCGGAATAGAAGGAAGAGATACCTGACCCTGCTTCTCCTCTTCCACACTACGACTCTCCCCCTGAGGAGGAGGGAAGAATGGCTTGGACTCAAAGAAGGACACGTCCATAGACACAACAAATTTACGACTAATTGGGTCAAAGCACCGATACCCTTTTTGAGATGAGGGGTACCCCAAAAAGACACAAGGAATGGACCGAGGGTCTAACTTACCTCGGGATGGAGACAAATCATGTAGAAAGGCCCGACAACCAAAGACTCTCATGGAAATGGAAAATAAAGGAGACTGAGGGTACAATAACTGATGAGGGGCCATGTAGTTCAGTACTCTGGAGAGCATGCGGTTGATGACATACGCAGCTGCAAGTATAGCATCCACCCAAAACCTTTTTGGGACATTCATGTGTAAATCATCCCGCGGGCTACCTCAAGAAGGTGTTTGTTTTTCCTTTCTGCAACACCATTTTGTTGTGGTGTTCTGGCGCATGAGCTCCTATGAATAGATCCGTGGGAGGCGAAGAACTCATTGAGCTCCCCATGGAAGTATTCTTTCGCATTATCAGATTGGAAGATCTATATTTCAACATGGAATTGCGTAAACACCATCCTCTGGAAGTCTTTCACCATCTTTGGAACCTCGTCTCTGCTACGCATAGGAATTACCCATGTATAGCGAGAGTAATCATCGATCAATGTAATAAAGTACTTATATCTGCCCTCAGAGATTAACATTGGTAGGCCTCCATACATCAGAATACACCATGAAAAGGAACATTTGATCTTTTATTGCTTGAATGAAAAGTTGTTCTACATTGTTTGCTTAACTGACACGTTTGACGCATGAACTCTGACACTGAACATGACTTAAATAAAACTGGAAACAAACATTTTATTATTTCGAAAGAAACATGATCTAAACGACTATGTCACAAGAAAATTTGACTCTTATTTGACTGATTATGCGACTCTGAGGATGACACTGAGAGACCAGCTTTGTTGTCGAGAATGTAGAGACCATCCACTAGGCTTCCTCTACCAATTGTCCTCCCAGAAGTTAGATCCTGAAAAACACACGAGTCAGCAAAAAAATTCACACTACAATTCAAGGAGCTTGTAATGCTACTAATTGAAAGCAAGTTTATGGGAAGCTGAGGGACATGCAATACACAATTCAGGTTAAGGCCATGGGGAAGGGATATTGATCCTTGGCCTGCAATGGAAGAAAAAGAACCATCTGCAAGTCTCACTCTATCCCTTCCTGACAAAAGGCTATAAGATTGGAATAAGTTAAGCTTACCGGTCATGTGGTTGGAGGCCCCTGAGTCAATGGTCCAAGGGGAATCTGTGGGAGTGACATGGAATGCAGAAGCCATATTATCTGAAGTAGATGCAAATGAAGTAGAGGGAGTACCAGTGACTGAGCTGTCCATTTGCCGCAAGGCCCTACCATAAGATTCCAGGTGCTCTCTGAATGAATTCATTATATCCTCCTTGGGGTCAAACTTATTAGGGTGGTCCCGGGTACTACCGGCAACTTGAGTATCTTGGGTTGCCACATGTTCTGTGCTCATTTTCTTCAAATGACCTTTACCCTATTCTTGATTCTTTGCTGCCCACTTGGGTTTCCTGTGGATGTCCCAACAAGTGTCACGTGTATGTCGTGAACGCCTACAATGGGTACATAATAGCTTATCTTTATCATCCGCCTTCTTAGGGTCACTTTTCTTTCCTGTGGAGCTATTATTCATTGCAGCCAAGGCAACTTGCTGCTCCCCCTCAGCTGTAACCATCACATTCCGCCTGCTTTCTTCAGATTGGACAAGGGAGTATACCTCGTGAACCATAGGCAACTCTTTGCTTCCTAGGATCTGCACCCTCAACGGTTCATATGCATGGTTAAGTCCCAACAAGAAAGCAAACACCCGTTGCTGAGAGACCAACTTCCTGTAGGCCTTAGCATCATCATCGTGCTTCCACTCTATGGCCTGATAATGGTCCAATTCCTTCCATATGGAGGTAAGGGCTGAATAGTATGAGGACAAGCTACAGTTTCCCTCTTTACATGTTGAGGATTCAGCTTGCAACTGGTAAACCTTGGCGTAATGCCTTAGCTCAGAATAGGTAGTTCTGGCCTGTTCCCAAATCTCACTGGCAGTGTCTGCCCACATAAAATTCTTTTTCACATCAGGTTCTATGGCTGCGAGGAGCCAAGACATCACCATACTGTTTTCTTGGTCCCACCTTTCATGTTCAGCCGTCTCACCCTTGGGTTCTTTCACCCTTCCATTGATGTAACCAGCTTTACCCCTTTCCGTTACATAGAGTTTTACACTCTTAGCCCACTCTAGGTAGTTCAGACCATTAAAAGGGGTAATTGGCATGGGAAAAACCATGTTTTCACCTCCCATACCCGCTATGCTGCGGGTTGGTGTAGCCCCAGATGAAGTTAATTCATGACTTGCCATTGAATACTACTGAAAACCAGTCCAAATACCACCCAACAACACAGCCGCCACAATCAGAATGTGAGCAACTCAGGGTTTACTCCTAGAATGTGAGCAAAAGAACATTAAATATTGCTGAGAACACAGTGAATACTGCTGAGAACAAGGGGTTCAGTCAACACAAGGTCCAAACAGAACAATAAACCAGTCCGGTAATTGGTTCAGCACCACCAATACAGACATTACAATCAGTCTGACTGTGGTTCACACACTCTAACCATCCAACGCCCAAACAAATAACTATATAATCAAGGCGTGAGCCCTACGCACCATTGGCCAAAGAAGACTAAGACAAACTGAAACAAAAAACACACCTGTTCAGCACTTGTACGAAGGTGCTAATCTGAACTTGACTTCACAGCATAGAACAGAGGAGTCTGCACCAGCATCACCCTTCTCCGACTAGGGTTTCATTGCTATTATGGCCAGGAAAAAGAAATCACAACCGCCAGAAACTGCTAGGGTTTCCAAAAAAAAAAAACTGCCGCCAGAATCTGCTAGGTTTTCTGCAGAAACAGCCGCTAGAAACCTGCTAGGGCTTCTGCAGAAACAGCCACGTCCAAACATTTTTAAGAAACCTGATATCAGGATCGTAGGTCTTTTTCAACCCAGAAAACCAGCTCTGATACCATGTGGTGATTCGTGGGGATTGGGAGAGAGAGAGAGAGAGAGAGAGAGAGGAAGAGAAAGGTACGGTTGAGAGAAAAAAGTTCACTACTGGCTGCCGTCAGTTTTCTATTTATATTAACTTCATAAAAGAATCTAAAATTACAAGTATGCCCTTGGTGGCATATCCTAGAATCAGAACAATAAGAAAAAGAAGAAGAAAAACAAGTAACTGTAATTGTCCTACTAACAGCAGCTATAAAGTAACAATTAAGTAAGCCTTACAACAGATTACATTTTCATTTCTTTGTGATTAGTAATTACAGAATTCAACCTTCATGATCCATGTCAAAAGAAATCTCTATTGTGAGCATTATCTTCTAAGGTTTTAAAAACCGACCCGGAGACGGAACTGCTTTGACCACTGGTTTCTGGGTCAGTGGTGTCTGTCTGGGCCGAACGGCTCAGATGGTTTAATAAAAAGAAAGAAGAAAGAAAAGAAGGAAGAAGAAGAAGAAAGAAAGAAAAGAGATGCTGCCGGCGATGATGACAGTGGTGGCGGTGGCAGCGGTGCTGGGCCGGTGGCAACAGAAAGCACGACAACATCTCCTCCAACCCTTTTTGCTCTCTCTCTCTCTCTCATTTTAGTGATCTCAGATCTGAGATCTCGTCTTAGTCCTCCCAACTCTCTCTCTCTATGTTAATCATCCTTCAAATAAAAAATTAAATATTTTATTAAACTGTGAACTACTGACCAGGTCGAACAGTTTAGCAGTTCGACTACCTGGGTCAGCGGTTCTCTGACCATTTCAACAGTTTTTTTTGCACAATAGCTATTCAATGTAACGAGTGACCTTACTGTTTCTTGGGTTAAACAGTTCGACCATCCGGTCTGGTCCGGTTTCCAAAACAATGTTATCTTCCACCTTTAGTTTCTCCTGGTGGAACCTATATCCCACATAGGGTTGTCAACGGGTTGGGTCTAGGTAGAATCGGAACCGACCCGACAAGAATTACTAAGGACCCAAAATTGAATTGGACCCGATAGGGTCTATAATTTGATCCAGAACCAAACCAATTGGTTTTCGGGACAATTGGGTCTGACCCGATGGGCCCAATTATAATATTCCGATTGAAAATATTATTTATAATATTAACTTATTTAATATATAATATATTATATATATTAAATATGTATTATATATAGCTTGGGTCGGGTCTGAATTGGTTCGGTACTGGGTGGAACTGTTTCTGACTGATAAGAATTGGGACAATATATGAGGAACTGGAACCGATCCATCAGTTCATCGGTTCCAGTTCTTGGAACTAGAACTAATCCAATCGGTTCGGGTCCGTCGTTTTCAACCAGACCCATTGACAGCCCTAATCTTACATCACCATCCTTTTTAAACATGTTTGATATTTGTTGTTACTGATATGGAAAACATTCAAGGTATTTTGTGGAATATGATTAGCTAGAGAAATTGGCTGTAAAAGCTTTTTTTTAGGTATATGAATGTTATGCCCGCAAGGGGAGTTTTTTCTTTGCAGTGTTTATGGTCCCTTATGTTCATATCAGCAGATCATGACTTTTGTATTTTTCTCTCTTTCGTTGTCTAATTCCTATTTTGTCATTCCACTCTATCTAGATCCACATAAAGGTTCAACTTGGGCAGGTTTATCTGGGTTTAGGGCCAATCCAGGTCTAATCTAATGACCTGGATCTTGGGGCCCAGGTCCACCTGATCCTGAAGCGTAAGTAGGCCATCCCAATATCAGCCTGAGGTAAACCAACACAACACAGGCCTGGGTGGGTTGGTAGGGTTTGATGGTCTTCTCTCTTCTTGCTCATGTCTTGCACTTCTATCCTTTATATGAGCTTTATAGTCCAATTTAGAAATAGAATAAAAGAAAACTACATATAGATATAAATTAGGTAACAAATTTATACAGATTATATATATAGCATTTGTGCATGAGTCTGGACTTGGGATGATAACATAGAGGACGACCTAAGAAGTTTTCTTTTGGGGGGGGGTACTGTTACAGAAATTTCTAAACCTTTAATGAGGCCTATGTTATAGCCTTATAGGCTTACATGTAACACATCATTAGGGATGCAAACAGATTGGATCGGATTCGAATCAGGGTATATTCAAATCCGATCCGACACTATTCATGTCGGATCCAATCCGAAGATCTGATCGGATCTGATATGACTCGATTTGAATTTGAATCCTACCGGTAAATCAGATCTTCGGATCTGGTCCAATCTGACTTGTTTTCTTTAAAAATTAATAAATTATTAAAAGAAAAAATAAAATATACTAATTTAAATAAAGTAAAAAAGTACAAGTAGTTTTTAATTATTTTCATCATATATATACATGTTTTTTTAAGAAATAAATAATATAATAAATTTATAAAAATATATTTATAAATAAATAAATACCATATATGTATTATATATAAATATATATTTATAAATATATAATATATATTGGATTGGATGGGGGAATCCGAAGATCCAAACATGGGTGATCCAAATTCGACCAAATAGGATCGGATCTCGGATAGAACCGGATCATGATCCAATCCATTTGCACCCCTACACATCATATGCCTTACATTAGGTTCCTTTCAAAAGTTGTAAACCCCTAATCATATACCTATTTTAAATATACTCTACAATGTACGCAATATAGTGTAAACATACATACATACATAGTATAAATATGCAATCTATACGTACTATACACATGTACATGGGGTAAACATATTGGAAAGGTCAAACGAGTTCAGGCTACCTCAGGCCTCAATCCAAGCCCAACCCAAGTTTAAGCCTGAGTTTTCAAGATTAGTGTGAGTTTTATGCTTTCATCTTTAAAGAAGAGGTCACATCTCGTGCCTCTTCTTAGGCTGTTTGTATGCTCACTGATTCACTATTAATATCAATTTCTTTCATTTATCAAAAAAAAAAAAAAGATTAGGTCCAGCCTAGAGCCAGAGCCAAAAACAAAGCTCAAACTGTGCAAAAGCTTGGGTTGGTTTGGGCCAAGAATAGGGCTGACCCAAATTGCTGTCCTAGCACAAAATTGTGTATTAATTATGAGCCCTTAGATCTCAGATCTTCGGATCTGGTCCAATCTGACTTGTTTTCTTTAAAAATTAATAAATTATTAAAAGAAAAAATAAAATATACTAATTTAAATAAAGTAAAAAAGTACAAGTAGTTTTTAATTATTTTCATCATATATATACATGTTTTTTTAAGAAATAAATAATATAATAAATTTATAAAAATATATTTATAAATAAATAAATACCATATATGTATTATATATATATATATATTTATATTTATAAATATATAATATATATTGGATTGGATGGGGGAATCCGAAGATCCAAACAGGGGTGATCCAAATTCGACCAAATAGGATCGGATCTCGGATAGAACCGGATCATGATCCAATCCATTTGCACCCCTACACATCATATGCCTTACATTAGGTTCCTTTCAAAAGTTGTAAACCCCTAATCATATACCTATTTTAAATATACTCTACAATGTACGCAATATAGTGTAAACATACATACATACATAGTATAAATATGCAATCTATACGTACTATACACATGTACATGGGGTAAACATATTGGAAAGGTCAAACGAGTTCAGGCTACCTCAGGCCTCAATCCAAGCCCAACCCAAGTTTAAGCCTGAGTTTTCAAGATTAGTGTGAGTTTTATGCTTTCATCTTTAAAGAAGAGGTCACATCTCGTGCCTCTTCTTAGGCTGTTTGTATGCTCACTGATTCACTATTAATATCAATTTCTTTCATTTATCAAAAAAAAAAAAGATTAGGTCCAGCCTAGAGCCAGAGCCAAAAACAAAGCTCAAACTGTGCAAAAGCTTGGGTTGGTTTGGGCCAAGAATAGGGCTGACCCAAATTGCTGTCCTAGCACAAAATTGTGTATTAATTATGAGCCCTTAGATCTCTCTCACATCTTTTTATGGCCTCCCCAGCTCTTATAGAACCTTCTCTTTGGATGCAAAAAGGGTAATGAGATGCTAAGATGTATTGACTACTTTATGGGT
The DNA here is from genome assembly GCF_056320005.1 of Nelumbo lutea. Taxonomy (NCBI): domain Eukaryota; kingdom Viridiplantae; phylum Streptophyta; class Magnoliopsida; order Proteales; family Nelumbonaceae; genus Nelumbo; species Nelumbo lutea. Next base: position 590,617 of record NC_142690.1, read on the forward strand.
GCAAAAGGGTAAGGAGATGCTAAGATGTATTAACTACTTCATGGATGCAAAAGGGAAGGGAGATGCTAAGATGTATGGTCTACTTTATTTTTGCCTCGTCCTTACAAATTGCTTCATGACAGATGCAGATTATGTAAGATCAACTTCAATGGATCTTTTCTTTTCAACTGTTCAGGAGAGCTGTGCCATTAGACTTGGTTTTGCCCATATGCTGGACCAAGGTTCTAAATGTTGATACAGGTCAATACGCCAGATGGGGCGTATCGGTCTGTATTGTTGGATGCTTTTATTTCTTTTTTATTTTTTTTTCAAACCTGTTGAGGGGGGTGGGGGCGGTATAAGGCCTGCCTATACCCTGAAACAGGTCAACCCTCGAAACCAAGCTTAAAGTGGCATTTCGGTAGGTCACCGATATGATACATATTGGCCGATATGGACTGACATGTTGCGGAATTTCAATCCTTGTTCTGGCCTAGGTGGCGGTTTGTACTACCACTCGTATGACTTGAAAAGTTAAAAAGGCATATGCTATATTTTCGGGGTAGAGACCTGCTCATGGTTTGGTTGAGTTGGCTTACATGCATGTTGGCATATTGGATTCAATTATCCTTGGAGTTGGTTTTATGGACCTTTTGAGATGCCTTCTGATGCTTTGGTTGATTTCCATCTCCGATTTACATGATCTAGTGGGTAAGTGACATGGAGTATATACCTATGGAGACTGCAATCAAGTTGGATGGGGTTTGTCAGATTATTTGCTTTTAGGACCCATACAACTGTCCTCAGGCATCAATATCAGTGTGATTAATGGGATTACTTGTTTCTAGGATGTTTTCCATTGTTAGTCTGATTTCTGTGCAAATTGCAGGTTTGCATGTCAAGAAGCATATTTTTTATAGTAAAAAAAGAACCAAATCAAGCATATTTTTCTTTTGTTTTGGTTAAATTTTATCTTGTATGGATTATTCTTAGTTCTATCTTTTATGGTGTCTGGCTATTAATTAGACAAGATGAACAAAACGAAAGGAAAAAAAAAAAAAAAAAGATAAAGAAAAGAAAAGGGACAAAAAGAAACATGCTCAATTCCTTGTGAGATGTAGGAGGGAGAGGGACACTATTCTACATCCTAAATTGTCTTCTTATCTAGGAAAAGATGGTCTTACACTTGATTGCAGTGATCACTGCTTCAAGTTTTGGAATGTGGTCTTATAATTGGCTGCTGTAGGCATCCAACCATTTTGCATCTGCTGACTGCTTTTGGAACTTTACAAACATCCATTTTGATTCAGTCTATTGATAATCTTAACTGTGGTCCAAGTATGGGGTGATTGCTATTTTGATTGATGCTTGTGACTGAATTTGATATTTGCAGGATGAGAGTGCAATAAACAAATCCCCAAACTTCTGATTTGAGTATAGCGGCTGGTAAGTATTCTGTTTGGCATTGACTTCCTACATTACTGCTAAGTACTCTTTTTCCTTGCACATATTGGACCTGATAGTGACAGTGCAAAAAGTGGGTTTTTATGCAGTTAGAATCTTTACCCAAAATTGATCTCTGCTAATTCTCAAAGGCCGATACCAAAGGTTTAGCAATGAAGGTGGTATTGTCTCTGTGAATAACATGGATCTCACATGGCACAGCTTCAAGTTCACATTATTTGGAGCATTTCGCTCTGAACAGGTGCTTCCTTCTGTACCATATCTCATCAGATGTTTATACTATATTTGTGGATTGAAGGCAGTACGTGATTCACAAAACCTTGGAACTCTTGTATAGAGGTCCTGGATGGCACACCAGCCTTGCACTGTGCGTCAGAGATGGCAGGAAAAGATGACATTATAGATGATGCTTACTCTTGATCATGATCTCAGAAAAGTGCCAAACATCATGTTTGAATTGTGCCAAGTCAGTTTACTATTCAGAATGGAACAATTCTTTTTGTTGATAATGAAAAATGAGATGTTGATTCCTACTTGATTGTGCTTTCCCTGATTTGAATCAATTCTAAGAGACTAGGTTTTTATTTTGGGGCTTTCATTTATCCCAGAGCACACCTAGAAACTGAAGACAAGTCCAAATTTGTCTTGATACACAGAATTAAGTAGACGTTGCAAGCTTGCAGTCTTGTGGGCTCATGCAGTAGAACTTTCTATCAAATTTGTTTTGATATACAAAGTTGGTCCATTCGTTACTGCACAGGATCCACACCTTAGTCCATTCCATTTCCTGACGCCCATTTTTTAGCCCCTCTTATTGTAGTTAGGGCTTTATTATATCTAAACAATCGGGATGATCCAGATGGCCGATATCACATAGTAGAGGGTGTAAGACCCAAATAAATGCTATTTTATTTGAGCATATTCCTTGTTCTCTATTTTAAAATTTTCATTAGAAAGATAACATCATTAGGCCATGTTTGGGAGTGCTTAAAAATAAGTGCTTATTTGGATGGGGACCACACTGTTAAGCACTTATTGGTGTTTGGGAAATAAGCCCAAAATTAGTGCTTATTTTAAAAATAAGAGTTTATTTTTTAGGGAGAATGACGGTTCAGCCCAGGGTCAGAATTTGTAGGCCCAAAGTACCGTTGGGGTAGGTGCCAGATTGGAATTGATGCCAAAGCACGGGCAGGTGTTGGTGCATAGGGTGTAGGTTGACATTTTGAATGTTTATAGCTCTGCAGTGAAAATCAGAAATCTGCATTTGGCCTGTCCATACTTTTCCGTATTTTTTAAGCCCAAATTTTCAGCTTTTTTGTTTTAAGTGCTTATACAATAAGCACTTATTCAAATTATTTCTCCTAGAATTGTCCCCAGTAAACTTTTAGAATACCAATTATACCCTTTTATGAAAGCAATTTTACAAAGGCATTTTTATAAAAGTAATTTATGAGAATTACTTTTCAAAAGTAGAGTACTTTTATGAAAGCACTTTTATAAAAATACTTTTACGAGAGCACTTTTATGAAAGTACTTTTACGAAAGCACTTTTATAAAAATACTTCTATAATAACACATTTACAAAAATATTTTTATAACAACACTTACAAAGGTACTTTTATAAAAGCACTTTATGAAAGTATTTTTACTTTTATAAAAGCACTTTATGAAAGTATTTTTACTTTTATAAAAACACTTTTATGAGAGTACTTTTATAAAAGCACTTTTATAAAATCACTTTTATGAGAGCACTTTTACAAAATCACTTTTATGAGAGTACTTTTATAAATTGATGGATAAGTTATTTAACCAAGGTCATACATTCAAGGATATCAGTTTTCCGGGAAATTAATTGATACTCTCATCATCTAAGTTACATTTACATGGGGCAGCCAGAAAAACGAAGCGAGGTCCAAATCCAAATGGTAGGTGAAAAAGAGACGACTTGCAAGTCTCCCTGTTTTATTTTTATGTGGTAATACGTTGATGATGGGGTCACCGAATGAAAATAAAACCTCCAAATTACATAACATAGAAAGGAAAATGAAAAACAATATCTTCTGTACCTTTAGAAATCTGAATCTCCTTGTGAGAAGTGAGGATTGAAGAGAAAATACAGATGTCAGAAGTAATTCTATCCTCTTTTCTACCAGTTTTGTTTCATAAGTTAGCTTCCCCTATTGTTGAAGAGTATGTGCTTTGGTCAACAGCTAAGGAGGAGCTAGAGAAGCTAGAGAGTGCGCTGTCAACCATTCTAGCTGTGCTTGAAGACGCAGAGGAGTGACAAGTGAAGGATAAAGCGGTGGGGAATTGGTTGACTAAACTTAAAGATGTGGTTTATGATGCAGATAACCTGTTGGATGAGTTTGCAACAGAGGCTCTACGACTAAAAGTTGATACTGAGAACCACATGAAGCGCCGGGTACGTAGCTTCTTTTCACCTTCTAATCCAGTTGCGTTTCATATTAAGATGGGCCTTAGGGCAAAGGAGATCAATAAGAGACTAATTACAATTGCTGTAGAGAGGATTAATTTTCACTTCAGGGAGGGGGGTCTAAATAAGCAACATGAGGATGATGAGAGACAACAGACTCACTCCTTTATCATTGAATCTGAAGCTTTAGGAAGAGAAAGATAAAACAAAAATTGTGGATATGTTAACTGGGTTGGGTAATCTGGATGATATTTCTGTCATTCCCATAGTTGGCACCGGGGGGGGGGGGGTTAGGTAAGACGACTCTTTCTCAATTATTTTACAATGATAATTGGGTCAAAGAAAATTTCAATTTAAGAATTTGGGTCTGTGTGGCTGAGGATTTTAACGTCAGAAAGCTCACTAGAGCAATTATAGAATCTGCATCTAAGAACAAATGTGACCTCTTATACATGGATCTGCTACAGATTCGTCTTTCGGAGGTATTGAGTGGGGAGAGATTTTTACTTGTCTTAGATGATGTATGGTGTGAGGATTATGACAAGTGGGAAAGGCTAAGAATTTTGTTAAGGGGTGGTGCAAAGGGGAGCAAAGTCATTGTAACCAGTCCTAGTGAAGAAGTTGCATCCATCATGGGTTCACTTCCTACTTGTCATTTGGGAAGGCTATCGGAAGAAGATTGCTGGTCCTTGTTCAAGATGTGTGCCTTTGCACCTGGAGGAGCAGAAGATACTCCAACATGGTGGCAATTGGGAGGGAAATTGTTAAGAGGTGTGGTGGTGTGCCTTTAGCAATAAACACTCTGGGAAGCTTGATGCACTCTAAGAAGGATGAGGCAGAGTGGTTGTTCATCAAGGACAGCCATATTTGGAAATTACTTCAGACTCAGGAAAGAGATGGAATCTTACCCGCCTTGAGATTGAATTATAAACATTTACCATCACATTTGAAGCAGTGCTTTGCATACTGTTCAGTATTCCCAAAGGATTATGTCATTGACAAGGAGAAACTGATCCAGCTTTGGATGGCAGAAGGCTACATTCAATTTCAACCATACCATGAAAGCAGAAATCTTGAAGATATTGGTAACGATTATTTCAACTATCTACTGTGGAGGTCATATTTTTTTCATGAATAACTGATTACTTCATTGAATTTTAAGGAAAGTGTGCAAGAGAAAGTGAGAGAGAGACAAGCTCTCTTATCTCTCCCCTTTAACTTTAGTTACAATTACAATTACAGTTGTGCCCAAAATGTTTGAATTCTCCCAACCCCTTGCTTGGCCAGTGCATCAGCCATTGAATTAGCTGTTCTTTTCACCCACTGTATTCCCAGTTCCATGTCCTTTGTGATCCATCTGAATTTTTTCTTCTCATTATTATACTTCCACATCCTACTTTCCTCATCCAGTAGCCAAGCCACTACCAGTTTGGAATCCCCTTCAATGATTAGCTTTTTAGCATTCATGGTTGTAGCCTTTTGCATTCCTTTCATAACTGCCATTACTTCCGCTCTTAGTGAGTCTCCTTCACCTGCTGGGTCTGAGAATAATGCACAGACTTTACCCTCTTCATCCCTGAATACACCTCCAATTCCTGACCTTCCTGGGTTTCCCATGCTACTGCCGTCAAAATTAAGCTTTATAAATCCTCTTTCAGGAGGGGTCCAGATAGGAATAGCAGGCTGCTTATTGACATTTGAATCCGCCACTATCTTCCAGTTTCTAATGATATCATCAATGGATATATGTGAGAAGTTTCCTAAGGATTTCAGCCATTGAGCCGCTCTAATCAGAATTGGTTCAATCATGGCCTCTTTTGTTCTCTCCTTTTCTCTACAAATTCTTGCATTTCTTTCTTGCCACACTACCCAGATTATTGCTGCCCTAGCACTCTTCCACATGATGTTACCTATCTTCTTCAGCGAAGGACAGGAAGTTGGATCAAAGAGACTTTTGATGTCATCCGGAGGTGTCCACCTGCATTCAAATAAGGAAAAAAGTCATTCCCAAATACCAGCAACAAACGGACAAGTAATAAACAAATGAAAGCAAGTCTCACTTTTAGCCTTACAAAGAACACACCAGTGTGGGGAAAGGCACCACTTTTTCCTCTTCCTTTGTAGCCAGTCAAAAATATTTATTCTTTCATGTACAACTATCCAACAAAAAGCCGCAATCCTAGGTGGGATAGGCTTGCACCATACCTCAACAGGAAAAGATTGAGGGGGACTAAGGGGAAGTTGGGTTAACACTTTGAAGGAGTTATAGGAAAACAGGCCCGAAGAGGAAGGTGTCCAAATTCTTTCATCAAACTTATCAGGATCAAAGAAAGTTCCTTCAAGGTTTTGGATTAAAGAGAGTACACTATCAATTTCTGAATCCCTTAATCCTCTTCTAAAGCCAAAGATCCAATCAAAACCATTGACTGAGTTTGAAGGGACTAATAAAGTTGAAATGGGCTCACTCTTGAAACATGATAAAGAATACAAAGAGGGGTATATGTCTTTCAAAGGGGAGTTCCCATTACCAGATTTGATTCCAAAATTTGATTAAGTTGCCAGAATTTAGTTCATACCTTACAAGAAGCAAGAAACAATGTAGGATTGCTTGTATGGCCTTCCAAGGTGAAGCTCTGGTAGCCCGTTGCAGTGATCCAGCATCCCATCCATTGTCCAACAGCCCATGTATACTCACCACCACCCTTGCCCATAGTTTCTCTCTTTCTTTTGGCATTCTCCATAGCCACTTCCCTAGTAGAGATAAATTTCTTTTTTGCATATTTCCTATTTCAAGAACCCCAAACTTTTTATCTCTATTGACTATCTCCCAGCACACCTTGTGATCTCTTTTCTCTTCTCCTGGCTCCCATAAGAAGTCCCTTATTAATTTTTCAATGCTCTTGCTTACTCCCTCCGGCATTTTGAAGACTGACATATAGTACACAGGGAGGTTTGCTAGGGTCAACTTTATTAGTGTTATCCTATCTCCCAGCACACCTTTTCTACTGTGGAGGTCATTCTTTCAAGATGCAAAGAAAGATGATGACAGCAACATAGTTGCATGCAAGATGCATGACCTCATGCATGATCTTGTCCAGTTTGTTGCTAGGTTTGAGTGCTCAGTTCTAGAGGCAGACAAGGAACAAACTATCCTTAAAACAACTCGTCATTCCTCATTGATCTGTAGTAGAAGGGCATCGACAATCCCCCAATCACTATATAATAATGGGAAGAAGCTGCATACTTTTCTATTGGTGATGACTGAAAGACAGGAATCCATGTGTTTGCTGGAACATAGCAGCCGAAGAAGAAGAAGAAGAAGAGAAGTTTTGAGAAAGGCGGCATACTCACTTCAGCCAGCCCTACAATCTTATATAGATGATTATAAAATCATGTTACATGAATGGACTAGAATGCCCCTGATTAGTGATGGGACACCTAGACAAATAAAACATTAAACAAGTTTAGGCCCAATAACTAAGAACTTAAGACACAAATATGACTAACATAAACACTAAAAACAGTTGAACCAACACTCCCCCTCAAGCTAAGCATGGATGTCAGTCATGTTTATCTTGCCAAGTAAGTCTGAGAACTTCATTGAAGCTAGTCCTTTAGTTAACACATCTGCAATCTGCATCTCGGAAGGAGTATAAGGAATGCATAGTTCTCCTGAAACGATTCTTTCTCTAACAAAGTGTCGGTCAATCTCAATGTGCTTCATCCTATCATGTTGCACTGGGTTATTTGCAATGTTGATGGTAGCCTTGTTGTTACAGTACAGCCTAAGTGGACACTAGACCTTTACCCCGAGCTCAACAAGAAGGGTCCTAAGCCACAGTAGTTCAGCAACACCATGAGCTCGATATGCAGCCTCTGCACTTGATCTAGCAACCACATTCTGCTTTTTACTTCGCCATGTAACCAGATTTCCTCCCAGCCCAATCTGCATCAGTATACACTTCAATCTTAATTTTATTGTGTTTTTTTAATAGAATTCCTTTTCCTAGGCAAGTCTTCAAGTACCTAAGAATTCTTTCCACTGCTCTCATATGAGGAATCTTTGGAGAGTGCATGAACTGGCTGACAACATGTACAGCATAAGCAATATTTGGTCGAGTGAAAGACAGATATATCAACTTCCCTACCAGTTTTTGGTATCTTTCTTTATCAAGGTAGTCCTCTCCAACTGACATGTAGACCATGGTTCTGTTCTATTGGAGTATCTGCTGGTCTACACCCCATCATACCTGTCTCCCCTAGAAGGTCAAGGGCATACTTCCGCTGACATATATAAATGCCCTCTTGTGACCTAGCAACTTCAATTCCAAGGAAGTATCTCAGATGGCCCAAGTCTTTGATCTCAAACTCATAAGCCAAGAACTCCTTTAATCTTTTTATCTCTTCCAGATCATCCCCTGTAATCACCATATCATCCACATAGACGATGAGTACCGTAAGTCGGCTATTCTGTTTCCTAGGGTTAGTTGATGGTCAATCTGTTATTCCAGTTGTTATTTATATTTTAAATTTATATTGTTTTATTTGTTATGTAAATACCAAGGGCAGATTTGCCCTTCTCATGTAACTAGCATAACCTATAAATACTAAATAAAAGTGGCGGCGCAGAATATTCAGATTCTGTCATTCCTTTCAATTCTTGTGTTCTACTGCTCTCTCTACTCTTTCTCCTCCCTCCTCTATACCTTTTTCTCCTATTTTCGAACCTGAAATCTATTAGGGTTCAAGGCTGATAGCAGTCTTGAACATCTACTGTAAGCTTCGAAACAGATAAGAGATTGGAAGTAAGATTTGGAACATGTAAAATAGATTTAAGAGAGAGGTTCTTGCTTAGGTCAACCCTCCCTTCCCAGAGATGGTGGAGAGGGAACCGTCAACAACTCTCATCTTATCTTGGCCAGACATCAATTGGTAAGAAGAAAATAAAGAGGACATGTGTGTCATGTGGCCAGTTACACCGGAATCAATAATCCAAGAAGTAGAGTCTATAGAATTAGTTGTGCTATAAGCAAAGACAATACCTGATCTGGCAAGAGAGGTGGAAGCAAGGGAATTAGTCCTTAGACGGGTTAGGGCCTGGCTAAGGACCTCTACCTCATCAGCAGTGAAACCAAGGACCCGGATGTGGAGGAATTAGCAGTCTGTCCCATGGGAGAAGATGCAACTGTAGATGTGTTCTTCGAGCTATCACCACTGTGACTAGTAACATGGTTCCCAATTGCTGTTTGATTCTTCTGGGGCTTCTTGTCTTTCCTTAACGCAGCTGGTTTCAGATGAGGATAAAGAACTCAACAAGTCTCTTTTACATGCCTTTCACCACCACAATGAGAGCACTTAAGATGCCTCTTGTCTGAATGCTTGCTCCCCTTTTGGTTTGAAGAAATCAGGGCTGAATGTTCAACAGGCTGTTCAGCTGGCTGTATTTGAGTGTCAATTTGCATCTCTTTCCTCCTAAGCTCTTCATTCCTTACTAGATAATAGACATGGTGTAAATCTGACATTTCATCATTTCCTAGAATTTGAGACCTTATGCTCTCATATTGGGTCTAAACCAGCCAAGAACTTAAAGGCTCTACCCTCTTCATTTTGTTTGTCATGCTTCTCCTTGTCTTTTGCATTCTCCCAATCAAGAATAAGATGATGATCAAGTTCTTCCCATAGTCCTTCTAGGGTTGCAAATACGTTGCAACTGTCATATCTCCTTGTCTCAATGCAGCAATGCCTTGGTTCAGCCTATAAATTCTGGCATTGTTCTTTCTCTGTCCATAAGTTTTAGAGACTTTCTCCCAAATCTCAGCAGCAGTAGGAAAGTGTTGAACAGTCCTGGCCACTCTTGGAGTCATCGAAGCAAGCAGCCAGGACATAACAGTAATATTTTCCTTACGCCATACTGCATACTCCGCACTACCCACTACAGGTTCCTTCTTCTGTCCATCTAAATAACCCGTAAGTTCCCGGGAAGTAATGAAGAGCATGGCTGAAACAGACCATTCTCTGAAGTTATATTCGTCCAACAATACACTGGTGATCTGCAAGCTGTGTAGATTTGGATTTTCCAGATTAGGAGACCTCCCACCAGTTCTATTATCCCTAGAAGACACTTCTCCCGATATTGAAAACATCTCCTTCCTCTTACATTGATCACAATTGAAAACTCAGTACAAAGAACACTATTTCAGACTTACCAAAGCTGTTGCAGGTCTGAGAACCCCTTGTAACAGGTCTGAAACCAAGAACAATCCGCCTCTGTATTGTGCTGAACTCTTCTGGACTAGACTGGGCTTTGATTTCTGTTGTCGTAGACTGGGATCACCCTTACGATCTGTACTAGGACTGTCGAAGTCAGTCCTTCCACCTAGATCTGTTCCACACAGATCTCTCTTAGCAGCCGAATGGCTACTACCTGCCGCAAGGTGTCTAGTAGGACATCGGTTTCTGGAACAAACTCCCCTTGGGCCCTACAACCAAGGGAAACCCTAGATACAGACCTTGCTGTGTTCTACGGTCAGCCCTAGGGTTTCTTCACAGCGACCAAGATAAGAGAGAAAGAGAGAGAGAGAGAGAGGAAAAAAAGGAATAGAGAAGAGCAGAGAAAGGTGGCGGCTGTAACCAGACAGACGGATTAGTGCTCTAATACCATGTTTGCTGGAACATATCAGCCGAAGAAGAAGAAGAAGAAGAGGAAGAAGAGAAGAAGTTTTGAGAAAGGCGGCATACTCACTTAAGCCAGCCCTACAATCTTTTATAGATGATTATAAAATAATGTTACATGAATGGATTAGAATGCCCCTGATTAGTGATGGGACACCTAGACAAATAAAACAAATAAAACATTAAACAAGTTTAGGCCCAATAACTAAGAACTTAAGACACAAATATGACTAACATCAACACTAAAAACAGCCGAACCAACACCATGGATGTCCCTGATAAGATTGCCTCAAGTTTCAGATATTTACGCTCCTTGGATTTAAGTTGCACCAATATCAACAGCTTGCCTAATTCGGTAGGCAAGTTGAAACACCTAAGGCTTCTTGACCTCTCTCACACTAACATTGAAGTATTGCCTAAATCTGTCGACTCCTTGTGGAATCTGCAGACACTGAAACTCTCCCATTGCTATGCACTCCGAGAACTGCCCAAAGACATGAAAAACGTTGTTGGCCTTAGACATCTGAAAATTGATCATTGCCACAATTGACCTGCATGCCTGTAGCACTGGGAAAACTTATGCTGCAGGGGCTAAATCTTCAAGGTGAACTAACTATCGAAAACCTTGAGAATTTAAGATATGCAAGGGAGGCCAAGCAAGCAAAATCGAGAGAGAAACACAACCTTCGCTTCTTGGAGTTGTCATGGAACCATAACTATGATTCCATGAACTTGGGTGAATATTATGACCATGCATCGGAATGGCTTGAACCTCACATAAATTTGAAAAGGCTCCATATAAATAGGTATATGGGTGTAAAATTTCCTGAATGGTTAATGGGTACACTTCTCTCAAATTTGGTTGAGATTTTACTCAATGATTGCATGAGGTGTGAACATCTCCCGCCTCTTGGGCAGCTTACCTTCCTAAAGGTTCTCGACATAAGAGGTATGGATGCTGTGAAGATTGTTGGCCCTGAACTCTATGGAGAAGGTGATGTAAGTGGATTCCCATCACTCAAACAATTTAATCTCTGTGACATGCCAAATTTGGAGGAGTGGTTGAGTCTATTTGGAACAGAGGTACTACCTTGCATCAGCAAATTGTCTATCTCCGGATGCCCCAAGTTGGCAACTATCCCATGCCAACTTGCATCTCTTGAAGAACTGGAGCTCAGGGATAGCAATGAGTTGCTATTGAGGTCAGTTGCAGGGCTAACTTCTCTCTCCGTTCTTCGGATTAGTGAATTTTCACAAGTCCCTGCAAAGGGAGGTGGAAAATCTTATAGCTTTGAAGTCATTGCATATTGAGACATGTGATGAATTGATGACTCTGCCAGAAGGATTGAAAAACCTTGCTGATCTTGAGATTTTAAGCATTTGGGGGTGCTCTAGCCTGACGTCTTTGCTGGAGATACAAGGTTTGATCTCTCTTCGTGAATTGTCAATTCTGAACTGTACTAAGATAACTTATCTAGCACAGGATTTACAACACCTTACCATTTGAAGGATGCTCAGAGCTGGTCTCCTTGCCAGATGTAGGCAAGCAGAACCTCAGAGACCTTCGGACCCTCAGGATATGGCATTGTCCTAAGCTAATTTCATTGCCTGAGGGCCTTAAGCATGTTACTTCATTAACAGATCTGCATATACAGGATTTTCCCAGCATAATGGCTTTGCCAGAGTGGTTAGGAAACCTCACATCGCTTCGTGAGTTGTCAATCTGGGACTGCCCAAATCTCATGTCATTGCCAGAACAAGTGAAATGCCTACGTGCACTTGAGTATTTGTCTATTTGGCGATGCCCACATCTAGAGCAACGGTGTGTGGAGATGGGTGAGGATTGGCATAAGATACCACACATCCCAGAGATCCACATAAAGGACCAAGAGATAATAACCCAAGAAGGATTAGTGCAGAAGTTGAGTCAGAGAATTGAAGAAGGTGAAGCTTGGGAGAGAGACTTCAACAAGTTGAAGAGCATCAATACCATGATTCTGGACCCCTATTTGTATAGGATGGATTCTGTTTTCCGCGAATGGTTGATGAAGATGAAAACCGTCGTCAACACATGGTGCAACGCTCAGTGAAGCAAGCAAGCACAGCACTGAATAAATAATCAAGCAAACAAGTGAACCAACGGTTGAAGCGCTCACAAGGTAACTAGTGTGAATCCTGTATGAATTTTGAATATGTGATCATCCTCATCCTCATTATAGTTATTACTGTGAAGTGTGAACTATATAAATGGGTTTGTAGTTTAAAATTAAGGCAATTAAATCAAATGATCCGTAACATCCATATGTTTCACACTTGTTACACTGCAAATGACTAAAAGATAATATATATGCCCTGAAACTGTGATTCTAAAATCAAACAATTAAAATAACTTGGGCAATTCCTAGCATCACAGCAAGTAGGAAGGCAAAAGAACCCAACATATATACTGAAAATGCAGTAAAGAATGTGCAATCGTCAAATCAATCAACCGTATATATATACACCAATTAGTTTCTAATAATCCTTGATGAACTACTGTGTGATTTCGTGAATTGTTTTGTTTGTTGTAAGCAGAATGCAAGCATACTATTCATTTGATCTCCTGCTGCCGTTTCTTTCCCTCTTTTCTTTGTGGGTGGGGTGAGAGTCTGGGAGTGGGGGCATGAGAGTATGTGAGTGTACTTTGTACCCACACCCACAGGCCACAGCCCCATATAGGCATAAACACATTGCCTTGGTCCACCTTAGCTTAGTAGTCCATCAAGTGTCATCCCCTATTCCCCTTGGTCCCTATGGACCCTACCGACCTGTCCAGTCACCACTCACCAGTGTCCGCATCTAGCACCGTGTAGATCTCACAAGTCACAATTTGGCAAGCCACGCACAGATTCTATTTCAATGGCCAAAATACAGATAGCACACAAGGACAACAAACAATGAGATTGAGAATGAGACTTGATCTTCTGGGAGGGAAGAGAGGGAGCAATAATAATTGAAGTTTCAGGACCCAGTCCCACCACTGAAAAACTAAACAGGTCCCACCCCACCTCACCATGTCTCCCACACTTTGAACAGAAGATATTCTTCTTTCTTATTTCTTACCACGGTGCAAGATTTTAGTGGTATTGTCTATTATTGCTGTGTTCAGAATTCAGATGGATCTCCTCATCCTCTTAATAAATTCAAGAATTTCTATTTGAGCTGATGAGCACTAATGTCAAGAATTTTGGAATCTGAAGTGGAAGAGTGAAGCAGCACCTGTAGTAGCAAATATTCCCTTCTGACGTTCCAACAACTTAGATTTTCCAACTCATTTTCAGGTTTGGCAATTGGCACCCCCCTTTTCCTTTTGCATGTTGCTTGGTACAGAATCTGGGTTAGGGCCCTATAATGTATTTTGTCATACTTCCTTCCAAGGTTCAAAGTCGGCCCATATTGGTCGATATGTATCATTCCGGGACCCCTCCGATACGTCTTTATAATGAGTGTATCGGAGGTCTAACCGGTTCAGAGTGTGGAGGAGACTTAAACCGCCCCTCCGAACCTGTTTCAAAAAGAAATTAAAAAAAAGGATATCAATTTGTCCGATACGCCACCTTGCTCCCATGTCTTTCTATTTGAAAGCTACATGCTTATGCATTTATCTAATTAACATGTATTCCTGGCTTTCTTCAAGGGTTTTCAATGACCAACTGAGAGGTGACTCAATTGGTTTGTTCTAGCATAGATGTGATTCGATTCTTACAATCGCTGATTTTGAGAAAGGGGTTATTAGTGGTGCCTTAAATGGATTTTTGTCTGCATATTAGTGATTAATTCCCACTCTCAGGACTCTCTCTCTCCGACCAAAAGGAATGTACCAATAATTTGAATCTTGTATATTTTTTTTATTTTTTTTTCAAAATTTTAGAGGGGCCTATTTTTATGTGTTTTGGTTATTAAAAATAATTTCTTAAAAATATATTAGAATAAATGTATCATATACCAAAAAATATGATACATTTTAAACAGATTGTATCAAAATTTTAAACATTGTGAGACCGGACTTAACAGAACCAGACCAAATGATGAGAGAGAATCTGGGATGGTAGTGGTGCGTCTGAAAAATGTAGTAGTGTTGTGAGTTGTGACCTCTCTGTCTTTCCCGGTAGATGTTTAAAACAAGGTAGGTGTTGGACGTGTTCATCTACTCATCTACTCGTCTCTTGTCGGTTCCTTTATTCTCTCTCTCCGTCAGTATGTTAAATTTATTCAATACATGACATTACTCAACCACTCATGAGAGGTTGTGAGGATTGACATTACTCAACCACTTATGAGAGGTTGTGAGGATGAGAGAGGAACTTATCAAGGACCACATATTTTCATCGGAGAAGTACGATACATATGATGCAGAATTCTGAATTCCAGCCCCCCTATTACTAGCCCTCTCCCCTATAAACTACATCTTACCCGTGAATTTGACATCAATTCACGGTCAGATGCATTCCCCTTATACTCATTCTCCCTATTTTCATTATACCCTCCTCTCTCTATCTACCTCTTCCTCTCTCCTGTTTCGCTTTCTACTTTCATTTCTCAATTCTCACCGCACACTCACATTTCTAATTGTATGCCATTAATGAGACTCACGTGACAAAATTCTTAATTAATTAACATTACAGGGTTGACAACGAAGCCAAGAAGTTTCTGGAATTAATTATTAATAAACCACTAATTCTAGGATTGAAGTTGTTGAGACCGAATCAGACCCCTCCAATCACCACAAGACTGCCTTCCACAATGTCCCACAGCACATCCTGCTATAGGAAATATTTTCCGATGATAACATCATCATTCTTGATATTATCATCGGAGAGATGTTTCTAATACATGGCGGAGATGTGCTATAAGACATTGTGGGGGGCTGATTTAAACTTGAAGTTGCTAATGCAGTCATAATAGTATATAAGGGCAACCTTTGGAGTTTAATATCAATAAAAGTGATATATTTTAAAAAAGTTCAAAAATAGGTTAACTTTTTAAAAATAATATTAATAAAGGGCAAAAATATTGTTCATCATCTTCTTCTTGTCATTTGTTCATCAGAACCGTTGTCTGCCACCACCTGCCACCATCATCCGCTGCCACTCGCCATCGCCT
Organism: Nelumbo lutea; assembly: GCF_056320005.1. Lineage (NCBI taxonomy): Eukaryota > Viridiplantae > Streptophyta > Magnoliopsida > Proteales > Nelumbonaceae > Nelumbo > Nelumbo lutea. Next base: position 606,308 of record NC_142690.1, read on the forward strand.
CCGCCTCCAGCAACGTTGCCGGAGGTGGCACAAGGCAAAGGTGGCGGGTGGCGGCACTGGTGGTTTCCCTGTGCAACGCCGCCACCTCCGCCTCTGCCTCCGACAACGTTGTCGGAGATGAGTGGAGACAGAGGTGATAGCAGTGACGAGTAGAGGAATGACCACCAATGCCACCGCCGCCACCTCTACCTCCGACCGCATTCGGCAACATTGCCAGAGGCGACGATAGGCAAAGGCGGCGGTGGGCAATAGCGAACGACAGTGACAGGTAGTGGTGGGTGGTGGCAGACGACGGTTGTGATGAATAAATGGCAAGAAGGAAATGATTAATAGTATTTTTCTCCTTTATTGACCTATTTTTGAAAACTTTTTAAATATATTACTTTTATTGATATTAAACCTCAAAATTTGCCCTCATATGCTAAAAACCCTAAATAAAATTGTTGAGGCTTCTTGAGGGTGTGAAGGGGCCGGCCGTCCCCGCTTTCCACGATAGAAAACGAAATCCCAGCACCACCATACGCGTCTGTCTTGGACTTAGTAAAGGAAAGCTAATAATCGTAATAGTTAATAAATACTAATATCTTCTTCTTATCTTAACCCCCCCACCCCTCTCTCTCTCTCTCTCTCTCTCTTTCTCTCCTCCTTCACAGCTTTACTCTCTATTAAAATATATATGTATTAGCATGCTTT